>NC_080197.1:83880947-84505947 GCF_030028045.1 Hippopotamus amphibius kiboko | reverse complement strand
CAGAAGCCAGTTCTGCCTGGGATGGGACTGATAGAATTTCTCAAGGTCTTTGTTTTACTTGGCTTTGAACAGAGCTGTCTGTAGCGGGGTCAGGGAGGTGCTGAGCGGAGCCAGGGAACGGAGGACGAAGAGCTCTTCTCCTTCGTTTAATGCGAGGGAGGGGAGCAGGCAGAGCGAAGCTAGAAAGGCAGGCGTTCCTGCTCCCAGCCCCTCATGGCTCTTTCAAGCTGCAGCAGGGGTGTGGAGGGGAGATGACTGATGGGCTCTTGGGGCTCTTCAGCCCCACAGGGATCCTGCCTGGGCATGATGGGGCGGCAACCCCCGATCTGGGAGGATTTATTTATCAGTTGTCATGGTAATAGTGGGGCTGTGACTCAACCCCATCCCCTCTTTCCCCCACCCTCAGCATCACCTGGGATTCCTTAATCCCTTTTTAATTAGCCAAACTGCCCCTCAAGACTTTCTTCTACCCTCCTACCCCTCCGGCCCTGAAGAAAACTCACTCCCTGGGGACCTCCTCCACTTATCCCTGGCAAGCCTTGGGACGCTGGCCTCTCACCCCCCAAAGAACTCCTGCCTGAACAGGAAAGGCATCACGCTCACCTGCACCAGTTCTGAAGCCTCCGTGTGTCTTCAGCAGAGGCAGGGGCTGCATCCTCACCACCCCCTTCAGGGAGGCAAGAGAGGCACTCGGCCTCCTTCTCAGTCCTAGGTACCCAGAGCCCTGACACCTCAAGTCCACCCTCCCCTCCCCGCCGGAGAACTGGAGGTGGGGGGTGGGGGGGACAATGACAGGGGGCACCAGGAGAAAAGCCAGAGGCGTATGGGAGGCCACCTAACCTTCCTTCTCTCCTTCCTCCAGCCACGACTTTACACACTTCAGGGTACACTGGCTCTGTGATATTCACACTCCTAGCCCGAGTCTCCATTATCTCACACTGCTTTCTTCCATCAGAAAGAGGTCCCCTGCAGGTGGTCTTTTGATTTACTGTGTATTATGAAGGCCCACACTGTTTAAATTCTATTTCTGGTCCTCTGCCTATTCTCAGCTCGGCCTGGGTTCCTCCTCTGCATCTCTCCGCACAAGGCTGGGAGGGATGTGCTCTGCTGCACATTAACTAGCGTAGACTCCACCCAGTCCGAGCAGCCCCCAGCCCAGCCTCTCCACCCTGCATTGCAGAACTGGGTGGGGGACCCTACAGCTGCCCTGACCCACTCCATCCAACTGGCCTCAGCACAGGAAACACAGTGTTCTCCACTTCCAGAGCCAAGAGGCAGCAGATCCAGATCCTGATCCTTGGGAAAAACCCACTGCCTCAGCCCAGAGGAGGGCAGGCTGCTGGTTTGTCAAAGGATAGGGTGGGGGTGCTTCCTTAAACTAAAAGGCCAGGAGGATGAAACACACTAAAACCCACTCCCCACCCCAGAGCAGCTCAGAAAGCAGAGCAGCTCAGACAGACTGCTGACTGCCTGTAAGACTAGGGCCCTGAACAATCCACTCACCCCTCAGGAGTCAGCCACCCAATTCACCTGGTCCTCTCTGATCCACTCTCCTGCCCCCAGGCAAAGTCCTCCCAAGCCCTCAGCCTTCTCAGAGCACTGAGAGGGTCTGGGGGAAGTCTGGCCTCCCTGATAGATCCCTGCTTGAGTGCCCTCCTCCCGTCCTTAGACTAGGGCTGTCAGGAACCTAGAGGAGATGAGAGGTTTAGCACCTAGGGTCTGAGTTGCTAGAATCTGGATGCTGGTCCCTCAATCTGTGCTTCGGGTGCCTCTTAGTTTCTACTTTTTTTTTTTTCACTGTGCCACGCAGCTTGCGAGGTCTTAGTTCTCCAACCAGGGACGGAACCCGCACCCCCTGCAGTGGAAGCGCGGAGCCCTAACCACTAGACCGCCAGGGAAGTCCCAAGATAGTTTGAAAGAGACTCAAAGAGACCTGGGTTCAAATCCTAACTCCTATTACTTACTAGTCACTAAACTCGAGCAAGTGACTTTCACTTCTTTAAGCCTCAGATACTTCATCAGTGCAACAGGGATACCACTACCTGCATCTTCAAAAATGGGTGAGAAGATGAAGTGAAGTGAGTGTCAAGGGCTTGGCCTGGAGCCTGACCCCCAGTAGGTGATAAATGCACACGTCGGCCTTTCCCTAACTCAGGACATGGGGGTTATACCGGAATACCCCAATGTTCCAGTGCTCTCTAAACATTAACAGTCGCCCCAAAGCTACAATAGATGGGAACTGCCAATCACAAAGAAGGAAAGGATCTTTTCTCTCAGCCCTTACCTCCAACTACGGCCCCTTAAGCTCCCAGGACTGGTCACGGTTTCCCTAGGACACTTCCCAGATGACGCCACCCCAAATGACCAACTGTCTTCCTCCCAGTGCTTCTCCTCAAACACTGCTCCCACTCTACCAGCACGTTCCTTTACATCTTTGGTGGGGGCAGGGGGAACGCTTTCCTTAAGGCTCTCAAGACCCACCCACCTCCCTCCATACACAGTCGAAGCCTTGAGAGGCCAAACAGGTCTACTCCACAGAGCGAAGGCTGCAGACCGGAGCACAGAGAGCCTCCTGCACCGCACCCCTCCCTCGTACTAGTAGCGCCTTCTCAGCTGCTTCTCTCCTGCTGCGACCGCCCTCCTCCTCCTGCCAGCAGAGACCCTAATCCCTCTTGACAGGAGCAAGGGAGGGCTCAGTGCTGGAGGGCCTAGAAGCAGCTGGAACACGAACCAAGAACATGCTCCCCACCGGCCAGCTCAGGCCCCAACACGGTCTCCTTGTGGGTTGGGTCCAGGAGGACCCCTGAGAGGGTGGGGCCTCATTCACCCCACTTTGTGTACCAAAGCTGTTGCCCCGTCGCTAAGGAGTTGTCAGAGGAGCGATGAACAGAAGTGAGAAACAAAGACCGAATGAGCCTAATCCCCCAGCCCTACCTGCTGCCCCCCACCCTCGACACATGCCTCACTATGCAGGGCCTGCTGACAGCACCCCCGTCCCTGAGCAAATGCAACAGCAATTCTTCAGCATCCCGGAGCTCTGGGAAGGGCATGCTCTTTAGGAGGGGAAAGTGAGGCCACAGGAAGCAGAGAAAGACATCCTACTGGAAAGAGCCACGTCTGTCTATATATAGATCCTCAGATCAAACAAACACAACCAAATGTTAACAACTGTTGAATCAAGGTAGTGGGGATACAGTGGGTGTTTGTGCTATTTTTTTCAAGTTTTCTATATGTTTGAAACTTTTCATAATGAATTGTTGGAGCGAAAATAAAAGAGATCAGGAGCTGAATTCACTCTTCTGTATGAGAAGAACCAGCGAGAAGGGAGAAGAGAGGATAATTGAGACTATAAAACTGAGAGAAAAAAATATATAAATAAAACTGAGAGAAAGGGCTAGGAGTAAAAGAATTCCCAGGCGGCCAAGTAAACTCCTCTAGGGGGCCCCTGGCTAAAGACACGAGACAGGAGAATCCCTGGGGAAGTGGGAATTTAAGGCTAGGTACCCTGGATTCATCCTGTTGAGAAGGGGGCAGGAGACACTGGCTACAGAAGCGTGTGGGCCTGGGTAGAAGGTAGCAGCATAGATTAGACAGTGGAAAAGGCAGGGGGTGAGAGGGTCAAAGAATGAATATCTGGGGCTTAGTTCTGCTACTAATCTGCTGTTTGACACTATATGAAGTCCCTTCACTTTTCTCTGGGACTGTTTTCTCAGCAGTACAAGAGGATATGTGGGAGTGTGAGGGGCGGGGCAGAGGGGCAGTTAGCAGCATCCTGGGTCTGGGGACCAGGACGCTAAACACCCCACACACCGAGAACTGTCTCACCTAAAATGCCCGCGACCTCCGCGCTGAGAAACCTGGATGGGAAGGCATCCAAGCCTCCCCCAGACCTTTATGGGTCTACAGCGTGCTCCCTTGGGAACGTCACCCAGGGTGGGAAAAACAGGCTGCAGCAATGGCAGAGGTCTGAGGTCCCAGGGAAGGGCTCCCCACAGAGGGGGATGTAAAAACAGGAAGGGCAGAGAGGAAAAGCAGCTGTGCTAGACATCTTTAGAAACAGGAGGCACAGGCACAGCCGAATGACCTCTCCCAGGCTCCTCCAGGCTGATACCACTCTGATCGCTGGACCAGAAGTACAGTGGACGGTCAGAAGGGACACAAAGGAGGAGGCCAGGAGGCCAGGAGGCAAGTGGGGCTGGCGGGCCAAGGGGCTTGAAAAAACTGGGTAAGTCACCCTCATGTGAAAAATGGGATAGTTGGCAAGACTAGAAGAGAGGCACGTGTCCCTCAAGAGGCACATGCCCACGTCTGCCCCAGAGGAGCAAGTGTGCAGCGAGCCGTGTGCCCACCCTGCCAGCTGTCCCCAGCGGGGTGGGGGTTTGAGAGAAGAGCTAAACGCAAGAGCTTATGTCTAAGAAAAAAATTCTTAAATGTGTGGCCCAAGGGCACTGGGGGAAGGGTAGAGAGGAAGGAAGACTATTTATAAACGTCTACAGGATTCTGCCTCCATCAGAAAAGATTGCCTGGGAGGAGCAGGGAGCAGAGTGAGGGCAGGTCCAGGCAGGGGAAGGGTAGCAGGAAAAAAACTCTCGAGGAGAGGTCAGGGAGGAGAGCGGGAACATCGTCCTGGCTCAGTTCCAAGTTCAACTCTGTAGATGTTGTCAAAATGATGATGGAAGGGGAAAAGAAAGGAGAGATGAAGGTCAGGGAGTGGGCATCTGAGGCCTTCTGGCTGGTAGCCACTGCAGTCCTCAGCCCCTAGTGCCAGAAGAGGGTGCAGAGTGTCAGAAGCTGCAGGAGGCCATACTTTCTGCCATATTCCTTGTGTCCAACTCACCTTGAATTCCGCCAGTGGAGAGCCTCGCTCAGAATCCACTCCCACCCCCCACTGCTTCTGTTTTGCTATCAAAGGCTGAGTTGAAAGCAGCCTGGGTTGGGGTGAGAAGGCCAGAGGGTGGAGGAAAAGGCTGAGCCGGGAGCAGGAGGGCGGCAGAGGGACAATGCCAAGTGGGAGGCCCGAGCAGCCCACTAGAGGTCAGCGCCAGACCCCTGACTCAGCGTCCATTCACTCCCAACCCGGCCTGAGGCACAGAGGGCGGATATGAAGAATGTGCCTCTCTCAAGGTCCATATACTTCCCGAGAACGTTTAAAATCTAGGCAGGGGACTAAAGCAGGTGTGATGAGGTGGATAAAAAGGCCAGGTTTGGAGGATCAAGGACTTCCACTGAATCATCACTGGCCTCTATTCTCATCCTCTATAAAATGTAGGAAGGCAGAAGAGACTGACATTGATGCGTACTCAAAAAAGATCTTGAAGAACCTTCCCCAACATGAGTGGGATCTGTGACCACACCTGCCCCACCATGCAGTGAATGGAAAGATGGGCCAGCTGGGTGGGATCAAGCCAAAAGGGAGGTCCAGGCCTCCAGCCTCCAAGTCAGCCCACCTCTCAAAGGCAGGCGCGCAGGGCAGCAGTGCGCACTGGGGGCCGAAGGAAGCAAAGAAGGCGAGGGGAGCTACTGCGTGTTCCCAGGGTTAAGTAACTAGCCTGAGTTCTCAAACAAAGGGAAGGCAGGAAGGAGGACCAACACTAAGCAGAACACAGATCTGGACTCAGGAATCATGTCAGGGTGCCAGGCTCTGCTGCCAAAACTCCCATTTTCCAAAACGCTACGAAAGACCCTGTCTTCACTCCCTATTCTAAGCAATCCTGACATGCTTCCATGGCCCCCGGGGTTCTGCCCAGCCCTCCTCGCTCACTGCCCCTTACTTACAGTTCCGCAAACTCTGACGTCATGCAGCCGGCCCCATTCGTCCTCGTAACTGTCCACCATCATGACGCTGTCGTCCTCGCGGCCCAGCTCAGCGTTGAGGTGCAGTCGCACCTCCTCACCCAGGGAGTGCATGCCCACTGCTGGGAACAGCCCGTCGGGGGACATGGGCATGATGGTGGAGCCCACCTGCAGTGGAGGAAGTGGGAGGAAGGGAGAGAGCTGCCGCCTGGCTCACTTTTCTAGAGCTCATCTAATTCTCCCAAGGGGACTTTTGAGATGATGCAACCAGTCATCATCACACACGCTGACAGACAGCAAAACAGAGGTACAGAGAAGCTTAAAAAGCTGCTGAGTACTCCTAGCTGAGCAAAGTATCCAAGGAGCTAGAAGGCAAACTAGTTTTGGTATGTGTGAGTGTGGACTGGAGCAGGAAAGTGCTGCTAAGGGAGGAAGACCTCTTGGCTAGCCAGCAGAGGCCTGAGAAAGCAACTTGCCAGGGTGGGAGACAGGGCTGGGTAGGAGAAGAAAGAGAGTTCCAGTTTGCTCTTATCCCATCCCATCCCATCACTCGTCTCTCTCTGAAGAGGGAATGAAAGGAGCAGTAAAACAAGGAACATGAAACACAGAAAGGACATATTCTCAAAAGCATTCAAGTCAAAAATCCCAAGAGGACTTCCAGATTATGCAGCCAGGCTATAGTTTCCCCTTCTCTTTTTCTGCTCAAAACTTTCCCCCAAGTCACCCAATTCTGTCCCCTACAATTTCTGCCCCTCCTCCACTGCACAAACTTGCCCCCCTGCGTCTATCACCTGGGGAATATCCCAGCTTCCCCTGGGTGGGGGAGGTGTCTTCTCCTGCATGCAGGAGACCCCAGGAGAATCTGAGGCTGAACTGAAGAAGCTGGGAAACAAGCCTACAGGGCCCTGGGCAAGCCCCAACCAGCAGACTCTCTTATCACTCACGTAAATCCCCAGACAGCTTCAAGCCGTTTAAATTCCACTCAGGATGTCGCACTTACCCGCTTCCCATTTTTGGTGAAGAAGATCTGGGCGGTCTGCACATCAAAGGACACGGGCTCAATGCCACAGCCAATCCGGTCCCCAGAGTTGCACTTTGACCCAAACTGGCGGCCCTTGGCTCGGCCATTGTACAGCCTGTGGACAGAGCAGCACAGACACAGGACCCGAGCCTGGCCTCCCAACTTCTCCCCAGTGCTCCCGCTCCCGATCACACTCTCTACATTCTCCTCCGAGCTCCGTCCTCCCCTTTAAGTCTGCAAACCTCCAAGGGTAGCCGACAGGCCACCTTCCTATCCCATCAGAAAGGTCTACGGAAATACCCCAGGACGAGTGAAGGAATGGCCAAAGCCACCCTGAGGCAGTCCATCACATCTAAGATTCCCAAACGCACAGGAAAGGGGTGAGGTTCCACAAGAGGCGACTCACTTGCCATCATCAGCGTGGTAGGCGACAGAGTCTGGCAGCCAGCCAGGCTGGTGATCCAAGCTGTAGTGCTGCGGGACCAGCCCCACAGCGATGGTGCCTCGGACCCCGCTGTCCACAATGGACACCTGGAGGGGAGAGGGCAGGGCGCCGTGAGCAGGGCGCGGAATGAGACAGCAAACGTGGCTGGGCTCAAAGGGCCAAAAGACGGGAATCAGAGAAAAAGTCAGGGCGTACAGAGGGAGAACTGGGGAAGGTGGGGGCCCACTTTACCACGATTACTTAGAAAATAATCTCCAAGCTACAGAAGAAGATAGGAGATGGAGTAGTAGGTGCTGGGCTTGGATTAGAGGGCAGGAAAGGACATGGGTCGAAGTCTACCCAGGGGAAGGGCAGGAGAGCAGAGGGACAGGGGGACAGGACTCCAGGATGCCTCTCAGATTAGGCACCATGCTATCCGGGGCCCTTTTCCCAGCCAACAGGATAATCCTGATGGAAAACTGAAAGGACCAGGTGAAGAATCCAGTAAAAGAGCTCCTTGGAGCTTAACTATCTCATCCCCTGTTCTGCCCACCCACCTCCTTGATCACCTCAAAATAGTTGCTGTCCTTCGTCAGGGGTCGAGAAGCCACGTAGCAGCCAACTTCACCAGAGTTTCCATGGTAACTGAAGGAGGAAAGAAGGAGGCGTTCCATTAGCAGCCTGGCCTGAGAGCTAGGGGGAAGGCCTCAGCATCCCCAACCCCCACCCTGTGAGGGCCAGCACACAGGAGAATCCATCAGGCCACACTTCAGGACATCTGCACAAACACCACAACAAGATTCTCGAGGTCACCCATGCCACCCGCTGCCTCCAGCCAGGGCCCAACCCACACCAGACCAACGCAAGTCTGGTTTCTTCACTGCCGGTGGGGAAGAGAACGTGGAGCCTCCCTCAGTTGTCTATTAGGGGTCTCACAACCCTGTCTAACCTCAATCCCTCATGCTGCAGCTTCAGCCCTTTTCCTCTGGCTCTGTCCTCAGTGGAGCTGGAGAACGGCTGGTCTCTATCCTCTGGACCAAAGCCCTTCATAGACTGGAAGACAGTTATTCAGTCCCCACGCCTCAGCTTTCTTGTCTCCGGGCTAGATAGCACTACTTCCCTCCCACTGCCGGTGACAACTTTGTGAGAGAACTAGGCTCGGATGGAGTCAGGGGAGGGGTTCAAGCCAGAAAACAGAGCAAAAACAAACACAAACACACAACCCAAAGGGTTGGAAGGCAGTGAGCAGGACGCACTACAGGACTGGCCCTCCCAAAACAGGAAATCCACTGTCTCTGAAACAGCCACTCTTCACCAAGTCCAACTCCAGAGATACAGGCAGGAGACCCAGGCATCACACAGACCCACTGGAGTCCTTCCAACAAGGCAGCTGGGCAACTCCTGAGACTCCAGCAGCCTCTATCTCTGACATGACTGCTTCCAATACAGACCAGGACAGAGGGACCCAGAGACATAGGCAGAGTGGGGCGCAGAGTGAAGAAGCACACACTGCTCCACTCAGAAAGGCCTCCAGGGTTTACAGCATCCCCTCACTGTGCAGTGCAGACAGTTCTCTGCCTTTGCAAAAGCCCCTTCTCATTTCCAGTATCTGGCACAGATGGGACTTCCTTGGTGGTCCAGTGGCTAAGACTCCACGCAGGGGGCCTGGGTTCAATCCCTGGGCAGGGAACTAGATCCCTCATGCCGCAACTAACGATCCCACATGCCACAACTAAAGATCCCATGCCACAGCTAAAAAAAAAGATCCCACATGCTGCAACGAAGATCCTACACGCGGCAACTAAGGCCTGGCGCAACCAAATAAATGAATAAATATTAAAAAAAAAAATCTGGCACAGGAAAGAAAATGTGGAAGCACTCCCCGAAACTCACCTCAAAGTGTCTCCATCGACAAGAATGTGCTTGAACCTCTCCTGATATCGGAAAGCCCGGACCTCTCGAATCTCCCGGATCCGCCGGCGCCAATTAAGAAACCGGTAGTGCAGGTTGAGGTCATCCATCTTGTTCATGAGAACAAACCTGCCAGGGGGGGAAGGGGGTTGAGGAGGAAGAAGCAGGGCGCTCTGCAAAGCACTTCAGCCTGTGCCACCCAAAGTGTGAAGAGGACACTGGACTCGAAGCCAGTTGCCTAGTTTGACCTCCACAATCCCCACCCGCATCCTCTCATTCAGCAAGCATTTACTGAGCTCCCACAATGTGCTCCTACTGTCCTAGGTGCTAGAGATACAGTGGTGGACAAGATGGAAGGGATGCCTGTTCTCACAGCACTTACATTCTAGTGGGGGAGCGTGACAGGCAATGTTACAATGTTTATTAACAGACATGACAATGTTAGACAGTGGGGGAAACAGCAGAGTGATATGATAAAGAATAATGGGGTGAACTCTGTGAGATGAAAGGGTGACAGGCATGTAACAAGCCCAAGAAAGAGCATCCCAGGCAGAGGGGACAGCCAGGACACAGGTCCTGAGGTGCAAGGCAGCTGGCATGGTAGGAAAATAGAAAGGCTAGGTGGCTGGTGTGTAGGGAATGTGACGGAGGGAAAATGTACCAGAAGAGGATGGAAGGAAGGGAGGGACCAGATCGATGCCCTACAGATCATGTTAAGGAGTTCGAATTTTATTCCAAGTGTGATGGGAAAGCTCTGGAGGGTTTTAAGCAAGGAAATTATATGATTTTAAGGTTTGTTAGATCGTAAAGATCATTCAGGTAGTTGACTGGAGACTAAACTGATCACAAGAGAAGCAAGAACAGAAGTGGCGAACAATTAATTAAGAGGCTGTTGCAGCTATTCCAATGAGATGGCATCCCCAAAGATGGCAGCAGTGAAGACAGAGAGGAGTAGGATGACCCAGGTATTTAAACCACCAACAGTGCTAACATATGAAGGAATGGATGAATGAATTTTTCCCAAAGTGACAAAAAGGGGAGGCACTTTCTCTTCCCATCCCCCAAAGCCTGGGACAAGGCTTCCATCAAGGCCTGACACAGCCTTGCACACAGTAGGGGCTTAGGAAGCCTCTGCTGGGCTGAATTCAATCTCAATGCGCACATTACACGCTTCTGCAGTAGCTACAAGAGAGCCCATGACCCAGAAGGGTAGGCATCAGAGGGGCAGCCCTAGACTGGCCTCCTGGGCACTCGGCCAGGGCTTGACACCAGGTCGATGTTGGCGCCCCAGACCTAGGGGCATCTGCCTGCCTAGAACCCCACAGCCTTGGCACCCGCAAGAGGCGGCCGCACCGGGCCCCGCCTCCACCCCGGGCCCGGCCGGATCACTCAGGCGAGACCCGGGAGAAAGGGGCCCTGGCCCGTCCGTGTGACTACGCCCAGTCTCCCCAGGCCCTGCACTGGGCCGAGGAGGGTCCGCAGGGAGAAAGCTCAGTGACCAGAGCGCAAGACCCCGCCCCTGACTCCGAAGCCTCCGCCCAGGACCCCCGCCTCCCGCCTCAGACTCCGCGGAGACCGACTCCAGGCCTCCGGGACCCCGCCCCCGATCCCCGCCTACCGGGGCCGCCGCGTCCTCCTCATCCATAGGCCTCTCAGCTCCGCACACTAGCTCTTCGGCCGCCGCCACCACACACATCCGGGTCCCCGCCCTTCCTACGCTCCCCGAGGCCCGCCCCTTTCCACACACCCCGGCCAATCTGCAGCGGCCGAGGGCGACAGGCACCTGCAGAAGCCAATCGGAGGCCGCAGGCCCGGTCGGGCGCGGCCCGGTGAACCCGGTACCTACTGCCGGGTAGAGGCTGGTAAACCCGGGTGTCGAGAGGGTGGGGGGTGGCGACGTGGCGGCGCGGAGGCTGCACTGGGCGCCCCGGGCGCTGACTGGCCGGTCAAGGGGCGGCTCCCGCGCCGGGCGGGGCTGGCGGGGAAGGTCGCTGCGCTCCCACCAATACTGAGACTGTTGCCACAGCGCTGGCTCCGTGTCAGACGTGATGCCAAGGGCTTTGTAGGAATGTCCTTTTAATCCGCTCAACAACCTCATGAAATGAGTCTTACTATGAAACCCTTTTTGTAGATGCTGAGCCTGAGGCTGGCCTCCATAGCTTGTGCGCCTGTCACCATATGCTTTGTATGCTCCCGAGCTCCAGTTCATGTGACCTTTCCTTCATTCCAGGCAGGGCATTCCCTTCCCGGAGGAGAGAACTTGGGATGCAAAAAGCCGTGGCGTGAAACGGCACGCTGTTGGGAAACAGAGGGGTTGGTGTGACTCAAGGAAAGTTAGGCTGGGGCCAGACTGTGAAGGGAAGAAAGATACTGACATTTATTGAGCACCTACTGAAGGGTGATTATTGCCATTCTGGGAAGGACTTCCTCGATTTCCTCCCGTCATCGAATTTCTCTTTTCCAGATAGGAAGGTATTCCCTTCTCTGTATTCTTATACCATGTTGTTTGCACCTCATTTGTAGCACTTATTGCAGTCTTACTTTTATTCTTAAAGGACCCTGTGTTTGTAGATTTGTCTCTGCTGGACTATGAGCTCCTTCAGATCCCTGGGAGCTATCCTATTCTTATCACAAATCGGTGCTCTACAAATGTTGAATGAAATGGAAGCAAAATGCTGACCACTTGGCATGATGGAAATAAGGTGTCGGAAAATAGGTGTAGACCAGAAATTAGGAAATCTGGATTAGAACCCCAGATCTGTGACTGACATTTACTTGTCATGTTTCCTTAGGCTTCTTAATCTGAGACAGTTATTCAGTCTTTCCTGAAGAGTAGATACCAATTATTTTGTATAATATCCCTCAGTCTCATTTTACCTGACGTTTACTCATTATTAGATTGAGGTTATGCATTAACAACTTTATCCAGATCTATGATTAATTTTGGGTTTGTTTTTTTTTTTTTGCATATGGCGATCCAGTTGTTCCAGCAGCATCTGTTGAAAAGACTGTCCTTTTTCTACTGAATTCCTTTGCACCTTTGTCAAACATCTATTGAACAAGTAAAAAAGAAAAAAAAAGTGTTTAAAGAAAAGAAAAAATTCAATTTACCATATTTTTGTGGCTCTATTTCTAGACCCTACTTTGTTCCACTGCTCTGTTTTTCTATTTTTATGTTTTGATTACTACAGTTTTATAATGAGTCTTGAAAGCAGATAGTATAAGTCCTTCAATTTTGTTTTTTTTTAAAGTTGGTTTGAGTTATTCCAGGTTTTTTGCATTTCCATATGAGACAATCGGCTTGCCAATTTCTACCAGGCCCACTGCATTGGGAGCGCAAAGTCTTAGCCACTGGGCCACCAGGGAAGTCCCCTGATTGATTTTTTTAGGTGTTTATTAAGTGTGTGTTGGATGGACAGATATTAATTCTAAGCTCCCTGGGAGCACAATTCCTCCCTATGTACGTCCATATAATGTAGTTACATCCACATATATAAATGCTCTATCAATCTACTGAATATACTTTTATTCATGTAATTACCAAAAACAAGCAAACCTCAGATGCCCAGATATTATTTCTTTTCTCCTAATGATTCCCAGCTCCCAACCGTCTGGCTGAAAACTGCTCTGTTCCCTTCGCAGTTCTCCTTTCTCTGATATCACGGGGACACTGGAAATGTAGGCAGCACAAATCATGCACATATCCACATACATCGCCCCTCAGCCTCATGTCTGTTACACAAAGATGTGATTTCCTTTCTGAGATGCCCTCCACCTCCCCTCTCTTCAACCACACCTATCTCTTCTCCTAAACTCTATTTTTTTTTTTTTGGCCTTGCCACGTGGCATGCAGGATCCTAGTTCCCCAACCAGGGATTGAACCCGGGCCCTCAGCAGTGAAAGTACCAGGTCCTACCACAGGACCACCAGGGAAGTCCCCTAATCTTTACTTTAAAGCGTTATTCTCCAGGAAACCCTCTTTGATTTCTCCTGGAGCCAGGTTTCCCTCTCTTATTGAATCCTGACCACACTCTGGCCTCCCAGTCTCTTTGGCCTTTACTCTGAGTACAAGGGGAGGAACAGAAAAAGTGAGAGGAGGGGCTGAAGGAGTGGGAGAGCCACGAGACCCCCTGGGGTGGCCTGGGCTAGCTCAGAAGTACAGGAGCACCAGTGGAGCCTCCAGAAGAGTTACCGTGCTCTGGCTTCACCTCTCAAGGCCCTCCCCCAGGACTGCCTTTGCTCGCACCCAAAACAACTTTTCCTTGTATCAATTCGAAACTCCTTATATCAGCTGGGAGCTGGGGGTCCTGTTCTCAAAACACTCACAATCTAACTAGAAAAATAAGACACAAGAAAAGATAAGCAAAAAGTTAGCAACACAATAAGGTGGGTGAATTCAGAGAAAGGCAGAGAGCTGGCCGAGCAGGGAGGGAAGAGGTGGCAGAATTTGGTTTGTAGTGAGAGGAATGGCGGGGGGGGGGGGAGAATTTCATCTTTATGAGCTGAAAACTTGGAGTCCAGGGGAAGAAATTACCTCTAAGCACCGCACCTTCACTTCCCCTAATCTCAGTTCAAACTCTGAGATGAGAAACTGCCAAGGGATTCTGGAGAAGGTGATTCCACTAGCGGGCTGAACCAGAGTATGCTTCCAAGGCCAACTGTCTACAGGGCCATGACTGTCGTGTGGGGGCAAGGGTCCTTGGGTGGGGGGGAACAGGGTGTAGCACCAAAGGCCGTTCAGGAGGACAGAGTCACAGAAGCATGACCAACTAGGAGGCTGTGTTGGGGGGACAGATGGCAGAAACCAGAGGCTGGAGACCAGCTGAGGTTATCACAACAGTTCCCATCAGACCCACACCAGACTTGGGCTATGTCATGATGTGGTCACTGAGCCTCGTCTCTGGGGCTGGCTGCCTGTGACCTGTGCCTCCGCCTGTCTTTCCTCAGACTCAAATCTCGAAAGGATGCAGGCAGGCCCTCTCCTTTACCCCTTGTTCTCCAAAGGAAGTCAGCACCTGGGGTTGCTGTGGGTTTGGAGGGACAGGCTGGTGTGAGAGATGCAGAGCACAAGGGAGCAGAGCAGAGCATAACCTACAAGAGGAGGAGGAAGTCCTGTCAAAGTTTATTTATAAAAAGCCTAAGTAACACACCAAGCTCTTTATCCTCTTCACAGCCCAGGCAGAAGCTTTCTGCAAACTCTTCTGTCCACAGAGGCCAGGCAGAGCCCCAGGGGTTTGTTTGCACCTTGGCCCACATGCCATCCTGAGCACTTAAGGCGTGCTTCAGACCACTGCTCTGGGTGCTGAGGCGAAGGGCATCCCAAAGGGAGGAAATGCAGAGTTTGAAAGTCTCAGCCTGTAAGAAGGAGGCTGGCTAGACCCCAGCACTGATAGCACAGCACGCACGCTGCTCTGGACATCTGTGCTGGAGGCATGGGGACGAGGGAAGAGCAGTGCTGGGGTGGTGGGTGGAACTGGGCTGTGCAGTGGCTGTGCTTAGACTGCATGGAGGGACCAAGCAGGGCAGGGGGAAGCAGAAATCTGTAGAGGTGGCCACGGCGATATGGGAGAGGAGAAGGGGGAATTTGGGCAGGGAGTGGTGGATGTGAGAGGCTAGCAGAGTCCTGGGCTTCTCTGCTACATAACCTACAAACGAGTACAAACTTCTTTAAAAGCCACACTAGGAGTATGGCCATCATTTCCCCATCCCAACTTTCCATATATGTTTCCATCCTATTCAGAAACAATGAGCTGGAGCTGAGGAGAAAAGCCCTCGCTAGAACCATGGGCAGGGCAAAATAAATAGTGATAAGGACAGAGAGACAGTTTGGCGCTCACCACCCTGGGGTCAGAGCTCGGAGGAGGAGGTCCCAGAGCCTCCCAGAGTGGAGGAGCGTTGCGCCTCCCACTGCCCCAGCACCCCCTCTTCCCTGCCTGCCCAATCTGCATCACTGTCTCAGGGCTACTGGAAGACACTGCTCCCCAGACGCCGGTCGTAGGGTCCCAGGGTAGCCCTAGGGGGGTGAGGTTGGGAGTAAAGTTCTTTTTAATTCTTATTTACCTAAAAGTTCAGGAAGCCCTTGCTGACATTCTTGCTTGGGGGCCCAGAATTTAAACTTAGTCACTGCCCAGAGCCCTTGTTTTAGGAAAGAATGAGATGGCCGGTGTTGCATAACCCAGAGCTGGGTGGGTGTGGGTTGCAGAAGGAAACGGTCCTTCTTCCTCCCTCTAGGAAGGAAGGCTTGGCTAGGAGTTCTCGGGATGGGCGGGGCACTGCCTGGAGAAGGGCAGCGAGGGCTAGGGGAGGTGGGGTAGACAGAGCAGAGTAGAGAAAGCCCCGGGAGCAGGCAGACTGAAACACTCAGACCAGTCGCCCCCCACTGCCCCATCCCCGGGCATTGCACAGCCTGAATAGTCCAGAAAACCAAACAGATGATACTGGGTGGGGTGGAGTAGGGGACAGATTCTGGGAAAGGGGCGGAATGGAGAGGTGGGCTGACCTGGATGAAGGACGGGGTGTGTTGGGGATCTACTCTCTGGCCACTGTCCCTAAGAACACCCAGAGTACGGGTTTCTCGAAGCCCCCCTCCCCAATTAAGCTGGCCAGTCCCGGGTCCCTACCTCCCAGGTGTTCAGCCAGTTCTCCTGCGGGCACACTCGGCCGCTTCAATCTTTCCGGACTCCCGTGGTCCCAACACAATGCTACGATTTCTGACAGTTTGTTCAAGGTGTGCTTCCCCCACCAGGCACCTCACCCCTTGCTTCCCCCAACCCCTTCTATCATCTTACCCAAGTCTGGCCCCCAACACCCGCCTTCCCTTCAGTCACATCTCAGGGAGACCTTCTCTTGCTCCTCCCTCAGCTTTGCTCTTCCTCTCCTCGCTCTTGGTTTACTCTCCCCCATCAGCAGTCGGTCCTCCCAAGGCCCCAGTCTCCATTGTTTCCGCCTTTTCTCTCTTTCTTTTCACCCACATCCCTCTCATGACCCCACACCATCCCTTCTCCGTCCACTTAAGTCCGCCATCTTCTCACTCCCCACCGAGTCCCTGTGCCTCCTTCATCCGCCACACATACACCCGAACTGGATTTCAAGTTTCCCCTTCATCCCAACTCCCGTCCTTTCCTGCTTCCACCCCTTCCCACCCTCCAGGGCCTCCAGCCAGCTGTCCAGCTCCCAAATTCCGGGCGAGATTCCCAGGAAAAAAGCAAGAAAAATCATAGTGTAATTTGGGGAGTAAACAGAAACTGGGAAGGGAGGACGCACAGTGGGGACGACCCAGGTGGAGGGGGGGCCTCTCCAGTCCCACCCAGTTTAGGGTATGCCCCTGCCTTCTCCACCGCCCCCCCCCTCACCTGGCTCTTAAAGGGCCCGGCCCCTGCCGGCGGCTACTTAAGGCAGAGGGGCGGCGGCGGGCAGCAGCTGCGCTACGACTGCTCTGGGAGGAGTGGACGGGGCAAAAATCCTGACCATGACCCCCCACAGGCTGCTGCCGCCACTGCTGCTAACCCTGCTGCTCGCCCCCCGCCCAGGAGGCGCCTTGGCAAGGTGCCCCGGCTGCGGGCAGGGGGTGCAGGCGGGTTGTCCAGGGGGCTGCGTGGAGGAGGAGGATGGGGGGCCGCCGGCGGAGGGCTGTGCGGAAGCTGGGGGCTGTCTCAGGAGAGAGGGGCAGCAGTGCGGGGTCTACACTCCAAACTGCGCCCCAGGACTGCAGTGCCAGCCGCCGGAGAAAGATGAGACGCCTTTGCGGGCGCTGCTGCTGGGCCGGGGCCGCTGCGGCCGGGCGCGCGCGCCCTCGGGTGAGTCCGCGCCCCGCCCCTGCCCCGCCCACGTGAGCCCCGCAACTCTGCCCGCAGGGTCCCGGAGGGATGCGCGCGGGCAGCCCCGCTAGCCTCAGGGTCCTGCGATTGAGGATTCCTCCTCCCCAACGCGGGGGAGGGGGGCACATTTTGGGGGGTGAAGGGGTAAGTGCGGGGAGTTCCTAGAAGTCTGGGGTGCGGCTGGGGGCCCTAGGGATGAAGCACGGAGATGTCTGAGCCCTCAACCTTTTTTGTCCCCTCTGTCTATTTTCTCTTGAGGGGAAAGGGAACGATGGAAGGGTTAGGGACCTGCTGTATGCCACAGAGGCCCAGCTCCTTCAGCCCTAGACCCCCAAGCTGGAGAAAGGACTCAGACATTGTTCCCGGCTTCCACTTGGAGAAAGAGGAAAGAGAACTCCAGACTCCCAAATCCTGCACACACTGAGAAATATCTCCTCTTAATATCAGGGCGTCCAAAGCACCTGAACATGGGGTGGCGAATGCAAGATGGCTCAAATCCAGAGCTGTTTTAGGCGAGGCTAGGGTCTGAGGGCTGGCGCTGGCCCTCCCCCACCCCTAGGGAGGGGGGGATAGAGGTGGGAAAAGAAGGAATCTGCCAGATCAGGGTTGTGATTTAAAACTTCTCAGAACCCTCCACCCACCCCACTCCACCCTAACCCAGAGAGGAGAATAGAAGGCTGAGTCATTTGGTGGGTGGGACAGAAGTGAGTCAGAACCCGAAAGATGGGGGGCAGCAGGGAGATGGGGAGAGGAGGAAATGCAAACGGCCCCCACCCCGGGGGTATCTGAGCTCCGAGTTTCTTGCATGGGAAGGGATGAAATCAACTCGGAGTTTCTTTCAGTCCCACATGCCTGCGTCCAGGCTGCTATAGGTCCTCCTGGAAAGGGGTGGTCTGGGTGGGTGTTCACGGTAGGATGCTGAATAGGGGGAAGGAGGGGCAAGGTCTGAGGAGTGTGGAGGAAGAAGGATCAGACTCACGATTGCAGAGGAAATGGTTCTTGGGTTTTGAGTAGTAGGCAGGTGGGAGCAACTGTCTAGGTTTGAGGTCTGGGGACTGAGCAGAGCTTGTCTTGGGGCATGGAGAGAGACTCCATTACATCACTTCAGGGCTCATAATACCTCATTTTACAGCTGGGGCAAATTCCAAACAGTGCCCTTCCCCCCACCCCCACCCCCATCTTTTCTTCGCCCTGACACCCTGACTTTCCCTTCCCATCCTGAGCTCTCCCCAACCCCCCCAGTACCATGTGTGAACCTTTCTTCAGAGCCAGGAGCAGCCTGCGTGTCGGAAGCCGCTCATTCCTGCACTTTTGCAGCCTGCCCACCTTCCGTCTCCTGGTTAAGGGTTGAATGGCACAGGCTCCTGGACCACTGGGGTCGAGCTGGAGCCTCAGGGGACCAGAAGGGAGAGGCCCCCACCGCAGTGCCCCCAAAATAACCGTGTATCAGGCCTGGGAGGGGTGGGCTGAGTCACAGCAGGGTCACAGCGGGGACACACATTCCACTTGGGTCCCTGCTGACCCCCTCTCACCGCCTTCGCTCTTCTGCCCCATCTCCCTGGCTTGGTGCACCCCCTGCTGGCCTCTGGTGGAACAGCCAGGTCTTTTCACAAAGCCTCAGGCCTGTCAATCAATGACTGTATTGATTTTTGCTTTCCAGAGTGCTTCTCCTTTATAAGCCTTAAAACTAGTCTCCAGAGGGCTTCCTAGGTGGCGCAGTGGTTAAGAATCCGCCTACCAGTGTCTAGGTCACGGGTTTGATCCCAGCTCTAGGAAGATCCCACATGCCGCGGAGCAACTAAGCCCGTGTGCCAAATAAATAAATAAAATTAAAATACAAAAAAAAAAAAAACTAGTCTGGGGATATTATCATGAAAAGTAACATTACCATCTGTCAGAGAAAGAAACTGAGGCCAGCAGAAAGTAACAGTGGAGCCAGACTCTAAACCCCCTCACTACTCTGAAAGCGCCTCTTGTTTCCACCTGGCTCTGACCTTTGACATCTGGTTGATTTCCGGCCTCTTTTTTCCCAATTCCTCTTGTGGTTGTAGGGGAGAATCCTAAGGAGAGTAAGTCCCAAGCAGGGACCACTCGCTCACAGGACGCGAACCACAGAGACCAACAGAAGAATCTGGGGACCTCTACCACTCCAGCCCGGCCCAATCCTGGGCGCGTCCAAGACACTGAGATGGTGCGTTTGGGGCTGGCAGGGAATAGGAGGGGTGGGGAGCCCTGGAGATTCCCGTCTGAGACTGCTACCTTGGGCTTGGCATAGTCTCCCATCCCAGTCCTGGGAGCCTGGCTGGTGGGGCCAGCGGGCTCGGCAGCAGAGCTATCCCTTCCCCCAGGGCCCCTGCCGCAGACATCTGGACTCCGTGCTGCAGCAGCTCCAGACCGAGATCTACCGTGGGGCTCACACCCTCTACGTGCCTAATTGTGACCATCGGGGCTTCTACCGGAAGCGGCAGGTGAGGCCATTCCTCTCCTCCCTTGGTCTGTCGGTACAAGGCTTCTACCAGCGGTTGGGTCGGGGGGCTTACAGAGTTGCGTAAATAAGACACTTGCCCCTGCCTTTAGGGCTCTTCCAACTTTAGGGCCCACACAAACGTAGAGAATAACCAGCCACAGCTGTGGGAGAGGAGTCAGACTGTCTAAGCAATGCCTAACTCAGGGGTTCACAAACGTGAGATGCATCAGAATCACCCTGGCTGTGAACACGGGTGGCTGAGCCCTGCCCACAGAGCCTGAGAATCTGCATTGGTGATGTGGCCCCTGGTGACGCTGATGCCATTGGTCTGGAAGCCACACTTTGAGAACCACTGTTCTGGCCTAGAAGAACAGGCACAGTTTGGTGGGTGGAAAAGAGAAGCCATGGAAGGGAACCCAGCCAGCCTCACTGTGCTGAGAACACTCAGATGTTTCTGCAGACTCAGACTCAGGAGTCCACAGCCCGTCCCCTAACCCGTGGGGCCCTTCCCATTTCTTCTGCGGGAGCCTCGGGCCGCCCCTCTCATCTGTGTGCCTCTCTCCCCAGTGCCGTTCCTCCCAGGGGCAGCGCCGAGGTCCCTGCTGGTGTGTGGATCGTATGGGCCAGCCCCTGTCCGGGTCCCCAGACGGCGATGGAAGCTCCACCTGCCCCACTGGGAGCAGCGGCTAAGGCTGGATGGGGGCTGCAGAGCCACTGGCAGGAGCGTGGGGCTGTCATCTTGGGTTATTTGTTGAGTGATATGTAACTCAGGGACCCAGAGCCCCGCACTCCACCTTCAGGCCCTGCCCCATTGTCCCCCTCACCCCTGGGACCTCACGCATGGGAAGATTGTTGGTGTTGGCTTGGGGTGTTATTAATAAAGCTGTGTTGGGGGTCTCTGGCCTACGTCTCTGTGTTCACCTCTCACATTGGAGTCCCTGGTCCACCTCTCCACCCTCGTCCAGCCTCCCGTAGCAGCTCTTTCCTGTGGACTGCCATCCATCCTTTCTGCCACACTTGGAATGACAGAGACAACCACTGGTAGAGGTTTCACAGCCTCAAGCCTCACCCAACTGCCCACCAGGGAGAGGGAGGCAGGAGGTGGGGGTGGGGAGACTCTGAGGCCATGGCCTTGGTCTGAGGTTGTGACCTTGGTTCTTACACTGTGATCTTTGGACACAAAGGGAGAGGAAGGATTAATAGTTAATCCCCAGCAGAACCCAACAAAAAGGAGCTCTCAAGGCACTTACCCTTCTGTTACTTCTTACCAAAAAGGGAAGAAAATTATTACTTATTGCACTGTTGCCATGGGCTACGCCCTGGACCGTGTGCTTTTACCTGGACTACCTCATTTTATGCTTACAATAACTTTGTGAGGTAGGGACTTTTGTCCCTGTTTTTCAGAGGAGGAAACTGTGCTGAATAAGTGTTTGTTTTGCCTTCTCTCTGCCTACCTGCTAACCCACGCAGGTGTGGGGAAGAGTTGGTGTTCAGGGACCCCAGCACCTAGCATTCCCTGGAGGGGTGTCACAGGCACCAACCTCATAGAATTGTAATCACATGCACAGAAAGCTTTGTTGGCAAGGTCCTTTCATGCACTTTATCATGGTCTAAGGGAGCCCAGTGCCCTGATACCTGAAGATGTTTCTGACTCCTCCCTGCCCTTCAGTCTATGGAGAAAGAGATTGGGAAGCAGCCACACCAGGGGATACGCCTCAGAGGGGCAAAGTCCTCCTCCCCTTGACGTGTCCGGGTGCGGAGCTGCCATTGCTGTGGGAGGGAGCTGCGCATCTGGGTGGTGCTTGGGCTGTTTGTTGGGAGGTTGTGTCCATCCCTGTGACAGCCGGTAGAGCTGAGATGACGCTGCCTTCCGGATGGGGATTGGAATCCGATAACCTATAACCCGTCCTCCTGAAAGGACTTTAGTCTTTGGAGCTGTCAGAGGAGCTGAGTGAGATAAGAGCTCAGCCAGGCAAGCCTGAAGGAAGGGAGGGAACACTTACCAGCCGCCACTGCCCAGTCAAGACTCACATCATGGAGCCAAGGGCAGCCCAGCTGCGGAAGAGAGAAGGGCTAGGAGGAGAGCAGGAGGACCGGCCCTCCAGAGAAGGGGAGCCCCGCTCTGGAAGTGCTGAACACCCAGGTGGGGCTGGAGGTGGGGATGCGCTGTTGAAAGGGGGTTCCTGCTGTCTACCTTCCATCCTTCCTGCTGTCCCGAGAGGCCAGTGAAGGCAGACCCCAGCCTCTGCCCCCTAACTACCCAGCTGGAGAAGGGAGGAGAAAAGGGCTATTCAGTGCCTTGCCTTATCTTTCTTTCAACCCCAGCCGGTGATTAGAGTTGCTTCCTGTTCCCTGGGTACCCTGTTTCCAGTAATGTCATCAAGCTCTCCCCTTGCCAGTGGCCTCCTCACCCCCTGCAAAAATAACTTCCCCTCTGATTGCTCCCCCCATGATACTAGGTATTGACTTGTTGGGGGGGCAGAGAGGCTGCTGAGCCCACAGAAAGCACTTCCTGGACAGAGGATGCTTCTGGGTCTGTACTAGGTGGCAGAACCCTATCTCCTCACCTTTGACTCCTCCTAGGAAACACTGAAATGCACAGAGGCCCAGATTTGGTACAATGGACCCGACATATGCAGGTGAGGGATGTCAGAAGTCAAAACGGACAGGTCCTGGAGTACAGGGAGGGAGAGGGAGGCGGCTTGTCAATAAAGACAATTTGTTCTTGGGTTCAAGCCCCTTGGGTCAGAGCTGAGGGTTAAGATGGAGGCATTTGAAACACAAGTCATCAGGACAGGGGCCAAAAGTCAGCTGGAGAACAGTCTTCCGTTAGTGAGGCTAGAGGTCAGGAGAGGGAAGGCTGGGGTCAGGGAGGAGAGAGTAGGATCAGAGATGATGAGGTGGTGGGCGTTCAGACCCAGAGACTGAAAGCATCTTTCCTGGATCCTCACTGCTGCCCTGGGAAACCAGAGGGTGTTAAGTTGGCAGGGGAGGGGGTACCTCTGGGCAGGAGCTGTGCTTGTTCATCTTTCCATCCCTAGCACTTAGCAGTGTGCCTGGCACGGAGGGAGCCTCAGTAAATGTTTGGTGAATGGGAGGACGGCTGACTGGATGGAGGGACCGTGGGCCCTGCCCTGCTTTGTCCTGTAGGCTGTGAAGATGCAGTTGCTGGAGCAAGCGCAAAGCCAGCTGACCGAGCTGCTGGATCGGGCCATGTGGGAGGCGGTTGAAGCCTACCCACCACAAGACAGACCAAGACAGACGATGCCCTCCATCCCTCCAGATTCCTTGCGAAAGTAAGCGTCTGAGGAGCCAGGGCGCTGGGGACTGGCTGCGCAGCCACCTCCATCGTAAGGATTATGAGCCACAGATGTTATCTCATGTGCCCTTTGCCAGCCCTGATATGGCTCTGACTTCAGTCTTCCCTCTCCTCCCCTTATAGCCTCTGCCTTTCTGACACTAACCTCCACTGCTGGGCTTTGCTCTGCCCTGGCCCTGACCGTCCACCTGGTCCTGCCCACTGGCCCTAACCCTGACCTTCCCCTACTACTGCCCTGGGCTCCCAAGTATTGACCTCCTTCAAGGCCCTACCCTCTGCCTACTGCCTTCTTCCTTTGGGTCCTGGCCCACAACAACTGTCTCAATTCAGGACCCGGGAGCCGTCCCTGGGGAAACGGAAAGTTTTCATCCTCCGCAAGTCCCTACTTGAGTAAGTCAGGGGTGAGGACAGGGGATGGGAAGAAAAGGAAGAGCTTTGTCTGGGGGTCCAGGACACAACATTTGTCATCCTCAGGCTCCAGGTGGTTTAGGGGAGGACTTGGAGATGGTTTCTAAGGTTCTGTTTCTCTGTTTGCCCTGGGTGTGACTGTGGAAGAAAAGCCACCAGGATGAGAACTGTCTGGGCTGGAAAGGGATTTGGACAGAAATCCCAGCCATATCGCTGCCCATAGCTGCAAGTTCCCAACCACTAGGCCTCACCCCCACTTGTGTACAGAGCCTGAGCTCATGTGCATGACCTTGAGGACTCTCCCACTGACATTCAGGCCCCTGTCCTTCCAGCGAGCTGATGGAGGTGCAGCATTTCCGCACCATCTACCACATGTTTATCGCCGGCCTGTGTGTCTTCATCAGCAGCACCCTGGCCATCGACCTTATTGATGAGGGCAGGTAGGCACCCCTCCCACTCGGGACAGGCCCACAGATCAGATCAGACCACCTGGGTCCCCAGTGCTTCACCGGCCGCTGGCCCGAGAGAGCATCGGTCCATTTGATTATTAGACACATGGCAACATTGCTTCCAAGCCACCTTCCCACCCAAAAAGTCCTCTTAGACTTCTCCCTTGCACAGCTTTGGATGGCCTTTGGTCTGTTTCCCCAGGGTTAGCCCTCTGAGGCAACGACACCCCCACTCAAATCCTTCTCACTCGGACCCTTGTCCTGAGGCAGATATACGTGTTTGTGCACACACAAGCATGGGTCCCGCCCCACTGCTCTCACACACTCCTTTCCAAGGCAGTGCTGTTCAGCTCAAGAAACTTCAGTGAGCTCCTGCTAAGTACCAGCCCCGGGGTGCAGAGAGACAAGGGGCCAACCCCAGCCCTGTCTGTGAGGCACACCCCGTCTTGTGGGGAAGACACACACATGCACACAAGTGCCTTGGTGGGTCGCTTCCCCCACAAAGCACACCTCCACACACTGGAGATGAGCCTCAGGGGGCTGTAGACCCCTGGGAGTCTGGATTTGCATGACCCCACCTCACTCTACATCTGGCTCAGGAAGCAGTAAAGGCAAGAGGATCAAGGAGCTGCAGGTTCAGCAACAGCATTGCCTTTTGGTAAAACTGTTGTTAATTCTTATAATAATTAAGGATCAAATCTCAGTAAAAGCTTCAAATATATGTAAAGTGGCTCCTTCTCCACCACCCCCCTCCATTCCAGACCACTCCCCGGAGGTGACATTTTTAACGGTTTTGAGGGTTTCCCTCCATAGCATTTTCCATTCGTCCACTTCCAGATGTATATAAGAACCAAGGGGATGTATTTTGTGGGGGTTTACATTAATAAGATATTTACTGTACCTATTGTTTCCTTTTCACTCCCCAATGACCCATCTTAGAGATCTTTCCATGTTGGTCCATTGATTTTAATGACTGCAGAGTCTGGAAGTACCAGCTTTTGTTCATTTAGTTTTTTACTAATGGACATTTAGGTTGCTTCTAATTTTCTAATTTGTTACCATTACAAACCATACACTCTTTTCTGGCCACACAGCGCGGCTTGAAGGATCTTAGTTCCTCGATCCCAGGGACTGAACTCAGGCCACCGCAGTGAAAGCACTGAGTCCTGACCACTGGACCTCCAGGGAATTCCCCAAACCATATACTCCCTTTTTTTTTTTTTTTTTTTTTTGGCTGTGTTCGGTTTTCGTTGCTGTGCCCTGGCTTTCTCTAGCGGCGGCAAGCAGAGGCTACTCTTCCTTGCAGTGGGCAGACTGCTCATTGCAGTGGCTTCTCTTGTTGCAGAGCACAGGCTCTAGAGCACAGGCTCAGTAGTTGTGGCTCACGGGGCTTAGTTGCTCCACGGCATGTGGGATCTTCCCGGACCAGAGATCAAACCCCTGTCCCCTGCATTGGCAGGTGGATTCTTAACCACTGTGCCACCAGGGAAGTCCCTATACTTTTATATTTTATTTCATTTTATTTTTATTTATTTTTAATTTGGCTGTGCCTGGTCTTAGTTGTGGCATGCGGGATCTTTTAGTTGTGGCATGTGGGATCTTTAGTTGCAGCATGTGGGATCTAGTTCCCTGACCAGGGATCAAACCCAGGCCCCCTGCATTAGGAGCATGGAGTCTTAGTCACTGGACCACCAAAGAAGTCCCCAAACCATGTACTCTTAACCTAAGCAAAGAAAACACTCAACAACCTGCTTTCCATTCATTCAAGTCTACAGCTCCAGACACTCCAAAAGTACACAACTAATAAAAATCAAAGTTAAATTCTAAATACCTCTATCCTAACACAGGTGGCATGGGGCATACTGAACCCTTCTGCAATGCCATATAATTTACCAAGGGCTCTAAATGTTATTTGGAAGCAAAGCCATCCCATGATTGAGTCTCCTCTGGCAATGCCCTGTTGCTAGAAGTTCTGGGCAACAGAGGTGCCATCTTGAACACGTTCAGAGACAGGGAGCTCACAGCCTTGGCATGATGCCTCAGTTTGTCTTCCAAGAGCTCTGACTGCAGAGGGAGGGGACAAGGATGGGCCTCACACTTGTCTGCTTTGTCTCTGCTTCCCCACTCCCAGGCTGATGCTGGAGTTTGACCTACTGATCTTCAGCTTTGGACAGCTGCCCTTGGCGCTGGTGACGTGGGTCCCCATGCTCCTGTCCACTCTGCTGGTGCCCTACCAGGTCCTGCGGCTGTGCGCGAGTCCCCGGTCCGGAGGGGCCCGGATGCTGGGGGTGGGCCTGGGCTGCATGCTGCTGGCCGCGCACAGCGTGGTGCTCGGCATCCTCCCGGTGTACGTAGCAGTAAAGTATGAGCTCCCACCAGCCTCCCGCTGTGTCCTAGTCTTTGAGCAGGTAGGTGATGGGCGGGACCAATGGTGGGGCGGGGCCGCTGGGAGGGAGGGCATTGGATACTGTATGGGTGGGGGCGGAGCTAGTTACCAGGGGCGGAGTCCTTTGAGAGGGATTTGAGCCAACCAGCAGGCTCCAAGGGAATGTAAACGAATGAACACTGCTATGCAAATACAGTCGGAGGGGGTTGGCTGGCTGGTGGCTCTGCCCTTTCCGTATGCCTTTACCCTGGGTTCCTCCCAGCAGCCGTGTGTGTTAGGCTATGAGACAGTCCAACAAAAAGATAAAGTACAAAGTTTACAGTCTGCCTGCACCGCTCCCGTAAACGATAGCACACGGAGGGTAAGTGACCTGCTCACAGTTACACAGCACCTTAACCTCTTTTCCATTCCATCTCAGGTCAGGCTCCTGATGAAAAGCTACTCCTTCCTGAGAGAGACTGTGCCTGGGAAACTTCGGGCCAGAGGAGGTGAGGCCTTCAGCAGATGCGGCTGTGAACGCAGTCCTCTTGGCTGGTTGAATGAAGCCAGCAGGTGCAGGCTCCTCATAAAAGATCCAACTTTCTAAGCCCATGTTGCCCACGCGGCACAGCTCCAGCCTCCAGCTGGGCTCTGTGGGCCTTTGTCATTAGGTGTTCCCTTATGTCCCGCTTCTGAGATGCCTCCTCTGCTGTCCAGGACTTCTGGCTCATTCTTATTTAGACCCAGGGTATGAGAGCCTTATATTAGGAAGTCAAAACAGAAGGAGAGAGAATTGGGTGGTGCAACTTGTGGGTGCCAAATGAAGCTCTGGCCACAGCAGATCTTGTGCCAGAAAATGGGGTGCCTGGAATGGAACCAAAAGGAGGGTGTTAAAGAGCAGGTTCAGCTCCTGCTGGGTTTCACGTCCAGATCGCATATCCAGCTCCTCACCCATCCCCCCAGCTCTGTCCTATCCAGCTCTTTTCACCAGTCCCACTGCCCTTCCCCAGCTCCCCACCCACCTGTGTCCTCTCTCCCTCCCCTCTTCACTAATGGGCCCCTCTTACTCCTCCCCAGGTGAGAGGATCCGGGCCCCCAGTTTCTCCAGCTATCTCTACTTCCTCTTCTGCCCCACACTCATCTACAGGGAGACTTACCCCAGGTAAGACCCCGCACCCCCTTCCCCAAATGCCCAGGCCTATCAGGGACCTAGCCCTTCTGCTCTCCTCTCCCTGAGGTCTTTAAGCCTCATCCCAGACACTGGCCACTTTCTCAGGATGCACCCCATGATAAAGATGGGAAATATGGGACCGGTACATTACCCTTTCTCTTTTACCCCAGCCATGGTGACACAAGGGTGGCTGACTGTCCTGGTTCACCCAGGACTGCCCCAGTTTTAGCACTGAAATCCCTACCTCCTGGGAAACCTCTCAGTCTGGAGCAAACTCCAGATGGTTGGTCACCTTAGTGGACACTCAAGCTAAAAATCCACTTGTCATCTCTGTGATGGAGGGTCCAAAGTGTTCTAGATCCCCACCTCCCCAGATAATCCTCCCGGGCCTGAGCAACTGAGGGAGCTGTGGAGAGAGGGTCCCAGACGCTGGGCCCCGGCCTGGGCAGGAACAAAATAAAAGGATGAGAAACATATAATCCCCATTGCTGCTGCAGGACACCCAACGTCAGGTGGAATTATGTGGCCAAGAACTTTGCCCAGGTCAGAAGACGGGGTCAAAGGGTGGCTGAGGGGGCATTTCTGGGAGTGAAGTAGGGGAGGCCTGGGGAAGAAGTCAGAGGGTGGTGCTAAGGAAAGAGGAGGCAGATGCTGGGCCAGAGTCCAATTCCAGAAGGAGGGGACAGCTGCCAGTGTTTCCTTTCAAAATTATGTCCTCCACTCCCTCCCCAGGCCCTGGGCTGCGTGCTCTATGCCTGTTTCATCTTGGGCCGCCTCTGTGTTCCTGTCTTTGCCAACATGAGCAGGGAGCCCTTCAGCACCCGTGCCCTGGTGCTCTCCATCATGCACGCCACCTTGCCAGGTATGCCCAGCAGAGGCAGGGCTGCAGAAGGCTGCAGCCTGGGGAAGGCTTAGCAGGGAGCTCCTCCCGCCCCTCACTCTGAGTTTCAACACCTTCTCCCTCTGACTCTCCCCTGGCATCTGCCCCCTCCTTTGGTTGCTCATTGTGAGGGTCTCAAGTCAGATTGCCACCTACCCACCCCCTGCTTCAACCACTCTGTGAACTCTCAGCAGGCAGAGGTTTTAACATTCATCTCTACATCCCCAACATCTGGCATGGGCTTCATGAGCAAATGGATTTAATGCATGAATGAATGCATGAATTAGTGAATGATTAACAAATGATTGGTAGGGGTTGGAGCCCTGGTTGCTGGGTGAGGGCTTCCTGGAGGGACCCCCAGAGCTTCGTGCGGGATCGGCGGGCCAGTCTGACTCGCAGCCCCTCGTCTCCGCTCACCAGGCATTTTCATGCTGCTGCTCATCTTCTTTGCCTTCCTTCACTGCTGGCTCAATGCCTTCGCGGAGATGCTACGATTTGGAGACAGGATGTTCTATCGGGTGAGGCCTGGACCTGGGCTACTTGGGAGCTGGATGCAGGGAGGGCTAGGGAAGGATGTGGGGGGGATGGTGGCTATGTTGGCTGTCACCTTGTTACCAAACCAGGTTCATTCGCCCAACTCGCACTAAAGCAAACACTGAGACACTGAGAGTTACAGCAGAGAAAGGGTTTATTCACAAGACAGCCTAATGAGGAGAAGAGAGAACAATCTCAGATTCACCTCTCCAAAGGCCAGGGGCTTGAGATACTTATGGGCTAAAGAAGCAGGGTGATCTTAGGTATGGGAAGAAGCGATTGGAGGTAGGGACAAGGTGAGGTGATTCTGTACAGGCATATCTGAGCTACATGCTTCTTCATGGGGTGCATGTTGAAAAATGGAGACACTTAGCATGACCTGAGGGTGGAGTTCTTGGCCCTCTGACGTCAGAAGGTCATTCATCCGACACCTGTACAGGCCCAGTTTTAGGGTCGGTGGTCCCAGCCGATCTTAGCCCACTTGAACTAGACAGGAGCCAACTCCAAGTTTCTGGAAAACGTATGCCCCCTGTTACTATAGTGACCCATATATCAGAGGTGTTATCTATATGCGGTGGTTAAGGAGTCAAAAAAAAAAAATTAAGGCTTGGTCAGTGAAGGCAGGTTGCAAGCAGAAGGGTTTTTAACACGCTGTTCCCTTACCTGCAGTTCTGTGAGACAAAGTCAGGAATTTCTCTTAGTCACCAGTTTCCGTTAACCCTGTGGGGCACGATTTCAGCCTCAGCTGTGCTGTCAGTCTCCCACAGTGAGAAATGGGCTCCTCTGGGTATGGGTATAATGTCACCCCTCCACCTCCTGACCAGCCGGGGCTAACTGCTTTTGTGGGGATGGTGCTTTGGAATCTTCTTCCCCTGAGAGGGAGAGTGGGAGGGAGGGCAAGCACCCCAGGTCCTGAAGAGGGAGTTAGGAGGATGCTTGCTGTCTCCCTCCTGCTGGGAGCCCTTGTGGAGAACACTGGGCGGGAAGCAGGGGAGAGAAGCTGGGGCCTGAGCAGAGACAGGACCCTGATGCTCACCTCCTCCCCCATCCTGACCCCAACCCCTCCCCAGGACTGGTGGAACTCGACGTCCTTCTCCAACTACTACCGCACTTGGAACGTGGTGGTCCATGACTGGCTGTACAGCTACGTCTATCAGGATGGGCTGTGGGTACGGGCTCTGCAGACCCCCTCAGCTCCCACGGTTATTGGAACCTCTCTGCAATATCCTCTCCTTCCCTTTCTCTGAACCATCCATCTTTTCCAGACCTAAGGGCTCCTTTGACTTTCACCTGCCCCCATTCTACCCAACCCAATGGGCAGAAAGTCCTTCCTATGATCTAACTTCCTTCCTTCCTTGTCCTCAACTACGGCTCCTCCTCAGGGCATTTCTCCCCCCGCCCCCCAGCCTCCTAAGGAACATGCATATGGCAATACTCAGTTACCAAGAATTTTCACATACTACATAATCTGCCTTGTAACTCTGAGAAGTATTATTATATCTTCTTTTGAAAGTTGCATCTAAGGCGCAATGGACGAATAAAATGCTCTTAAATAGGACATGTCAGCCCTTCTGATCCCAAATCCCATTTTCTTTCTACTGTACTACACACCCTCTGGCTTCCTTAAGGAGGGGGCTCTTTGTGGAGGGGCTTAGGGAGACTCACTCCACCCTCCTCCCCCGGCCCCTGCCAGCTCCTTGGTGGCCGGGCCCGAGGCGCAGCCATGCTGGGCGTGTTCCTAGTCTCTGCAGTTGTCCATGAGTACATCTTCTGCTTCGTCCTGGGATTCTTCTACCCCGTCATGCTGTTGCTCTTCCTTGTCTTTGGAGGTGAGCTTTATCTCTGTATGCCCCTGGAGAGGGAGACATCCAGAGGGAAGAGATCTGGAGTCCCAGTCATGGAGATTCCAGACTGATGCGGGAGGCCACGTACCCAAGACAGAAGGGAGGATGCATGTGCCTTCTGGGGGAAGGCATGAGAGCTGTGAGAGTTGGCAGTGGGACTTTGGAGCAGGGAGGGAGGCAGCATTGGGAGGTAGCAAAGGGGTCTCCTGGGAGATGTGGCAAAAGACTTCTGGCTGGATAGGAGCATCTGAGCAGGGCACACATAGAGGGAGACAAAGTGGAGAAAACTGGTGTGAGGTTGGGAGGTTCAGTAAGAGAACCAGGATATTGATGTAAACTGAGAAATCCCGGTTTTACATGAGCCACTGGAGACCTCCGTGGGTTTCTAGAGCTGGGTTCAAGATCTTCCTCAATGGTACCTTCCTGTTCCAACTCTTCCCTGTGCCCTGAGATGGGAGGGGAGCCAGGAAGATAAGATACAGGGATTTGGAGCCGAGGTGACCACCTTTCCTCCTGCATCAGGGCCACTGAACTTCGCGATGCATGACCGGCATACAGGCCCAGCATGGAACGTACTCATGTGGACCATGCTTTTTCTGGGCCAGGGCATCCAGGTCAGCCTGTACTGCCAGGAGTGGTATGCACGGCGCCACTGCCCCCTGCCCCAGGTAAGGGCCTGTGACCCTCTCTCAGCTCCCCACCCAGGAAGACACGCTTCCCCTTCCCAAGAGCCGGCCCCCTATTGTTGCCCAATTCAACAGCCATGGTCAGGGGCCAGGGCCTGATTTGGGGCTGATGGATAGCCTCCCGTGTCTTAGGTGCACAGGGTGGACACTGGGAGGGACCTTATTCACAACTCACCTTTCTCTGTCACAGACAACCTTCTGGGGGCTGGTGACACCTCGATCTTGGTCCTGCCATACCTAGAGGCCAGGGCACCCTCACTGCCCAGATGACATCACCAAGTTCTTCTCTGCCTGCAAAGCCTGGGACCAGGGCTCCTCTCTACATTCCTAGACCTAGCTCTGAGTCAAGGGGGCCTGCCATGCCTGACCCCACCAGAGAACTCCAAGGACTGAGCTCTGTGGACTTGTGGATGGGTGAACACAGACTCAGAATGGTGGTGGTCCTTGAGCCCCCACCCTGTGGATTGGGCAAAGGGCCCCCTCTCACTCCATGACTGTTCAGACTAGGGGAGACACAAAGGACTGTACAGATTTGGTGAATGTGGGGTGACAAAGCAACTCGGACCATCAAGGTCTGAGAAGGCTTTATTTCTTTCTTTGCACGCATTCCAATACAGTAATAAACTCTTCGTATCACTTTTTATTCATTCGTTTCTTCATTCATTCATCATTTGTTGAAGACCCACTTAAAAAGTTTTTTTATTGAAGTATAGTTGATTTACAATGTTGCGTTAATTTCTGCTGAACAGCAAAGTGACTTCATTATACACCCATATATATTCTTTTTTATATTCTTTTCCATTATGGTTTATCCCAGGACATTGAATATAGTTCCCTGTGCCCTACAATAAGACCTTGTTGTTTATCCATTTTATATGTAATAGTCTGCATCTACTAACCCCAAACTCCCAGTCCATCCCTCCCCCTCCCCTGCTCTTGGCAACCACGAGTCTTCTCTATGTGAAGCCCCATTTTTAATATATTTATTAAAATTATTCATTTATTTTTTTTATTGGCTGCATGGGGTCTTCATTGCTGTGCATGGGCTTTCTCTAGTTGTGGCAAGCAGGGGCTTCTCTTTGTAGCGGTGCGCAGGTTTCTCATTGCAGTGGCTTCTCCTGTGGAGCACGGGCTCTAGGTGCGTGGGCTTCAGTAGTTATGGCTCACAGGATCTAGAGCACAGGCTCAGTAGTTGTGGTGCACAAGATTAGTTGCTCTGAGTCATGTGGAATCTTCCCACACCACAGCTCGAAACCATATCCCCTGCACCACCAGGGAAGCCCCTTATTTTTGTTTTAGGAGTTGTTTGCTTTTGAAGACTACATAGGACTTTTCTACATAGATGATCATGTCATCTGCAAATAAAGATAATTTTATTTCTTCCTTTCCAATCTTAACGCCTTTTATTTCTTTTTCTTGCCTTATTGCACTGCCTAGATCCTCCAGTACCATTTTCAAGAAAAGTAATAAGAGCAGACATCTTTTCCTTGATCTTAGGGAGAAAGCATTCAGACTTTCACATTAAGTACAATGTTAGCTGTAGGTTTTTCACGGATGTCCGGTATCAAGTTTAGAAAGTTCCTTTCTGTTTCTAGTTTGCTAAGAGTGTTTGTTTGTTTGTTTGTTTGTTTTTTAAATCAGAAATGGATGTTTAGGGAATTCCCTGGCAGTCCAGTAGTTAGGACTCGGTACTTTCACTGCCGTGGGCCCAGGTTCAATCCCTGGTCAGGGAACTAAGATCCCACAAGCCGCGTGACATGGCCAAAAAATTAAAAATAAAAATAAATAAGAAATGCATGTTTAGTTTTTCAAATGCTTTTTCTGCATCTACTGAGATGATGATTTCTTTTTCCTTTTTGAAACTTTTGGTATGTAAATTTCATTGATTTAACATTCTGAAATAAGTCCTACTTAGTGATGATGCATTTTTTAATGTCGTTTGTTTCTACTTACTAAATTAAAAAAATAATTTTACATCTCTGTTCTTGGGGGCTGTTGGTCTTCTTATAATTCCTTTAATTTTGATATGAGTGGAATGCTGGCCTCAGAATTAGTGGGGAAATATTCCCTTCTCTGATTTTCTGAAAGAGTTTGTGTAGAATTGGCTCTTTTAAAAATTAACTGTATGGTACACTTCAACAGCGAAGCCACCTGGGATCAGAGTTTTCTTTGGAAAAATGTTTTTAAGTTAAAATTCAAGTTCTGTAGTATATCTAGGGTTATTCAAGCTATTTCCTCTTGCATGAGCTCTAGTAGTTTGTGACTTCCAAAGAAATTGTCTATTTCATCTGCATTGTCAAATTTATGGGCAAAATGTTGTTCATAGTATTGCTTTATCCTTTTCATATCTGTGAAATTTTGGTTATGTCCGCTCTCTCATTTCTGATGTTGCTAATTGTGTGTTCTCATTCCTGGTAATGTGTGACTCCAGTTTATCAATTTTGTTCAACTTCACAAATAAACAGCTTTTGAGTTCATTGAGTTTCTCTATTATTTTTCTGTTTCCTACTTCACTGATTTCTTTTTTCTGAAATAGATTTATTTGTTTATTCATTTATTTATTTATTGACTGTGTTGGGTCTTCGTTGCTGCTTGCAGGCTTTCTCTATTTGTGGCGAGTGGGGGCTACTCTTCTTTGCGGTGCACGGGCTTCTCCTGCGGTGGCTTTTCTTGTTGCAGAGCATGGGCTCTAAGCACAGTGGCTTCAATAGTTGTGGAACGCGGGCTCAGTAATTGTGGCACACGACCTTAGTAGCTCCACAGCACGTGGGATCTTCCCCGGACCCGGGCTGGAACCCATGTCGCCTGCATTGGCAGGTGGATTCTTAACCACTGCACCACCAGGGAAGTCCCTAACTGACTTTCTAAATGTTCTATCAATTATTGAAAGAGAGATGATAAAAATAACTGTGGGTTTTTAGGTTTGTTTTTAGTTTCACATTTTTAAAAAATGTATTTATTTATTTGTTGGCTGCATTGGGTCTTCATTGCTACATGCTGGCTTTCTCTAGTTGCAGAGAGTGGGGGCTACTCTTCGTTGTGGTGAGTGGGCTTCTCATTGCTACTGAAGCCCACAGGCTCTAGGCGCGTGGACTTCAGTAGTTGTGGCATGTGGGCTCAATAGTTGTGGTGCACGAGCTTAGTTTCTCTGCAACATGTGGGATCTTCCTGGAGCAAGGATAGAAACTGTGTCCCCTGCATTGGCAAGCAGATTCTTAATGACTGTGCCACCAGGGAAGTCCTAGTTTAACATATTTTTGAAGGTCTTTCTGAAATAATTTTTAGGGGCTTCCTTGGTGGTCCAGTGGTTAAGACTCCGCACTTCCAATGGAGGGTGCCCAGGCTTGATCCCTGCTCAGGGAACTAGATTCTACATTCCCACACTAAGACCCAAATGCAGCCAAATAAATAAATATTTTTTAAAAATCACAATGGAAATAAAAACTACAAAAATTAAAATATTTATAAAAAAATTTTTTTTCATTGTTACACAATTTTCAAAGTTTACTTTCTGGGACTTCCCTGGCGGTCCAGTGGTTAAGACTCCACACCGCCAATGCAGGGGGCATGCGTTCCACCCCTGGTCAGGGAACTAAGATCCCACAAGCCTTGTGGTGAAAAGATAGAAAAACAACAACAAATATATATAAGGAGCAAATTGAGAAGAAATATCTGTAATATACATAATAAAAACTTTTTTTTAATAAAGGTTACTTTCCATTTACAGTTATTAGAAAATATTGGCTATAATCCCCATGTTGGACAATACATCCTTAAGCCTATCTTATACCTAACAGTTTGCACCTCCCACTGTTGGGTACCCCTATACTGCCCCTGCCCCCTCACTGGTAACTATTAGTGTGCTCTCTATATCTGTGAGTCTGAGAAGCTTTTTTTTTTTTAATTTATTTTAGGAATCTATTTTTATTTTTTATTTTTTTTTCCAGCTCTTTATTGGAGTATAATTGCTTTACACTGTTGTACCAATTTCTGCTGTACAACAACGTGAATCAGCTGTATTTATACATATATCCCCATATGCCCTCCCTCTTGAGTCTCCCTCCCATCCTCCCTATCCCACCCCTCTAGGTCATCACCGATCGCCAGGTTGATCTCCCTGTGCTCTGCAGCAGCTTGAGAAGCTCTTTTTTTTTTTTATTATTTTTTGGGGGGGTACACCAGTTTCAATCATCTGTTTTTATACACATATCCCCGTATGAGAAGCTCTTTTTGAAAGTACATGAACATTCAGGTTATGCGCTCTTTTTTTTTTTTTTTTTAATAAATTTATTTATTTTATTTATTTATTGGCTGTGCTGGGTCTTGGTTGCTGCACATGGGCTTTCTCCAGTTGCTGAGAGTGGGGGCCACTCTTCATTGTGGTGCACAGGCTCCTCACTGTAGTGGCTTCTCTTGTTGCGGAGCACAGGCCCCAGGTGCGTGGGCTTCAGTAGTTGCGGCACATGGGCCCAGTAGTTGTGGCTCATGGGCTCTAGAGCACAGGCCCAGCAGCTGTGGCGCACGGGCCTAGTTGCTCCGTGGCATGTGGAATCCTCCCAGGGCAGGGCTCGAACCCATGTCCCCTGCATTGGCAGGCAGATTCCTCACCACTGCGCCACCTAGGAAGTCCATGCGCTCTTAATAAAGTGACCTCTTGCATCCCTGGTAAAGTACTTTGCTTTGACGTCTACTTTGTCTAATACTAACATAACCATTCTGCCTTTCTTTCAATTAGTGTTAGCATGCTATATCTTCTTTTATCTTTTTTTTTTAATATTTATTTATTTGTCTGTGCCGGGTCTTAGTTGCAGCATGTGGGATCCTGTTCTCTGTCCAGGTATTGAACCTGGGCCCCCTGCCTTGGGAGCATGGACTCTTAACCACTGGACCACCAGGCAAGTCCCTTCCATCATTTTATTTTTAACATATTTGTGTCTTTAAAATGGGTTTCTTATATGGGCACCTTATCTTTGACAAAGGAGGCACGAATATACAATGGAAAAAAGACAGCCTCTTCAATAAGTGGTGCTGGGAAAATTGGACAGCAACATGTAAAAGAATGAAATTCGAACACTTCCTAACACCATACACAAAAATAAACTCCAAATGGATTAAAGACCTACATGTAAGGCCAGACACTATCAAACTCCTAGAGGAAAACATAGGCAGAACACTCTATGACATACATCAAAGCAAGATCCTTTTGGACCCACCTCCTAGAATCATGGAAATAAAATCAAGAATAAACAAATGGGACTTCATGAAACTTAAAAGCTTTTGCACAGCGAAAGAAACCATAAACAAGACTAAAAGGCAACCCTCAGAATGGGAAAAAATAATTGCCTATGAAACAACAGACAAAGGATTAACCTCCAAAATATACAAGCAGCTCATGCAGCTTAATACCAAAAAAGCAAATAACCCAATCCACAAATGGGCAGAAGACCTAAATAGACATTTCTCCAAAGAAGACATACAGATGGCCAACAAACACATGAAAAGATGCTCAACATCACTCATCATCAGAGAAATGCAAGTCAAAGCCACAATGAGGTATCACCTCACACCCATCAGAATGGCCATCATCACAAAATCTGGAAACAATAAATGCTGGAGAGGGTGTGGAAAAAAGGGAACTCTCCTGCACTGTTGGTGGGAATGTAAGTTGGTACAGCCACTATGGAAAACAATTTGGAGGTTCCTTAAAAAACTACAAATAGAACTACCATATGATCCAGTAATCCCACTCCTGGGCATATACCCAAAGAAAACCGTAATACCAAAAGAAACTTGTACCATAATGTTTATTGCAGCACTATTTACAATAGCCAGGACATGGAAGCAACCTAAATGCCCATCAACAAATGAATGGATACAGAAGAAGTGGCATATATATACAATGGAATATTACTCAGCTATAAAAAGGGATGAGATGGAGCTATATATAATGAGGTGGATAGAATTACAGTCTGTCATACAGAGTGAAGTAAGTCAGAAAGAGAAAGACAAATATTGTATGCTAACTCACATATATGGAATCTAAAAATGGTACTGATGAACTCAGTGACAAGAACAAGGAAGCAGATACAGAGAATGGACTGGAGAACTCGAGGTTTGGGAGGGGGCGGGGGGTGAAGGGGAAGCTGAGACGAAGCGAGAGAGTAGCACAGACATATATATACTACAAACTGTAAAATAGATAGCCAGTGGGAAGTTGTTGTATAACAAAGGGAGTTCAACTCGAGGATGGAAGATGCCTTAGAGGACTGGGGCAGGGAGGGTGGGGGGGACTCGAGGTGGGGGGAGTCAAGGAAGGGAAGGAATACGGGGATATGTGTATAAAAGCAGATGATTGAACTTGGTGTACCCCCCAAAAAATAATAAATAAATAAATAAAAATGAGTTTCTTTTCTTTTTAAAAAAAAATTTATTTATTTATTTATTTATTGGCTGCATTGAGTCTTCATTGCTGCACACAAACTTTCTCTCGTTGCGGTGAGCAGGAGCTACTCTTCATTGTGATGTGCAGGCTCCTCATTGTGGTGGCTTCTCTTGTGGAGCATGAGCTCTAGGCACAGGGGCTTCAGTAGTTGCAGCACATGGGCTCAGCTGTGGCTCACAGGCTCTAGATCTTTTAGGATCAAACCCATGTCCCTGCATTGGCAGGTGACTTCTTAATCATTGCACCACCTAGGAATTCCCTAAAATGGATTTCTTTTTTTTTTTTTTTGGGGGGGGGGTACACCAAGTTCAATCATCTGTTTTTATACACATATCCCCTAAAATGGATTTCTTGTAAGCAGAATATAGTTGGTTTTTTATCCTATGTGATAATATTTACCTCTTAAATGCAATGTTTAAAATATTTATATTTAATATGATCATTGATATGGTTTAAATCTACCATCTTTCTATTGTTTTCTTTCTGTTGACTTTTTCATATTTTACGGTTTTTTAATTTTTCTTTTTTATTGAAGCATGGTTGATTTACAATGTTGTATTAGTTTCAGGTGTATAGCAAAGTGATTCAGATATGTATATATATACACACATTCCTTTCCAGATTCTGTTCCATTATAGGTTATTACAAGATTTTGAATATAGTTCCCTGTGCTATACAGTAGGTCCTTGTTTGTTACCTATTTTATACATAGTAGCACATATATGTTAATACCAAACTCCTAATTTATCCCTCCCTCCTCCTTCCCCTTTGGTAACCATAAGGTTGTTTTCTATGTCTGTTAATCTGTTTCTGTTTTGTAAATAAATTCACTTGTACCCTTTTTTTTAGATTCCACATGTAAGAGATATCATATGATATTTGTCTTTGTCTGACTTACTTCACTTAGTGTGATAATCTCTAGCTCCATCCATGTTGTTGCAAATGGCATTATTTCATTCTTGTTTTCCGGCTGAGTAGTGTTGCATCGTGTGTGTGTGTGTGTGTGTGTGTGTGTGTGTGTGTGTGTGTATTTCACATCTTCTTTATCCATTCATCTGTTGATGGACACTTAGGTTACTTCCATGTCTTGGATATTTTAAATAGTGCTGCTGTGAACATTGGGGTGTCTGTTGTTCTCTATTTGTCCTATCTGTTCTTTGTTCCCTTTTTCCTCTCTTATGTCTTCTTCTGAATTAATTATGGTTCCACAAGTGGAATGAATGGTCCATTTGATTTCATTTCTTATATTTTATTGTATATTCTTTAATCATTCTATGCTTTTGCTGTTTTGAGCAAGTTGTTATTCATTCCATTTCCCCTCCTCCCTTGCTATTTTGGAAGTTCTACTGTACTTTTCCATTCCCTTGATAGTAATCTTTCTTCCCAGCACTGATAATCAAACATGTATTTCTTTACCACTATTTGAAAATATACCAATTATTTCTTCCATTAAAGTGTTTTATTTCCTGTCACTTCCACCTCAATAAGACAGACCTTCAGAATCCTTTTACTTACCTCTCTCACTCTGCTTCCAATTCCTAGATTTTGCTGAAATAGTATAGTATTTATGGTTCTAGGTAAAATCAGATGCCTATCAATCTTCATAAGCATTTTTTCCACATCTTTATTGGAGAATAATTGCTTTGCACTGTTGTGCTAGTTTCCGCCACTGTACAACAAAGTGAATCAGCTGTAATCTTCATAAACATTTAACAGTATAACATTTTGCCAGGCTTGTTGCACACTGCTTGTTCTTCCTCTCTTCCATCTTCCTCTATCTTGATCTCTCTCATCTCTAAACAAGATTTTCTTAGTATTTTCCTCAGGTGAGATATGGGATGGATATACTCTCTGAATCCTTTATATCTCCATATATCTTTTTTTTTTTGGCACACGGGCTTAGTTGCTCCGCGGCATGTGGGATCTTCCTAGAGCAGGGATCGAACCCGTGTTCCCTGCATTAGCAGGCGGATTCTTAACCACTGCGCCACCTAGGAAGCCCTCCATATATCTTTCTTTTGCACTAACAGGTGACTGCTTCCTCACCCGGGTATGAGGCTCTGGGGTGGCCCTCCTTTTCTCTCAGTATTCCCGCTGTTAGCTCCCAGTACTGCAGATGAAAAGTCCTGCGTCAATCTGATTCTTTTCGCTCTGTAGATACTTGCTCTTTCTGCCTAGACCCTTGAAACTATCTTTCTTTTATCTTGGAATTCAGGAGTTCCATGCTTAGATGTATGTCTTCTCTTCTTGTATCTTCCTGTGCCCTTTCAGTCTGCAAGCTCAGAACTTTCTTCAGGTCGGCAACATATTCTGTTTTTAAGTTATCGCCTCTCCTCCATTTATGCCTTTTCTTTCTTTTGGAACCAACATATTTGAATGTTAGGATTGCTGAGTCTATTCTCCAAGTCTCATATCTTCCTCATCATTTCCATCTCTTCGTATTATTTGCTCTGTGCTTTGAAATATTTTTCCACTTCTTCTTCCAAGCCACTAATTTGAGTCCCAGCAGTAACCAGACTTCTTTCTTTCACTAAATAGGCTGATTTTTTGTCTTTGAAAATAATGTTTTTTTAGTTCCAGAAAGTATGTTTCTGGTGCACTATCGGAATCTCTTTCGCTGCTCCCAAAGCTGCTGGGTACCTCTTCAGTGGTCCCTGTGCTGTCTGGTAGGCAGGAAAAGCGGCTATAATGACCTCATCCCTGTAAGGCCAAGGCCCTCTGAGTCATGTTCTTCCAGAATCCCCACAGTCCTGGCCTCTGCTCAGGGGCTCTCCAGAGCTGGTCTCCAGGCTCCTGTGTGGGGAGAATGAGGAAGCGCCTCACCCGTGTCCACGCCAGGCCTTCCCCATACAAATGCCAAGTCCAAGCCTTCACTTGTATACCCTGCCCACTGGCCCCAGCAGCAATATGGCCAAAGAGAAGCAAGTGTTTGGAGATGGGAGTAAAATCCCCTTAGAACAGTGGTTCTCAGATTTGAACATGCCTTAGAATTAGAAATTAGAATCATTTCCAGGGCTTGTGAATACGGATGGTTGAACTCCACCCCAGGAGTTTCTGATTCCTGAGGTCTGGGGTAGGGCCTGGGAATTTGCATTACTAACCAGTTCCCAGGGAATGCTGTTGCTGCTGATCCAAAGATCACACTTTGAGAACCACTGCGTTAGAACACAGCAAACGGGGACTTCCCTGGTGGCGCAGTGGTTAAGAATCCGCCTGCCAATGCCGGGGACATGGGTTCAATCCCTGCTCCAGGAAGATCCCACATGCCATGGAGCAACTAAGCCCATGCACCACGACTACTGAGCCTGCACTCTAGAGCCCCTGAGCCACAACTATTGAGCCTGTGTGCCACAACTACTGAAACTCACGTGCCTAGACCCCCTGCTCTGCAACAAAAGAAGCCACTGCAATGAGGTGCCAGTGCACCACAATGAAGAGTAGCCCCCACTCACCACAACTGGAGAAAGCCTGTGCAGCAATGACTAGACAACTAGAGAAAGGCTGCACAGCTACGAAGACCCAACACAGCCAATAAATAAATAAATATTTAGTAAAAAGATAAAGATTACACCAAACCAAGCCCTCCTCCTTCATCTTCTTCAAAATTTTACCTTTTTTTCAGGTAAGGAAATTAATCCAATAGCAAGGAGGTATCATCTTCTCATTTCATGTTGGCTTCTTCAATTTGTTCGTGATACCGAGGCTTGTATACAAGTGGGCCCCATCCGGACCCCCTCCTCCACCAAAGCTCTCATGGGCCCTTCCAGACCCTGACTCCCAGTCTGAGAAGGGCACCCAGAGAAGGATGCCTTGAAGCTGGGCTGAAGTGGAATAGAGGTGTCAGAGGCAAGGCATCCTGAGCCTGCGCAAAGGAGGACCCCTTTTCCTGCAGGCATCCTTGTTTTATCCTTATACCCAGAAGGCAGCAGCCAAGCTACCTGGCACTCCCTCCAGGAATCCCCAGGGTCAGTGGGGATGCAGGGTGTGAAGTACCCGGAGTGCGGGTGCATGTGGGAGGCGGGGAAGGCTCTCTGGCCACCCAGAGGGTGCTCCTGCCCAGTGGGGCTCTGCTGCCAGCCTAGGGCTAGCAACCACCTTGTCTTCACGTCTGGGGAAGGAAGACAAGGTGGTTTTTCCTTCCACAGACAGGAAGAACCACCTGTCCCCAAAACTCTGTGCCCACTCCCTCGCTTCAACCACCCTCTCTTTACCCCTTTGATTCTGTCCTGTATTTTCTCCAAATTTCCCTGGCAGTCCAGAGACCCCTTATAACACCCACTCCACTCTTTTGTGGTCCCCTAATTTGCACTGGCGCAGTGGTCTGTGAACTCCATAACATCCTCACATCAAAGGCCAGTGTTAGGACTTCTCTGGTGGTTCAGTAGGATAAGACTCCTCGCTCCCAATGCAGGGGGCCCTGCTTCTCCATCCCTGTTCAGGGAACTAGATCCCACATGCTGCAACTAAGGAGCCCATAAGCTGCAACTAAGACCAGGCACAACCAAATGAATAAATAAATATTTTTTAAAATTCTATTTTAAAAAAAGGAAAGAGAAAGACAAATATTGTATGCTAACTCACATATACGGAATCTAAAAATGGTACTGATGAACTCAGTGAAAAGAACAAGGACGCAGGTGCAGAGAATGCACTGGAGAACTTGAGGATTGGGAGGGGGCGGGGGATGAAGGGGAAGCTGAGATGAAGCGAGAGAGTAGCACAGACATATATATACTACAAACTGTAAAATAGATAGCCAGTGGGAAGTTGTTGTATAACAAAGGGAGTTCAACTCGAGGATGGAAGATGCCTTAGAGGACTGGGATGGGGAGGGTGGGGGGGACTCGAGGGAAGGTGGGGGGGGAGTCGAGGGAGGGAGGCAATACGGGGATATGTGTCTAAAAACAGACGATTGAACTTGGTGTACCCCCCAAAAATAATAAATAAATAAATAAATAAATAAATAAATTTTTTTTAAAAAGGGATATGTGTATAAAAACAGATGATTGAACTTGGTGTACCCCAAAAAAATAATAAATAAATAAATAAATAAATAAAAGGGCCAGTCTCTCTCCTCTCACCATCTCAAACACTTCGTCCCTTCAATGAGTTCTGGACACCACCCCCTCCTTTTCCTTATCAAATTTCTCCCATTGACATCCAGATATGCTCTCCTGCTATGATCATCCCTTCACTTCACATTCTCATCAACCTGTCCCACTTCTCAGCTTTCTGTCATAGCCAAACTTCTGGAAAGAGTTGTCTGTGCTCACTCTTGCTGGTTTCTCATGTCCATGGATCTACAAAGGTGCCTCTCCATGCTTTAGTATGGGTTGTTTACTCCAGTTCTGATGCCTTACTGCCATCTCACTCTGTACCATATGGATCTTCTCTAATACATGACAAAGCTATATGTATTCTTGAAAAGTGCAGTGTTGTACTGCACCTTTTTGACATTATTATTATTATTATTATTACTTGGCTGCCTTGGGTCTTCGTTGCCGCACGCGGGCTTTCTCTAGTTGTGGCCAGCAGAGGCTACTCTTCATTGCCGTGCACTGGCCTCTCAGTGTGGTGGCTTCTCTTGTTGCGGAGCACAGGCTCTAGGCATGCAGGCTTCAGTAGTTGCAGCACATAGGCTCAGTAGTTGTGGTGCAAGGGCTCAGTGGCGCACAGGCTTAGTTGCTCCACAGCATGTGGGATCTTCCTGGACCAGGGATTGAACCTGTGTCCCCTGCATTGGCAGGTGGATTCTTAACCACTGTGTCACCAGGGAAATCCCACCTTTTTAATCTATGTAAAGTATTTTATACCATAATTCTCATCCCATTTCATCCATCACTGTTTTAAAAGATGTATCAGTGGTGGTACGAGTAAATTTAGTTAGTTTCTGCTGATAGTTCATTCCATCATATGTACACACCACATTTTATATACATCTTTTGGACATTTAGTATAGACATTTAGTATGGACTTTTAGTAGTGGACACTTAGTGGTGAACATTTAGTGGAGATAGGGGTTCTCTGTGGGATTTCCTAGCAACTAGTTCTTTTTTTTAAATTTTAATTTATTTATTTTCGGCTGTGTTGAGTCTTTGTTGCTGCACACGGGCTTTCTCTAATTGAGGAGAGCCGGGGCTACTCTTCACTGTGGTGCGCGGCCTTCTCATTGCCATGGCATCTCTTGTTGCAGAGAATAGGTTCTAGGTGCACAGGCTTCAGTAGTTGTGGCTTGAGGGCTGTAGAGCACATGCGCAGTAGTTGTGGTGCACGGGCTTAGTTGCTCCATGGCACGTGGGATCTTTCCAGACCAGGGCTCGAACCCGTGTCCCCTGCATTGACAGCCGGATTCTTAATCACTGTGCCACCAGGGAAGTCCCGGAGCTAGTTCTTAAGACATATTTAACTCCACTAAGAACAGCCAGATGTTCTCCAGAATAGCTAGACTTGGAGCCATTTATGCGTTCATGTGCATGACATTTCCTCACATTTTAAGAGCAGGAGGTATCTAACTTAACGTTGCATATAAATAGCCAGTTGTTCCATCACCGTTTGTTGAAAAGACTGTACTTTCTCCACTGAATTGCCTTTGTAACTTTTTTAGAAACCAATTGATCACATACGTATGGATCTATTTATGGACTCTCATTTCTGTTCCATTGATCTATCACATGCTAATACCACACTGTCTTGATTACTGTAGCTTTTAATTAAGTCTTGAAATCAGGTAGTATAAGTCCTCCTACTATTTTCTTTTTCAAAGGTGGTTTTGACTATTCTAGATCACTCGCATTGCCACATGAATTTTAGAATCAACTGTTAACTTCCACAAAAATCATGCTGGGATTTTTATTGAGATTACATTGACTTTCTAGATCAGTTTGGGGAGAACTGACATCTCAGCATCTCATGCAGAGGTCACGGGTTCGATCCTAGCTCCAGGAAGATCCCACATGCCGCAGAGCAACTAAGCCCGTGTGCCAAAAAAAAAATAAAATAAAATAAAATAAAAGAACACAGGCTCAGTAGTTGTGGCACACGGGCTTAGTTGCTCCGTGGCATGTGGGATCTTCCTGGACCAGGGATCGAACCCGTGTTCCCTGCTTTCGCAGGTAGATTGTTAACCACTGTGCCACCAGGGAAGCCCAATATTTCATTTTTTGATATTGTAAATGGTACTGTCTTTTAATTTCAACTTCCAATAGTTTGTTGCTAATACATGGAAATGCAATTGATTTCTGCATTTTATATCTTGTGTCTTATCACCTTGCCAAACTAGTGCTGGTAGCATTTTTGTAGCTTCATCAGAATGTTCTACATAGATGATCATATCAACTGCAAATAAAGACAGTTCTACTTTTTCCTTTCCAATCATTATGTCTTTTATCTATTTTTCTTGCCTTATTGCCTGGGTAGAACCTCTAGTACAACTTTAAATAGAATGAGTGAGTGAGGACATCTTTGCCATATTCCTGATTTAGAGGGAAAGATATGTATATATATACATATATAAATGTGTGAGCTTTTTTTATCAGCTTTATTCAAATATAACTCACATACCATTCAATTTATCCACTTTAAAAGAGTACAAGTTAATAGTTTTAATACATTCACAGATTTATGCAACCATCACCAGAATTCATTAATTTTAGCACATTTTCATCACTGTCTCAAAAAACCTTGTTCCCATTCCCCTTAAACCCTCCAGCTTTGGGCAGCTGTTTTCTAAAGTGACTGCACCAGGTTACGACCCCACAAGAAGTGTATGAGTTTCCAATTTCTCCACATCCTCGCCAACTTGCTATTTCTCTTTTTAATTATAGCCATCTTAGTGGGTATGAAGTGGTGTCTTGTCATGGTTTTTATTTGCATTTCCCTGATAATTAATGATGTTGAGCATTTTTTCATGTGCTTATTGGCTATTTATATATCTTCTTTGGAGAAATGTCTATTCAGATCACTTGCACATTTTTTTAAATTAATTTATTAATTTGGTTGCACCAGGTCTTAGTTGCAGTAGGTGGGCTCCTTAACTGTGGCTCACAAGGTCTTTAGTTATGGCTTGCCTGCTTCTTAGTTGTGGCTTGCCTGCTTTTTAGTTGCGGTATGCATGTGGGATCTAGTTCCCTGACCAGGGATCAAACCTGGGACCCCTGCATTGGGAGCTCAGGGTCTTAACCACTGCGCCACCAGGGAAACCCCCCCCCCACCACCCACTCTTTAACTGGGTTATTTGTCTTGTATTATTGAGTTGTAAGAGCTCTTCATCTACTCTAGATATAAGTCCCTTATCAGATATATGATTTGCAAATATCTTCTTACATTCTTTAGGTTGTCTTTTTACCTCCTTGATGCACAAACTCTGAAGCACAAAAGTTTTAAATTTTGATGAGGTTCAATTTTTCTATTTTTTTTTTTTTTTGGTTGCTTGTGCTTTGGTGTCTTACATAAGAAGTCTTTGCCTAACCCAAGCTCACAAAGATTTACTCTTCTATTTTCTTCCCAGAGTTTTATAGTTTTAGCTCTTACATTTGGTTCTATGATCTATTATGAGTTAATTTTTGTGTATAATGTGACAAAGGGGTTCAACTTTGCATGTGGATATCCAGTTGTCCCGACATCATTTGTTGAAAAGACTATTCTTTCCTCTAATGAATTGTCTTGGCCTCCTTGTTGAGAATCAATTAAGTGTAAATGTGAGGGTTTATTTCTGGATTCTCCATCTATTCCATTGACCTCCATGTCTATCCTGTCTTGATTACTGTAGCTTGGTAGTAATCAAAGTTTCCATTGTAATCAAAGTTCCATTCAGGACACAGTACTGTCTCAGCATTGATGTGTGACAGTATGTAGCAGAAGGGAACAGCACCACAACACCTCCAGTTGACAGTGAAAACATTCATTTAAACCTCTGAACCAACTTTAAAATGTATGCAATTACAAGAAAAAGCTAAAAATACCATGTTACAAAGTAAGGAAATGTGCAAGCTCCTTATGTTGGCATCAGAGAATTTGCTAATAATGAACTTCAGGAATTTTTCAAAACTAGGCCATCAGACTACTGGATTTCTCTAACCTGTGGAAACTGGACCTCAAGAACCAAAAAAGTATCAGGCTAGAAAAGAAAGCACAGAATTATTGCATTTGGAGACCTCCCTGGTGGCACAGTGGTTAAGAATCCACCTGCCAGTGCAGGGGTCACAGGTTCAATCCCTGGTCCAGGAAGATCCCACATGCCATGGAGCAACTAAGCTCGTGAGCCACAAGCACTGAACCTGCTCTCTAGAGCCCTGGAGCTGCAGCTCCTGAAACCTGCATGCCTAGAACCCATGCTCAACAAGAGAAGCCACTGCAATGAGAAGCCCATGCACCACAACGAAGAGTAGCCCCCACTCACCACAACTAGAGAAAGCCCCGCTCGCAGCAACAAAGACCCAATGCAGCCAATAAATAAATGTTAAAAAAAAAAATAAGTAAAGAGATGGTGGCTTGTACAAACAGAAGATATTCCTCTTTAGAATGAAATATATCTTGGACTTCCCTGGTGGCGTAGTGGTTAAGAATCCGCCTGCCAATGCAGGGGACACGGGTTCCAGCCCTGCTCCAGGAAGATCCCACATGCTGTGGAGCAACTAAGCCCATGCGCCACAGCTACTGAGCCTGTGTGCCACAACTACTGAAGCCCGTGAGCCTAAAGCCTGTGCTCTGCAACAAGAGAAGCCACCGCAATGAGGAGCCCGTGCACCACAATGAAGAGTAGCCCCCTCACCCCACCCTGCTTGCCGCAACTAGGGAAAGCCCATGTGCTGCAACAAAGACCCAACACAGCCAATAAATAAACATATTTTTAAAAAAAAAGAATAAAATACATGTTCTGCTTAAGAGAGAGACACTTTTGTGACCTTGTCAAGAACCTAAGCTTTGCCCAGCCTCAGCTGCCTTATTTGTAAAATAATGGGTTTAAATGGGAAAATGAAATGAAAAGAGATGGTGATTTTCTTCAGGTCATTCAACCAGAACATGGCAAAGCTGGACCTATTAACAACATTTTATGACTTCCATTCCAAGTAAACCATGCTGCTATACCAGTTACTAGAGCATTAAAACAGAAAATGACTGGTAAGCATGGGTTCATATCTCATTGCACAGGTTCAAGTTTAAATAATGCCTTGCAGTACACGAGATTTGTAAGTTCTTCTGTGATAATGGCTTACCACTGAAGGTAGATTCAGTTTTTCTTAAATGCTACATTTGTAGGAGGTGAAAGGACTGACAAATGTATTGTCAAAGGGCATCTATCCATCTGATTGCAAAAGCAAAAATATCAATTGTAATATCTTTAGAAAATATTTATAACCAAAAATACAACTAAAGCACATAACACCAAAAAAAAAAAATCTACCAGAAGGCCAAGGTTGTACAGATGAGTACCTGTTCCGGCCTTTTAATTGCAAGACCAAAATTTCTATGAAACTTGGAATGCCAGTGCTAAACCAGGGTCTGTAAGAGCATTGCCATCGTCATACAAAACCCAATCTGCAAACTTAACATTTAAAAAAACTCTCTAAAAAAAGAGAGTATCCAACTCTGTACCTCACCTCCCACCTACCATCCTAAGTTATCAACCCATTTTCTCTGCTGCCCCTGCGCTAGCTCCCAGGGCAACAGCACTCCCCCCTTCAGAGCTCAGGCCCTTTGTTTCCCTTAGCACAGTTGTGAGGGGTTAGGAGATTCAGAAGGATGTTAGTTTAAGTTTTTAAAGTATATGAATCTATCCAATGCCAATGAACACATCTGGTGCCTACCTTGTGGTTTCTAAATGCCATTCTCCACTGAAAGGAATCAGGGCTCCTAGCTGATTGCTGGGCAGAGAAGGGACAAGATTTTTGCTATACCAGGAAGAAAGGCAGTGCTTTAAAAAAAAAAAAGTCATGTCTAAAGGACATGGGAGCCAGATTAAAGGGGCTCTCTACTGTCAAAACTGGGACAATTCAAGCATGAAAAATAAGTAAGGATAGAAATGGATTATAGGGACTTTCAGGTGGCACAGTGGTTAGGAATCCACCTGCTAATGCAGGGAATACGGGTTCAATCCCTGCCCCAGGAAGATACCACATACTGCAGAGCAACTAAGCCAGTGCGCCACAACTATTAAGCCTGTGTGACGCAACCACTGAAGCCCATGCACCTAGAGCCTGTGCTCCACAACAAGAGAAGCCACTGCAATAAGCCCGCACACCGCAATGAAGAGTAGCCCCCGCTCAACGCAACTAGGGAAAGCCCGTGTGCAGCAACGAAGACCCAATGCAGCCAATAAATAATTAATTAATTAATTTAAAAAAGAAATGGATTATAAGTTACTGAAGAAAACAAGGGTCCGAGACTTCCCTGGTGGTCCAGTGGTTAAGACTCCGTGCTCCCAATGCAGGGGGCCTGGGTTTGATCCCTGATTGGGGAACTCAGATCCCACATGCCGCAATCAGAGAAGCCCGCGCACCACAAGGAAGACCCAGTGCAGCCAAAATAATAATAATAATAACAATAAAAAGGTCCATATTGAAAAAATATATGACTAAATGAATAAAGAGAAGGGAGGGCTCTTCTTTATAGTCGAATGCCAAATTATATAAGCAGAGGGAATGTTGGAGTTAGAAAACCACCACTTGACAACCACTATGACAAAAGTTGGTTTGGCAAGAATCATGAGTGGATACTAAATCTGGATGGGGAAAATATGAAGAGCAATAGGATATTTGCAAAATCTCAAAATGTCTCCTCACAGATTATTAGTTGCAAAGGGCACAATAATAACCACGCCATGGAGAAACCAGACACCTCCTTAAGCACTTTTGACTTTGATCAAAGTTACACCACCAATAAGGAGCGGCCCTAATGATGTGCTTCTCTGAAAAGGACACATGTGACAAGTCATATTCCAGCTAAGAATGCTAACCTGAATCCAGCCGTAAGGAAGCATCAGGAGAAAACAAACTGATGAACATTCTATAATATAACTGGCCTGTATTCTTTCAAAATTTCAATGTTAATGACAAAGAAAGCCTGAGGAATGATTTTAGAATAAAGATGACAAAAAGACATGACATCAAAATTCAATACACAATCCTGGACTGCAATCTCGCAGTGGAAGGGGAAAATGCCATAAAGAGCATTGTTGGGACAATCAACTTTGGAACATAGACTTTTTAAAAAAATGAATGAATGAATGAATGAATGAATTTATTGGCTGCATTGGGTCTTCATTGCTGTGCGCAGGCTTTCTTTAGTTGCGGCAAGCAGGGGCACCTCTTCCGTGCAGTGTGTAGGTTTCTCATTGAGGTGGCTTCTCTTGTTGCCAAGCTCCGGCTCTAGGTGCACAGGCTTCAGTAGATGTGGCACATTGGGCTCAGTAGTTGTGGCGCACGGGCTTAGTTGCTCTGGGGCATGTGGGATCTTCCTGGATCAGGGCTCAAACCCGTGTCCCCTGCATCGGCAGGCATTCTTAACCACTGAACCACCGGCGAAGTCTCTGGAATATGGACTTTTGATGAAAGTATAGTGTCGATGTTAAATTTCCTGAATTTGATCATTATATCATGGTTAAGATAATATTCTTGTTCTTGGGAAATATGCACTACAAATACACTATTAAGAAATAGGCATATTGTTTATAACTGACTCTCAAATGGTTCTGAAAAAAATAGTACATACATAATGATAATTTGTCACAATGTGAAAATTGATAAATTCGGGTAGAGTATATAGAAATTCTTACAACTTTTCTATGTTTCAAATTATTTCAAAATGAAAAGATATTTTAAAGCTGTATAAACAGAAGAGAAATAGCCAACTGAGGAACTAGGGTGCATAAGAACAGTTTCAAGTACCCAAATTCTGACTTTACTGTAGCTTGCTCCCTTTCATCCACTCTCCTAAAAAGACTCTTAGCCGGACCTCAAGAGCTGCTGCATCCACGGTGCCCTCCCAGCTTTTAGCTTCCCAGCGCTTGGCCTACCCCCCGGTGAAGTCACCATTTTCCTTCCTCGGCCATGTGGAGGCTAGCCTCTTGAATACTCTGACCCTTTAAACAAAAACAAAAAACCCACTCAAACACTGTAATTCATGTTTCCTGTCCGACGGAAATACAGTTTCTTCAAGCCAAGAGCAGGATGGGTGACCGAACCTCCGCATGCCTTCATCTTTCCCGCAAGCAACAGATTCACAGCATATGGTTAATAAAATGGCCCTGACACCCACACACTATGAATTATGTACACCTGTCAACAGAAGCAGACTAGACCTACAGTTAAGAGCCAGAGGAAGACCGTCTGAATTTGGCTTTGACCCATCACTTAAAAGTTATGTGACTGAGAGTAAGTCAACTAGTACCTGGAGCTCATTAACCATTCATTCACTATTACCCACCTAGTAAGTACCAAAACTCTACTTTGGGAGGCAGTGATCCAAAATCTCTGCTCCCAGAGATTACATTCCAGTTGAGTGGGACCGGGGGGAGTGGGGTGTTGGGGGGCAGGGGAAGTAAGTAAATAAGTAAATAAAATATAGTGTATCCCAGGTGCTTACACATGCCATGGAGAAAAACAAGGCAGATGTAAAAATAGAGGGTGAAAATGCAATTTTAGATCACAAATTCAAGGAAGGCTTCACTAAGGCAGTGACATCGGAACAAAAATCTAAAGGCAACGAGGGAGTGAATCATGTAGACGGGTGAACACTGAGGCCAAAGGGGAGAGCAGGTGCAAAGGCCCTGGAGCAAGGACAGGCCTCATTTGAGGGATGACTGCTTCAATCTTAGGTAGGTTTTTGGAAGGCAGGAAGAGGAATTATACATAGCAGGAGCTCAGTAAATGTTGATGGCAGAGAAGAAGGAAGAGAGAGACCACCATATTGTATCCAGAGATTTTGAGGTTAAATTTTGGGAATGGAGGAAAAGAAGCAACAGTTTCATAAAGTTGGAGAAAAATAGGTGATTCAACTGATTTTATGTCCTGTCTTTCTAGCCTTCTCTTAAAAATACTTCTCAGATGGAGATGATTCAAGGAATTTGAAGATTTTATTTTTGTTTTTGCTTTCTGGCTTTGCTTTGAGCTGAAAAATAAGGATTTTTTTAGTATACTTTTACTATGTTTAAGAAATTTTTCAGATAAATAGAACTCTTTAAGATTGGGGCTTGGAACTCAAATTATTAGTACTCTTAAAACAAATTTATCATTTGGAAGAAATGAGATACCATTTATAACAAGAATAACAAGTTTATAGGGAAATTATTAGTAATTTATGAATAGAAAATCTTTTTTCCCCCAAATGGTCAAGAGAATTGGGTTTGAGATTTGGATGTTCTTTTACTATGGTTTGTACAGTCTGTATTTGCCTCTTCAAATAACTCTGGATGACTTTTACATGACCACGTTATTGTTTTCATAAATGGTATTTTTAGGAATTGGAAATAACAGAAAGTTCTGGTAGATTTGCCACTTGTCCTGAATAACTTGTGTACCTAAATGCCTCTTTCCCGAAAAGTGACTGAGCTGCAACATGAGCCCAGGATTTTCAGTGTTAAATGGGTGTTTTTATGTAAGACAGTAGCAATAACAGAAGACATACCAGTGGTTGGTTTCGATGCTGGGCATTTTTTTCCCCCCAACTTGGTTTCTGTTGTTTAAGTTACGAAGGGAACATTCTTACTTTTTTTGGTGTGTATGAAGATTTTTCAAGAGTGATAAGTGGACAAGGTTCTGGTCTCAAGATACAATCAGCGCCCATTTTATTTTCAGCATCATTAAAGTACAATTAACTTCAGAGCAACTTTACTTTGGTCTTTCCACTCCCACTCAAGATTTCTGGGAAGTTTTTTCTCTACTTTTAGCCTCTCTTATACCTTTATTTTTTTATAAATTTGCATTCTCCGCTATTTTGTTGAAAGATAACAAACTCCACAGTAAACCAAAATAATACAGCTGAAAATTTAACTTTATTATTTTCCTATTGAAAAGTAACAGATATTCATTATATCATAAAAGGGGGGAACACAAAAGGTACAAAGAACTTTCAAATTGCCTATAATCCCATCCCAGGGAAAACTATTAACATTTTGACATATTTCATCTCGTTAGTCTTTTCCTATGTATTTTTGAACACAGCTCAGATATTACCATATATAGCCTTACATCCAGCTTTTTCAACATAACATTATATTAAAATTATTTTTCTCATATATAGAAATCCTCTTTGTAAACATAATTTTAATGGCAGAGTAATATTCCATCATATGGATATACTATCATTTATTTAAACACTCTCTTAATGTCAAATGTTTAAAGTATAATTACTTCATAAAAATTAAGACAGCTTTGTTTCCTAGAGAGGCTGTTCTTGAGGACAGGGGAGGGGATATAGGGAGACGGTGGGAGTCAGTGGAGGGGTCCAGGCCAGCAGAGAGAAGGAGCGGCTCAGAGGTCCTGGCCCAGCTGTTCCAGTTCATTCAGCAGGAAGTCCATATCAGCCCACGTCAGCGCAGGGTTGGCCACCACCATGCGGAAGAAGTTGCCCTGGGTGCCATGGGGCTGGTAGCCAATCATCATGGAGCCCTTCCTCACCATGCGCTCCTTGAGGACTGGGGCCACCTGTGAGAGGAGTGGAGCGACCTTCCGGCTGCAGCCCGGGGTCGGGTGAGGGGGCAGGCTCCCCGACTTGCATCTCCCTCCACCTCGCCACCTTCCAGAGACAGCAGCTCACTGCCTGGATTCTGACCATGGCCCCAGGTTACCTTTGCCGCCACATCCAGCTCACCAGACCTTCTCTCCCTCCTGCACTCTCTCCCACCTCACCATGCTCCAAGTTATCACATGGGCCATTTTCTGATAAACCCTGACCTTTCTCTGAATCTCAACACTGCTTTTTCAGTCTAACTTCAGGCCTTCGTCATCTTTGATATCGTCTTCTCCCCTCTCTGAATTCCTATAACATTTTTGATCTGTGATCTAATATGTAATTTCCAAGATTGCCTTGAACATACTGGTTTCAAACAGGTAACGCTTGTTTTCTAAAATAATGACTCCTTAAGGGCAAGGACATTCTTGTCCTTTTGGATCATCTGCAGTACCTAGTACCGATCTACCCTCAGGGACCAGGACATACCTCCTAGCCTGATGGGGTTGCTCTGTCTCCAGCCATTAGTGAGCAAAACTTCCAAGATCTTTCTGCCTCACATCTCTGCCCTGGGCCTGAGCTCCCAGGAGAACGCCCCACACAACGGATCTATGTAATGCACACTGGTGACTTCTCCTGTAACGCCCCTCTCCGGCTTCTTCTTCCTTTCCAGAAGCATACCTTATCCCCCGCCCCAGGCTCACAGAAATGAGGACAAGCGGGTGTCGTCTTGCGGTTCAGCGTCCCCACACAGGAGCAAGAGACTAGCAAAGGGACCTGACGTGCCGCTCACAGCCAGCAGGGGGCGGAAACGCACCGGCTGCACTGGTTCCCTAACAGGTTAACCAGAGCAGGAAGAACGCCTACCTTAGCCAGCCTTTCAGGGTAATCCGGACTCCCCTTCTTCCCCCGCAGACTGGGGGGCACAAACCAGAAACACACGTTGACAAATTCAGGCTGGGAGGAATGAGGAAGAGGAAGGTGTGAGCTGAGGAAGGGGGACCGTTCCCCTCTCACCGCCTCGTCCCCCATCAGGGCTTTGCGTGTGGGACAGGCAGGGGGTGGGGGACCAGGAATGCAAAAGAGCACAAGGTGGGTCATACCTCCATGACCAGCTCAAACCCTTCCCGCTTCTTCAGTTCCTCCACCAGGTATCTGGGAACAGAGAGTGAGAAATCCTGGGTGGAGGAGGAAAGGCAGTTACAGAAACAGAAGCGAAGACGCAAGAGACAGTGCGAGCGGGAAAGGGGTGCAGGGATGGAGCCCCTGCAGGGGAAACGGGACCGCCCCCCCTCCTACCGGGCGAGGGCGAAGGCCTGGTCCACACGCCGCTCCAGCCCCTGCCCGCCCTGTGCTTTCCACATGAGCCACAGCTTCAGACAGTCCACACGACGGCCACACTGCACCACCTTGTCTCCAGTGTCCAGAGCCACATCGTAGAACTTGTCCTGCTGGAAGAGGTAGCTGGCCTGGGAGCCATGGCAGCGCTTGAGCAGGTTCTGAGGAGGGTGGGGAGATGGTCAGACCCACCCTCCCCACCAAGGTTTCCTCCAGGGTGGCACTGGGTGACTTCTCAGCTCAGTTCGCAAGTTTCTTTCCCTGGAACCAGGTGGCATTGATGGGGTGGCTGCCAGCTGACTGAAACCCTTTCTCTGGGTTTTCTTCCAACACTCAGAGTTCTTCCCAATGACCCAGGATCCTTCCGATTACAACTTAAGCTGGGAACTTTTTGCTCTGCACGAAGACAGGGGAGTGAGGGAGCCCACTACAGGGATGAGCGCGGTCACAGATATTCAGCTTCAGATGGGATGGTAAGGAGCACATGGTAAGACCAGGAGCTCCTCTCAGGTGGGACAGAAAAGAAGACAGAGGTCCAGGGTGCGAGGTGGGGCCAGGGCAGGGCAGGGCAGACCCACCGAGGTGTCCCGGAGAAGAAGAGCCGAGCACTGCAGGCCTGCGGAGAGGAGCTTGTGGGGATTCCAGGCCACAGAGTCAGCCCTGGTTGGGAGGCAGAGCAAAGTAGGGTCAGCTGGCTCCCCCTCAAGCTGCCCAACCAGAGCCCCACCTTTCTGGATGTCCAGTAAAAGGGGCTTCAGTCTCACCCTAGCCCAGAAGAAGAATTCCCAGGTCTGACGTCTGACCTCCCAGCCCCAACCAACCATCTCTCCAGTCTCCCTCCTACCAGCCTCCCTCCCCTACTCCCATCTGAGCTCCCTGGTCCAAGACTATTCTCTGGATCAAGGATTTGAAGGGTGAGATTCAGGGCGTAGGGGGCCGTGTGCACCTGTGGATCCCATTCAGGAGATGTCTATGTGTCTGTGACAGCAGGACACTCCCACCCCAGGCGGCCTGTGGAGCAGAAGGAGCAATGTGGGCCTTGACCATGGCCTCGACTCAGCCCACCCCATCCTCTGGTCCGAGTCCCACTCACATCCACGTGCAGCCATAGCCCATGACGCTGGCACACCTCCGCAATTGCCTCCAGGGGGTCAAAGGCCCCCAGCACAGTAGTGCCAGAGGTAGCACTGACCAGGAATGGCACAGCACCCTGTGGCAAAAATGCAGAGGGAGAAAGAGGCTGTGAAGTCATCTCAAGAGCTATCCAGAGCCTGGTGCTGAGACCCAGCTCTATAAACTCTTCGCGTGCTTGACCTGGGCCCTTGCAACCTGACAACGTGTTATTGTCCCCTTTAATTTGCAAGTGAGGACACTGAGATTCAGAGGTGTTAAGAAACTTGTCCCCAAGCTGAAACTCCAGAGATGGAATTCAAACCTAGGTCTGTCTGATGGTCTATGTCCAAAGCTCACACTGTTTCAAAACAGTTAAATGTCTTACTGGAAGATCAAAATGCTATTTTAAATATTCTAATAGTAGAAAAGTTTATGAGGAAATTGAATTAGTATTCAAAAAACTACTACAAAGAAAGGCACAGGCCCAGACAGCTTCACTGGTGAGTTCTACAAAACATTTAAAAAGAACTGATACCAGCTCTTCATAAACTTCCCAAAAAAAAAGAGAGGAGAACACTTCTGAATTCATCCCATGAAGTGAGTATTATCCTGATACCAAAATCATACAAAATAGCACAAGAAAACTACAGAATATATCTCTTCTAAATATAGACATAAAAATCCACAAAACACTAGCAAATCAAAATCAGCAACATATAAAAAGAATTACACACCATGACAAAGTGGGATTTGTGCCAAGAGTGCATGCTTGGTTTAACATCCAAAAATCAATTAATACATCCTATCAACAGAATAAAGAAAAAAAACCCCACATCTCAATGTGGTTTATTGACCATCTCAATAGACACAGAAAAAGATTTGACAAAATCCAACACTCCTTTATGATAAAAATACTCCAAAAACTAGGATTTGAAGGGGACTTACTCAACTTGACAAAGGGCAACTACAAAGATACCCACAGCTAACATCATACTCAATGGCGAAAGACCGAAAGCCCTCCCCCTAAGATCAGGAACAAGACAAGGATGTCCATTCTCCCCATTTCTATTCAATATTGTGCTGAGGTTCCAGCAGGGCAATTAGGTAAAAAAAATAAGCGGCATCCAGATTGGAAAGGAAAAAAGCAAAATCAGCTGTATTTACACATAACATGCTATTATACCTAAGGAATCCACTAAAAAAAACTACTAGAATTAATAAACAAGTTCAGCAAGTTTGCAGGGTACAAGATCAATATTCAAAAATCAGTTGTATTTCTACGCGTTGGCAGTGAACAGTCCAAAAATGGAATTAAGAAAACAATTTCATTTAAAGAACGTCGAAAAGAATAAAATACTTAGGAATAAATTCAACAAAAGAAGCACAAAATATATAATCTGAAAACTACAAAGCACTGTTGAAAGAAATCAAAGAAGACCTAAATAAACAGAGGCATTCCGTGTTCATGGATCTATATATTGAAACACATCCCTACCAAAACCCTAACTGGCTTCTTGGCAGAAATTGACAAGCTGATCCTAAAATGCAAATGGAAATTTAAGGGACCCAGAAAGCCAAAACCACCCTGAAAAAGGACAAAGTTGGAGGACTCACACATCCTGATTTCAAAATTTACTACAGAGCTAAATTAAGACAATGTGGTCTATAGGACAGACATGCAGATCAATGGAATAGACCAAGAATCCAGAAACAAATCCTCACACTTACACTCCATGGATTTTAACAAGGATGCCAAGACAATTCACTAGGAAAAGAAGTCTTCTCAAAAAACCATTTGCATGTGGAGATACACACATATTTTTTAAATTGATACTTAAATACACAGTTGAGGTATTTTCATGTTAACACATATTCCCATCTTATTTTTTTAAATGGCTACATACTACTCCAATAACAGTAACAACGATGGCAGCTAGTATTTACATACTGCTTCACTGCTCTAAGTGCTTTACACATAATTTATCTAAGCCTTACAACCCTATGTGATAAGGTCTATATTACGCTCGTTTTGCAAAGGAAGAAATAGACACAGACACACCATAATTTATCTATTGCTGGATATTTAAAATTTTAAAAAAATTTTACACTTCACTCCAGGGCACACAATGCTAAGCACTTATAATGATGACTTATAGAACAACCCTAGCATTAGGACTCAGAGTCAGCGGACAGATACATCTAAAAACGGTACAGACAGGACTTCCCTGGTGGCTCAGTGGTTAAGAATCTGCCTGCCATTGCAGGGGACACAGGTTTGAGCCCTGGTCCAGGAAGATCCCACACACCCCAGAGCAACTAAGCCCGTACGCCCACAACTACTGAGCCTGCGCTCTAGAGGCCACGAGCCGCAACTAATTGAGCCCTCAAGCCCTCGTGCCTCAAGCCCGTGCTCCCAAACAAGAGAAGCCACCGCACCAACAAGCCCAGTGCACCGCAACAAAGAGTAGCCCCCACTCGCCGCAACTACAGAAAGCCCGTGCACAGCAACAAAGACCCAACGCAGCCAATAAATTAATTAAATTAATTACAATAAAACGGGGTGCCAGTCTTTAAAACTAAATAAATAAAGATGGCACAGATAGTGCTGAAACAGCCTCCAAGATGGCTGCAGCAGCTCCCATGCCCCCAGCGCCGAGCGGCGTGCAGAGGCCCCCCCATCTCCCACCGCTCCAAGCCCGCACTGCTCACCACTGGCCTGCGCACCTTCCTGAGCTTCTCCCTGCACAGACCCTCCCAGCTCACAGAAACCTTCTGCGCGACACCTCAGGCCCCCAGCATCCTCCCTGCGGTGCCCCTTGGGGCTCCACTCAGTGACTCAGTCCTGCCCCCGCCCCCGCATCCAGTCCTGTGCGTGGGTCTCAGCAGGACGGCAGCGTCCTCGCTCCACAGGGATCACCTCAGCCCACCAGGGAAACGAAACGGGCACAGGGGTCAAGGGGAGGGGTGAGGGGAGCCTTGAGTCAAGACAGGCCAAAGAACCCTCTAAGAAAGGAACAGAGGGGTCTCGCTCCAGTGCCCCAGCGCCCCTCACTCACTCACCTCGGCCTCAGCCAGCCTGATCTGCCTCTCTAGATCCTCAGGGATCATTTTCCCTCTGGAAAAGAAAACTGAGTGGGTAGAGAAGTAATAGGTTCTCTAGGCGGCAGAACTGTCGAGAGCAGGGTAATGTGCAGTTAGCAATGCAGAGGCCACAATGTTGATTTTTCCCTAAGAGGGGTAAACAGATCCCAGGGGACAGGGCGGAGACTCTAGCAGGCACTGGTAGACAGGAGAGGCAACTCGGCGGGAAGAGAGCGGGGAGAGCCTCTGGCAACGAGAAGGCACACTGCGCCAGGCTGGGTCTGAGCCACACAGACAGAAGGACCTTCACCTCTCATCAGCCTTGACCATTCGGACACTGTCGGTGCCAAGTCCCAGAAAAGCAGCTCCTTTCTTGACGGAGTAATGACACTGCGGAGGAAGGCAGAGGGCGGAGAGGGAGGGGAGGAAAGAGACTGGTCACATAGATGAGACCCTGCAGACCAGGGCTTCTCAAACACTCACGTGCCTACGAACTACCAGTGTGTCTGGTTAAAATGCAGATTCACATCCAGTAGGTCTGGGCTGGGGCCAGAGCTTCTGCATTTCTAACAAGCTCCCAGGTGATACGGATGCCACTGGTCCATGGCCCACACGCTTAGCAGAAAGGGCGTGGACTGTGTATACTGCACTGGGTGCCCCTGTTACCCCCAGACAGAAGGCGAAGTGCACACAGGGGTGTTTACGCAGCCCCACGGGTGGGAGGGAACACATCCGCCTGGGGGCAGGCTGGCCTCGGAGGAGATGGGTCTGGCCAGGCAGAGGACCTGCCAGGTCTCAGACTCAGCTGGCTGGAGGTTACAGTCGGGAGCCCAGGGTAGGCCTGTGCCTCTTCCCACCTCCGCTGATGTGAAGAGGGCCAGGGGCGGCAGTGCCCGGAGGCCCCTCTGTTTGCAATCCGGGTAGCGCTGATAGCGGGCCAGGTTCACAGCATACATGTTGGAGATGGAGCCACCTGTCACAGGGAAGGGGTGGAGGCAAGAGGGGGGGACAGTGGGTCACAACTGGAGCTTGGCTCTCCTGATCCCTCCACCCAGAACTGATCAGAGCAGCATGAGCGACTGGCTACCAGGTCACGAGCTCTGGGACCTCGACAAATGGCACACCAGTAACCCGGAAGAGCGGGATCTGCAGATCCCTGACTGCCCCCTCCTTCTCCTGGACTGATCCCAGGATCCAGCGCCCAACCTCCCCCCCACCCCCCGCCAGGACGGCAGGCACCGATCCCACGGATTGCTTGGCAAACACGAGGATACAGGGGACTGGGCAGCTTCACTCTGGTTTAGCCTGAGCCCAGCTGGAGAAGAAACAAAGAAGAATCACCCTTCCCTGTCAGCTTAGAGCAAGAGAATGGTGGGGGACAAGGAACCCCTGAACAGGCCAAAGCAAGGTCCCCCTCCCGTTCACATACCAGGGCAGAAGACCCCGTCCCCAGAGCTCCAGCCCACCAGGGCCCGGAGTTTCTTCAGCACCTCTTCTTCCATGAGGACAAACACCGGGGCGATTTCGTACGTGTACCTGCCAGGAGAGGGAAGGATGAGGACGAGGACGGGAAAGAGACAGGGAGCGACTCTCAGAGGAGCAGGAGAGAGGAGGTGGAGAGAGTGAGGGAGAGGAGGGTCCAAAGAGAGGACTCAGTTGGTGACAAAGAACCAGGGAAGAAAAGAGGAAAAACACTGGAGACAGGAGGCATGAGAAAGCTTGGGAAAGGGAGCCCGAAGGCTAAGGGGAAAGACTCTGCCGGCAGAGATGCCCAGGAAAGATAGAGAGGGGCAAGCACCATTCTCCTGCCCTGCCCCCAGGGTGTGTCTCCCACAAACCCAAATCCTCTGCGGGATGGTGGGAGGGGCCCTGGGATGGCTCACTGGCTCGTGTTGAGGCTCTCGGTGACAATGCGCCCGGCCAGGGCGTGCGGATCCAACCCTGAGAAGAGCTGGTTGAAGAAACGAGGGTGACCTGGAGAAGGGGGACGGGCGCTCAGAGGGGAGCTGGGTGCGAATTCCAGACACACCTCCCGCCAGGACCCAGGACCCACAGGTCTTCACGCTGTAGTGCATCACAGCTCGGCACCGCGCCAGGATCTGCTCCTGCGACTCCCCCTCGCTCCGCAGCTCCAAATCCAGCAGCTGCTTCAGCTCCTCTGGCTCCTTCCACTCGCAGACCTAGAAGGAGAAGCAGGAGATTCTGGGGGCGCTGAGGCACCCTACTGACTGGCTGCCCAAACCACATCTCAACAGACACAGGACACCACCAACCTGCACTTAAAACAAGTGAGGAATATCTTTCAAGCAACACATGAACAAGGGGAAATAAACACAGGCTGGCCCAGGACGTAATCCCTGAGGCACACGATGAGACAGTGACGAAGTGGGGAGAAGCCTGGATGGAGGAAGAAAGTTCTCAGCCAGGTTTGATGGGCAGGAGGAGGAGGGAGAAAAGACCCACCTTCTCGGAGGCACTGGTCCCTTTCCGAATGACCTCATCCACCACAATCCCAAACACATCCTGGAGCAAGGCTTCTGCAGCCACGGGGTCCCCATCAAGGGAGAGGAGTGGTTTAGAGTCAGCCATCAGGACAAAAATCTGTGAGCAGAGCAGCAGTTATTCCCTACTCAGCCTGTGGACCCCACCTGGACCTGACCAGCGAGAACTTCAACTCTGTAATGAGCCTAAGGCCAAGGCCCAGCCCCAGCCCTCACGGTACAGACCAGGGCAAGTGAGAATGTCCAGGGAGAGAGCCAGCAGAAAGAAGTGGGAAAGAAAAAGGCAGTTAGTGCTGAGCGCATAGAATTCAGTGGCCACTGCTCACCAAAGGCACAGGTGAGAAGCTTACCTTTTTACTCAGGTCTCTGTCCAGGTGAGCTGGAGGCAGGGGACACAACTGGCTTTTTACAGTGTTAGGACCAGGGCAGCAGAGGGAGTGAGGGATAGGCAGCAGTCACGTGACCATGACATCACTCTCATGACCCTTGCCCTAAAGATTTGGGATAGGGCCAGCAGGTTGAGATAAGTTTCCTGAATAATCATTACCTGACACGAAGCAGGGGGTGATGAGATGTAAGGCAAAAACACATGCCACCTGCACTGAGGCTAGAGAGGGGCAGAGAAATGGTTTAGACGGGCCTCAGGGGCCAATCTCTTCGCATCCCAACCCTCGGCGTCTTCTCAGAACTGTCCTGATTTCTACAGCTCTCTCCTCTAAAGAGCAGGAAGAAAACGAGGCCACACCGAGTACGCAGTTGGTTAAACAAGTATAATCCTGTGCCTTGCAGGTCGAGCTTGCTTAAGAAACAGGGAGTGGCTGCTTGAAGTAAACACCAACGGTGTTCACACGGGGTGCGGGGAGCAAGGTGGACATTGACGCACGTGCAACAGTTACAGCCCAGGGCACTGGCGAGGTGCTGACCCCACACGCAAGCCAGGAGAAGAGGAGATGGATGAAGAGTGAAGACTGGGGCAGACCTGCAGGGGGACTGGGGCTGCATCTTGACAGCGGGCAAGAGAAATGAGGCTGGTGAAAGGGAGCAAGGCAGGCACTCAGGGACAGGGGAGGAATGCCATGAGCTCACACTGGGAATGAGTATGGCTGATTCTCAGGTCAGTGAAGGTGCCTGGCTGGCTGGCTGGCTGGAGAGAGGTCTGCAAGGCTGATACGGGAGCAAAGGCAGGGTAGGCAGAGCTGCACGAGATTATGGTGAGTCTTGAGTGTCAGCTAGGCCAAGGATCTGGATTTTATCTGGCAGGAAACGGAAAGCCCCTGAAAGATTCTATGGCAAGGATGCATGTGATGAGAGCAATGCTCTCAGAAGACCAGAGTGCAGCAGCTGGATGCAGGGGACTGGACAGGCTGTTGCTGTAAAGCAGGAAAGAGCTGACCTACATGTGAATAAGGGTGGTGTCGGTAGGCAAGGACAGGTAGAACAGAGGTCCCCAGGCCGTGGTCCATGGCCTGTTAGGAACCGGGCTGCACAGCAGGAGGTGAGCAGCGGGTGAGAGACGAGTGAAGCTTCATCTCCTGCTCCCCATTGCTCCCCATCATTCACATCACCGCCTGAGCCTCCCCGCCGCCGCCACCCTGGTCCGTGGAAAAATTACCTTCCATGAAACCGGTCCCTGGTGCCAAAAAGTTGGGGACCACTGAGGCAGAGGAATATGCAGGCTTAACCACTCGCTGGATTCCACTCAATTCAACACTTACTGAATCTACACGGGAGGGGAAGGAAGGGTCAAGGATGACACTAGGGTTCCAAGCCTGGGTGACTGGAAAAATAATGGTACCCATAAAAGAAATAGGGCGGTGGAAAGCGGAGGCTGGATGGAAAGTAAGATTGTTATTTCTTGGAAATACTCATCCAAGTGGAGGTGTCCAGGGCTACCAATACGCATACGGGAGGAAGTCAGGTCCAGAGCTCTGATGAGATGTGAGAATGAAAAGCAGACTGGAGAGTTGGGGTACAGCTGAAGTCTTGTGATGGGCTCTATTCCCCAGAATGTTCAGAGAGAAGGCCAGGGAGAGAGGGGCAAACACCAAGGCCTGGGGAGCCCCCCAAATGAGGGGGTAAGAGGATCCAAGAAAACATGGAAAGGAAGGAATCTTCCTCAAAGTGGGCTGATCTGATATAACCCACTGTCAGCAGCCACTGGACCCCAAGCTAGTTGAAAACACAGGTCCAAAGGACACTAGTGGTCCTACCTTTAAACTTCTCCTCAGTAGACTGGGTGTTGGGAAACTAGGGGAGCTGGCCCAGCCTTGAGAATAAGACTTGATCCTTCATCAGTGCTCACTCTGGCTCCCCTGGCAGGTGGCAGCAGTGGGGCATTTTAAATGGAAAGGCTAGAAGAGAGAGGCTAATAAAAATAGGCACCATGGAAATACTTACCACATGCCTCACTCTGTACTTAACATGCATTATTCTCATCTTCACAACCCCTGAAGGTAGGTTTATGATCCAAATTTAAAGATGAGCAAACAGGGACGTCCCTGGGGGTCCAGTGGTTAAGAATCTGTCCTACAATGCAGGGGATGTCAGTTCAATCCCTGGTCAGGAAACCAAGATCCCACATGCTGTGGGGCAACTAAGCCCATGCGCCACAACTAGAGAGACCACATATCTCAACAAAAGATTCCCTGTGCTACAACTAAGACCTGAAGCAGCCAAAAATAAATAAATTATTAGGAAGGAAGACAGAGAGAGAGAGAGAGAAAGAAAGAAAAAGAAAGGAAGGAAAAACAGATTTCAGAGACACGACATATGTAACACGTCCAGGTCACACAGCCAGCGTGTGGCCGAGCTGGGTCTGGACCCCGGTGTGTGCGGCTCTGAAGGCCCTGCCCCTAATCACCAGGCTCCACCCCCTCACGCAGGGCTCCCTCGGCCACTGAGCTTTCTGTGGCACAAAGACCTCTGCGCCAGGAACGAGGACGCTTCAGGGCCTTCGTTTCTGTAAAATAAGGGGTTTAAAGAGAGAACTTCCAAGGCATCTGCTGCTGTTCATCAGCTCAGGCTATTAGACACAGAAAGCAGGCCAGGGGAGTGGGAAACAGGCTGCAAGGAGGGAACGACTGGTGAAGAAAGAGAGATCCCAGGCTGGAGGGAGGCTCTTCCCAAAGCTCTGAAGAGAGGTCTGTAGGGGAGACATGGTTCTGTCCACCCGGCCCCTTCTGTACCCATCCCACCAAAGTCATCGCTCAGAAATGAAAGGTGGAGGCGAGGGCTCTGAACACCTCCAGTTTCCTCCAGGGGTGAACAGGGAGATGAGGCATCCCTACCTTCACGCCCCATACAGAATCCTACCCTGGGGACCTGAGAGAGGGAACAGCCCCTGTCCACAGAGAGTTTTCCTTTTTAAAAGAAAGAAGGACATTAACCCCCAAGACAGAATGATAAAGCAAAGAAACATGAATAAACTTAGGAAGACCACCTTCACCCCTGGCTGAGAAGATGCTGAAAGGACCAGATAGGGTTTGTTTAAAAATCAACAAGTTTTTCTGACTTCAGTGGGATCTCTAGGTCATAAACTCCTCCAGCCATCAACTCCCTCGTATCTTTCTTTTTTCCATGTACACAATCTAGATTGTACAGTCTGTTGTTTCAACCACTCTTTGTCCAAAATCCTCCACTCCCTGGCTCTAATGTTCTTCCACCAAACCCACCTGGCAAAACCCCAATCCAACTGGCCCGTCCTTCTCTGACCAAATCCACCAGGACTGCTAAATTCCGCTAGTGAAAACCACCTAACCATTCAAATTGGTTTTGCTATAAATTCATGGTCTCTGTGCTCATTCCAATTAAACACGGCACATTAAACGCATATGTTTACCACTACTCCTTCCTGAAACCCCACTAAAATTATATCAGTGGAACTTTAAATTCAGAAGAATAAAGCAGATGAGAGAGAAGAGGTGAGAGATGTCAATAACTGTAGAAGATAGAAAGCAGGTGAAAAGTAGTCACTGGTGCAGCAAACGGCAGAAAGTTAAAGCCAGTCTGTCTGCCGAGGGTTATGTCAATGGGATATAAGCGGGTTCTTAAGGCAGAAGCCCAGAAAGGCTCAGGAATTCACAACACTAGCTATCCTGGAAGCCAGGAGGAAGAAGCACAGCTGAAAACATGGAAATTAGATGAAAATTTATGTAAGGAATATTCAGGCCCTCACTCTCCTCCCCCTGCACATTCAGCCAGGCAGCTCCCCTCTCCTCTACCTAATTCCAAAGAAGCAGGAAGTCTGCTTTCTAGAGAAACTGAAACAGAGAGGCTGGGATTTAGGGATGCCAAGCACAGCAGAAGGTGAGGATGAGGCACTGTACTAAATACAAGAGGATTGGGAGGAAGTTACTTATCAATTCCTTTCTCCCAATCAGTGTTCAGAACCAGTGCCCAAGGGTCAACCTTCTAGGGCCAGGAGACTGGAGGATCCCTCTCTGGAGAAACTGACCTCAACAGCCCCAGAGAAAAGACCTGACACCCTTCTTTCCATCCTCACCCAATCACCTAGTCAGTGATGCCCACAAGTCAATAAATACATCTTATCCCTGCACTTGGGCTTTCCAATATGCCTTAGCGCCTCACTCTTATACGTAAGCAGACAGCCAGCCAGGGACTACCGGACACTTGAGGAAAGCCCCCAATGTGAGCCATAGAGGTAAAAACAGACAATCTGAAAAAGGCATTTGGTAGAAGAGGAGAAATGCAGGGAGCAGAAGAAAGCTTCAAAAATTCAGGAAGATATTGCATTCCTAATAAAAAAAAATAGGTTGCTCTCAAAAAGGAATACTCAGAGAACAACGAGAAGCTCTGGGATTTTGAAAATATGACAACTGAAATGACAAAGTCAAGAAAATCACACAGAAAGATAAAAATATAAAGAGATGAACAATAAAAAAGAACTGTAGACGATCAATCCAAAAGGCCCAAGAGTCAACTAATAGACGTTTCAGAAAGAGAAGGGAAAAAAGGAGGAAAGAAATTTAAAAAAAAAAAAAAAAGCTCTATAGATCAGAGGATGGGTCAAAAGGATCCACTGAACGACCAACAGGAAGATAGATTGTAATGTTGTTTCAGAACAATGGAGGACTCAAAGACTTCCAGAGACAAAACCCAAACCCGGTCAAACCCAAACAAACCCAAACCACATCACAGACAAAGGACAGAGAATCAGACCACATCAAATTTTGCCTGACACAGGAGAGAGGTGAAGGGAATTCCCAGCACTGTAATGAAGGTAGTAACATCTTCAGAGGCAAAAAAGCAGCAGTGATTCTGCTCGACTGGACACACAACACTGCCTGGCAACACTTCTATTCTTCTATTGCCAGCTCTAGCTCCAATTCTCTGGAGGAATTATTTCGAACATTTCACACACTTCTCAAATTAATTGACCTATCAACCTTCTCTCTGTTTCCCTCTCATTTCACATTTCTTATAGAAAATAAAAAGCCGTCCAAACTCTCTCAACTTTTTGTCACCTGCACTCTGGATCCCTCTCTTCCTTCCTTCAATATTTATTCAGTATCTGGTATATACATGCCAAGCACTTTGGTGGCCACTAGAGGTCACAATGGAGAGCAAAAGACCACAGCCCTGCCCTCCTGAGGGTCACAGTCTAAAGCACAGATCACAAACTCCTACCCACAGACATGGTTTTGTTTGGCTTACACAGTGTGTTTTAAAACTTTAAAAAATAATTGTCAACACCAAAACTTCCAGCTTCTTGTGAAAAAAATTAGAAGATCCAGCCTGAATTTATAAAGAGCAACAGTCATGTGTAGTTGGAGTTGCCCCTTTATTATTATAGTTGTGCATTCATTGTGTTTTCTTTTCAATTTTTACATTTTTGATTAAGCAAGATATGCGGGTAGTTCAAAAAAACAAAATATATAAAAATATTAATAGCGAAAAATCTAATTTCCACCCCACTCCATATGCCCCATTCCAGGTAACGATTTTTACTAGTTTCCTAGGTAACCTTTCAGAGTTTTTAATGCAAATACTAACCAATGTGAATATGTATTATTTTCCCATGAAGGATAGCATATAATCACTGCTGTGCACCTTGCTTTTTTCAGTTAACAATGTATGAGTGATCATATCAGAACACAGAACTTCCTCACTCTTTTTTTAACATAACAGCTTTATTGAGATAATTTACATACTCTAAAGCATATTTATTTTTTCATTTAATTTATTTATTTTTTTATTAATTTTATTTATTTATTATTTTTGGGGGGTACACCAAGTTCAATCATCTGTTTTTATACACATATCCCCGTATTATTTTTAATATTTATTTATTTGGTTGCGCTGGGTCTTAGTTGTGACAGGCAGGCTCCTTAGTTGCGGTAGGTGGGCTCCTTAGTTGCAGCTCACTGGCTCCTTAGTTGAGGCATGCAGGCTCCTTAGTTGTGGCATGTGAACTCTTAGTTGCGTCATGCATGTGGGATCTAGTTCCCTGACCAAGGATCGAACCCGGGCCCCCTGCATTGGGAGCACGGAGACTTAACCACTGCACCACCAGAGAAATCCCTAAAGTATATTCTTTTAAATTGTACAATTCAGTCCCAACTGCAGTACCAAAAAATTAAAAAATAAAAAATAAATTGTACAATCCAGTGGTTTTTCATATAGTCACAAAATTGTGCAACCATCATCACTATCTAATTCCAGAACATTTTCACCACCACAAAAAGAAACTCCCCATTCTCCCCTCCCCCCACCCTGACACCCACTTATCTATTTTCTGCCTCTAAAGATCGGCCTATTCTAGGCATTTCATATAAACGGAAACAAACAGCATGTGATCTTCTGTGACCGGCTTCTTTTACTTAACATGTTTTCAAGGTTCATCCATGTTGTAGCATGTATCAGAACTACATTCCCTTTTATGGTCAGGTAATATTCCATTGAATGGATATATCACATTTTAATTATTCATCAACTGACGGACATTTAGGTTGCTTCCACTATTGAGCTATTGTCAATAATGCTGCTGTGAACATTCATATACCATTTTTTGTATGGACATGTTTTCAATTCTCTTGGGTACATACCTGGTAGTGGAATTGCTAGCTCATACAGTAACTTCATGTTTAACTTTTTTGAGGAACTGCTGAACTGCTTTCCAAAGTGGCTACACTATTTTACATTCCCATGAGGGTTCTCATTTCTCCACATCCTTGCCAGACTTGTTCTTGTCTGTCTTTTTCATTACATCCATCTGCATTTGTAACTTTGGTAAGGATAGAGGTGTCCATAGAGGTGACACCAATGTATGAAAGCGCCTGTGTTCTCAGCCTCAGTATCAGAGTATGCTGTCAAATTTCTGAATCTTTTTAATTTGAGGAGTATAAAATATCTTATAGTTTTATTTTAGTTGAACTCCTGTATTAGTCAGTTTCGCTGTGGTAACTAATGGTGGGTCCAGTGGTTAAGACTCTGCGCTTCCACTGCAGGGGGCGTGGGTTCGATCCCTGATTGGGGAACTAAGATCCTGCAAGCTGTGCATGGGGTTGGGGGGTGGGGGGGAACCATTGCCTTGCAACGGAGATTTATTTTTCTTTCATGATTTAGGTTGGTGGTAGGGTTGGCTATAGCTGTGATTCACATGCCTTTATTCCAAGACCCGGGCTGAAGGACTAGCCCCTACTTGGGACACAACGTTCTCACGGCAGAGGGAAAACAGCAAAAGACAGAGAAAACCAGACACCAACCCCCGAAACTTCTGCTCAGACCTAGCATATGGCACATCTGGTCAGATCCGGCTGAGCACAGTAAGCGCTGGGGTGGTGGGCCGAGGGTGCCCTGCAGAGAGCATGACAACGGAGAAGACCAGAGGACCATCCTCCCAGGGCGACCGGCCACAGGCCCTCAGAACTTCGCATTCTGTTTCACCTCAGTCTACACTGGCCCACCTCACTCATCTGCTTCACCTTCCTGGCCCCGCAGACATCTGAGTTGGAACCACTGGTCTAAAGGCTTCCTCTCCTTCTCCTTCAGGGATACCCTCTTGATTACCCCCTCCCATTTCTTCAACTCTCCTTCCCACTACCTCTTTCTCACAGCATTTTCAATGGTCTAAACCTCTCACAACACATTTCTTCTCTAGCCACCTCCTCTTCTCAGCCAACCTTCTTAAAAGAGTTGTCTCCGCTCCATCTTTATTTCCTCTCCTCTCACACTTTCTTAAGCCCCCCACCGTGTAGCTTCCACCTTCCAGACCACCAAGAATGTCCCTGCCTCCAAATCCAATCGACACATATCATCTTTATCCTACTTGACCCCTCTGGAGCCAACAGACATAATTTGCCATCACATCTTGAAACATCTTCTTTCACTGGCTTCCATATGACTACCCCTGATCACTTCTTAGTTCCCTCTGCCTTTTCACCTTCCTCTGGCCCTCCCTCAAATGCTAGAGTCCCTCAGGGTTCTATCCCAGGGCCTCTTTCATTTGTGTTCTGCACCTCTCCCTGGACCTCATCCGTTCCCAGGGCTACATGCTGGTGACTCCTCCATCCCACACCTCTTTCCCCAGCTCAGATCCATGATGCCACCTGCCTAATTAGAAGTCTCATGGGACTTCACACTCAACAGGTCCAAAAGTGGACTCATTATCAGCCTTCTCAAATCTGCTCTTTTTCTTGAGTTCCCCGGTTAGCTGAATGGTACCATCTTCTGAAACCTAGATTCTCACTGAGCTCCTGTCTCCTCGTCCTTGGCTGATTTTTTTTTTTAATTTAATTTTCAAATGTTGTTATACGTTTCTCTCTCATTCAAAACATCAGCACAACACTAAAACTTGGATAAAGCTTTCTCTTCTGGGTTATGTTGTCAAATTCTTTTCCTTAAAAGCACTTTAAAGGGAAGTGACAACTTTAGAGTGGAGAAACCTGGTGGACACCACCTTACCCAAAAGATCAAGGCTAACATCACCAATAATGGAACAGACATCGTGGGTCTCCTGATATGAGGCATGGAAAAATGCCGAAAATGCACAACCTGAATTTAAACCTGAGGAAACAGATGTATGTAAATTGAGGATCATTCTACAAAACAAAGTAGTCTGTAATCTTCAAAAATGTCAGTATCATGAAAATCAAAGACAGACGGGGGAACTGTTCCAGATTGAAAGAAACTAGAGACATTACAACCAAAAGGAATATGTGATCTTAAATGGGCTCCTGGATAAGGAAGAGAAAAACCTGCTGTGAAGAAAGTTATTGGAAAAACTGGTGGAATCTGATTGTGAATGGCTCCTAAGTATTAGATTTCTTCTCTCAGTGCTACATTTCCTGAACTTGATCACTGTAGCTATATAAGAGAATGTTCTTATTCTTAGGAAACATGCTGAAACATTTAGCAGCAAAGGAGCATGGTGCATGCACTATCTCTCAGTTCACAAAATAATACTGTGTGTATGTACCTACAAGCATTTAAAAAAAATAACAGCTTTATTAAGATATGATTCACAAATCACAAAGCTCACCCTTTTAAAGTGTACAATTTAGTGGTTTTTAGCATATTCACAAAGTTGTGCATCGATCACGCTATCCAGAACATTTTCATTTTGGGGTTTCCCAAAAAGAAACCCCACACCTATCAGCGGGCACTTCCCATGAGTTTTTTAAAAAACTGGAAAAGATGGAAAAAGTCTTCAAAATATTAACTGAGGTTATTTCTGGATATTGAGGTTATAGATGATTTTCATTTTCTTATTTACATACTTTCATATTTTTATAATTTTATATGATAATTCCACTGACATGTAATTAAAATAAAGATTATTTTTAAGCAACATAAAAGATTAAGGAGGAGTGAAGGGGCAACAAGAATTCCAAACTATACAAATTGCCAGGCTCAAGAAATGACTTCATTACATCACGTGGTTCCCCAACTCCTCAATCCACTCTCATCCAAAAGGTCTACCAGGTGACAGAGGTGGCCACAAACTGCTCATTTCTATATGCAGCCCAACTGGCTCTCAGAGAGAGGAACGGGTTCAGCTAGTTCAGCAAACACGGACGATCTGATTCCTGGCACTGCCCCAGGTGCTGTGTCTGCCTTGTTCACTCCAGCTAACAGGCCAGGAGGGAGGCCAGCATGCTCACTCACTAAAGAGAGGGCTGGTTAACTGCTCTATTGGCCCAGGGCAGCCTTCAAAGAGAACACACTCCGGCTCTCCTTAAGGCAATAGAGAGCTGGTGCAGGAAAAGACTAATCATTACAAAACTATCTGAAGACTATCTGAAAAAGTGATGAGGTGGGCCTAAGGGGAGAGTGTACCAAGGAAGTTAGGGAAGGTCGCCCAGGAGGAGGCCTGCCTGAGGCCAAAGGGATTCGGGCAGTTGCTTCTTAAAGCACTTTCAGCCAGGCTTATTGTTAGAAAGTGAAAACACAGACCTCCGTGCTGTCTACCTATTAACAAACGCCACTAACTTACAACCCACATTAATAGCGGTTCCAATTCTTATGTATACAGTGCTTTTTCCCCTTCCGGGTTGTAAATTCCTGGGGGGTGAGGTCTAAGTCTTATCCTTCCTTAAGTAAAGCACCAATACAAAATAGGCATTCAGAACAATGTTAGTGTTCATCTTTCCCACTCTCCTCTCCCTTCCCCCAAAGTCCTGCACAAACTTGAATAAACTATTTCCAGGTACTGAAAACGGTGCTGCACTCCACTTCCATTTAGTTTGCATAAACCGAAAATTTTATTAATGATAACAGAAGATTTGCAAAGGGTTTTTTCTTCTTCAAGCCTTCGCACCTATGATCTCATTTGAGCCTCAGAGTAGTGATAGAAATTTGCCTGAAAAAGTTATTTATTCACCCTCATTTTCAAGTCAAGGACTCAAGCCAACAGCAGTGAAATTAATTTGTCCAAGATTACAAAGGTGACAAGGGAGCAACCCTAGATGGCTGATTTGCTGACATCTAGGCTAGTACCTCTCCCACTACATTATTGGTGCCTTTTAGGTCTGGCATTTCTCACTACCTCTCACCACACACAAAAATAAACTGCAACGGAAATAAAAACATAAAACTGAAAACATACAACCATAAGAATACCAGAAAGAAGTACAGGGAAATATTTTTATAATCTTGAGGTAGCATATCACAAAAACCCCAAAGCTGCAGGCAGATGTGACTACATAAAACTTTTTAAATTCTGAGTAAAGAAAGACACCATTAAAGTGGTTAGGGACTTCCCTGGTAGTCCAGTGGCTGAGACTCTGCACTCCCAATGCAGGGTGCCTGGGTTCCATCCCTGGTCAGGGAACTAGATCCCACCTGCCTCAACTAAGAGTTTGCATGCTGCAACTAAAAATCCCACATATGCCAACGAAGATCCCATGTGCCACAACCAAGACCCAGCACAGCCAAATAAATATATAAGTAAATAAATATTGTAAAACACAAAGCAGTTAAACATGATCCATGGCTTTATTTTCCCTTCCCCATCATTATTTTACCTACTCATTGTTTTCCAAAAATGATTTTTGCTCTTCCTGCAATTATTCCTTTCCATGCAAATTTAAAAGTCAGCTTAAGTTCCATGCAAAGTCCTGTTTTAATAAGAATTTAACTTAATCTAAAGCAAAAACTATGTCTCTGCAATATTAAGTCTTCCTATTCATGGACATAGTAAAACTCTCCATCTAATCAAGCTTTTTAGGAATTCCCTGGTGGACCAGTGGTTAGGACTCGGCACTTTCACTGCCCTGGCCCAGCTCCGATCCCTGGTCAGGGAACTAAGATTGAGCAAGCCATTTGGCATGGCCAAAAATAATGACAGTCTTCCACTAAAATAATCTGATTTTTTTTTTAATTTATATACTTTATTTATTTATTGGCGGTGTTGGGTCTTCGTTGCTGCACACGGGCTTTCTCTAGTTGCTGCGAGTGGGGGCTCCTCTTCATTGTGGTGCGCAGGCTCCTCACAGTAGTGGCTTCTCTTGTTGTGGAGCACGGGCTCTAGGTGTGTGGGCTTCAACAGTTGTGGCGCACGGGCTTAGTTGCTCTGTGGCATGTGGAATCTCCCCAGAGCAGGGCTCAAACTCGTGTCTCCTGCATTGGCAGGTGGATTCTTAACCACTGCGCCACCTAGGAAGTCCTGATTTTCTTAATGCATAATTTGCAATCTACTGTTAAATTTATGCCTATAAATGTAATATTTTTATTGTGAATGAGATCTTTCTGTGACATTTTTATGGTTGATTATTGTTCTCAAATCTTATTTATACAATTTTTGTTTGTTAATCATACCTCTGGCGATGCTGCTGAACTCACTGGTTTTAGTATTTTGCTAATTGATTCTCTTTGTGGATGGATATATAATGTGAAAATAGTGAGTATAAAAATATGAAAATAATAACGACTTTTGGGTGGCCAGTAGCTCTAAGAGAATATTAGTGTTGATTGTAAACATTCTCGTCTTATTCCTATTTTCATAGGAATGTTTCAAATATTTTCCCATAAAGCATAACTTTCACTCTAAAAAAAAGTTCAAATATAAATGAAAAACTAAGAGAAAATATTTTAAAGGCATATGATAAGTGAAAAGTTCATATAACATTCAGAAGATTTCTACCAATCAATATGAAATACACAAATGATATACTTTTTTCCTTAACAGGCAAAAGATGTGAACAGGCAGTTTACGAAAACAAAATGGTCAAAAAGCAACAGGAGATGCTCAGCTTCACTACTGATGACATGCAACTTCAAATAATGAAATTACTATTTTTTCACCTATCAAGCTGGTAACTGTATAAAAATCTGATAGCATCCAATACTGCCAAGGTTGTAGGAAATAGGGACATTTCACATGGCTCTGAGTATGTAAATTGTTACAAACTTCTGAAATTCAATTTCACAGAATCTATTAAAATTGAAAATGCACACATTCTACCTACAAATCTATCTAGAAAAACAAAAAGATAACTATATATGGATGTTGACGGCATGGTTTATAAGACAAAGAAAACTGGAACTAACCTAAATATTCATCAGGATGGATCTAGACAAATTAAAATACAAATAGTTGGAATACTATGCAAGTTTTTAAAATGTGAAATTACTTAGAAGATGTCTAAAATACACTTGCATGGCCCATTGTAGGTGCTCAAAAATATGTTCTGGATGGAAAAAAAAATTTTATGGGAATAGAAAAAAGCCTGGAGGAATATACACCAAAATGATGAAAGTGACTACCTTCAGGAGCATGGAATAGTAGATGGCAAAATGTTTTTTGCTTTTGATTCTTTTGTGCTGTGTGGATTTACTAAAATAAAAACGAGCTAATTTTTTTTTTAAATTAAAGATTTATTTCTGATGATCTCACTCCATTTCATCTGTTCTATAATGATCTTAAGAGCACAAGGATTTGCTGTCAACTGCTCAAAAAATGTAGTGCTCAGGGAAATGAAATCTGGGTTCAAAAAGTGGCTGGCACTTCTTGCCTTCTTTCATAAATAAAGTTTTTTTTTTCCTTCTGGCATCTCCGTTAATTCTCCTAAACTCACAATGTGACAGTACCTAAATAGAATCGACATTTCCTTCCATCAAATGCACTAATGCATAGTCCAACTATAGCACACCCCCTGCCTAAAATTGGGAATAGGATTTAACGAAAGGCTCAAGTTTTCCTAATTTAGCCGGTCCCACTGGCCATCCTGCATCACCAAGTCTCCAAAGAAACTACATTCTACTGAGGAGAGTCTTCTTCCAGGCAAGGAAGCCAGTGTTAGATGCTGGACGGTCTGGAATAAAGGCGTAAGCGTTATAAGGAAATCAGAGGCTTCGGGGTGTGCAGACCACGCCAGGGCATCTGTTCTCAGATTGCAGTTGCGTGTACTCCGCAGGAGCGTGCAAAAAACAGTTCACTCCCCTCCCAGCTGACACAGTGGCCCTCAGAAGCTGCAGATCTGGGCCTGATGGAGAGCTTGGACAAAGCTGACCTCGATCGAATTACGTGAAAAAGCCTGGTACGAACTATTCTGGTTCTATTTGGGGCTCCAGACTCAGCAGCGACAGGGAGAACGTCTGGGAAGACGGGACAGTGATGTCCTACGCACCTCACCCAAGGCCCTCGTTCCTTCCCTGAATCAAGATGGCCTCCGGGGCGCGCCCGCACCAGGGCGCACGCGCCGCGCCGCGGTCCTCCCTCTTCCCGTCCTTCCGCGCGCCGGCACCGCCCACTCACCAGCTGCACTCCCGTGGTGCGTCCTGAGCCTCACCCCCTTTCTGTCTGCCCCCGCCCGTCCAGGCTCGCGAGCCCGGAAGTGGATAGAGCTGCTCGGGGGAGAGAACGAGGGGGGGGGAGGGAGAAGTGCTTCCGGGGAAACGGGCCCCGGGTTGGTGTTTGTAAACTTGCCTCGGTCCCGGCGGGGGCCGCGGTGGTCACGGGGTTGGCACGGCGTGCTGCGGCCTGGAGGAGGCGCCGCGCGGCGGGGGAGACAGCGGGAGGCCGCGCCTGGCAGGTAGGAGCACTCCCTAAGGAGCACAGCGTCGCCTGGGCAGACGGCAGCGCTTCAGCAGTTTGCAGGCCGTGGGGCGCCGCGCGGGAAGGAGAAGGGGGGGGAGGGGAGGAGGGGCGCGTGGCGGAGGGTGGGCGCTCCCGGGGAGGGCTAGGGGCCGCGCGCACACCGCCGTCTGGCCGCGTCACCCGCCGGGCAGAGGGGGGCTTGCTCCGAAGGGACGCGGGCGCGAGCACGCACCTTGCGCGCTCCTGGGTCTCTCCTCCGGGTGCGTGCGGCGGGCGCAGCGGCGGCTGGCTGGCTGGCTGGCTCGCTGGCTGGCGGGCGGGCGGGAGGGAGGGAAGATGGGAGGGAACGCGCGGCGCTGGGCTTCGCCTCCCTGCCTTCCACCTCCGCAGCGAGTTTACGTACCTTCGGGCGGTCTCGGAGAATGCGCACGTGTGGGCCGGCCCGGGCGCGTACTGCCGGTTCGGTTTCTGCCTGCAGCTCCAGCGCCCAGCGATAGCCGCTGAGCTTTTCTCCACCCCACTTCGGGTCGCCTTAATAGAGTAAGAGCTTCGCGGGCCTGCCCACTGGACACAAAAGCCCCAGAGGGCCTCCGCCCCCTTCTTCCAGTTGTAAGATGGCAAATCCAAGCAAGCAGTTGGCCTGCTGCAGTTCCTCCATCAGAGGCTCCAGTTACTTTTGCTCCTGCTGGCTGCCTGGAGACCCATTTCTTCTCATGACCCAGAAAGAAAACTCTGCTTGACTGCTGTCTTCTTTTTGAGTTGCACAGAGGAGCGACTGGCAAAAAAGAGTTCGGCTCGCTGCAGGTTGTATGGCCTGAGGATGTTGCACTTAACAGCTCCGTTTCCCTTTCTGGTTTCAGGTTTCTGAAACAGATCGTGAATTTCATCCAGAGAATTCAGCTGGAAAACCAAGACTGGCAGACTCTTTTTCTTCAGACAATAGGCAGGAGCCAGGCAGATACCAGGGATTCTTGGAACATCTATCGTCCTTTTGGAGGACACAGGGTTCTGTTTGAACACAGAGGCAGTTCAGTATGGCAGCAGGACTGAAGGGACACGAAAGAGTTGTTACAGTGATTTGGTGACAGTTCTTCAAACAACAGTGTCTTAAGGAAAGGTGGATCAAGAAACTCCTGAACTTTTGGGTTGCGTTAAGTGAGAAATCAGCATGGCTCAGGTAAAAAGCTCTAGAGTCCTCCTCCTTCAAGATCACTGGGAAGCGTGTTTGCAGTTTCACTCTTGAATGCTGCCTTAGTCAACATATTGACCAACCCAGTGAGTCAAGCTCTGTATTAAGCACCAGGGGGAGATCTAGAGGAAGGAAAGGAGACAGGCCACAGCCCCTGCCTTCAGGGAGCTTCCAGTCAAATGAAGGAGGTAGGCTTTACTGCATCACAGGGCCTGATGGGACATTTACAAAGCAACATGTACTCAGTTTACACTTGGTACATTAACTGCTGAGGGGCATGAGGGAGTGAACAGTCTGGTGAATGCTTCATTTGTTTTTTTCAACGGGAATTTATTGAGCTGTTACATGCAAAGCATTGTGCTGGGAATACAAATACGGATAAAATTGTCCCTGTCCCCAGCAACTTTCCAGGCTGGTTGGGGTGGGGGGAGATGAAGAGACACTCTCTTATTTATCTTTATATTCACAACACCTTGTCTAGTGGCTGGCTAGTAGTAGAGACTTAGTGAATCTGTTGATTGAAGGAATGTGCAGTAATAGAGGTATATACACTGGAGAGGAGGGAATGATCCTTCTGTCTGGATGAAAAAAGAAGTTGCAGCTGGAAGGATGCATAGGATTTTGCTAGGTAAACAAGCAGAACAGGGCATACCACAAGGGGAACTGCATGGGCAGAGGCTTAGAGACATGGGAAGATGTGATGAGGTTAGGAGTACTTGCAGGCAGTTTGCTAGTGGAGGAGAAAAGGATTTAAGTGGGGGGTGGTTAGAGGAATATGGTAGATGGTGATAGACAGGAACGTTAGGGTGAGGGAGTTGTTTCCTGAAGAAGTGAACAGAGTGTGACTGAAGGGCCTGCTGTGCTTTGCTGAGGAGTTAGTCTTTATTCTGTGAGGAATGGGGACTCTCTGAAGAGTGTTAAGCAGCAGAGTGACGTCAGATCAGTGTATCTGGAAGGTCATTGTCGTTGTGGGGCTGCAGGATGGGTTGGAGAGACAGGATGACTTGGTAGGTTATTGTAGTTACCTGGGTAGAAAAGCTATGTGCAGGCATCCCCAGAGCTTTTCCCAGCTTCCTTCCAGAGACCCTCCCCTACTGGTCTCACCAGGATGGCAGCCTGATTACAGTATAATTGGCTTTCTTCCAGCTGCATGCATGGCTTCCTCCTTTCCACGCAGAGTAGGAGCCCTTCAGTTTCTTCTTCCTTTGTTTGCAACCCACTTCACAGCATCGTGTTCACTCTTGCTTAAGTAATTTTTAAACTGTATGTGTAGCAGGGAATGTGGGAAAATATGGATATGCACACATAAATGGCGAGGGGGTGGGGATTGTATATTCAACTCCAAAATCCTTCCAAGTGATTTAATTTTTATATCTGTGATAGTTGACAACACTTAGGCAATTTAAAATATAAAGGGAGAAATTGCCTAATTTTACTGATACATGTTTGTAGGACCTGATAGAATGTGTATTTGGCACCAGTGAGGTCTGCCAGTCAGAAGTGGGCTCTGTGAGACTGAGTGTCATCAAGAGAGGAAGAAGGAAGTTCCCCTAGAAATCTCCTGTGTCGGTGGCTTAACAGGACAGACCCTCATGCACACATACAAGGCTTAGAAATACTTCAGAGTAATATATGGACACACGCTTTACCCAGCACAGTGCTAATGACAAAAGTGTCAATAACATTTGATTATTCGCTTGGTCTGTATCTAAATGCTGACAGATGACAAAATGAGTAATTAGTTCCTGGTGAGATGACTTAGGGAGGACTCTTGAAGGAAGCAGCGTTTTGTAGTGAGGAGGGACACTCCCTGGAGAGAAGCAGCATGTTAGTAGCTGGGTGTGAAAGGTAGTTCTGTAGAAGTTGGCAGTCTGTTTTTGCCCTGTCCTGCCAGGTGACCTGACACCTCATCTCCTTTCAACTTAGGCAAGTCTCCTGGCTTGTGAAGGCCTAGCAGGTGTGAGTTTGGTTCCCACTGCAGCCAGCAAGAAGATGATGCTGAGCCAGATTGCCAGCAAGCAGGCCGAGAATGGAGAGCGGGCAGGTAGCCCTGATGTGCTGAGGTGCTCGAGTCAGGTACAGCACTTGAGTCCATTGCAGCACCTGGGGGTCGGGTGGCCCGAGCTCTCTGCCAGGAAATGCCCAGCTTTGAGTCCTCAGTGCTTCTGTTTAGGGAAGTGGGAAAGGGGATCCAGCTGGGGAATGAATGAATGTGGGTATTTTAGAGGATACAGAAAGGGTACAGAAAAGGAAGTTCTTTTCTGTACGACAACTCCTTAAAATCAGGGTATTTGAAGAGGAAATGGGTGTATACTTTCTCTAAACCTTTGGGGCAGGTGATTTACTCTCATTTATAAGTTGTCTCAAAGCAGCTTTTTGGCCTCCTGTCTTGTGTCCTGAGATGGACTATGAATTTAGATTTGATTTGTATTCAAAGAGCCACCGAAAAGACAGCGATAAGTCCCGGAGCCGCAAAGACGATGACAGCTTGGCTGAGGCCTCTCATTCGAAAAAGACTGTTAAAAAGGCAGGTAATGGGGAATTCCCTGGCGGTCCAGTGGTTAGGACTCGGTGCGGTCAGTGCCGGGTGCTCGGATTCTGGTCAGAGACTAAGATTCCGTGCAGCGTGGCCAAAAAAGAAAAAGAAAAGAAAAAGGCAGGTAATGGGGTAACCCTCAAACTAGTCCATTTTGGAAATAGGGCAGTCCTCTTTCTTCCTTCCTTCTCTGGCTCAGCCTGAAGCTCTCCTTAGATGTTTTGCTCCCTTATAGCCAGTGAGTGTGATTCTCTGATTCTATCCAGAGATCACTTTTGTAATTGATCTCTGCTCTCTCTGGAACATCCTTGGTAAGGGAAGGAGGGTCAGGGGAGCATGAGATCCTGTGGCAAAGGGGCAGGCAGACCCCCCCCTCAGGTCGACTCAGAGTGTTGGGTTTGACAAGGCAGACAGCTTGTCCATCCTGCCTCCTTCCTCAGAGGGTCTCTTAACTCTAAGGAATGTGGGAGATGACAGCATCAGAGAGGTTACTTTGTCCAGCAGTTGGAAATAGACCCAGAGCACATTGGGGGCAAGAAGAGGGCAGAAGGATAGCCTCATGATATGCCTGCCTGACTCTTGCCCCCAGGTGGTGGTAGTGGAACAAAATGGTTCTTTTCAAGTAAAGATTCCCAAAAATTTTGTTTGTGAACACTGCTTTGGAGCCTTTAGGAGCAGTTACCACCTCAAGAGGCACATCCTTATTCATACTGGTAAGTCTCTTGCTCACATTCAAATGGGGAGAATAGTGCATAGTTTGTATTATATCCGTGTGTAGCTCTTTTTGGGTTTATTTTAAGAAGTAAATATTAGAAATACTTACTAATAGAGGAGGAAGGTAAGTGAACGAGGCAGAGAGATTGTATGTATCTAGTGTCTCTGAAACCAGCAGCGTTGGGGACCCTTCCCCATTAGGTGTCTGCACATTACTAAAAGTTAAAAGATTTCTGGGAAAATACCTGGAATGAGGTCCCTACCATGTATACCTCCTGATGTTCACTTTTCTCTCCACCTGGCTCAGGTGAGAAGCCATTTGAGTGTGACATCTGTGATATGCGCTTCATCCAGAAGTACCACCTGGAGCGTCACAAGCGTGTACACAGTGGGGAAAAGCCCTACCAGTGTGAACGCTGTCATCAGGTAAGCTCGGGTCACACACAAACTTCCTCCCCTAAGAACTGGGGCTCACCCCCACTTCCTGCCTAACAAGGGGCCACCTAGCGTTCCTGGCCATGACAGAGTTAGTACCTCAGGGAGAGGTACATCTCTCTGGCCTCATGCAGCTGATCACGAGGAGGGGCCATTAGAATAATTGTAATAATAATAATAGCATTTCTTGAGTACTTAGTCTGTGCTAGGCACTGTGAGAGCAGATTTGACATTACTTTGTTTAACCTTCACATTAACTCCATGAGGTAGCTGAGTTGTCCTCATTTCACCCATGGGGAAATTGAGATTTAGAGAGGTTGAGTTTCCCAAGGACACAGCAGATCAGGAATAGAGACAGATTGAATCGAAATTCAGAGCAGGTGCACTTTAGAGGAAGAGAGAAACACCTCTGCTTTGGAGGGTCAGTATCTGATCTGTTGAGAGTGTAAGAGGCAGGACCAAAACAAGACGAGAACCTGAGATGTGAAATGATAACAGCTAACACTTCCCGGATGCTCTGCTGGGCCTCACGCTTTGCTTCACGCTCTTAGGTTGAATCTCCAAAACACTAGAATGAAAGCTCCTTGAGGCAGAGACTTTATTCCTCTGGTTCTGCACTCTGTCCTCAGCCTCAAGAACTGTACCTGCCTTGAGGTAGATACTCAACAAATATGTGATAAATAAAGCAGCCACTCTGTGAGTAGGTACCCTTAACTTAGCCCTGTTTCACAGATGAGTGTACGGATTCAGGGCTGTTAGATAACGTGCCCGAGGTTGCTCGGCTACTAAGCTCTTGCCAGGATTGAGACTTCAGAGCTTGCATTCTTAACCAGCGTGCACTCGTGTCATCTGTGTATGTGCCAAGGGGGTGTAGAATGGGACCTGTACTTCTCCCTTGTGGGGGGTGCAGCTCTAGCCAGTAGGTAACTGAGTTTCTTCTCTCAGGCACTTAACCCTCCCTTTCTTCTCAGTGTTTTTCTCGGACAGATCGATTACTCAGACACAAACGGATGTGCCAAGGGTGCCAGTCCAAGACTTCCGACGGGCAGTTTTCTCTATAGGCGCAAGGGGCCCTGGGTGGTGGGAGTGATCAGAAGAATCTGCCGAAGAGAGCACCCCCTCTGGTCTGATGGTCCCACCACCACCCCGTCTGTACCTGTCCCCCTCCTGGAGGAGTGGACCCAGGAGACCAGAAGAGTGCATCAGGGGACAGCAGGCCCCAGAGCTTCAGCTCTGTAAATAATCTGAGACTATGAGTATCTCGGGGAAGTTCCTTCAGCATTCCTGGGTAGGGAAGCTAGTCCCTGGACCCTTATCTGAGGTCATTGGTGGGGACTCAAGGTACAGGACCAAGACTGAAGTGTGGCTCCCACAACCTTGGACTCCAGCTGGCAGCTGAAATGGAAAAGATTGGGGAGAGGGATTTGTTTGTTTGTTCTGTTCTTGTTTTTGTTTATCCAAAAACAATTTCAGCAGGTGCACTGTGGAAACAGGTAATATGGAGGTATAGAGTCCTGGTCAAAGCAGGGACTATGGCTGGTCCAGCCCTCCCCCAGAATTGAGGTTTTAGTTGCAGTTGATCCTCAATGTTCCACAGCCCTGTACCTCACCTCCTGTTTGAAGGAGAACAGGATCAGGGATGGCAGCTGAGCTTACTTTGGCCTCCTTATACACTGTAGGGACAAAAGGAAGAACAGTGGGAGGAGCAGACAAGGGCTGGATCCGAGAAGAGTGGACAGGTACCTCTTATTTCTTTCGGGGAAGAGCAAGAGTTGTGGCCATGGCTATTTTAATGGCCCATGCCACACCGGTACCTGGTGGGGTCAGCTCAAGTGCCTTTTGGAGGAAACTTGGGTGAGAGTGGCCCGTGCAGCCCCTTTCCTTTCTTTGGGCAGTTGGTCTTAGAGATAGTTTTTGGCTACCTCGCTGATGTTGACTCCTAAGCCAGAAAGAGGTGTTGAGCAGGGAGTCGTGGATGTCATAGTGGGTTCTCTCTCCTTGTGCCCTCTTAGGAACAACCCAAGACTAGCCCCAAGTTGGGTAACAGCTGTTGAAGAAACGGAGGAATTTGGTGTCCCCTGACCTGACTGTTGAGCAGTGTGAGCTGTTCTCCCTGCCCAAGTCCTATCACTGTATTCAGGTAGAGGAAATAGGGGTCTGGCCTTTGGTCCCAAAGAACAAGATCTTGGCTTCCTGCTTGATGGCCATCCCTACCCAACAAAGAACTGCGGGGGGCGGGGCGGGGGTGCTGCAGAGAAAAAACTGAGGAAGAAACCTAATGTAGGTTTTACTCTTAACCTTATTCTTTGCTCCACTCTGCTCCGACACCACCACCCTATCCACCCCCCAAAAAGTGATCAGGGGTGTGTGTGTGTGTGTGTGTGTGTGTGGTATGTGAGTGTTTGTGTTTGTATGCTTGGAGATGGCACATTATTGAGCCAAACCTTTCCCTAGCCCTTAGCTTAGGGGAGGATGAACATAAAACATCCTCGCCCGACCTCCCTCCTCCCTGCCCCGCCCCCCCTCCCCCCCCAAAAAAAAATCAAAGGGTGCTCAAGGTCCCAAGAGAAGCTGAAGAACTCAACTTAGGGAACTGGAGGGCTTTGTTTTGGAGGGTTTTTTTTAATATTGATTCAACAGACTGGTGGTTAGGATGTTTATAATCCAAGCCAGGGCTTGTGAATATGAATTTTCTAAAGTGAAATAAAAACCCTCTTTCTTCCTCCTAAGGAAAGGATCCTTACGGGAGGTTCTGGGGTTTGGGTGACTCCCAGGTTGTGGCCTGCCCTGACCTATGGGGTGGAGGGGTGAGTAATTATGGAATAATCATGGAGACTTGGTGAACCTGACCAAGCTGTCAGTGGGGATCTGAGGTGGCAATCTCCAGGAAGTGTGATTTCATTTCCCAGACAGTGTAGCCAGTAGCAGCAGACTCCTGGCTGTTACCTGTTCTGGAGGAGGTTGGGGGTGGGGGGGGGGTCCTCCATACCTCTGAGGTGTGAGGATTTCAGGGAAAAAGAAAGGAGGCACAGCACCCTCTGGATCTTCGCTGACAGCATCTGAGATCCTGTGGGGGAGACACTGGGGAATGTGTTTGCCGCCTGTGCTCTTCTAGTTTTGTGCTGGCACTCCCATTTGATGTGGTCCAGAAGTAGACTGCAAGTCCTTGGACCTGTCCTTGGTCCCTGCAAGTAGGGCATCTTTCTGCAGCCCCCTCCCTGTTAGAGGGCTCTGCTGGGGGCTGGGATCTGTCTAGGATACAATTAGAAAACAATGTCCTTCCAGACGTGCTTTTGAAGATGGGAGGCTTCACTTCCTGCCACCTGTGGCTAATCTGTTTAGGGTTGGGGTGGGTTGGGGGTACATGTGGAGAGAATCACACGAGTGATCTGTGCCCCTGTGTGTGCAAATGTGTGTTTAGGTCTGACTGTGCCCTGGCCCTCTACAGGTCTCAGCTTCCTGCCTGGGTGGGTGGGAGAGAGGGAACTTCTAAGCATATGTGCAAAGAGCCGTACCAGAACCACCCCTGCCAAGGACTGGGTGAGGGGAAACTCAGGACCAGGTGGGTAGCTCAGTTGTCCAGATGCTGATGTTCTGGGGCCATGGATGTGTGAGGAGAGAGGAGCCGAGAGGCGAAAGGAGTGATTTAACACCCAGGGGGACCAGGAGTTCCACTTACACCCCAGGGAACTCACAGACTAAGACCGCTGCAAAGGCTCCTGGGCCCAATGTTCCACCCCTTTGCTGGGTGGGATCTCGCACTGGAAAGATGCCTCAGGTGTGTCTGGACTGAAGGGAAAGGGAGGGAGGGCCAGCTCTTAGAGACCAGGACATGGAATTCGGGGCCCTGGGAAAGAGTAGCACTAGTTCCTGGGTGGGCTGCTGTACCAGGCCCCACCAGCCCTGCCCTTCCCAGCACCCTAAGTCTTTTCCGTCCACCTCCCCTCCGCCCCCAACAGCCTCTTGTCATCACTTAGCTACTGATTGTGCCCCGTGGCTTGACATTAGAGGGTTAAATGAGGTGTGGGGTCCTGCCACAACTTTTAACCCTTTCCCCAGATGTTCTTTGCCTCTATGTGGCCCTGGGGCTTTTATCTTAATCCCTCCTGCCCTACCCTTTGTGTCCATCCTCTTTTTTTTTTTTTTTTTTAATATACTTATTTTGCTATTGGGGGAGGGGAATATCAAATGAACAAGATCACTTTTAAATGGTAGTTTTTATAAGATGTTATAAACTTGTATCTTTTTACCATTAAAGTGCAGTGTATGTTCCTTCGTGATATATTTAGGATATTTAAATAAAAAGAAAATGGGGCTTTTGTACATACTATCTCCTCTTTGGGCATAATATCCTTGGGAGAAAGAAGCTTTTCCCTGGGCCCAAAGTAGTTTTCTGTTTTTCCACCAAATGTAACCAACCACCCCACAACTTCCAACACCCTGTAAGCTCCCCTTTGCAGAGGAGCAACAGGTAGAAGTAAAAACAGGATATCGGTTCTGAATAAAGAAAAAACAACATGCACAGCAGGACAGCGTGAGGTCAGACACCAGTGAAGGCAGTGTTTCTCCACGTGTGGTCTGGAGCCCTCCTACGTCAGCATGAGCTGAGGATTCACTAGCCCGCCCCAGCCCACTGCTGCTGCTCGCAGGCAGTCTGTGTTGTGCAGTCTGTTCTACGTTCAAGTTTGAGAACCTCTCCGTGCCCTCAGGTGGCAGGGGGAGGAACACAAGAGCTTTCCTGAGGCCCAGGCTCCAAAACCTGCTCTGGCCTTGGGGTAAAGCAAACGGACAGGTGTGCTCTGAGGTAAGACTCTTTATTACATATCTGGGTGGGGTAGCCTCCACTCCCGTGAGGTAGGGAAACAAGGTTGCAGCAGTAGGCAGCCCTCTAGGGTGTCACTGTGAGAATGAAGTGTGGGTGACCACTCAGCAGTGCATTAGCCCCCTACCAAGCTGCTGCCTGATAGACCCCATTCCCCAATTCCCTCCATCCCAGAGAAGAGCCTTGCACCGAGTGTCCGTCCTCACTTCAGAGGGGGTGGCTTTCTGCCTCTTGAAAGCGGGGGTTGACAGTGGTTGTGATGGCACTTTTGTAGAGAGGGTTGCTGTCCTGGAGAAGGAAGTTGGAAATGATGAGGGAAAGTCCCAGGACCCTTTCACCTAGTCCTAAGAGGCCCACCTAGAACGTGGGCAGGCCCCCAGGAGCTGATGGAACTAGAGGAAGTGCACAGAGGAGGCACAGGCTGGGCAGAGGGGGTGGGGGTGCCTAGGTAGAAGGAGTCAGGGTGGAGGGTGGGCCAGTGAAGCACAGAGGAAAGCCCACCTGACCAGGGGAAGCAAGGGAAACCCCACCCCGTGGGGTAGGAGGCAGCTTCCTCACCTGCTTCCAGTTGAGGTGCTGCCGCTCCTTTTCAAAACGACTGAATTCTCGGCGGTCGTAGATTTCCACTGAGAGCCGGTAAGCCAGAACCAGTGCCAGTCCCACTGCCACGATGCCCCCCACACAGCCCAGCACCAAGATTTGGGTGTGGTCTGCTCCCTCTGTGGGGAAGAAACAACAGACTTGGGGCTGGAGCCTAGGAACTGGTCACCAGTCACCCACAGTGTGTCCAGCCTCCCCAGCCCTGCCTGTCATTGACAACAGAGGGAACCTCCACAGTGTCCGAGGTCATCCCAGTGCTCAGGCCCTTAGCCTCGTCCACTTGGTCCGGCACCTGCGCTTTTGGCTGGATTCATAGCTCTGCTTCAGCCTCCAGCCTGATTTCGCACTGTCTTTACCTCCAGAGTGACGAGGCCCTACCCCTTAAACTCCCAGGGCCCCATCTGGCATGCGCACAGCACCCCCGCCCACTTACTCTCTGGGGGTCTCACTCTCAGCACGACCCTGTCTCCGCCTTCATCCTCTGCCAGGAAGAAGAAGAGCTGGTTGTCCTGGGTCCTCTCTTTGCACCAGCCGTCATCCGGGATAGGGGTCAACGTCACAGTCACGTTGGCGTGGGCGCACGCCATGCTACAGTTCATGGCCAGGGGACCAGTCCCAAAGGCCCCACACTCTGCGCAGTCCCTGTCCAGCGGGTGCCAGTAAGTTATCAGCTGGACAGTTGTCACCCAAACCACATGCAGAAAGAGCAGATGGGTGGGAGGGGCTCAGCAAACCCTGTGCCCCTGTTCCCAAGGCACAAGGCCCGGGGGCTCACCTGTGTGTTTCGCATGGCGTCTTGCAGCCCGAGCACTGATCACATAGAGCACCGTAGTAACCGTCCGAGCACTGGCAGCGGTTGCAGCTGCAGTGTCCGTTCCCACTGCAGAGCCTTCCCTCGGGACTGACACAGTTGTCTGTGTCCCCACTGCATTCGCATGCTCTTCCCGTGCGGTTGGCGTGGCAGTGGCACACTCCACATTGGCAGCGGCCAAAGCCTGAGGCAGAACCACACGCAGGGTGACAACCATACTCCCCACAGCCATCGGACATCACATGCCACCACGGGCTGCCCAGAGCTGCCCTGTTCCTGGGCATCCGGTTCCCTCTCAAGTGTGCCAGACACCCTCCAACTCCTACACCAGAATCTTTGATTCTTGCCCTTAGTGCTGCGAAGTTCCCAGAGCCTAAATACCTTGGAGAAGCCACTCTGACCCCACCCTTCTCCCCAAAGTCTCCAGGTACCTCCACAGAGGATGCCTTCGTGTCTCTCACAGCTGGCATCATCACACTCGCACAAACGTCCAGAGCTCTGTCCGCTGCAGGCGCACCGTCCACACTGGCACCGTCCCCTCCCGCTGCACAGGGGCCCTGTGCCATTGGGGCCCCGACACCCAGACTCCAGATCTGGGGAGGACAGCTCAGCCTCAGAGCACTCACAGAGTCGACCCAGGTGGCCAGGGACACAGCTGGGAGGGGAAGGCAGGGGAGGGAAAGGGGGTCAGAGATTTTGACCACACCTGGACCTCCCTTTCCCAGAATCCTCTAAACCCGAGATCTTGGGATAGTTGGAGAGAGACTGGAGGCTGACAGGAGGCCCGAATATAATGGAGCACTGAGGAGCAGAGGAGCGGGGGTGGGGGTGGGGTGGAGGGGTAGGTTCTGGTGGAGGGGAGGGTTGGGCATATCTGAGAAGCTTCAGGAGGTGAAAATCAGGGTGGAGTCTTGGGATGCCTACGAAAAAAGATGTGTGGAGATGCCAGTGGGAGGATGGAAGGCAAGGGAGGAGGAATACAGGGGAGCCATATGGGTGAAGGGAAGCAGGAGGCCCTCACCTGCACACCCCGCATTGTAGGTGACCCTGGCCGTCACTGCAGTGAGGAGCCTGGAGCTGGGTGTCACTGCAGTTACAGTCACACAGTGTGTGCAGCTCCACAGTCAGCTCCTCTGAGAAGCCACGGGCTCGGAACCTCAGCAGATGGGGCTCTGGGAGGCAGTGGGTAGCTTGGAGAGTAACCAAAAAATTCACCTGAGGACAGGGCAGGCAGAAATCAAGCTAAGATCATGTGCGCTCCCTGTATGCGCGTGCGCACACAGACACGCACACGCACACACGCGTGCGCGCGCACACCCCCCAAACCCATTGGTCATCCCAGTAAATAAGGGGACTGGATCGTGCTAACACCCATCTCCTAGAAACACACTTGAGGAAGCTGCTCATTAAAGCTCCTCAGAAAGGATGGGTGGAGGGCTACCCCATGCCTTTTACATTGTTTCCTGGGCCTGTCCCCCATCTCCTCCTGCCTGCTCAATTTCCCACTCCCACCCCCACGCCCTTCCTTCTCACTGTCTGGTTGATTCGGACGTGGTTGCACTGGCCCCGGTCACCAGCCTCGCCCTGTCTCTTCTCAGGACCCCCACACTGAGATTCATAAGAGATGTGGACCCCAGGAGGGAGTAGAGCGTGTTCGTGTTCAAGGGTCACAGTGGATGACAGGCTCTGTGGAGAGAGAGAGAGTAACCATGTGAAGGCAGGACTCCAGCGCCACCTCATGCCCTCTCCAGCTGTTCCGAATCCACCCAGGACCCTGCCCTCAGCCCAGCTGGAAGCTTCTTCCATGCTGTCCAGTCAGGAGGCGTTTCTGCAAGAAGGACCTGTGATAACCTAGAGGGGGAGCAGAGAATCCAGAGGTCTCTAACACAGCATTGCAATGCAGCTGCAGCGAAGGCCTGTGGGGGCCAGGGGCCGGCCAGCGCTGCCTCCGTGCAGTGGCTATGTTTTTCAAACCCCAAATCAGGACATGTAACTGGTGTGCATACAACGTCTAAAGGGCAGATTTTTTTTCAATTGAGTTTGTCCTGGGAAATTTGATATTGTCTCAGATTTTCTCACCATGGGTTTAGAGCATGATCCCTGTTATCAAAAAGCCTATAGTCTAGTTGCAGAGATAAGACTAAGCCCAAGAAACACAAATTTTCATGGTTCCTTCTACCTGTAAAATTTCATGGTTCCTGTGAAGAATATCTCTGAATTATTTATAAGCTAGTGAAGGCAGTCTCCAGATGTCACATTCTTTATGTAGAAACTGACTGGGGGACAAGTGCCAGCCCTTCTGTCTGTTATCTGTGTGACTTTGGGCAAGTCACTTAGCCTCCCTGGGTCTGTATCCCCATCGATAAAATTGGAATAATAGTTTCCAAGCAGGGGTTCTAGTGGGATAAATGAGACAGCAAAAAGGGTGTGTACTCAGGGCAGTGCTTGGCATGAAATAAAAGCTCAATCAATGTTAATTCCCTTCCTTGTCCAGAGCAGGGCTCCATGCTCTGCACAAGTCAGGCACTTAAGATTTATGAATGCAAGACTGAGGGAATGAGCTATTAATGACCACCACGTGCAGACTGTAGGTAGGAGCTGTGGAGTTTTACACCAGAAAGTGATCATCCCCTCTTAGTCCTGCCACCCCACCTGAGGGTCGCTTTCCACCTTCCCCCAGTGGCCCTGCTTCCCCCATGCTGGCCCCTCACATTATAAGCATCCATGATGAGCTGCACCACATTGCTGGAGTCCTCACTCAGCTCCCCCACTGCCGACTTGGGAATCAGCTTACTCAGCTCCTGCAACACGAGGAGTTGAGAGAAATGGTGGGTCACGGCTCTAGGGAAATAAGCTTCTGGGGGTCTGGAAGGAGAGCATATGGGGGAAGGAGAACGGGCCTTTGAGGGAACTGAAAATTAGGCTGGGGGAGGGAGGGCTTGGCATTCAGACAGCTCTCACCTGGTAGACAGGCAGTGTGGCACTGGTGACAGCAAAGATGGGCTGGATGTTTGCCGCAGAGAGGGCTTGGGCTACCTGACCCACAGAGGGGTAGTCCTAGAGCAGGGAGTGGGGACAAGGTGAACACCCAGGTCCCCCTCACAACACGCGAGGTGCCCTCAACCCAGGAAATCCAGGACTCCCCCAGCTAGAAGAGCCCTGGAGGCTTGGCAAGAAGGAGGGAAGGGCTGGGGAGTGGAGTGACTTGGGTTTGTCTGAGCAGTGGGGGAACGTGGAGAGGGGGAGCTTCTGGGGAAGATGGCAGGGTGGCCACCCGCAAGGACAGTGAGGCTGGAGGGTGGGGTCCGATGGGGCGGAGCGGGTGAGGGTGGAGACTCACAAACTCTGGGCTGCGACTGTAGAGGCCATTGCTGTCCAAGTGGCAGTGCCCATCGCTAGGCATGAAAATGCCACCCAACTTCCCATCCCCAGCTGTGTGGAATGTATCATCTGACGTGAAGACCAGTAGCCGGGACACATTTCTCCAGCCAATCTGCTCCTGGGGTGGGGTGGGGAGTAGGCTGTGGCTCTGGGCATGGGTGGCCCTTGAGCCACCCCCACCAGCTCTAGGAGCAAGGACTTGGCCAGCCTTGTGCTGAGTCACTTTGTCCATCCCCCTGTCTCCAGTTCCCTGCTTCTCCCCAGCCCCTCAAACAGGGTTGCTAGTGGAGGCCTTCTTGTGAATTAGCAAAACACACATCTGGGCTTCCCTGGCGGTCCAGTGGTTAAGACTTCACCTTCCAGGGATTTCCCTGATGGTCCAGTGGTTAAGAATCTGCCTGCCAACGCAGGGGACGTGGGTTCGATCCCTGGTTGGGGAACTAAGACCCCACATGCTGTGGCCCATGCACTCTGGAGCCCACACGTGGCAACTAAGACCCAACACAGCCAAATAAATAAATAAATACTTTAAAAAAAAAAAAAAAGACTTCACCTTCCAATGCAGCAGGTGTGGGTTCAATCCCTGGTTGGGGAACTAAGATCCCACACATCTTGCAGCCAAAAAAACCCAAAACTTAAAACAGAAGCAATGTTGTAACAAATTCAATAAAGACCTTAAAAATGGTCCACATTCAAGAAAGACCTTAAAAATGGTCCACATCAAAAAAATCTTAAAAAGAAAAAAGAAAAAAACATGCCTCTTTCTCGAAATATTTTACTCCAGTCCACCCAGAAATTGTCAAAATAAATATGCAAACTACAGGGACTGTGATACAAAGAGCACCCCCCCATAACTGTGCATTATATAACCATAGGTGGCTGTCTTGGCCCCAAGCAGCCCTTCAGACTCAAATCCCCTCCCCACCCCCTCACCTGGCAGAGGGCAGCCTGCAGAATAGCATCGAAGCCACCTTCAGGCGAGTCCAGGTTGCCGGACACGCTCTGGCGTCCCACCTCCCGCTCGAAGGCCTTAGCATCCCCGGTGAGGGACAGCACATGGTGAAAGCTGAAGGGCGGCTGGCAGCGCTCCAGCCGGGTGGGGCAGGGGTGGCGAAGCTTGGAGGGCACTGTGCTCACAAAGGGCAGCACCGTTTTGTCCACGAAGGAACCAAAGCCTGGGAGGAAGAGTCATGAAAGTGGTGCCAAAAGTCACTGGACAGAAGCAGGATGGGGGTGTGGAGCACTGCTGAGGACTCAGGAGGGGAGTTCCTGGGAAGTGGGGGTGGAGTGGGGGACAGTCATACAGACAGCTGATGGGATGGGGTGCTCCTAGAGGGTAGGGACCCAGGACCTGGCAGGGGCAAAGGGGTGAGAGCACAGGCTCAGGGAAGTGGAGGATGGAGATGAGGAGGAAGACACAGTGGGGTGCAGGCAGGCATTTGTTTGAGGCTGGGGAAGAAGGTGCAGGGTATGGTGAAGCAGCAGAAGATGAAGGAGGGGATCTTGTACAGGGGAGGGATGGTCACAGCATGTGCAGCAGGGATGATGGCATTTAGGCCTTGTCCAGGAGACACAGGCCTGAGAGAGTGGCATCAGGACAGTGTCCGGGTGGGTGCATCTAGGGCACTATCTGACCCTGGGAGCTGCCTGAACACAATCTCTCCAGACTCAAGGCCTCAGTTACTTCCAGTAAAATGAGGGGTCCTACTGGACAGTCTCTTAAACCCCTTCTAATTCTGACCTAGAAGATCGAAGTTTTTGGGGAGAGATGTCAGGACCCCGTGGCCTGGCCAGGTCTGTTAAAAACCTGGAGAGGGCACAGTGGATATTCTGCCACTTCATTTCTAAGCCCGACCTAACGGGCTTGCAAACAAACTCAGGGCAGCTACTCACCAGAGTCTGCCTGCTCTCCGCTTGAGAGCGTACTTTCACTTAGATAAATCCTCGCTTTACTTTCTTGAAAAAAAAAAAAAAATTCCGGGAGAAGGCAAGTGGGGCCCCTGTATGTCCTAGACATTGGCAGAAGCTAAGGTGGCGGTTGGTTAGTGGCAGAGGGCCGGCAGGTGTGGGGCAGGGCTCTGCTGGGCTCACCGATGCGCACGGAGTGGGTGACCTCCTGCAGCCTCACCAGCAGCGCGTGCCCGAGCTGGCGCACGCGCTCCAGGTCGTCCTTCATGGAGTAGCTTAGGTCCATAAGGTAGTACAGATCCACAGGGTATCCCTCGGCTCGGAGGAAGCGGACCTGGAGCTGCTGGGGCTCTCCTGGGGGTGGGGGGTGGAGGTGGTGGGGAGGTCAGTGGGGCACAGTGGCATGCCAGCCCAGCTCCGGGCCCGGCGGCCCACCGCCCCCAAACTCACCCGGCCGCAGCGTGACCCGGACCCGCTGCGGCGCCAGCTGGGTGGCCCCCTCGCCACGGGTGCCCTGGCTGAGCGGCTCGTCCTGCAGCACCTCCTGCCGGCCGCGGGGCTCCACCAGCTCCTCCGGCGGGCAGCCCTGGGCCAGCAGCTCCTCTCGCCGGGCGCAGCGCCGCGCCTCCGCCTCCCCGGACGCCGTGAAGTTCTGCGCCACAAGGGGAGGCGCGTCGGGACCCTAGGCCCCCGGCCCCTCAGCCCTGCTCCCAGAACCACCCTGTCATCCCCGCCACTGCCAAGCCCTCCCCTCTCAGGCAACTTCCTGAGCAGCCCCTCCCCGATTCCCTCCCTCCCTCCCTTCCTTCCACAGCTACCCTTGAACCCCAACCTTTCTTCCTTGTCAGAGCCGGCTTCCTACAGCACCCCCCTTCCCGTACCCTTTCCCCAGACACCTATTTCTCCCCTCCCCCAGCGCCACAGACTTCCTTTTGTGATCTCAGGGACCTCAATACCATTAAAAAAGGAGCCTGACCTCCTAGTCCAACCTCCCCTGCATGCTCAGGCCAAAATGGGAAGGGGTCAGACTAAGACCCACAGTTCCTGGGAAGAGGAAAGATAGGGCCAGAAGAGAAGACACCCCCCCCTCAATGTGTCTGGTACCCCTAGGACTGGCTGGGAAGCCACAGGGGAAGGAAATGGTTAGAGTGGCTTCTCAGCTGGCCCGGGTGCCAACCTCTGGTTTGGGGATTGGAGGGGACAAACATATACCCAGCTGTCCCAAGAATCCCTGCCTGGCACCTCTGTCCTAGCACCTCTGCTCTCTGCCTCCCACCTCCCTTCCCAGCCTCCCAGATTCACTATGTGCCTTTCTCCTGGACCCCCTCAGCTCTGCAGCTCTGCCTCCTAGTGAGTGTGCCCTCATTTCTTATCTCATCTAACTCTCCATCTTCCTGTGAGAGAGACAGTCTTCCCCATCCTCCAGCTCAGGCATGCCTCATGCTCTGCTACACCATGAGCCCTGTCTCTTTAAGGCACAAACAAAGAAGAACCTGGGAGGGACTTCCCTGGTAGTGCAGTGGTTAAGAATCCCCCTGCCAAGGCAGAGGACACGGGTTTGATCCCGGGGCCAGGGAAGATCCCACATGCTGCATAGCAACTAGGCCCATGTGCCACAACTGCTGAGCCTGTGTGCTGCAACTACTGAAGCCCGTGCGCCTAGAGCCCATGCTCTGCAACAAGAGACGCCACCACAATGAGAAGCCCTCACACCACAACGAAGAGTAGGCCCCACTCACCGCAACTAGAGAAAGCCCGCAGCCCAACACAGCCGTAAATAAAATTTAAAAAAAGAACAGCCGGGGTGGGGGGGGCGGTGTCCAGTGGTTAAGACTCCACCCTTCCAATGCAGGGGGCCCTGGTCTGATCCTAGTAGGGGAACTAAGATCCCACATGCCACATGGCACAGCCAAAAATAAATTAAAATTTTTTAAAAAATTAAATAAAAAACACAAAGAACAGTCTTGTTTGACCAGCCAGGGAGACATCCTCTCCCCAGCATCCTTCTTGCCACTTAAGTAGCTCAAGCCTTTCCCCCAAAGCCCACAGGCTTCCAGCTCCTTCCTTTCTACCCTCCAGTCACAGGCTGCTATACAGCTAGAAACATACCCCTACCCCCAGCACAGATTCAGAAACCCAATCACATGCTTTCTGCAGTGCACTGACCGCCAACATGATAGTATTTGGAGATGTGGCCTTTGAGAAGAAATTACAGTTAGATGAGGTCATAAGGGTAGAACCCTCACAATGGGATTAGATCCCTGTAAGTGGAGACACCAGAGAGCTTGTCTGTAGCCCATCTGCAAGCCAGGAAGAGGGCTCTCACCAGGAACCGAATCAGCTACCACCTTGATCTTGGATTTCACATCCTCCATAACTGTGGAGAAATAAATTCCTGTTGCTTAAGCCCCCTAGTCTACAGTATTTTGTTATGACAGCCCAAGCTGAAAAATACACTTTCTCACATGTACACCCACAAAAGATCCTTCTCCCTATACACACACATGAGTGCCGGCAGGAACAAGCTTCCTCCAGATTTATGGTCACAAGTCTTTTCCACATATACACAAATACGCAGATACATAGACATACACGCACAGGAACCTTGATTGCCTGTGTATGCACACACACATACAATCACAGACAGGAGTCCTATGTGCACAAACAGGACTGCAGAGTGCGCCCAGAAAGTCACACATGTGCCCACACAATCACACTCGTGTATCCAAGCTGCACACACACATATGCATGGCCCGAAGGCCACAGACCCATCTTTACCAGTTGCTTGCACCATGCACAGCTCGGGTGTGAGAGGATGCACTTCTGGCAGGAGGGAGCTGGCTGGCAGGACTCTGGCAGGGACAGACCAGGCTCCCCCCATTCTGTGGCCTCCTGTGGGGATGACATCTTGGCGTCCAATTCACTTTCACCTTTGCTCAGGGCCAGCAGGAAAACGAGGACCATTGACAAAGCCACCATGGTCTGTAATAGGATATAAAGGGGGACACATGGATCCTCAGGGAGGGCCCCCAAGCTCTCAGCCCTCTAAACTTAGCCTGTGGTTGTCCCTCTCAAAACTCTACCCCAACTCTTTATCTCCCCCAGTAGTTTCACTTCCCCCTATGGATTCAGCAGTTTCTTCAAAATGGCAGGAAGGGGCAGATCCGAGCCTGGGGGAGGAGCCTTGGACTTCTCTCATCCCTCCTGCATGCAGACTTCATGAGGCCAGAGTGGGCAAAATGGCCTAACCAAGAGTCTGGAGAGTGGACCTAGAGGCACTAATGTCTGCACACATGTCTATTCACCAAGATTCCAAGCCACAGTGGAAAAAGAACCAAACAGGAAACTGACCAGGTCTGGTCCTGCTTCAGTCACTGGCTGGTGTCAAGTGAGACTTTCTCTCTAAGGTTTAGTTTCCACAACTGTAAAGTAAGGGAGTTGAAAAAAAGAATCTGACCGCCCTTGTAGCTTTCATAACCTGGATTCTAAAGGAAGAGGGTCAGGAGCTCTAAATAAGGGGGGAAAGTCAGAAATTAGGAATGAGAGGAAAGAAAACCGGAGCAGATGAGGGAGAATGTGAAAGAGTCAGCTGTAATTGACTGACATGGTAGCAAGAGGAATAAAGACTAGACCATTAGAAGAACTATCTATAGGTCTGGGATAATGGAGGAAGGAAGGCCAGGGTTGGTAAGATTTTCTCTTTCCTGTACATTGCACAAATGGGATCTAGACTAGGGAAAGAGCCTGAAGTCAGGGTAATTCATGGAATGACCTCTAGGGAACACCAGGCAAATTTCAGAATTTTAAAACTTATTAATTATAAATTTGATTAGGCAATTCATTACCATGCTTCAAAAATCAAAAAGTTAAATTCCAATGGCTGTTTTTATAGAAATAGAAAAACTGATCCTAAAATTCACGTGGAGGGACTTCCCTGGTGGCACAGTGGTTAAGAATCTGCCTGCCAGTGCAGGGGACACGGATTCGAGCCCTGGCCCAGGAAGATCCTACATGCCTCGGAGCAACTAAGCCCAAGCCTGAGCGCCACAACTACTGAGCCTGCACTCTAGAGCCCGAGAGCCACAGCAAATGAGCCTACGTGCTGCAACTACTGAAGCCCGTCCACCTAGAGCCCGTGCTCTGCAACAAGAGAAGCCACCGCAATAAGAAGCCCTCACACCACAAAGAAGAGTAGCCCCTGCTCACCGCAACTAGAGAAAGCCCATGCGCAGCAACAAAGACCCAATGCAGCCAAAAAGTAAGCGTACCTCTTAAATAAATAAATAATAAATAAAATAAAATTCCTATGGAATTGCATGAATGGCCAAAACAATCTTGAAAAAGAAGAACAAAGTTGGAGGACTCACACTTCTCACTTTCAAAACTTACTACAAAGTTCTCACTACAAAACTTGCTACAAAGCTGCAGTTATTAAGACAGTGTGGTATTGGCATAAGGATAGGCAAATAGATCGATGAAATAGAATTGAGAGTTCAGAAATAAATTTATCTCTTTATGGCCAATTGATTTTCTTTTTTTAAAAGATTTATTTATTTATTTATTTTTAGCTGTATTGGGTCTTTGTTGCTGCACACAGGCTCTCTCTTCATTGCAGTGCACAGGGTTCTCATTGCAGTGGCTTCTCTTGTTGCGGAACAGGGCTCTAGGCACACCAGGGCTTCAGTAGTTGTGGCATGTAGGCTCAGTAGTTGTGATTTATGGGCTTAGTTGTTCCACAGCATGTGGGATCTTCCCCACCCAGGGATCAAACCCATGTCTCCTGCATTAGCAGGTGGATTCTTAACCACTGAACCAGCAGGGAAGCCCCCAGCCAATTGATTTTCAACAAAGATGCCAAACCATTCAATACGGAAAGAATAACCTTCAACAAATGGTGCTGGGAGGACTGGATATCCACATGTAAAAGAATAAAGTTGGACTCCTACCTTACAACACATACAAAAATTAACTGAAAATGGACCAAAGATTTAAGCATAAGTTCTTAAATTATGAACTCTTTGAAGAAAATATAGCGATAAGTCATCATGATTTTGGACTTGACAATGAATTCTTAGCTATGACACCAAAAGCACAAGCAACAAAAGAAAAAATAGATAAATTGGACTTCATCAAATTTAAAATTGTTGTGCATTAAAGGACACTATCAAGAGAGGGAGAAGAAAGGCCATGGGATGGGAGAAAATATTTGCAAATCACGTATCTGGTATCCAGAATACGTAAAGAACTCTTACAACTCAACAAGAAAGAAAGAACAACCCAATTTTAAAATGGACAAATGACTTAGACGTTTCTTTAAAGAAAATAGACAAGTGACTGAAACAGATAAAAAGATGCTCAACACGATTAGTCATCAGGAAAATGCAAATCAAAACCACAGTGAAATACCACTTCACACCCACTAGGATGGCTATAATTAAAAAAAAAAAAGAAAGAAAGAAAGGTCAATGAGGATGTGAAGAAAATGGAACCTTCATACATTGCTGATGGGAATGTAAAATGGTACAACTGTGGAAAACAGTTTGGTGATTCTTTAAGAAGTTAAAACACAGAGTCACCCTAGCACTTGACAATTCCACCCCTAAGGATATCGCTAAAAGAATTGAAAATGGGTGTGTAAATAAACACACACCAGTGCAGGACTGTTCATCACAGTACCATTCACAGTAGCTAAAAGGTAGAAACAACCCAAATGCCCATCACCTGATGAATGCATGAGTAAAATGTGGTATATCCATACAATAAAATATTATTTGGCCATAGAAAGGAATGAAGTACCGATACATGCTACAACATTGATGGACCTTGAAAACATTATGTTAACTGAACAAAACCAGTCACGAACAACCACACACTGCACAACTCCATTTATATGAAATAGGCCAACTAGACAACTCCAGAGAGACAGAAAGTAGCTTAGTGGTTGCCAGGGGTTGGGGAGGAGGGGAGAATGGGGAGTGACCACTTAATGGGCAGTCACTTTTGGAGTGAAGAAAAAGTTCTAGAACTAGATAGTAGTTATGATTGTGTAACATTGTGAATGTACTTAATGTCACTGAAATTTTCACTTAAAATGATTAGAATGATAAATTTGATGTGTATTTTACCACAATTTTAAAAATCAAAAAGTTTGGATAGTGAGAAATCTCCCACTCTTATCCTCCATCCACCCCAGTTTCCACACTTTAAATAAATAACCATCATTATTATCTTTTGTTGCCTATAATCTTTCTAGAGATTTTTAGTGTATATACAAACTAACATTAACACATATATGCTCTTAAATGATAGAATCACACATTAGAATTCAACAAATGCTAGAATACTTTACACCCAGTTTTGCCTCTTACTTGTTCAGACTACTTTTCTTGGAGTTCCTGCTTCCCAAGAAAATAAAGAACTCCCTTGTTCCTCTTCACAGCTATGTAGATTTCCACTACATGGATGTGTCATTTTGTATTTAGTCACTTGTGATGGGAATTGACATTGTTTCTAATTGTTCACTGGTATAAACAAAGCTGTAGTGACAATTCGTGGGTTTATCATTTCACATGTGTGCATGTTGTAAGACAAATCCCTGGAAGAGGATTTGTAGAGTTAATAAATAGGTATCCTTTGCAATATTGGTGAGTAGTGCCAACATAATCGACTTGACCTCCTAAAGGGCTGCACCACTTCACATCCCCATCCGTGGTGTACGTAAAAGGCCAGCTAACTCCTGGTCGGGAATGATCTGCATGCTTCCCAGCCTGGGCCGAGACTCGGTGCCAGAAGACCTGCGCAGGTGTGGGGAAGGGGTGAGGTGCCGAGGCGCTGAGTGCTCCCGTCTTGCTCCCCACCACCTGCGACCTCAGGCGTAGCAGATATATATTTAACAGAGCCTCCACCCTCCTGTGAGAGACCAGCCCAGGGCTCAGCCTCAGCGTAACCTCAGCCTTGCTGGCTCTGCACGCCTGTGGCTGGCGAGCCTGGGGATGCTGCAGCTCGCGGCCCAGTTTTGACTCATCTGTCGCAGGTGGGGCTCAGGGCCACACTGTCCCCCCGGCTAGGGCAATCCCAGAGAGCTCAAAGGAGTCACTCGTCTCCCCTGGGGAGATGGGGGCCTTGGACTCCCCTCCCCAACCCCCCTCCCCCCTCCTCAGGATACGTGTCCTGACATCTGCGTCTCTTAATCTCTCTCCCTTTCTCTCTCCCCCCATTCAGAAATCTGATTACATCTCTCAGCTGCTTTTATCTTCTCTGCTTCTTCACAGTTCTTTGTTTTACTTCCTTTCCCCCTCTGATCCTAACCATAAAATGGCAACATCTTCTATTTCAACCCTCTCTGTTTTACAAATGGAAACCTGAATCCCAGAGCGGTGAGTGACTTGCCCAAGGTCTCCCAGCGCACTAGAGCAGAGCGAGGACTGACACGGGCCAGGCCTCTTGTTTTGTTTGCTGCTTTCCTCCCCTCCAACCCAGGCACCATCTTCACGGAAGGTTATGCCTTCTCCCCACCAGCCCCAATGGGATCTATCTAACCCCCTGTCTCCTTCCTTGGGGTCTTCTTCGACGTTCGCGTTTCTCCCTCTGGGGTTCTCCATTTTCCCGGACTTAATTCTGACTCCAATACCTACCCTACTGTCCCCTCAGCAGCTGAGAAAGACAGCATCTTCCCAACCCATCCAGATCTCCCAAGTCAGGAGGAACCCTCTCCTGCCCACTCAGAGTCACAAGGAGGGGACAGAAGTGAGCTGCTGGGCCACAGCCTTCCAGGAGTGTGGGGTCTGTGGCCAAGGTACCAACCAGGAGGAGGCCTGGGCTGAGCACAGAGCACTAGGCAGCAGGAATGGCAGTTGGGGAGAAACACTGGAAGAGCCTTACCTTGTCATAATCCTTGACACAGAGCCAGCAAGCAAATGATAGCACTCATGCATCCCCTACCTCTTTTTCCTCTCTTCAGTCCCACTCTTGGGAAACCAACATGAGAGAGATGGGTGGGGGGAGGGAGGGCTTGTGAAACTGGAGGAGGGAACAGGAACAGGAGATCTTGGGAATGCAAAGAGGACTTCAGAGGCTTTATCAAGACTCATCTGAACCCTGGGTGTCTTCAGCTCAGAGCCCTCTTCCCAGGAGGCTAGGCCCAGGTGGGGCCTGGGCGGGTAAGGAGAGGAGGCAGGAGGGCTGGTGCCCTGGTACTCACAGGTGCGTGCGGAGCAGCCCTTCCTCCTGCTGCAGCAGCAGCCTTTGTGTACCGATCTGGGAGGCTGCAGAGGAGGAAGTGACACGCCCCGGGGTGGGGGAGACGTGGGGGGGGTGGGGGTGACTGATCTACGAGAAGGTGCAGCAGATAAGGATGAGACTGGGCCAAGGGAGTTGATGATACAGGAATCTGGAAGAAGGAAGCAAGGAAGCTCATCTATTGAGCAACTCTTATGTGCTGGGTTTATCGTATTATAATTCACCCTCACAGCTTCATGACCTGTGTCAACCTCCCCTGAGCCCCCTAAGTTTTACAGATGTAGAGGCTTAGAAGCACCAAGTAAAGAATTTTGCCCGAGGTCACGTCGTTAGCAACTAGCTGGTCTGGACTGAATCCCAAACTGATGGTCTCTCTACTTCCTCCTATAGGAACATGATAGGAAGCAAGAAATATGGAGGCCGTAAGTACCGTAGGAGGGGGAAATTAGTGACTATTGTTCATTCTGAAAACCTGGTGCCCACTGTCTTACAGAGTGTGCTTAACTACACGGGCTCTGGAGCCAAACTGCCCAAGTTCAAATCCCGGCTCTGTCACTTACTAGTAGTGGGACCCTGGGTAAGTTACTTACCCTTCCTATGGCTGTTTTCTCATCTGTCAAGTGGAACTCATAGGATTGTTGTGAGAATTAAATGAGATTATTTGTACCAGTTGCTTAGAGGAGAAGGTGGCCCTGACTAAGGGCTTGATAAGAGATTCGGTGGATGAGAAGTAATGGGGGTGGGAGGCTTTGAAAAATTCAAGGACCAGACAGTTGGGAAGTTGGAGAGACAGGCACAGGGCCAAGCTCAGAGAATGAAGCTGGGGGTCCAAGGAGCCAGATGGTGGTAGCGCCCTGGAAGAGGGTGGAGGAGTCAAACTGGGTGAGGCTGAGCCCCGGCATGGCAGCTGGATCAGGGCAAGGACGAGGCTGCAGGGAAAAGGAGTTGAGGCCCACACCTGACCACAGGGAGTTTTGAGAAGGAACCGGACGTGACGTCTGTTCACAGGTCTGTCTCCTTTACCGGGCAGGGACTGGCTGAAGCCACAATGTCCTTCTCCTAGCAGGTGTTCAGTAAACATCAGATGGGTCTTAGGGGTGTAGCTGCCGGAGGAGCAAGTGGGGAGAAGGGGGTCCTCCTCTGGGTGGGCTTCGGGGGGCCTCCAGCTCTCAGACCTTGTGCCCTTCCCCCACAACCAGGGTTGCCATGGCAATGACCCCTCCTTCCCCACAGGCCCTGTGGTTTCCTCTAGAGCTTCTTTCACTTTCTTCTTCTGCTTTTCCTCCTCTACTCCCCCATCCTCAGCCTCTCTCTCCCATATGCACAGGTCATCGGTGAAGACAGCCAGGCTCAGGTAGTCAAGGGGCTGTCCCAGGGAAGGAGGTGGGTGGGAGTGGGTATTAACGGGGAGTCACGGAGGCAGGGGAAGAGTCCAGGGGTGCAGTGGCAGAGGCCAAAGGCAGTGGGGCTGAGGTTGGGCTGCTGCAGCGGTTAAGGCATGTAGGGGCAAGGAGAGGTATCAGGACAGAAGGTAACAGTGGGGGCGTGGAGGGCAAGCAGGTCATGGGGAGAAGGGTGGGGTCAGAAGGGGCAGAGGGAGTGACTCAGAAGGTGACCGTGGGGTCACAGGGTGGGTGGCTCATGGAGTGACAGGTTGGCATAAAGCAGAAACAATGTAACTTAGGTGTAACTGTTTCTTTCCTTCTGGGGCCAGGGACCCTCATGAGAACGAATTGAAACTGCATTGACCCCCTCCCCAGAGAAGACCAGATGTGCATGTATACAGAACTGGGGATGGGGACAGCTTAAAGACCTCTGAGGCCCAGGACCCTACTGGAGGTTCACAGCGTCCAATCTAAGCACCCCCACCTGGTGCCCATGGGAGGCTCAGACACTCAGGATGGGCCCCTGTGGACTCCCTTTCTGCCACCCTCCCACCACGCCCAACCAGATTCATCTTATTTCCTTAGTTGCCCTCAGAAAGCTGCCAAGTCCATCCTCTCCACCCAGTCTGCAGGTCGGCGGGTTGCTTCCCCCCTAGAGGGAGCCATCCCATGAGTTTCCATCACTTTATTTGCAAAAATAGAAAACTCAGCAATATGCGGTACAGCGGACTGCAGGGGAGATGTAAACAGGGGAGGGGACAGCACCCTGACCCCCCCAGAGAAAAAGGGGAGCCAGTAGGAATCTTATTTGGCAGCTAAATACAAACTGGGGATCGGAGGAAGAAGGGAGGGGTCACAGGGGCCCTGGGCTCCCCCTCCCAAGACCCCTGGAGGAAGGGGTCAATTCCGGGGTGTAAACAAAAGCTAATAAATAAATAGAGGCTTCCTCTGGGTCAGGGTGGGATCCGCTAAGCAGTACCCACCCCCCCTCTCCCTGGGCCAACCTGCTCTGGGGGTCAAGGGGGGAAGGCACTAGGGGGCGGGGGATCCTCTGTCCCCTCTGTAGTGTAGGAGGGCCCCTGCCCCATGGCTGAGATGGGGGGCAGGAGGAGCCCAAGGCACGTGACAGGGCTGGGAGAGGGGCTTGTAACAGAGGGCACAGGGTAAACTCTGGGCCCAGGCAAAGAGGTGCAGAATGGACCTGCATCTGTCCCTCTCCCCCTCTGGCCCCTCTCAGAAACGCAGGGCCCGGCCTGCCCCACCTTGACCTGGCGCGAGGATGGGGGCACAGCGGGCAGCGTGCACCCGGCAGGTGCCTTACGCGGCATGCGGCACCGAGGACAGGGGCAAGGCGGTGGGCTCCGCCCTCCCCCTCCGCCCCCCCTTTTGGTCTTTAGTGTTCCTGTTTGCTCCCAGAGGCCTCAGCACCCCACAGGGGAAGGGGCTGTGGAGGGGCAGGGTCTTCCTCCTGCCCTGGGGAGCCGGGGACCCTGGTGTCTGAGGAGCAGTGCTGAGATTTTAGAGTCCAAACCCAGGCTCACCCCTCTGCCCTCTCTCCTGGAGGGAGCAGGGCAGGCCCCCAAGACTGGAGAGGGAGCCGGTTAGAGCAGGAAGGGGATGAACACGGAGGCACACCTGGAAACTTTGGCAAAAACAAGGAGCTCATTGGAAGGGGTGGGGAGAGGGCAGAGCAGGTCCTCCCCCAGTCACTGGCGGTGTCTGGGAGATGGTCCGTCTGCTGCCTGGAGCCCCAGCCCCCGAGACAGGGGAAGTCAGGGGCCCTGGTCAGGGTGGGGGCTGAGGCCCCCTCTGCCCTGGCCCCCAGGAACCTCATCCTCGCTGGAGGCCTTGGGGTGGGGGCCAGGCTGCGAGGAGTCGTCCTCAAACATCTCGGGGTTCTCCAGCATTTCTCGGATCAGGGGAGGCATCGGGCCCGGAATCTCCATCTTCAGGGTAATGGCCCTTTCTGCTCCTGCAATGGATGCACAAGGAGGTTCAGGGGGGCTGAGGCACAGCCCCTAAGGCTGACTCCCTAATGTTGCTGGACTGCCTTCTCATGGGGGTCTCCCAGCACAGGCCTGCCACCTCTGTCTGCCTCTCTGTCACCCTCTCCCTAATGTAGGGTTCCTTTCAGGCTGTCTCCTCAAAGATCACGTGGTGCCCAACTTCCAGCCCCACTCCCTGGACACCTGCCCCCAATGTCCATAGCTTGCCAGTTGTTCCTAGGGCTGTTCTTCATAACATTTATAATCAGAACTAACAGTTATCAAACACCATCTGCCAAGCATCCTCCTAAACCAGCAGTTTCCAATAGAACTTTCTATGGTGATGGAAATATCTTCTCTGTGCAGCACAGTAGAAACTGGCCACACGTGGTTCCTGAGCGCTGGAAATGTGGCTACTGCAACGGAGGAGCTGAATTTGTAACTCGGCGCAGTTCTAAGCCCAACTCGTTGCATGCTCACAAAACTTCAGAGGTAGGTGTAAGTCTGGCCCAGATTACAAACAGAAAAACAAGGTACAGAAAAGAAAGGCATTCGCCCAAGCGTCCCCACGAGCACGTGGCAGAGCCAGGATGCTCGCGTAGGGTGCCTGGTTCTCACCCACTGTTCTTGTCCCTGCCTGACCCAGGAGAGCAGCAGCTCCGGGAAGAGAGAGGGGAGGCTCGCTCCTGACTAACCCTTGGTGCTGATGCCCCGGAGGTCCGTGATCTTCATGAGCATCCTCGGGAACATGTAGGGCTGGCTGGGCCGCCGCCGCCGGGCGTAGAGCCTCAGGGCTTCCAGCAGCGGCTCCTGCAGCTTGTCCACTTTCTCAGGCTCCTCCAGGTCCATGCGGTCTGTGGGGACAAGCACAGGGGTGTGAGAGAGGAAGAGAGGCGGGAGACAGTGCCAAGTGGCTGGTCCCAAGCAGCCCTGCCCTATGGCCCTCCAGGCCCCACACTTTGACAATGAGCCCCATGCAGGCCGTCTCCCCTGTTCCAATCCCTTCCCCTACTCTGGCAAGAGGTTTTCTCTGGTAGATCACTCCTGCCCAGACCTCTATGTCAGCACTAGTATCGGGGGTCTCCTCAGCAACCCCTGGCTCTTCCCCTCTTCTTGTCCTTTGTTCCAAGCTGCCGGGAAGTCTATACTGGAGCTGAGGAGTCTGTAGATGGGACCAAGGTCTCCAGCCAGGTCGGAGATCAGGTGTGGGGTGTGCTGGGAAAGTAGTCCGAGAAAACGCCAGGGGGCGCCCCCGCACCTCCGCAGATGAGGCAGATGGCACTGAGCAGCCCTGTCTCTGTGTCATCCATCTCCAGTGGCAGAAGCTGCCCAGCAAAGGCAAAGACGAGGTCTGTGAGGGGCCCGAAGCCGGCGTTGTGCATTTGGGTCCGGTTCAGGGTCAGCCCATCCGAGAAGGTCATGGTGTCCTGCTCTGGGGTGTACCTTGTGCAGATCCGCAGCATCTGGAGGCGGGCCAGGGGAGGATTAATATTGTCTCTGGGAAGGAGTGCGTATGGGGGTGGGGAAAAGAAGGAATGAAGTGCAGGTGGAAAGTGAGGAGGTCAGGTCCTGAAGGAGGGCCACCTGAAGCAGGCATGGGAAGGAAGGCAGAGAGATGGAGGGTCTAAAGTTGGGGAAGGGAAGAGAAGTCAGAAGGAGGCAGGGCGTCCAGAAGTCTAGGATCAGATCTCAGGGGGCAGAGATTAAGACAAAAAGAGCTTGGGTTTCGAGGAGATCTGGGGAGTCCCACATCGGACGGGGGAAGAGAGAGAATGAAATCTTTCTGTGGACCATCTCCTTGATCTCATATGGCGTCGGGCTGTGGCAGAGGACAGGCCACGGGTCTTAACTTACCAGGATGTCCAGGCAGGCGGCCTTGAGCAGAGTGATCTGGTCAGCAATGCTGAGCCCTGTAAAGCCCGGCAGCCGCTTGGCAAACTCCACGATCTTGATGATGCACTTGGTGGCCAGCTCACTGAACTTGTCCCACAGCCCCAGATCCAGCTGCACCCGGTGGTCTGCACTGGAGTTCTGCAGGAAGGGCAGGTTGGAACACAAACTAAGGCCTATCCTGGGGGCTGTCTTCTTTCTGCCAATACCCCAGGCCCTCCGTTCTGCATTCGAATGCCCTCCTTGTTTGTCAGCACCAGACCATGGCCTCCAACACAACCCCTACCCATTCTCCAAAGCCAATGGTCCCCGCCTTCACTGGGGACCTGCCCGCTCCTCACCGTGGTGTATTTGCCCAGTTGGCAAAGCGAAGGGAAGGTCTCCTGATGGGCTTTGCTGACTTTGGTGATGAGCTCCTCTAGCTGGGGGCTCAGCTCATAGCTGTCCAGCATCCCTTCTTCCTTCACCTCTTTCTTCTTCTTGTTCCGATCATTCCGCACAGCTTGGGGGTGGAGGCGCAAGGAGAGGGTCAGGACCCTCAGAACCTCCCTCTGCATATCCCCTCTCACCCTAATTTAATGCGCTCAGGCGCATCCATTCCCTGGGACCCTAGGCAGGGCCTCAGTTTCCCTGTCTCCTACACTAGCTCCCATTCCCAGGCGGGCTCTCCCCAGCCCCACCCAGGGACTACAGCCCCTGCTCCCTCCCCAGGCCATTCGGCTCCATCCTGCCCTTCCTGTCACCCTGCAGGAGATGAGGAGGGGGGGCAGGATATGCAGGCGGCAGGATATCCACTTATAGCCTTGGCAGCACAATGGCGTGGGAGGGGGGGGCGCACCCCAGATCCACCTCAGGCTCAGTCCTGGCAACAGGGGAGGGGACTGGCAAGCCTCTCCCCAACCTCCCCATGAAACAGGGAACGTGCAATGGTAAGCCCCATTCACTCATTCAGAAGAAGGGTTACCTCTAAGAAGGGAGAATGGGAAGGGGTGGGGTCTCCTGGGTGAATGGAGCTAATCCAATAGGACTGGCCCCGGAGGAGGCAGTGCTCCAAGGCTGCTAGAGGCTGCATTGCAGAGGTCAGGGAAGTGCGGGTGGCCAGGGGGAAAAGGGTGGCAACCACAGGCCAGGACAGGAGCACTCCTGCCCGGGCAGGCCTAAGGGCCTACCTTCCTTGGACATGCCAACTTCAAAGCACTTCTGTAGCCGGCAGTACTGGCAACGATTCCGGGTCACCTTGTTGATGATACAGTTTTTGTCGCGGTGACATGTGTACACCATGTTCTTCTGGATGCTGCGGCGGAAGAAGCCCTGGAGTTGGGGGTAAGGGAGGAGGGTCAGAGAAGCAGGATGCTGGGAGTACCAGCCTCTCACAGACCTTGCAGGTTGCGCCAGGCCTCAGCCAATCTGTTAACCACCTCTGTGCAAAGCAGCCAGCCCCCTCCCATCCCAGAGGGATACCCACCCGCACACAGTGATTCTCTGATCTCACCAGGTAACTCTGGATGCCCAATGCGCCCGATCCCACCACTTACACACCTTGCAGCCTTCACAAGAGCTGACCCCGTAATGGTAGCCAGAGGACTTGTCATTGCACACGAAGCACGGCTTGTAGACCCGGGGAGGTGGAGGGGGTGAGGGCGAGCTGGGCACCATCTCCTCTGAGCTCGTGCTCTGCGTCTCCACCGCTGCAGGGAAGCAGCGACACGAGGGTCAGGGAAGAAGGGCCCCTCAGATCTCTAGGCATCCTCATCAGATATACAACCCCCCCACCCAATCCCACTTCTTCCTCTGGCTCAGCAGCGACAATACCATCACCACCAGAGTGACTTAAAGTCCCAGCAACCCATATACAGCCCCATAGCAAACACGTCCAGAAACCCCTAAATGACCACTATTACCTCCCGGTCTGGCCATCTCCCCCTACAATAATGCCCTACGTGACACTGCTCAATTCTGCAAATTCTAGGTCCCAGCCATTCCAGAAGTTAAATTCTCTGAGCCTCAGTTTCCCCAGCTACAAAGTGGGTGTATGGAAGGGTTATGGCCCGTGGCTCTGAACTCTCCAGTCACTCCCTCTCACATCAGGTCCCTGTCAGGTAGTCTCCCTCCTGCCCTTTTCCTCCTCATGAGGCCACAGATCTAGGTGTGAGGAGGCAAATTCCTGGCCACCTGTGGCTAGCACCTGGCTAAATGACCTGCTGGGAGGCTCAGGAGGTAGAACAGAACCTCATTTTCTCTCAAGCAGTACAGGGTAGACAATCCTTGAGCTTTTCCTCCTCATACCACCTCCCATATAATGGCCAATGTTCTTTTCCGCGAAACCACTGAGACAGTGGAGCAAATGGGACACAGGTATTGGGAAAGTAGGTTAGGGCACATACAACAGCCTTATTTTACACCCGAAGAAACTGAGGCCAAAAGAGAGAAGTGACTAGCCCAGTGCCACACTGCCAGTAATGGTGGAGCCAAGGCTCTCGGGTCTAACTAGATCTACGCCACCTGGCCAGGAGTTAGAGAAGCTGGGAAAGGGAGACAGGTATTTGCTCAGATTCTCAGGTCTAGAAGCTGTTGGGGGTGTAGCGAACCAGAGAAGTCAGGCGACAGTGGGTAAACAGGGCTGATGGGGGAGGGGAGCTATCTGGACCCTCTCTGAGCTATGTCTTCACTCCTAAACTTCCCCTGCAAATACCCAAACACGGCTCAAAAGAGATCGCAGCCCATGCCATGCAGAGTACGTGGGGGGAGGACACCCTCTGTTTGGGAGGCTGCTGAGTAAACCTCTTTGGGGTGTGCGGTTGATCTTCAGAATCTTGAAAAAATATATACATTAAGTTATTCAACCTGTAGGACCAGTTGCCCAAACCTGGGGGGCCTAAGTGAATGCAAGAAAACCCTAAGACCCTCCCTAAGGAGCGTGCCTTGCTTGCACCCACCTCATGAATACCTTCCTCCTTCTAACCTGCCGCAGCCCACCTGGTCAGAAGTCCACCCAGGCCGCCAGAAGGACAGAAGGAAGGGTTGCCGGGATGCCGGGGTTCTGGGCTCGCTCCACCCTCCCTACAGGAGGAAAGCCCTCCCCACCCCCCAACACACACAGACACTCAATTAGCATAAGAATCCAGCTGGATTGAGATTCCCCAATGAAAAAGGAGAGAAAAGAGGGGAGGAGAGGAGGGTGCCTGGAGCCTATTCACCACCGGGTGGGAAATCCCAGGGGGGGCAGGTGCTGAGAGATGGGGGGCGGGCTGGAATGCCTTGCAGATGGTGCCGGTGTCCTCAGAGGGCACATGTGCTGCCCACAAGCCAGTGCGTGGGGTGGGGCTCACTCGGCGCTGACGCCCTCCCTGCCCGCAGAGCGCTGCCTCATTTCCTTTCTTGCGAAAGGGCCTGGGTGCGGTCAGACTGGCATGGGCCAGTGCCAACCAATTATGAGACTGGGGGCGACAGGGAGATAGGCCCAGGGGCAGCTTCTCTCATAGGCGTGGTACTGTCACCCCTTCTCAGCACCCCCCCCCCCGCCCCGCAACCCTGAAGTGCAGCCCAGTAGCTCTGGTCATTCTGGGAGCGAAGGGCGCAGGAAGGCTGATCGTGTCCACGCCACTCAGGTTCCCCTTCTCAGCTCTGGGCAGAGACCCCCCCCCCATCGGGATGCAGCTCCGGGCTAAGCAGGGGCCCCTGCTGGGGAGGAGGGGGGTGGGCTCTGGGTTTTTCTCCTTTTAAAGCCCAAATTGCTGAAATTGAGGAAATTCCTGGCCAGGCTGAGCGGAGCTTCAAACAAACTCTTTATAACCGGCTGTAAACACTCCCAGCTGCGAGGCCCAGGGCTGAGAAGCCTGGACTCACAATCTGACACACACCTCCTTGGAGACACTCTCACACGTCAACAACACACAGGGCACAAAAGCAGGCACTTTACCAATGGGCTCCTATACCCCAAAGGGACCCTGACACAGAAGAAAACCCAGGCGGGCACAGAGGCACACTCACTCCAGCCACACCATGCAGGTGGACGCACAAGTCACAAGGAGGACACACAACACCCAGCGAAGCTCTGCCACCAGACAAACAGCCACGGCTTGCCAACGCAGCACCAGGACGCTGAAGCTGCCAAACACTCACAAACACACCAAAGGACCTCGTTCCTTCCCGGGTTTAGACACACAGGTCTAAACTACTTTCTCTCTGAAAGTGTGTGGAGCCGGCCTGAAGCCCACAAAGACCCTAGAGGCCAAAATTGTTGGTCCAAAATGCAAAAACATAGTGCCAACCAAGTTCCACGGGCTTCCCTGGGCCTGAAAAAGACGTGGTCCCTGCCCAGCCCCCACCAAAACCCTTCCTGGGAGATTCTCTCCAACTCAGCACCCCTCCCAACAGACCCCAAGTCCCCATCCTATTGGGCCACGAGAGGAAGGTTAAGGATTCACAAGGATCTGGTGCGAGGCAATAATAGTTCATGCTTTCCCCGCCCTTTAAATGCTACACTTTTCATTCTTGCCCCACCCCACCCCACAGTACGGTCTCCTGTTTGCCACCTCCCTCTTCCAGTCTCCCAGTTGTTAAATCTGAGCAGCTCTGCCCTGCAACCAAAAGACCAAAAAAAAAAAAAAAAAAAAAAAAAAGCTGATCTCGTAAACAGCGCTGCCGAGTGCCAAGGAGCGAGGCGCGTTGGCGGGGGCTCCGTGACCCCGCGCGCGCACTCCCCGGGCGCCCGCCGCCCGCCCCTTCCCAGCGTGCCCCCCAGCCCCGCGTCCCGGGCTCGGAGCGCCGTCCCAGGCCCGGGGAAATTCGGGGGTGTTCCAGGCTCCCCTCCCGGCCCCTCCCTACCCCCCCCCCCCACGCCCGCCAGGCACTTCGGCCCGGGCTTCAAAGCCGCTTCTCATCTGGACTTCATTTTTACTGCCTCTCAGTCCCCGGCTTTTTATTACCGCTCTGGAAAGGGGTTCCAGGGCCCCAGGCCTGGCATCTCCCATTTCACAGAGAGGGAAAGATGGTTATTTGGGGACCCAGGAGTCCTGCCCTCACCCCCCGCCCCCCCGGCCGCTGCCACCTCCAGGCCACTCCTCACCATAACACAAACTTCGCTTGAAACTTTTCCTACTTAAGTTGTGGGCTCGAGCCATAGGAAAAAGTGTACACAACCCTATACGCATTTCCTAACATCTCTTTTCTCAATGGGGGAGGGGGGCGCCTAAACCCAGCCTGGTCCCGCTTGTGTGCACAACCCCTTCCACCCCGCACGCAGCACGCAGAGGATGCACGCTCAAACACAGCACTTTCCAAAACCGCCCCCGCAGCCACGCAGGGCACACGCCCTCCTGGCCTCAAGTCACAAACATCCCCACACGGGGCCATGCGGACATGCCAACGCTGGCGCAGGGCGACGCTGCGTGGAGACCCTTACACCCACACCCGCGCCGCCGAAGCGAGGCGCTGCACACTCCAGGGATGCACACGCTCTGCAAATAATATTTTTTACACTCGCAACTTCCCACATGGACTTTACAAGCGCCAGCCACGGTCCTGGGTGCCATAGCCCTCCGGGGCCACGGACCTACCGGCACACACAACCAAGGCACCTCGGCCTCTCCCTATCCCCGGGAACTCTGGAGGGGCATCAACCACAGGTCCTAGCTATACACCCACCATAAAAACCACACACGCACACTCCAAACACTACTGCACACACCCAAAGGAGTCGCTGAGGCCCCCACGTTTAAAGGGCCAGTACCTCTCTTTCCTACACACCCTGCCGTCACATGGAAAGGGTCAGAATCTCCGCTTGCACCCCAGGTGTACCTTTTACACCAGGAAAGAGCGAGCGGCTGCCTGTCCTGCACCCCGCACCCTACCCCCGGGCTCGGGTACCTACATTGCAGACTGGCGGGTTGCGGCCAGGCAAAAGACTCGAGTCCGGCGAAACAGGAGCTGCCGGTGGCTCTGCGCAGCAAGCCAGCCCCGGGTCCGGCCGCCCCGTACAACCGTCGCGGACCCGGGGCAAATGTTTCCATGCAGTCGTACATCGCGACCAGGCTTGGAGGGAAGCTGGGTGCTAGGAACACCGAGGACCCGCAGCCGATTCCCCCTCCTCCCCCGGCGGCGCCCCGCTCCTGGAGGGGGGGAGGGGGAGGGCTAACATAGGGCGCCGGGCTGCATGGGGGGTAAGGGGTGGGCGGGGAAGAGGGGGATCCCCAGCAGGGAAAAGGGACTGGGCGGGGCGCAGAGCCGGGGCTGCCGCTCCAGCCGCGGTCCAGCTCACTCTGGGCGCCTCGGCGGCTAGCACTGGGGAGACCTTTTGTAAAAGCGAAGCCCGGAGGGGTGGGGGGTGGGGCTTGGAGAGCTAAGGGGGCCGGGCACCAAGATGAGCAGAGCTGGGAGTGGAACACACACACACACACACACACACACACACACACACACACACTCGCACCGCGGCGCGCGTGCTTGCTTAGACACACATCCGTGCATGCATTTATCTTGGCAGGCACCACGCATTTGCAAATATGCAATAGTGCACATGCATGTCTGCACGCGCATAAAATTAGAGGTGCACACACGTTTTCGCAAACACACCTGGCTCGGGAGAATGCTTGCAAGGATTCTCTCTCCACAGCCCCGAGGCTTTGCAAGCTTTTGCACTTAGGCGCGTGCCCGGGTCGGGGATGGGGGAAGGAGTGGAGGAACGAGCACACGCCTTTCCTTTCGAGTTTCCCCCTCCCCGCAACGCTCCTTTTTTCACACAAGTCAATACAGGCAGGGGTGTCAAGGAGGACTGGGGAGAGAGGAACATGGAGGTTCCCTGCGTGCGGCAGTTCTCCAGAGCCCAGGGACCTGCGCTACCTCCACCCCCTCATTCCCAGGCCTGGCTCCTCCCTCTCCCTCCGCGCGCACGCTGCAGGGCCGAACGGTACATTCCTGCGGCTCGGAGCGCGCGGCCTGCTCCTTCCTTCCCGTCCTCCCCACCCCCCGGTCGGAGGGCCGGAGCGCGCTCCCGCCGTGAACTCTCCGGGAACCCCCCTCGGGGCGGGCGGCCGGGCGCGCTCACCTCCTCCTGACCCGGCCCCGCCCCACCCCGCCCAGGCCGTAGCCAGCGCCGCCGCGGAGTCCCCCCGCCCCTCCGGCGCAGCCGGAGTCTACCCCTCCGAGCCCGAGCGGTCCTCCCTCCGCCGCGGCCCCGGCCGCCTCCCTGCGAGTCCCCCAAGCCCCATCCCGCGGCGGACACTCCTCTCCCAGCGCCCCTGGCTCGAACCTGACTCCACTTTTAGAGCACAAGACTCCCACCCCAAACTGCTCCCGCCGTGCCAACGGCGCCTCGGACGGCACGGCCCTCCAGAGTGCCCGCTCCCCTCCCCCAGAGTCGCTCCTGTGCCAGTCGCCCCCAAGTGCCCCTCTCTGCAACCACGGCGCGTCTGGTCGGTAACCGTCCTCGTTAAATACCCCCACCAGTGGCAAACTGCCCCTTCTCCCCCTCAGTGCCACACTTCGTGCCCTTCGCATCTCCGGGGGCCGCCCCACGCCTCCCTCGCGGGCCCCTTCCGGGCACTGAGCGCCCTCGCCCGGCGGAGAAGGGGGTGAGGGGGGCGGGGGTTTGGCCACGTCAAGAGTTTGCCCTCGCCGGGCCGCGTCGGGGACCCTGGCCCCGGGACAGCGCCAGCGGCGGCGACTCCCGGAAACCGCCCCCTCCCCCGCGCCCCGCCCGCCGCCCGGCCGCCCGGCCGCCCCGCCGCCCGGCGGGCCGGCCCAGCCGGCTCTGTCAGCGCCGCTCACACGGGCAGCGCCGGCGGAGCGGGAGCGGCGCCCGGGCCGGCCCCTTCCCCCGCCCGGCGGCGGCGGTGGCTGGGCCGGGGTGGGGCGCGCTTTTCTAAGAATCTGTTGTACCGGGTGGGGGGCGCACTGGGGTGCCGCGGGAGTGGGGCGCCAGTGTGGAAGAATAAAGAGCAGGAAGGGGTGCCAGAGCAGGCGAGGGAAGGGAAGGCAGGCGCGGAGGAGGGGCCGGGGTGGCTGCGGGGGACCGAAGGGGGCAGGGCTGGGGAGGAGGGCCTGGTTGGCGGAATGGGGGGCCCGCAGGGTGGCAGGGCCGACGGGGGGGGGGGGGGGCTGGAAGAAGGGACGAAGAGGGACTGCATTGCTCTTTCCAATCCAGCCTGAGCTCCCTGTTCTTGCCCCCAACCCCAAATACCCCATTTCTGAATCTAGCCATCCCCCACAGAAAGAAAAAGAGGCGACAGATTTCTGAATCAGAGCCTGGCCAGTGGCAAAAAAAAAAAAAAGTCACTTAAGTGCAAAATGGGGAGTACCCCCAAAACAAGGGGAAAGAGCCCTGATTAGTCAACTCTAGGCCGTCAGTCCCCCCCCCCCCCACCCTTCCCCCTCCGAAATCTGAAAGGTCCCAATTAAGTCAGGCCTGCCTGGTTGGTAATTAGAACCAGAAGTGGCCAGGCCACAGGGAGGGGGGTTGGGAGTGGGGCACTGGAGGAGTGGGGGGAGGGCTCCAGGAAGTCATGAGTCCTCAATAGCCCCCTCTTCTCTTCACCAGCTGCACCCCATTCCTCATCACCCCATCTGTGTGTGCTTCCCAGGCATTGCACGGAGAGGGGGCTTTAAAAGGGACCAGGCATTGGGGCGTCAGGCCCACCCTAACCCCCAACCCCAACCCCCCATTCTAGACAGTCTTAGCCTTGAGGAGAAGGTAAGAGGATGGGGGAATCTAGTGCCCCCACTTTTCCCCAAAGTCCCCCCAGCCCTTATTGCAGCAATTAGACCCATTAGCCTTCTAGCATTTCATGGGAACCAGATGTTCTCCACCAGCCTGGTGGGAGTATGAGGGGGGGCTGCTGCCTGACTCACCCCCTTCCCTATGATCCCCACCACCGAGGGGCACCCCTCCCAGCTATAGCCCCACAAAGGCATGGCCCCAGAAGGAAGGAAAAGTGTACCCCTCCCCCATGAATGAAGCCATTCGCACTGAATCTGGTGTGGTCACCCCTCAGAGCCTCTACCACCCTGGCAAGGATGAGTTTGGCCAACCAGGGGCTGTGGGGGGAGGGACAGCTAACTCCTTCGGCATCCCTCCTTTCCTCCCCTCCTGCCACCTTCTGGAAGGGGCTTGAGGATAGCTGGCTCTGAACTCCTCATGCTAAATTCTCCTTTTCTTCCAAAAGCGTCCCTCCAAAAACTGAAGTGGGGGCATTTCAAAGCAAAGAAGGCCCCACCCCAAGGGTAAGGCCCCACCCCAAGGGTAAGTCCTCAACTTAGAAGTCCCACCTGAAGGGCGATAAGGAGGGGTCTCTGGAGGAAGGGGCAGCAGTGGAGCAAAGGAATAGGGAGGTGTGAATGAGGGACGAGGCCCAAAGCAGGGCAGTGAGGAGCGCTGGGCAGGATGGGGGCTGGGACCGGGTAGGGGGCCAGAAGAGGGGGGTGCAGCCTGGGCCCCAGCGGCGGCGGCTCGCCCGGCTCCCCCCGCCAGAGAGGTTTCCTGTTGCAATCAAAGCCCCGTTTGTGTCGGCCTGGAGCTGGAGCCCGAGCCTGAGCAGGAGAGACCGGGGAGGGGAGGGGAAGGAGGCAGTCGGCTGGGGTTTTTTCCTGGAGGAGGCCTCGCTGCCGCCTGCTCACCACCGGTACCGCCCGCTTAACAAGGCCCCTTGCCTCTCCTGGAGTCTGGGTTCTCTCTCTGTCTTCGCCTTCCAGCCTGTGTGTTTCCCTCTCATCTTGTTTAGGTCTCCGAGTCTCTCTTTTTCGGTTTCTTTTAAGTAGAACTCTTTTTCTTCCTGTGCCAGTCTGCCCTCATTTTCTCCATGTGACTTAGTATGGTGCAGCCTGGTCTTCTTGGCCCAGAGACACTATCACCAAATTCAGAGGACAATCAGGGCTAGGTCCTCAGGACACCAGCTATCTCCTCAAGATGGTGGGGAGGGCAAGGCTTCCCTTCCCTCCCATCACACTCTGTTCCCTGCAGTCTTGATAAAACAAACATACAACACACTAGCGTTCCTAAACATGGAGATACAGAGGGACACAGACACCAGGGTTTTATGCACATGTGTGAGCAAGCACACCCAAACCTGCGTGCAGGTGTACACACACACACACACACACACACACACACCCTCCGCTTTTCCCTGCACACAGGCCTGTGCTTGCCCTGGCAGCACTTGCTTCGCTTCCCGCTGTTCTCCTCCACCACGTGGTTCTGAGATGCCTGCCTTACCCACTGAGGCCCCCAGAGCACCCCAAGAGATGGAGCCCTTCTAAATATGGATGCCTCCCAGGTGCTAGGGACCCAGCAGTAGGATTCAGGAGCCAGCCCCAGGCAGAAGTTCCAGACTCCTTCAGGGACCACCCTCCTTCCCACAGACCAGGAGAGAGAGGCTGAAGAGAGAGATCCAGACTCCAGGTGAGTGTGGCTTTGGCATAGACTTGGGCCTCCAATGCCCCTCCATTGGCCAGCCAAAAAGGGACAGCAGGGCAGAGAAGTGAGAGAACACACTTTCCCCCTTCAGCCACTGTTCCGCTGTGGGAGGTCTCCCAGACTCCGGGATCTCCTCCTCTCCCCACTGCCTCCCTCTCATTCACCACTAGGTGCTGCGTGCCCCACGCCCATGCAAGCTCTCTGGACCCAGGCCTTCCCCTCTTCCCCACCCCACCGCCACCTCTCTGCCCAGGCCTGTCCCCCGCTGCCAGCCGCACCCTCCGCAGCTCCCTGCCCCAGTTCTGGCTCCTCCCTTGGATTTCTTCTTTCAGCCCCTCCTTCTTTGGGGATACAGCCTAGTCTGACCCCTTCCCTTACCCTGACCTCACTTTGAACCCTGACCTTGGTCTCAATGTGTCCAGGGCACAGAGGCACATGGAAAACTTCACTGGGGACCGGCTACTGGCTCTCAGCATCCTCCCCACCACCATTCTCTCTTCTCTCCCTCCTCACTCCTGTTCCCTTAGTTGCCTCAGAAACTTGGGAAAATCAAGTCCCAAGGGGTTGAGTTGTACTGCTGTCTGCAAGAAGTACATTCATGTGGGGAGGATGGTTCCCTCCCACCTCCCAGGCCCTGGGACAGATTCATGGAGTGCAAATGAGGTAGGGAAAGCCCAGCTGAGGTTTCCAAAAAGGGGGGCTTTGTGCTCTCTTGTTCACCTGCATGCCACCCAAATAACCCCTATTGGACTACAGACAGGCCACCGGCAGGCCTCACCAAACCCCAGACACACCGTCAGCAGCCCTATGAAATACCACCTCACTCTTCACACTGACTCTTTGTTGCGACCCTGGAATTCCGTATGTGAGCAGCATCTCAGGGCCACGCTGTGCACACACAACTGCATGTGGCCTCTCACACATGCGCACGCCTTCTCTAGATGAGCGTGCTCCTTCCAGCAGAGCTGCCAGCCCGGTCTAGTCACCCCTTCACACACACAGACACACACACAGACACACACACATACACACACACACACACACACCCTCTGTGTGCCTGCTCCTAAAGGCAGGCCCTTTCTCTCCACCTCTCTCTCTCTCTCTTTCTCTCTCTCTCAGCTTGTGGAGCTATAAAGGATGTGTCTTTATCTTTCGGTCTCTTCTTTTCCCTCTCTGTTTCTCTCTCTCTGGAACTGCCCCTCTGTCACTGCCCCTTCTATCCAGGTGGGGCCTTCTCTATACCAGCTCCCACGCTGAGCCTCTACCCCATGGAGACCAGCATCCAAGCCCTCGAGCTCATGGGTACCCACGCCTGTAATGGCCTAGTGAGGAGGAACAACTACCAAGTGGAAGGAGAGGGGATCCAGAGGGAAGAGGAGAGGCCTAAGGCTTGCTGCTGTCAGCACTCAAAGGCTTCACCCAAAGAGGGCAGGCCTGAGGGACAAGTAGGGATCTGCACAGCATGTGGGCACCATGCCAGACCTCGAGAGAGGGGAGGAGTCCACAACCCACATGGCTAGAGGAGAGGATGCTTCTGGAACACCCCCTTCACCTCCCCAGGTTACTTTTGGTACAAGAGCTACCATCTTTGCGGCTGTTTCCACCCTCCCCAAGAACCAAGAAGGAAGTTTCCTGACCCTGTACATCTTTGGCCACCTGGCACTGGATTCTTTTCCTCTTTTTGCAGCCTCCCCCTAATTCAGAACAACTTCACCTCTTGCTCACAGAGTCAGGGGATTGGCCTCCCAGACTCTTCCAGTTTGTAGCCTGGCTCCCCACACCCCCCACTGCAGGCAGGCAGCAGTCTCAGACTTCACCAGACCCACCCTTGGCTGCCCTTACAAAGGGGTTCTCATAGTTGACTCATTCAAAGGCAATTTCAGAGCCCCAAGTGTGAGGCAGCTATTTTCCCATCCTCGTTGCACAGGAGAACTCTCATTTGCAAACATGTCCATTTGCTCCACATCCAATCCCCCTTCTGGCTACCCCTGTCACCTCCTCCATTAGCTCAAACCCCCAGCCCTGCCTGCCTTCATAACTGGGACACCAATTTTCTCCACCATCCACCCACCAAATGCCCTCTTGTTTCCACTTGCCCTCATCCCCCAAGATCCCTGAAACTCACACAGAGAGGCCATCTCCTTGGGGAGGTCAGGCTGGCCCAAGCCCCGGAAGCTAGGGCTCAGCATCTCGAAGGGTGGAGACCCTCTGAGTGCCCCTGGGAAGGCGAAGGGGAAGCCAGCCCCTGGGTAACCAGAGCCAGGCCCCAGGGCACCAGGCGCAAAGAGTCGCTCCTTATTGGTGGCCATGGCTGCTGCAGAGTGGGGGGCTGGATCCCCTGGGGTCTGCAGTGGGCGGGGGACTTCTTCAGCCACAGCCCCCGCCCATGCCCACTGCCCTGGCCTGGGAGGCTCCGTGCCCGCCCTGCCTGGCCTGCTCACTGGGTCTCCAAGAGTCCTAAGGAGAAAGAAAGGAAAAAGAGGGATGAGAGAATGATCACTCTGAGGTGCCAGACCCAGCTGGAGTCTTTTCCCTCCTTGCTGCTACAGTTTGTCTTGCCCGGGCTCAGGGCCCTCTTCCACTCAGTAGGGGAGGCAGGGCAGGTCCTAATGCAGGCTTCGAGAACGTCTCCCCGAGGGTAAATTGAGTTTCCAGGGTGAGTGATGGTCTTCAGACTCCTGGCAGACAGGACTCCTAAGCTAAGAAGTGACCATTAAACACCACCATGGACTGGACACTTGATTTAACCCTCACATCAATCCTGTGAAGTAGGAATTATGATTCCCATTTCACAGATGAGGAAACTGAGGTTAAGGGACTGGTTTAAGGTCACAAGGCTGTACACGGTAGAGCCAAGATTCAAACTCTCTACCACCCTGGAGAAAGCGAACACGTCTGTTTTAACATTTTTGTTAAAAAATGTTACACCTCACTGGAACACAGACTCTGGAGCCAAACTACCCGAACTGATCGCCACCACTTGCTAGCTCCAGGACCTTGGATGTATTAGTGTTGCGTAATCTCACTGGGCTTCAGTTCCCTCCTTCGTCAACTGGGAATAATGATAAGGCCCACTTCATAAGGTTATTATGAGGATTAAATAATTTACCATATGTCACGTGTCTAGAATAATATAGGGCACATACTACATGTTATATAAATGTCTCCTGTTCTTTCTCTTTGTACCTTCTCTTCCTCCATACCTCTCTTTTAATTTGCTTTTCCTTCTTTCCATCTTTGTCAATACTCCCTCTCCCAGTTTCCCCTCCCAATTCTCTCTGTCTCCAATTATCCCTCACTTCCTAACCTCTCTTCAGATCCACAGAGGTTGATGGAAGCGCTGCTGTGTACCAGGTATGATGCTAAGAAGCTCCTCTCTCTGTCCTTAATTTACTTTGCTTCTCCATCTCTTCTCTCTTCTCTGAGCCCTCTGCTTATAGGAAGCCCTCCCTACATCCTCATCTTCCTCAAATGTAGCCCGACCCCAGAGGTTTTTAACCTGAGCCCAGGGGAGGGGGAGGGGAAGGACGGAAAGAGGAAGCGGGAATCCTAGGGCCAGGCAGGTGGTTCCTCTCCTGATGCTCTGACAAGGGAAAGGCTGGTTTTCCCAGGAGCCCCAGAACCACCCACCTGTCCAGGGAGTTAGGGTCTAGGGAAGGAGAGTCACCACAGCCTGGGTGCTTCCTCTACCACCCAGAACCATAATGGACTAGATGGAGAAGGTCAGAGAAGGACCAAGAGAGAGTAAAACACAGAGTCCCCTGGGTGGGCAGGCCCAGAGGTAGGTGATGGGTATTTTGCATCTCTTTCCAACAGTCTTTGCTTCTAAGATCAATATCTCTCTGTCTTTGTACCTCTGCTTTTTTTCTTCCTTCCTTTTCTATCTCTCATCTGCCTTGGACTTCAAGTTCCTGAGGGTAAATTGTCATGGAGTTTATAGGAACTCAGACCCCAAGCAACCACCCTTCACTCAGTCCCAAAGCATATAGCAGTCGCTGCCCCTCACTAGGCACCACCCAGATCCCCAGCACCCTGACTCAACTCTTCAGCCCAGTGTCTCCCCAAGCCCTAAAAGTCTGAGCTCCGAGCCCCCAGGGTCCATCTCCTTTACCTTCCCCTATTCCCTGAAGTCCTCGTCCCAGGTTCAGCCCAGGTAGAGCCAGGAGTCCGGGCCCCTGAGGCCCCTGCGCCATAGCTCAACAGGCTGGGCCACATTCCAGGTGGATTAACCCCTCCAATGCCAAGGGTGAGAAGCTACTAGAGGTCTCCCCATCTTCCCCAAACTAGCTTAGACTGAGAATCTGGCTCTGTGCTCCAGCACTCACTATCTTTGCTTCTCACCTGTGGGTGGGAAATAGAGACCTGAGGGTGGGGCAGGAGGACTTCGAGGGTCCCAGAGAGGGATGCTCAGGCTCCTGATCCTTATGGAGGAATGAAGCTGTGAGTGAGTGAAGCTCTCCCTGGCTCTCCTCTTATTTTGCCTCAGAGAAGGAACTTGAGAATTGAGGGAAGAGAGGAAGGGGACAGAGATTCATCCCAGTTCTGAGCCTTGGTTTCTCTGCCTTGGCTGGGAAGGGAAGGGGAGGGTCCTAAGTCCTGGGTAGAGGAAGGGACCAAGGAATTGAAGACAGTGGTACACAGCATAAAAGGAAATCATAAATTAGAGACCCAGAGGCCTTGGTACTTTGGGGTACCTGAGGAAGAGAGAATATACTTCTTTCCTCCCAAGATGCCACCTCAGACAGAGGGGGCTGACCAGGGGAAAGGGGCCCTTACAAAGCTGCTTCTCTTCCAGATGAGGTGGAGTTGACGGGAGGGCATGGATGAAGGGGGCTGCCGGATGGAGGGGGGGGGCGTCTCTCTGCCGCCCTGCCCGCTCCAGAGCCTGGAACAAAGCTGCTCTTGTCAGCTGCTCTCCACCCACTGCCCCCCTCCCCTCTGTATAAACACGACCACCTTTTTCCATGACCCCATCCCCAGCCTGGGCGGAGAACCCAGGCGTCCTCTGCTCTAGCCTGGGCCCCCAGCCTGCTCCCCAGGAGGCAACAGTGGGCCGGGCTTCCCTGGCCTCATGCCACCTTTGGGGGAGTCCAGACCCTTGAGTCTCCACCTCCCATCCCCAGGTGCCCTCCCTCTACCTCACTGGCCCCAGGGAGGGGCAGTACCCAGGAGGCAGGCAGGCAACGCCAGTGGAATGTGTGTGGGCATCGGAGGGCACGGGTAGGGTGGGGCAGAGGGGGGAACTGGAGGTGCCAGTTAGGTGGCTTTCTGAGCCAGGGGTGGGGGTGTGCTGGGATGGGGGTGTGTGCCCTGTGCTGCCTACTAGGCTCTAAGCCACAGCATGTGTGTGTGTGTGTGTGTGTGTGTGTGTGTGTGAGAGCGAGAGAGAGCGAGAGAGAGAGAGAGAGAGAGAGAGAGAGAGAGAGAGAGAGAGAGAGTGTGTTTCCCTATTTGGGATACCCAAGCTCCAGGCACCCCTCACACACTGCCTCCTGCCCCCTCCCCATCCTCTCTTTTCTTGCCTCAAGGATGTGGGACACTGCTTGTGGTCCTCAACCCCCAGGTCAGCATCTGAGGAGTAATGGGGTACGGGCAGGAGCCTCAGACTTAAGGACCCGGACTGTAGCTGCCCTGGACGTGGGCCCTGAAGGGGCACAGTCATCTCAGCTTCTTGCCCTACAGACCCTTCCTCAGGTTCCCCTGCCCACCCCACCCCCAGCCTTGCATACTCTTACCCTCTGGCCACCTGCAGAGATTCCCTCCTATACACTGGGTCAGGTTGAGGGAACTGGGCTGTAAGTGCCAGAGACAGCAAGGCAGCGTCAGTGGGGCTCCGGGACTGGAACTCCTGGGTCCCTGCCCCAGTCTCCCTGCTCTTCCTTTGTTCCATTTGGGCTCCCCTCAAGAATACTCCCGAGGAGCCCCCCACCTTGGCCGGAGGGAGCCAAGACTCACACCCAGGGTTGCGGATATGAGAGAGGAGTCCTGCGCTGCGCTCCAAGGCAACTTCATAGACCCCTATCCTATCCACTTGTCTCTCCAAACGTCTGGACCCAGAGCCGCAGAATCACTTGCCTCTGGACCTTTCCCTCGCCCTTCTGATGTCCAAGCTGTGCCATTCCACTAGGAAAGGAGGAACTTGGATCGGCGTGGACCAGAAGTCCTCTCCTCAGATTCCCCAGGGGAAGCCTGAGGGGAGGCGGATGGTGGACCTTCCCCGCAGGAGGGGACCCTATCTCCCCTCACACTCCAGGCACAAAAGTAGGAACAGAAGCCCCGTGGCTGAAGACGCCTCCCCCAAAGCTCTCCCCGACTACTCACCGCAGTGAAGGGTGGATACAGCCCAGCCCAGCTCAGCCTGTCTAAAATCTCCCCCATTCCCTTCCCACATCGGGGCTGACCCCCAAGTCGGGGCCGGAAGCCCCCCGCCACCCGCGCGGACAGCCGGAGCAGCGCGGCAGGAGCTGAGCCGGCGTGGCTCCCGGCGCGCCCGCCCCCGGCCCACCTCGCCCGAGGACCCGGGCGTCCGCGGCGGCCGAGCCTGCTTCCCCCGCCTGACTCACCTGGAGGGGGAGGGAGGGGGAAGGGAGGCCGCCGAGCCCCGAGGTCCCGGCGTCGGGCGGTCGCGGGGATGGAGCGTCGCAGTGGCAGGGGTTCTCGGTGATGGGGGGCTCTGGGGGGGGGGCACGGACTCTAGGCTGGGACGGTCCCGGGGCCTCTCGGAGCCCGCCCGCCCACGTGACCGCCCCAAAATATCCGACACATTTTCTCCCAAACCGCACACTGACTCTGCAGGCGGGGACACGGAAAATATTTTCTTTCTTTTTCTCCCTCCCCACCCCCCCCCCCACCTCCCTCCCAGCCCGGCTCCCTCCTCCCCCTCCCGCCCTCGCTCCTCCCTCCCCTGCCGCCTGCCCCTGCCCGGCTCCCTCCTCGGTGCCCTGGGGCTGGGGGGCGGGGGGTGGGTGGGAGGGGGGCTGGGCGGGGCGGCCCGGGACACTTGGGTCTCTGCCCCTCCCATTTGCTGGGCTTCCGTGACTCCGTCCCCGGGAGGCCGGGCATGGTTGGCAGAAGAGGTCAGTGTCCTGGGCCTATGATGCCACCCTTTCTCCCTGGCACTTTTCCCCTTCCTGCCATCTGGGGGGACTGGTTGAGTCCTGTGTGCGGGCTGTGGTTCACGGAGGCCAGTTTCTGTACCTCCGCAGGGCAGGCAGCGCGGGCTCTATCCACGTCTTCCCAGGGGTGGAGTGACCGCGCAGGGATATGCCAGAACAGATGCCACTGTCTTTACGCTTTGCTTAGCCTTCACCTGCAGGTCAAAGTAGGCTCTACTTCCCTTTGCCTACCCTAGCCGGTCCTTTGGTCCCAGGAGCAAACTGGTTTAACTAGTGGAGGTTGTAGGGGTGCTATGGCCTGGGCTTAAAGACCTCCTCCTTGTCACCCTGCCTTGAGTAAGCTGTGGGAGCTAGGGCTCCTGGGTCCCTGGCTGCCAACGTGGTCCCCACCTTTAGGCTTGAGTCTGGAGGGGAGAGGCTGGGGAGGAGGGCTGGGGGAACTGTAGCTGGAGTGGGAGGAGCCTTGGGCTGGGTGTGAGGGAGAAAGCCCAAGTCTAGGGTGTGTGTCTGCCTTAACGAGCGCCTGCCTGCCTGCCTGCCTGCCTGCTGGATGCGCCATGAATGTTGTTGACTCTAGGTGTGTGTATGTGTGTGCAAGCACGTGCATCCAGTGTCAATGTCAGTGTCTGATGGGGACATTTCTCTGACTTCAATGTGACCACCACAGACCCTCAGCCCTGGCATAGGAACGCCAGGGTGTCAGCGTCCATTCGACTGAGGACAGAACGAGAGAAGAGAAGGGGTCTGAAGTCCAAGCTCTGTACTTGGAGGCCCAACACTCCTACAGGGACTGGGGTGGGAGTGAAGGAGTGGAGAAGGGCAGCAGTCGCGGTGGGGGCTGGGTGAGACTGGGGAGATGCACCCAAAGGACCTTCCCCAGCAACAGTCCCGGGGGGACCAGCACCGGGGACACTGACTCTTGGTCACATCACAGTTTCCATACTGGAATTACTTTGCTCTGTCCTCACTGCCCCTGGGGACCAGGTATCCTCCTTCCCCAGAAAGGGAAAGGCCACTTTTGGTAGCCAGAGTCAGGTGAAGGGGAGGGGAAAGAGGGGGGCCTGCTGTGGCTCTCTCAGGAGAACAGGAGCCCTTGATGGGGTGCAGACAAGGCCCTCCCTTTCACTCCAGGGGTGGGAAGAGCTGGGAATAGGTACTCCAGGGTCCCGTCCCCAGGTGGCCTGGCTGCTGTTGACTTTGCTTGGTTACCCAGGGAGCAGCTCTCAGCAGGGCAGGAGGGGCGGGTGTCGGATAGTTGGACCCAGGCGTCCAGGCTGGGGTGGGATGGCACTCAGCCTTTGTGGCAGGGATCCTGCCAGGAGGCTGCAAAGTTAACCCCTCCTGCCCTGGTGGTGGTGGTAGCTGGCGGAAAGAGGGCGGGCCCAGCTGCGGTTTGTGAGTGTGACCCTAATTCTCCCTCCCCCTCCCAGCACATCTGTACTTGGTTTACAGTGAATGAGTCTCCTGTCCTCATGAACCAGGCGAGGGCACCACTCCCTCCCTGGCCCCTGGCCAGGCATCCTGACACAGAACCAGGCGCCACCCACCCCCCGGAACACTCTCCCTGCTGGGTAGCCCTCTCAAGTCTTCCCATTCTCCTTCTTAGAGGGGCTCAGGGGCTGGTCCTCCAGACCTAGAGCTCTGAGACTATGCAGCCGGGGTAGCAAATGCGGCCAGGGAAGCTAACAGGGGACAAAACTCTTGGGTTGCCTGGAAAGAGAGCGGGTCTGGAATTCCATCTGTCTCTGACTCTGTCCTCCTCTTTGTCTTAGGTTGTCTGTCTGTCTGCCTCTGTCTTTGTCTCTGGTGGGTGTTCGTCCATTCATCTGTCTTGGTAACTGTGGCTCCGCCCTTTTGGCGGCCTCTTCAGTCCCCAGCCAGCCACAGCAGCCAGGGGGTGATGCCCAGGAAGACCCGCCCTGTGCCGGCCCCACCCCTGGGAATTGCTCCGCCTCCGCCCCCGCCCCTGCCCCTCCCCAGGACCCAATGACTGGGGTCTGTGGGCTGCAGTGGTTTGGAAGACAAACCAAACAGGCAGATTGGGGAGCAGAGTAGAGGGGCATTGTGAGGGGGTCAGGTTCTTCTCTCCATCTTGCACTGCAGCCTGTGCTCTGTCCAAGGAGGAAGTTTGAGAAGAGGGCCTCCTACTCTGGAAACTGGTAGAGAGAGCTCCTCTCATTTCTCTTTCTCTTGGGTCATGCCTGGTTCTAGGCTTTGCTCTGTTTGTGGTTGCTCCACTTGGTCACCCTGGAAACTTGGAGAAATGATATCTTGGGGACCCTAGGACCAGGCTTCCTTTGCTCCCTTCACCACAAAGACCAAAAGGAGAGATTGTGAGGAAAGGAAAAGGATCCAGACATCTGTTCCACCTGCCCTGATTTGCCCACCCCTAATTTTCACCCTTGCCCCCTCCCCATCAGCATCAGGACACTGAATAGGCAATTTCCCCATGCCTGGTCTTGTGCTGGGGGGACGACCTACGCCACGCTCAGCGGTGGCTGGCAGATGTCTTGAGGAGGTGGGGGGAGCTATGTTACAACCTCCAAGGACATCATTAAGGCACGGAAGTGCCATCGGGGCTTGGAGACCAGGGCATCCAGGGAGAGCGTGATGAAAACATGTTTTGTACAACACGTGTCTTCTTTCCCTTCCTCCCCTCCTCTCCCATCTCCTCCCACTAGGCCTGCTCTGTGCCAAGGCTGGTGCCAGCCTTGCCCTGGGTGCTTGCTCAATTCCACCCCTTGTATCAGGCCTGTTTTGCTGCTTGCCTGTTTGTTGGTTCTCCTGGTGAATGAGTTTGTGTGTGGAAGGTCCTTATCAGCCTCAGAGCTGCCCAGATCCCCACAGAGAATAAGGCCTTGATTTTGAAACTCAGGATTTTAGGACTAGCCTAAAGAACTCAAGGAATTTCTTCCCCGAACATGCACCATCCATTAACTGAACAAATCTTTATTAAGCATCCACTATATGCCAAGCACTGTGCTAGGCCCTGGGAATACCCAGGTCTGCCCCGGCGGGCTCAGAATCTGGTGAAGGAGTCAGACATTAAACAAAGAATCTGCAAAATTGCAAGTTATAACCAACATGGAGAGGAAGAAGGTACTGGGAGAATGAATAGTAGGAGGATATTTCCCCCAGCCAAGGAGATCAGGAAAGACTTTTGGGTGGAGGAGGAGGGGGAAGTGAGGAGGAGAGTGGAGAGAAGGGAGGGCAGCAGAAGAGTATGTGCAAAGGCCCTGGAATCAGGGTCCTGGCTCCCAGCCTCCCTGCTCCCCCAGAAAGAAGACAGTCCCTCCATTCCTGCTCCTCACCTGGATTTTGATATGCTACAAGGGAGGGGCAGTAAGCACCTCTTAATGGCCAAAGCAGGACCCTGGGACACCTGGTGATCCTGCCCTGCAATGATTCCACCCATTCCTTCAGCTCTTCCTCCAGAAAGGGAAACAGAGGCACGCATAGGGAGGAGGAATCCACAGGCTTAGGCCCAACATTATATACAGAAAACAAGGCCCCCACATTGTTGGCAAATCCCTCAGGGTGAGGGATTCCTGAGTTTGCCTAGCTGGAGCCTCACCAGACAGAAAATCCTCCTACTCTGCGCTGTCCGACCGTGCACCCTCCCCCTCTGGGATCCAGCCCTGACCTGTCCCACTTTCTGGAACGAGGAGCATGTCTGCCTCCACGGTCACCCCTGAGTGTGTGAGCTCCAGGGGTCTGCCAGCCCCTGTGTAGGTGGGTGGAGCAGTCTGTTTTGTATAGAGCGTCCATCCCGGGTTGTGGGGTTATCTCTCCTCTGTCCACTGGGGGGCTTCCAGCTCCTCCTGCCCAGACACCAAGGTTCCATGCTTCTTCCTTTCTGAAGAAGAAGGATGGAGGGTCCTTTGGAGGAGGGAGCAGGCTTCTTTGTGGCCATGCCTCCTCCTCCGGAGCTGGCAAAGAGATCGTGGGAGCAATGGGGTTAAGTTCCAGCCCTGTTCTGACCCATTTTCCTCCCTGTGCCCACATCCCCTGGGGCCAGGGTGTTGGGTGGGGCCGGCCTGGCACCCCTGCACCCACACCTGGGACTTCCCTTGGATGGAAACTCCCAGAACCCTGATGTCCTACCTCCTCTGCCAGCTGCCTGGGTTCTGTTTACTTACAGTGGGATCTCCCGGTCTGCCAGCTCTCCTCCAGACTATATCCCCACCTTAGCCCCGAGGGGCCCTGAGGATGTGGGCCCACTTTCTGGGACCATATTTGACGTCTGGCTTCCCTATCTAGTGGACTCCTTGGAAGAAAAGATGTGAGGCTGGGGGTAGGGGGTTGGGAAGCTATCCTTTGTTGAGCACCTACTATGTGCCAGGCATTGTGCCAGGCGTGGACATTACTCACTTAATCTACAGAGCAGTCCAGAGAAACAGCAGTTATTATCATCCCCATTTCACGGAGGAGGGAGCTGAGAATCAGAGAGCTTAAGTGGCTTGCCCAATATCACACAGCTAGGACGCAGCAGAGCTAAGATGGGAACCTAGGTCTTGGTGGTCCTGAGCTCTCTTCACCGTGAAAGGCTTCCTCCTCTTCTGCAGCTGCCCACCTCCCCATGGGATGAGAGACTTGGAAAATTCAGTTCAGTTCAAACCAATTCAGAAAACAGTTATTGAGCATCTGCTCGATGCCAGGCACTGATAAGTGCCAGACCAGCGACAGGGGAGGTCGCTGACTCAAGCTCTGGTGGAAAGATAGGTGTATGAACGAAGCAGTATCTAACTTCAGCAGAATGATTTGAACGAGGTGGCATGGAGTAGAGAAAGAAATAGCACTTCTGTTTTCTCTTTCTGAAAGAGTACAGAAATATATTATGAACGGTGTACAGAATAAATTGGAATAAAGTGAATACCTATTCAACTGCCATCCAGGTCAGAAATAGAGTATTTGCTGTTCCAGGAGTTACCATGAGACTCTCCCATCATCCCCTCCCTCCTTTAAGAAGTAACCACCATCCTGCCTTTTGTGATAATTATTTCCTTCTTTTTCTTTCTAGTATTAGCACCTATGTATGCATCTCTAAGTAATATTACTTAATTTTGCCTGTTTTTGAGGTTTATATAAATGGAATGACACTGTATAACCCTTTTCTGTCTTACTTATTTTGTTCAACTTTTTGTTTGTGAGAGAGATCGAAATCATTGCACATAACTGTCTTTTTAAAATTTTTTCAGAGTATTTAGTTGCATAAATATACCACAATTAATTTTTCTATTCCACTCTGGGTGAATATTTGAGTTGTTTCCAGTTTAGGCTGTCATAACGCCACTAAGAACATTCTTGTACATGTTCCCCTGTACATACACGCAAGAGCTTTTGACTAAGCGTCAAAGTGTGTGTACAGGCAATCTCAGTTTTTATCAGATAAAGCCAAACGGATTTCCAAAATGGTTGTATCAGTTACACAGGAAGTAGAACATTCTAACCAGGGGCAGGTATAGGACCAAGAAGACCCATACACCTTTCTTGCCTTAAACTCTCCGTGGTTTTCTCTTTTCCTTGGAATAAGATCCAAGTCACTGCTGTGGCTCCCACGGCCTCTGCCTGGCTTTCCACCTATGCCATCTGACGGCCTGTGCCTTTTGTACTGCTGTACTTGCCATGGCTCTCTCCCTCGCTCTCTGCACGTGCTTGCGAACATGTCACTTCTCAGTGGCACCTTCCCTGACCACTGAATTTTCTCTCACAACCTCCAGCCCTCCTTATCCCCTGCTCAGCTTTAGTTTTCTTCGTAGTCCAGCCACCTAGGTCCCATTCAGCCTCAGGCAGCCCTCCCCTGGTCTGCCAGCACGTTTATCTCCTCCCAAACCCTAAGGGCTCTCAACGCTGACTGTCTGGGGGCTGTCTAGCTGCCCCTTCTGAAGGATCCAGCTCTCTGAGTCACTTTTTATCACATTCTCCTGGTGTCTTTCATGGCAATTTCCATGCGCTGAAATAAGCTAATGTATTTGTTTGTTTACCTGTTTGGTTTTTGTCTCCACTCTGCCCCACCCCTCACTTGAAAGTGAGCGGTCTTGCTCCGTCCCATGACGAGTGCCTGCTGCATGACAGGCCCTCACATAATAATCTGCCGAGCTGTCAGGCTTCTAGAGACAGTCAGCCCCTCCCCCCACCGCCACACCTGGGACTTGCCCTGTGTGGAAATTCCCAGAATCTGGGTTTCTTCCCTCCCCTGCCAGCTCCCACCAACATCCCTGGCTCAGCCTCAGCGTCTCAGAGCATCTGCTGGTGCTGCCGCTGCTGCTCCTCTCCGTCTCCTCCGGGGACCTTTTGGAAGCATGAAGCAGCCCTTCTAGCCATCAGGGCTAGAGAGTGATGGGCAGGCGCCAGGTGCCTGGAGCTCAAGGGATACTTTTTGATTGAATAGAAGGGAAGACTTCAGAGAAGATAGGACTCCACCACGTGGAGAAAAGAGAAAGGCCACTGGGGGCAGAAGGAAGAGTATAAACAAAGGACTGGAGGCACGAAAGTGCACATCGTATTTGGAGGACGTGTTCTGGTCTGGTGCCCCGGGAGGGTTCTCAGTGGAGGGGAGGGGAGCAGGCAGGCGGGGAAGGGGAGGGCTCGCTGGGGAGGGCTGAGCTCCTGCAGGCTCAGAGAGGCTCAGCAGTGTCTTAGGTGTAATCCTGCCCGCCCCCTGCTCCCCACAGTATCCGCTCTGACTCCACCCCTGCCCTCCCCTTCACCCAACCCCCAGCCTGGCCACTCCTGCAGCTAAATGGACTTCTCTCTGGGCCTGCGTTTAGGGCCTCGGAACAAGAAGGCCAGCCACCAACAGCCCCCTCCACCCTCCGGGCACGGCCCGCCCGCTGCCTCCCCTTGTCTGTCCTGCCCCACTTCTGCCTGTGCCTGCCCCTGCCCGGGCTGGCCCCCTCCCGCCTGCTCCTGCACTGCCTATCCCTCTTACGCAGCTCCCTGCCCCTCCTGTCCGGGCCTCCCTGGCCCACCCTGTACCTGCCCCTGCCCTCCCTGCCCTGCCTGTCCTCCCTTGACTTGTCCCCACAGGTCCTGCAGCCCATGCTCTGGTCCACACTTGACCTGCTGCCACCCCTCTCCTTGCCCCATGTACCCTTGCTCCAGGGGTCGAACTGCCTGTTCCAGCTCCTGCTTGGGCTGCGGTGACAGCCACGGCTGTGGCCGAGGGGCTGCCCGGGGGCCTCCAGGCTCCACTGGCCGCTGTAGCTGCTGCTTCAGGGGACAGCGCGCCTCTCGGCACTGTCTCATAGTCTAGCGGGGCTGTTGCCCCCTGAGAGATTGCCCATCTCCCACGGCACTCTGCAGCTGCTTCCTCCGCGGGGAGGCAGGAGCTCTGGAGGACGGAGAAGGATCAGCTGGACCCCTCACCCAGGCGGGGAGAGGCGGCAGGTTGCTCAGAGCCCCCAGCCTCCTCCTCAGTCCTGGGAGTGACAGCAGGGCATCTGCTTTGAAGCTAGTTTCTGGGCGCATGCTCTCACTGGTTCCAGAACCTCCTCTTCTGCGACTTCTGGAATGGAAAACGTTCTTCTCAGAGCCTCTCCCAAGGCCCCTGCAGGTGAGCAAGTTGGCCATTTTCCCCTCTAGTCAGCCTTCCCTGTAGACCCTTTCTGGCCCATCTTCTCTGCAGTTTGCATGGATAATGTGGATTCTTCCTCTAGAGGCGACAGGGGGTCCTTTGTCCAGGGACCACTTTTCTTGCCCTAGGGACCTCCACCCATATCCCTGAATGACCCGAGAGTCTCTGAACCCCTTACCTCTCATCGTGAGCCTGGTAAGGAAGGTCAGTGGCTCTTGGACCAGAAGAAGAGGCTGAGCAGAGGATTCTTGGTTCCTCCCTCCTCTTGGATGTCATGACATCCTTCATGGTCCTTTGGTTCTAGGAACCTCGCGCTCTCTACCTGGATGTCTTATCTTTCAAATCTCTGAGTGCTCGCCCAGCCTCATGACCTCAATCTTCCAGCAATAATCCCATCTGTTATATCCATGCTCATCTGGCAGGGGGGTGATGGAAGCTGGGATCCCTTGACTCAGGTTGCCAATGATCCCATCCACACATAGCTAGTCATAAGTCCCCTGTCCCTGGGGGTGGGCTGGGGGTTTGGAGAAGCCACCAAGAGAAGCTGGAAGTGATAGACCCTGGTATCTGCTTGGGACTGGCTCTTAAGCTGAGAGCCCCTAAACGCCCCTTCACAACCCCCAAGTTCTCTGACAGTGGTCTGTTTCAATCTTCTCTTCCTCAGCCTCCTTCTCTGGGACCCTTTTTTTCTTTCCTTTCTATCTCTGTTTAACCTTCTGCTTATCATTCCTTCTAGCTTTCTACACCGCTCTCTCCATTTTTGTTTCCTTTTTTCTGTCACCTGGATGTTCTGCCTTTACCTAACTTGTATCTCTACATCTGTTGACGTGGGATGAATTGGGAGATTGGGATTGCCATGTATACATTACTAATGAGAAAAAAATATCAAACTGTACACTTTAAATATATGCAGCTTATTGTATGTCAATTGTATCTCAATAAAAGTTCTTAAAAAATAAAAATAAAACATGTTTTTCTCCCAACCTCATATCCTGAACATTGGCAACTAAAAAGAAAAAGAATTACACATTTACACTGCCTGTCCTGTGTAAACTATATTTCAGGGTGGCCAAAATGGCTCTAAGTGGTGGAGAAAACCTCTTATTTACAGAAGAACTCCAGCTAATGCAAAAGGAATATGGAATTAGAAAAATCATTTTGCAATCCCTAATGAAATAATTGATCAAAGCAAGAATCATCAATGGATGAAACCAAGGATGTGGTTGATGGAGAACTTTACAATGGAGGAATGAAGCTGTCACTACCTGATCCCACTGATAAATCTTAGCATCCCTAAAAAGGGCACAACCATATACCGTGTACCTCTTGATATGATGCAATCTGAAGCACTCAGCACCACCTGTGAAGGACTCTTGCCAAACAAAGAAACAAAAAAACTGAACGTGATTCTAATCAAGCCTCTAAAACTAACCTCCATTTAATAGGAAATATTGTGTGTGTGGGGGGGACAAATTAAATGACATAACAAGGAAGTAAGAAAACATATTCAGAACGGGAGACATTCTAAAGGACTTCTGACCTGATTTCTTCAACTAGTCAATGGCTGGGGGGGGTGGGGAGTAAGAGGGGATGTACAAAGACAACTACTACATGGAATATGTGGACCTTGTTTGGTTCCTGATTGGGACCATCCAACTGTAAAAAGACATTTTCAGAGTGTTGGAAACATTTAACTATGAACTGAGTACTTACAATGCCAAGGAATCAGTGTTGATTTTGTTAAATGTGAAAAGGGCTTTGAGGTTATGTAAGAAAAGGTCCTTATTTCCTAGGGATGCATACTAAAGTATGGAGTGAAGTGATGTATTTAATTTTAAGTATTTTGGCAAACAAAAAAGAAAGAAAGGAGAAGGAACAAAGGGACAAAAATCAATATTGTTGAACTAAGTATATAGGGTTTCATAGGACTATGCTCTCTACCTCTATGTATGTTTGAACATTTTCATAATAAAAGTTTTAAATGATGCTCCTCTGGTAAGCATGGTTCTTAGTAATTCCCAGAGCATTCCCTCCCCTCCTGCCCTGAAAGCCAGTCTTCCCCTGTGACTCCCCACACACAGCCTCCAGCCCTCCTTGCCCTCTACTAGAAGTGTGCCCTAGAGATGGATTTGCCCTCCCAGGCTGTCCTTTATCCCCTTCAGTCCTCTGCTGCTCTGCTGGCACATTTTCCCATGCGTAGGATCTTTCCCCGCTGTGCTTCACATCTCTGAGAGACCAGGGTAACCTTAAAGAGTAAACATATTTAAAATAGGTCCTACAATAAAAATAATCCAAAATAATCTTCCTTGAAGTCTCTGTCAGGTGCTTCTGAGCAAAACACAACTCAATAATGGAGAACACTGGCCTCCATCCTGGAAGACAGAAGACAAGGCACGTAAGGCCATCCCGTCCCACTCCCTGCCTTCATTCAGAGCGACCTCCTACCTCAAAGGAAAGACCACCAGGAACTGAGAGACTGAGTGTCAGGAGTGCAAGGGGTTTCAGTCCAGGATCAGAATGGAGGGAATTTGGATCCCTCATGCCCTCACTCACTGAAAGACTTTGGAAAATCATGATTTTTGAGTCTTCATGTTTCTAGACAAATGCATGGGAACCAATACCCTTTCTACTTGCTAGAAGTTTGCCATTTAGGGCTAAAGGTACTTTGGAACGTGTAGGACATAAATCTCAGCTGTTTATCATAAGAAATTATTTCTCAAGATATAATTCCAGACCCTCCCACCCTCTACCCTCCAAGCTTTAGTATAAAGAAAACCAATATTTACTAATCACCTGTACAGCTGGGTGAACTCTTAATCTTCTCAGATATCATGAGTGTGGAATTGGAAAGATCTGGGTCCCAGTTCTGACTACCTCTTACCATATGACTCTAGTCCTGTTACTTAACCTTTCCAACCCTGAAGGATAATCATACTAACTACCTAATGGGTGGTTGTGATAGTTAAACAATTCATCTACAGCAGTTGGCTCAGGACTTCTTCAAACAGAGCTTAGGTACATAATAACTGTTTGATAAGTGTTACTAGCTAATAAAGACCAGCACTTTTTTGAGTAATTTACACATATTAACGTATTCATTTATTTATTCATCAAATATTTATTGAATGTTTTTCATATACCATTAACTATTTTAAGTACTGGGAATACAAGTGAACAAAACAGACAAAAATTTGAAGGGAGAAGAAACAGTAAATAAGTAAAACACATAGTGTGCCAGATGGTGTCAAGTGCTATGGAGAAAACACAGAAAAGGAGAATAGAGAGTTGGAAGGGAAGCAGGTAGATTACTGTGGCAGAGGTGGTGGTGTTTTTTCAAACAGGATGGCCAAGGAAGGCCTCTCCGATAAGGTGAGGGAACCATGTGGATATCTGGGAGAAGAACCAGAACCTTACAGGGGATAGTGTGCAAAGGCCCTGGTGATACCCAGTATAGATGGAGTAAAAGGCGCAGGAGGGAGACTGGTAGGAGATAAGGTCAGAGATGTAGCAGTGCAACAAAGGACAGAGGGTTTTGTAGGCCATTATAATGATTTTGGCTTTTATGCTTAGTGAGAAGGGAAGCCACTGGAGGGTTCTGAGGGGATCATACTAAGGCTGGAGAGAGGTTAAATAACCTTTCCAAGGTAAGACAGCTGGTCAGTGGCAGAGGGTGGGCGGCCAGCTCCAAGGCTGAAGTTCTTTACCCTTAACTGCCGCTGAACTTTAGCCTTTTTTATTTGGGCGCTGCTCTCCTATGACTGCAGACCAAGAAACTGGGACACTGAGAAGTCATATGGCTTGCCCGAGGCCACCCAGCTGGTAAGTGACAGGGGTGGGATTTGAGCCTTGGCCATCTGCAAACCCAAGTCCAAGTCCTTTACAGCACACTGCCTCCCTCAGGTGTCTGGGCCATACTGACTTCTGGACTGGAGGTCACTACTGTGGGAGAGGAGGGAAGCAAAGAGCCCGTCTCGGCTTAGGGTGGCGAGGTTCCTTAAGAAGCTCAAGCCTCGGCTCTGCGGGAATGCACGCATTTTCCCAGGCGCAGCTGCGCTCCCTGACCCACCGCATGGAGGAAGAGACAGAAAATGGGTCTTTACTTCCACGGGGGCCCGTAGTTATCCGGGAGTCGAAGGAGCGAGTGTCACGGGAGGGCAGCGGACAGGGCGGAACAAGGAGCAGCAGGCGCCACCACCTCCAGTCGAGCCCCCGCGGGCGCTCGGGGCTCTGCCCCAGGGTGGGGGCAAGAGGGTGGGGGCAAGAGGGCGGAGCAGGGGCGGGGTTTGAGCGCCGCGCCTCCCGTCACGTGACGGGGCCATGATGGCGGCGGCCAGAAGCACCCCCACCCCCACCCCCACCCCGCGGCTCCCGGAAGCAGGGCGCTGGTGGAACCCGAGCGGGAGTCGGAGCTGGAGGTAGAGCGGGCAGGGCGGCCGGGCGGCCTGGAGCCGGACGTGTCCGGAGCGTCCCCGCAAACCGGGGCAGCAGGTGAGACGGGGTCTGGGCGAGGCGCTAGCGGGTGTGGCGGCGCTGGGCCGGGACTAGGGGGCGCAACTTAAGGGGAGGTTGCCCTGACCTGGAGGAGGAAGAATCGGAGATGCACGGGCGACCCTGAAGCAATTCGAGAGGCCCGCGCGGGCGATAGGGATGCCCGGGACAGATGATGAGACATTGAGGGCAAAAAAGGGCTCCCCAAAGAGGATGAGAGGTAACAGAAGGAAGTAGTGTATGCAGAAGCTATTGTGGGAGAGGGCAGCAGCCCCTTAACTTGCAGGGCTGGGATTAGTGAAGGAACTCCCTCTTTGCTAGGCCAGGCAAGGGTGGGGCGAATGCTCAATCTTCTCTCTCCCACCCCTCCCAGCCCCGCTGTGCCCTTGGAGACCAAGCTGGCGGGCCACTCCTCCCACCCACCCAACTGGTCCCTCCGGTCTGAGCTCTGGGGGAGTGGAGTTGAGGGGTGGGGAAGTGCAGTTAGCAGGGGGGTTGGGTGGAGCTGCCTTCGCTTAGACACCCAGCCCCTTGACAGCGCTATCTGGGCAATGGATGTGACTCTGAAGCCCCCTTCTCTCCCCAGGTCGTCCGGGGGCCGGCCATGCTGGTGACTGCCTACCTTGCCTTTGTGGTCCTCCTGGCCTCCTGCCTGGGGTTGGAGCTGTCAAGATGCCGGGCTAAGCCCTCTGGAAGAGCCTGCAGCAATCCCTCCTTCCTTCGGTTTCAACTGGACTTCTATCAGGTCTACTTCCTGGCCCTGGCAGCTGACTGGCTCCAGGCCCCCTACCTCTATAAACTCTATCAGCATTACCACTTCCTGGAGGGACAGATCGCCATCCTCTATGTCTGCGGCCTTGCCTCCACGGTCCTCTTTGGACTGGTGGCCTCCTCCCTTGTGGATTGGCTGGGTCGCAAGAAGTCTTGTGTCCTCTTCTCCCTCACTTACTCTCTCTGTTGCTTAACCAAACTCTCTCGGGACTACTTTGTGCTGCTGGTGGGCCGAGCACTTGGTGGGCTGTCCACAGCCCTGCTCTTCTCGGCCTTTGAGGCCTGGTACATCCATGAGCATGTGGAACGGCATGACTTCCCAGCAGAGTGGATCCCGGCTACCTTTGCCCGAGCTGCCTTCTGGAATCATGTACTGGCTATCGTGGCAGGTGTGGCAGCTGAGGCTGTAGCCTGCTGGATGGGCCTGGGGCCTGTAGCGCCCTTTGTGGCCGCCATCCCTCTCTTGGCTCTGGCTGGGGCCTTGGCCCTTCATAACTGGGGAGAGAATTATGATCGGCAGCGTGCCTTGTCAAGGACCTGTGCTGGGGGCCTGCGCTGCCTCCTGTCGGACCGTCGTGTGCTGCTGCTGGGCACCATCCAGGCCCTGTTTGAGAGTGTCATCTTCATCTTTGTCTTCCTCTGGACGCCTGTGCTGGACCCACATGGGGCCCCGCTGGGCATCATCTTCTCCAGCTTCATGGCAGCCAGCCTGCTCGGCTCTTCCCTGTACCGCATTGCTACCTCCAAGAGGTACCACCTTCAGCCCATGCACCTGCTCTCCCTCGCTGTCCTCATGGTCGTCTTCTCCCTCTTCATGTTGACTTTCTCTACCAGCCCAGGCCAGGAGAGTCCAGTGGAATCCTTTATAGCCTTCCTCCTTATTGAGTTGGCCTGTGGGCTGTACTTTCCCAGCATGAGCTTCCTGCGGAGAAAGGTGATCCCTGAGACAGAGCAAGCTGGTGTCCTCAACTGGTTCCGGGTGCCCCTGCACTTACTGGCCTGCCTGGGGCTTCTGGTCCTCCATGACAGCGATCGCAAAACGGGCACTCGGAACATGTTTAGCATCTGCTCTGCCGTTATGGTGATGGCTCTGCTCGCGGTCGTGGGGCTCTTCACCGTGGTCAGGCACGATGCTGAGCTGCGGGTGCCCTCACCCACTGGGGAACCCTACTCCCCTGAGCTCTAACCCTGTTCCGGGACAAGGGAGCAGGGATGGACCCTTGAATCCCGCCTCTCCAGGGTTGTACAGATCTCTCTGTGACTTTATGACTATCTGGCCTCTCAGCCTGTCCTGGGGCCCCTCCTGCCAGTGCTTTGGGTTGGGAAGCACATGGGGGTGATGGCCTGGAAAGAAGATGCCAAAAGTTGCCTCTGTGTCACTCCCTTCCCTCTTTCCACTTAAAAATAAACACTTGTAATTGATCATTGATTTGATTTACTGATCCTCACCTGTACCCACCTCAGTAGTTGTTTGTGAGGGGGCAGCTGGAGGTGGTGAGGAGAGCTGTGGAGTTACCAGCCGAAGGTTTTTACTTGTAGCCTCTCTAAGACTGCCTCCAGCTTTAAACTGAGAGCTACGAAATTGCCTCTCAACAGAAATTGGTGGGAAATGCCTGAGGCTCCTAGATCCTCCATATCTTGTTACCCTGGGGACAGGCACCCTCCCCAGCAGCCAAGCAAAAACCTTGCTCCACATCCAGGGTGAGGCAGTCTCTGGAGCATATGGGGTGGATGCCCAAGCCACCGAGCAAAGGTTCCAGGGGCTCGAGCTGCTTCTGTGACCACCCCTTGAGGCAAACCTGGAGCCCTCTTGCAGGAACAAGCTTGCAGGTCGGCACATGCGTGCTCCCTGCCTTCTCCCTTTTGGGCTGTGGATGCACCATTTGTCCAGCATCACGAGGGTCCAGCAGGTCCTATGTCCTTGCATGAAACCCGAGTGAAGGGCTGAGGAGGAGAGAAAGCAGTGAATGGCTAAGGGACTGGGATCTTGTCTGTATCTGATTCTTCCCCACCCAGAGTGAGTGAGGATGAGGGAGCCATCAGGGCAGGAAACAGTACCAGTGGGAACACCAGTTCTGTGAGCCCCTCCCTGCCTCACCTCTGATTGTATCTGCCTTTCCTCCTCCCACCCAAACCTGGGCTTCTCAGGGGAAGCTGAGCCTGCAGTTAAGGGTGGGGATGGAGGGAGGGTAGGCCTAAGGGTGTGTCCTGGTATGTGCTTGAGGTGGGCATGAGGGATCTACCTGTTCTGGAAAAGAGGTTGATGACCCTTCCTTGGGTCCCAGACTACTTCCCAGACAGGAAGATGCAAAACTTTCCAAAACCTGCAAGTCCAAACCTGTGTGAGGAGATAGTGTCACCTGGTGCGGGAGGAATGTGGGGTGGATGGGTTCCTGCAGGGGGAGGAAAGGGTGGGGGTCTCAGGTCCCTACTCAGAAAAGGGAGAAAACACATTCCCTCACCCAGCCTGCAGGGAATAGAAGTTGAGGTTAAGTATGAAAAAACAGATATCTTTTCCTTCTTCCATCTTGAGGCTGAAACAGAGTCTGTTGCAATAACTCCGCTTCCCCTTTCTGGCCTGTGGAGCTGGCCCTTGATGTGTTTTATAGTTTATTTGTAGACTTTCTGTCTCTCTCTACCATACTATGATCTCTTTGAGGACAGGAGGAAATTGTGTCTTACTTGCCCTTGTTTCCCCCGTATATATATACAAGTGGGTGCTTGGCCTGTGGCTGTGCTCAGTAAATGTCGAGAGAGGAGACAGGCTAGCTCACACCTGGCTTTTCAAGAGCCACCCTTTTGGGAAATCTATTAGACGAATTCAGAGCCTAGTTAATGATTTGTTTTTTGGGATGACAGTAATTAGTTACTGATAGAAGCATGAGGGGGCCCCATATTCATGAGTGATAAGGACATGGGGTGGGGGGGAGGTGTAGAGGAGATAGAGTTTGATAGGAATGAGTTTCCTTTAGCTTTGTCCCTGCTGAGCTTTCTTCAGAGGAGCTGGTAGCAGAGTGGGGAGGGTTCTTCCTCTCAGATTCACGGGGTGTGAAGAGCTTGAAGGCATCTTAGAGACTGTCCGTTCAGCCCTAAACATTTTTATTGAGCACCTCCTATATGCCATGCATTGTGTTACTAGGTGTCGGTGAAATTTTTTACCCAAGTGGAAAGTCCACTTAAAGGGCAAGTAGCAAGTGGATAGCAAAGCCAAGGTTAAACCTTGCCTCCTGCTGCCTGCCCAGGGTCCCTTCTATGGCACATACTAACTCTGTCCCCTGGGCCTTCACCTACCTGCCTTTCCCCTCTAGCCCTGCTCCCTCCCCCCAAGCTCTGTCCCTGGAGAAGGGAAAGAGAGAGGCAGCACTTAGCTGTGGCCACCTGGCCCACTTTTGGGTATTTACCCATGTGGGGCAAATGAGGGATTGCTTCACCAGGTGCATGCTGCCTGCAAAACGCTGCTCATAATGCCTTGCTGAGAGGCAGCAGAAGCAACTGGTCAGGAGTGTGGAGTCAGAACCCGACTGCCTGGGTTCAAATCTGTGTCTCAGTTTCCTCATCTATAAAATGGGGATGATGGTATAGTTTCTACCCTTAGGGCTCTCGTGAGGATTAAATTAAGTGTTTAGAACAGCAGTTGGCCCCCAGTTTGAGTACTACATAAGTGTTTGCTTTCATATTTTATTTTTTAACTTTTTCAATCCAGCTGAGCCTGGTCAGATTTGGGTGTGAGAATGAGTGCATGGGGCTGTGACGGGGTGTAGAACTTTTCCAGCGCATCCCAGTGGTTGGGAGATTCCCAGCAGTGTTTATCCTTAGTCCTGGCCCAGAGAGCAGCATCAAGCTATCTGAGAGACCTTCTACTTTGGGGTATGTGAGCAGCTGAGGAGGGTGTCAGTGTGTTCCACTTGAACTCATTTCCTCTTCCTCAAGTGGGAAGGTCAGCGTGGTGTCAGACTTGATACACACCACCGTGTTTCACTAAGAGAGGCTCCTAATTTTCTGACTTTCCATCCAGCTGGATATATGATTATTTTATTTGGAGCTTTTAAGTGATCCTGAGGAGAACAGAAACAGCCCAAGGAACCAGGAGCCAATGTACGAGAAGGCAGGAGGATTGGGTCACGAGGACAGCACTAGGTCCTGAGGCTGCAGGATGACCTCTTCCTGGAAATTCAGTCCCTGCTCAGGGAGGGGAGAGGGCTGCTCCCAGCTAATGGCCATGACCCTTTGGCTGGGTCTAGGTTCCACTCCCCAACACACTTCCCCTAACTCCAATCCTGTGGTTCTCCCTGTCCGTTTTACTATTTTTTTGCCACCATTTCCCCACAGAACCACAGAATAGAATTATAAGACAAACAAAACTTTGTCATGCTTGGGATTGGACCTAATGTTACAAAAGTATGTCACATTTGCTTTAATGATTTTTTTTAACAATAAAGTAATATAGGCTCATTGTAAAAGACTCAAATGCAAATACAAAAATATATATTTAATATAAATATATGAATGTAAATACATGTTTATATAATGTTACATTAAAATACATATTTTTTTTACATATATATTTTTTGGCTGCATTGGGTCTTTGTTGCTGCAGGCAGGCTTTCTCTAGTTGTGGTGAGCAGGGGCTACTCTGTTGCAGTGCATGGGCTTCTCAGTGTGGTGGCTTCTCTTGTTGTGGAGCACGGGCTCTAGGCACCCAGGCTTCAGTAGTTGCAGCAGTAGTTGTGGCTCTCGGGCTCTTGCTCCACAGCATGTAGGATCTTCCCAGCCCAGGGATCAAACCCATGCAGCCTGCATTGGCAGGCAGATTCTTAACCACTGCTGTAGTGAAGTCCTCATATATTTATATTGATATATAAATATGTTACAAATATAGGTACATATATATATAAATATAAAATGTAAAAAATGATAGGCTCCCTTAAGCCTGCTCTTCATACCACTGTTAAAATGTTTGTAGTCTAGTGTATAGATTTAATATTTTTTTTAATAAAAATGAATCATACCTGCAACTTTTTTTTACATAAAAGTATATCTTGTTTTTCTTTTTAAAACAGTTGACACCCACAGGAAGACTGTAACAATCACTCATGTATCTCTGACATCTTTATATGTCAAGTGTATATGACACGCTTTTTAATGGCTGCAAAGCCGTGCTGGACCTTTGGAAAGCATTTCAAGTCTGTTCTATTTGAGGCTGGCAGAACCCCTGGGAGGCAGTGAGGCTTGATGTTACTACCCCATCTCACAGATTAATAATAAATTGAGGTGGGACTAGAACCTGGCTTCTCTGTCCAGACTCAAGTTGAAAGCTCTTTCCACCATCTGGTACTGTTTCTTTAAAAACATTAGGGATTCAGGTGAGGGATTGAATTATGTGACTCAAACTCACATTGGTCAGCACTTTTTTTTTCAGCTTTATCATAGTTTTTTTTTTTAATGTGAACCTTTAAAAAAAAATTATTATTTATTTATTTTGGCTGCACCAGGTCTTAATTGCGACATGTGGGATTTTTAGTTGTGCTGTGTGGACTTAGTTGTGGCATGAGGACTCTTAGTTGCCACATGCATGTGGGATCTAGTTCCCTGACCAGAGTTCAAGCCTGGGCCCCCTGCACTGGGAGCTCCGAGTCTTAGCCACTGGACCACCAGGGAAGTCCCTGGTCAGCACTTTTTGATCTCTAAAGAACTTCCTGTTAGAAGCAGAAGACGCATAAAAAAGGATGTTTTCTGCCCTTGGAGAAATAGATAATACACAGGGAATCAAATAGATAATACATAGGGGAAAAGTCCTAGAACACTGTCAAAGCACTGACTGCTAAGGTGTAAGCAAGAGGAAATGAGTAGTGAGAGAACTGATGTGTCATTGATCATTTATGAATCCCTCCTCTCTACTGGGTCCCTTACCCTACAAGAGATATGTAACGTCTACAACACACACTTATCCCCTGCAGCAATATTACCATTCCAACGCTGAGATTCTTTGTCATTTGTGCTTGTTGTGTTTGTTTTGAAATAGTCTTCCCTGCTATATTCTCAGCTCCTAAAACAGGCTGATAATGATAAAACCAGTAACTGAATAGGATGTTATCCAATAAGAGTCCATTAGGAAAAAGCTAACTGGAAGACTCCGAGTTTTGAACTGAATTCTTTGGAGGAGGAAGGGAAGAGAAGCAGAGCCAAGTGAATGTGTATGTTTGCGGAAATAGTACTTACCGAATATAAGCCATTAAAAACTGTGAACTATCCCAGTGAAGGAGTTTTCCTAGTTCTTCCCATCGACACTCACAGTGCCCACCTCATCCCTCTATCCTCCATCCCCCATCTAGGAGATCCTCTGTCTTCCTCAAACAATCCAACTGATGGAAGGAGCAAGGCTGGAAGGTAAAAAGAGCTGGAAGTCGCCACAGTACTCATGTCAGTGCCCCCGGAAAACGACATTTTTACAGAATTTCATGAAAAGCTACGCCCTTTTTTCCTAGTAACCCAACGGCGAGTTTCCAAGTAAGCTCTTTTTGTTGTCTAACTTATTTCTCTTCCCTGGAAATGTAAACTCTTTCCGAGCTCTGTAGATAAAGGGGAGAAGGACGCACGCGGCTGGCCTTCTCGATAGCAGCTAAGCCACGGGAGGCTGAGAAAGCCCGGGCTGGAAAAAATGGGGAGACCCACGCCCCCAAGAGGCTTTAACCCCCAGAGCCGCCGGACTCCGCCGGCCGGCGTCACGTGAGGACGCAGCGCAGCGGGTAAACTACGACTCCCAGGGCGCCTCGCGGTCCGCCGGCGTTACGCAGCTCTCGCTGATTGGTCGCTGGGGATATTTGAAAGGAGGGGCTGGCGCGGAAAACGAAGGTTACATTTTGGATCCTTGCCGCGGACTCAGTCTAGCGGGTAAGTCCTGGCCCTGAGATGAAGGACGATATCTGGGACCGTAAGGCCTGGAGGTACTCGTGAACGTGTGTATGCGCCGAGGTGAAGGGGGCCCCAGCGCTGACTTGAGGGAGAGGCCGGGCGGCTCTACGAGGGAGGGTCGGGAGACCTTGGGACGTCCTGGTGGGTGCTGAAGAGGTCGGTGGAGGCCTCCGGTGTGGGGCGTTGGTTGGTGGAATGGGTAGTGAGGCTGGGGGTAAGCTGGGAGGAAGGAGTAGCAGAAGCGTTGGTTTATTACGGGAGCCCGGCATCTTGGTATGGGCGTTTTTGCGATAGGATTTTTGAAGGGATTCTTTGCCCCGAGCCTTCCGCGGCCTTCAAGCCCTTATCTTGCCCTTCATTTAGCTTCTTCCAAATCTTCTCCGCCTTCCCTAATCCGTCTCCTTTCCCCCAGCCTCCTGGCACCATGAGGAGCTTCAAAGGAGTCAACTTTGGGACTCTGCTAAGAATTCCAAAGGAGGCTGAAGAGTTGCTGCCTGACTTGAAGGTGGGAGTGCTGTCTGGCTGTGGATACACCTGGCTTACCAAGCTGAGCTGTTTTGTTTTTTGACTTATTTGAAGAGACAGATTAGTAGGAGATCCTCTCTTGAGCAATCCCCATTTCTAGTTCCTTTCCCTATCTTTTTTGCTCCTTTGGTAGCCTCATTCACATCTTCCTCTCCTCCTAGGAGTTCCTGTCCAAGCTACCAGCGGATTCTCCCAGCTACCGATCTGATGCCGAGAAGAGACGAGCTTGTGATGCCATCCTGAGGGCTTGCAACCAGCAGCTGACTGTCAAGCTGGCTTGCCCCAGGCACTTGGGGAGCCTTCTGGAGCTGGCAGAGCTGGCTTGCGATGGCTACTTGATGTCTACACCCCAGCGCCCACCCCTGTACCTGGAACGAATTCTCTTCATCTTTCTGCGGAACGTTGCTGCACAGGAAATCCCAGAGGCCACACTCCGACTCGCTCAGCCCCTTCACGCCTGCTTGGTTCAGTGTTCTCGCCAAGCTGCTCCCCAGGACTATGAGGCTGTGGCTCAGGGCAGCTTTTCGCTGCTTTGGAAGGGGGCAGAAGCCCTGGTGGAGCGGCGAGCTGCATTCTCAGCTCGGCTAAAGGCCTTGAGCTTTCTAGTACTCTTGGAGGATGAAAGTACCCCTTGTGAGGTTCCCCACTTTGCTTCTCCAACAGCCTGTCGAGTGGTAGCTGCCCATCAGCTATTTGATGCCAGTGGGCATGGTCTGAATGAAGCAGATGCTGATTTCGTAGATGACCTGCTCTCCAGGCATGTGATCAGAGCTTTGGTGGGTGAGGGAGGGGGCTCTCCTGGTCCTCTTTCTCCGCAGAGGGCCCTCTGTCTCTTGGAGCTCACCCTAGAACACTGCCGTCGCCTTTGCTGGAGCCACCACCACGCCAGGGCCACCAGGGCAGTGAAGAAAGCCCACAGTTACCTAACGAACACCAGTCTGGCCCCCAGCCTCCAGCTATGTCAGCTGGCAGTTGAACTGCTGCAGGTTGGAGAGGGAGGACCCCAGGCAGTGGCGAAGCTTCTGGTCAAGGCATCAGCTGTCCTGAAAAACAGCATGGAGGCACTGTCACCCCCACTGAGGGCATTGTATGACAGCTGCCAGTTCTTCCTCTCAGTTCTGGAGCGAGGCATCAAGAGGCGCTATGGACCTGATGCCATTCTGGGCCTCTTTGCTTTTCTTGGCAGCTACTTTTCCCTCATCCGGCAGCTGCAGGATGGTGTGAGTTAAGGACCTAGAGGTAGGGTGGGAATGTGGGTCTGTGGACTCTCTGTTGGGTTAGGGTCTTTGGTAAGATCTGGAAGCCCTGGCTGCTGCCTTAGTAAGCTGCTCTCTAGACCATGCCTGCCAGCCAGCAGGCAGCCTCGTATATGCTGAGAGAGCAGTGGCCCTTCTTCCTACTCCACGGGCTGTGTCAGCTCTCCAGGGCTCTGGGCCAGTCTTCAGCTTGGAGCTCCCTGCCCCTCAAACAAACCTTCTTCCTTCCTCAGGTCTGTGGGGACTCCTCCAAGCAGCTGCAGGCTTTGGTTCAGATGCATTTTCAGGGATTTCACCTCTGCACTGCGGTGGTTTATGACTTTGCCCAAGGCTGTCAGGTACCATCTGGAATCAAAAAACCTGGACAGGTCCTTGGGTCTGGGCTTGCTTGACTGCCCTCAGTCGAGCTTTGGGGTTGCTTTGGCTTTGGGTATGGGGTGGAGTGGACATCACCTTGGACCTATTATGTCTCCTTTCATCTTTCTTGTCCCTTCAGGAAGCTGATCTGGCTGACCTGGCCCAGCTAGTGGAAGGTTGCAAATCTACTGTTGTCTGGATGCTGGAGGTCTTACAAGGCCTGTCAGGCCAAGAGCTGACTGACTACCTGGGGATGACTGGTTAGTGCCCTAGGGCCCAGATACAGGGTTCTTGGGAGAGTCATTGCTTGTTAGGCATGCAAGTAGCACTTACTGGATAGTTCTGTGGGGTCTCCCTATGGCTTAGGGAGGCAGTGAAAAAGATGTTTATAAGTATCTGTTACTCTGTATTTAACAGTAGTAGAGAAGTGATGAGGCTAACTTATCATAGCAGATATGAATTTTTTTCTCATTGACTTTAAAATCTGACTTGGTATTTATTTCATGAAAATGTAGAACATTTATAAGTTAAATTTTTTAAAACCAGGTAAAACATTTACGATTCAAAATTCAAATTGCACAAAAGGGCATACAGTGAAAAGTCCCTGTGCTGCTCCTAATCCTAGTCACCCAAGTTCCACTCTGTAGAGGCAGCTAATGTGGTCAATTTCTTACGTATCCTAGAGATATACTGTGTATATCTACTACACATATATATACTATGTATATGTATGTATTACCCAGCAGGCATATGTATTTCTCCCTGCCCTTTTTTATTGAAATATACATATAGAAAAATACTGAGCTCATAGGCAGACAGCTTGATGGATTTTTACAAAGTGAACATACTTTGTAACCAACATCTAGGTCAAGTAACAGAGCATGACTTAGACCCCTGAAAACCCCTCTTTGTGCCTCCTTCTGGTCCCCACACCCTAACAGTAACCACTATCCTAACAGCATCAATTAGTTTTACCTGTTTTTGTATTTCATAATAAATTTCCCCCTCAGTTTACAAAAAGCATAGCCCTTTAGTTTAAATTATATAAACCTAATGAGTTCAGTCACTAAATGGTTTTGGAGAAATTTCCATATTCATATTTTCAGGTTGAACCTGGCCACAGAGGTGAAAATATCAGGAATCACAAAAATTAATTCTGCAGAATTAATGAAAATTCTTCCTGCAGAGTACTGAAGACCTACTTTATTTTCTCCCAGTCATCTACATCAATAGCCAGAAAGCTGCCTAAACTAGAATTTAGGAAAATTGTATTCATTCAGTGACTATTTATTGAGTACCTACTATGTGCTAAGCACTGAACTGAGTACTTAGATATGTCAGTAAATAAATCAAAGCTCTTCTCTCATGGAGCCACATCCTGGTTGGGGGAGAAAGATGATAAACAGTAGAATAATTGAAGTGTGATATGTTAGAAAGTGATCAGAAATATGTAGGGAAAGCAAAAGTAGAGCAGAAAGGGAATTAGGAGGTCAGGGTAGGTGAGGGGGGCAAGTTACTGTTTAAATAGGTGGTCGGGGACTTCCCTGACATCAGTGGTTGGGACTCCGTGCTTCCAATGCAGGCAGCTCAGGTTTGATCCCTGGTTGGGGAACTAAGATCCCACATGCTGTATGGCCAAAAAAAAAAAAAATGGTGGTCAGGATAGGCCTCATGGAGAGGGTGACATGAGCACAACCTGTGGGGTGTAAGGGAATTGACCATGTGGAAACCTGGGAAAGGATGTCCCTGGCAGAGGAAACAACCAGTGCCCAGGCCCTATGGCAGGAGAGGGGCTGGCATATTCAAGGACAGGCAGGGAGGCTAGTGGGGCTTCAGTGGAATGAGGGAAGTAAGGGATAGGCCAGAGTGTTCCCCCCCAAAATGCTGATCTTTGGAGCAAGATGGTGACAGAGACCGACATGTGAGGAGAGATGGGCCCTGTGTGGGAATGAGGACTTGGCTCTTGTGAAGCAGGTGCAGAGTGGCTGGCTGGTGTGGGGTTGCCTTTCTGGAATGGAGGGCATGGGATGACTTGGACCAGGAAGGGGAGAGCTGTCCCGTTTTCATTCCTTAGCGATGGGGGTTCCTGTCTGATCTGGGGGCTGCTGAGCTGACCACAGGTTTAACATCTCTCTACTGCCCCTCCAACAGCAGAGGGCAGTGGAGCCATTCCTGCCGTCAGCTGTCCTCTCTCTCCCTTGCAGCCTCTTACACCAGTAACTTAGCCTACAGCTTCTATAGTCACAAGCTCTATGCCGAGGCCTGTGCCACCTCCGAGCCCCTCTGTCAGCACCTGGGCTTGGCGAAGCTGGGCACCTATCCTGAGGTGCCTCCTGAGAAGGTATGAGGGCCGGAGGGAGGTTATATTGAGGGGAGGAGGGGGCTCAAGTAGCCTGAAAGGGCCTGGCTAGGACCCTGCCTTGGAGTAGAGAGTTAGGAGCTGCATGTTGGCACCAGTACCTGGGGTGGTGTTTCTCAGACCTCACCTGTACTGTTATTTACTTAATTTTTTTGATTGACTCACTTTTTATATTTAGCCTTGTTCCCGGCCAGTGGTTTTCAACCTGGCCAGACATTAGAATCACCTCAGTGAACTTAAAAAAGTTCTGAAGCCTGTCCCGAGCTAATTGCTTCAGACTCTCTGGCACTGGAGCCCAGCCATGTGGATATTTTTTTTTTAAGTTCCTCTAGGTGGTCCTTTGGGCAACTAGAGTGAGAACCACTATCATAAAGTAAGAATACCCATGAAATGGTGGGTGGGCTGGATTGGCAGGCAAGACGGGTCACAGAGGAGCCTCTGTGATGAGCCTCTGATCAGCCTCTCAAGGATCTAAGTGGAGGCCTGCTATTGGATTGGCATCTTGGGTTTCTCCGCATCACTGTGGCGAGTAAACGGAGGGCAAGGACAGCACTGGACACCCAGGTGGCTCTAGCAGCCCAGGCAGGAAAGGGTGGGCGTCTGAACTGACGCAGCTTCCTGAGGGATGGAAAGAAGTGGGTGGATGCAAGAAGTCAAGGATTAACCCAGAAAGTGACTGGTGTGAGGGAGGGAGAAGGAACAGGCCAGGATGGTCTCGCCTTTCTGACTCAGGAGAAGGTGATGATTTGCTGAGAAGGGCAGGAGGAGAAGCAGGTTTTCAAGGGTGTGGGCGATGGATACGTGGGTGGGATGGGTCTCAGGTTGAGAGCACCCAGATATTTAGTTCTTAGGTGTCTGCGGGGCGGGGTAGGGAGCAAGAGGACACTGAGCACGCACATCCTCTCCCACAGTGAGGGCTCCTGGCTTCCTCCCTCCAGTTTGGTCTGTTTTCTTCCTCTGGTCAGTTGCACAGGTGCTTCCGACTACATGTAGAGAGTTTGAAGAAACTGGGTAAACAGGCCCAGGGCTGCAAGATGGTGACTTTATGGCTGGCAGCCCTGCGGCCCTGCGGCCCCAAACACATGACTGAGCCAGTCACCTTCTGGGTCCGGGTCAAGATGGATGCAGCCAGAGCAGGAGACAAGGAGCTACAGCTGAAGTGAGTTGGTGGGGAGAGGGACAACCATGTTTACCCCGTAGCTAGGGTTGCTTTTGGCACTCATGGTCCCGTTCATCCTTGCATCTGAAAAAGGCACTGTTTCCTCCATTTATTGTTACTGAGTGCCGACTGTGTGCCAGCCACTGTGCTGGGTACTGGGGAGGAGAGCAGTGACAGGCAGTCTTGCTTTCACCTCTGGAAACTGAGCTCTCAGCAAGCTGAAGTGGGGTCTCCTTGGAGCAGAGGCGCCGTGCTTCACGGGCTCCCTGGTGCTAAGCCTGCCCTCTTTCTCAGGACGCTGCGAGACAGTCTGAGCGGCTGGGACCCGGAGACCCTGGCCGTCCTGCTCAGGGAGGAGCTGCAGGCCTACAAGGTGGTGCGGGCCGACACAGGGCAGGAACGATTCAACGTCATCTGTGACCTGCTGGAGCTGATCCCTGAGGAGACACCAGCCGGGGCCTGGGCCCGAGCCACCCACCTGGTGGAACTGGCTCAGGTGCTCTGCTATCACAACTTTGCCCAGCAGACCAACTGGTGAGGAGAAAGGGCTGGAGAGGCCACTCTTGCTTCTTGTCCTTTCTGGAGCCTGTTTCCCTCTCCATGTCTCTGTGTGTTCCGTTTAGTTTGTTTGTTTGTTTTTTAAGTAATTAGTTTGTTTCTTTATTATTTATTTTTGGCTGTGCTGGGTCTTCATTGCTGTGCTCGGGCTTTCTCTAGTTGTAGAGAACGGGGGCTACTCTTTGTTGCGGTACACGGGCTTCTCATTGCAGTGGCTTCTCTTGTTATGGAGTATGGGCTCTAGGGCGCTTAGGCTTCAGTAGTTGCAGCACGCAGGCTCAGTAGTTGTGGCACACAGGCTTAGTTGCTCCACGGCATGTGTGATCTTCCTGGACCAGGGATCGAATCTGTTTGCCCTGCATTGGCAGGCGGATTCTTTTTTTTTTTTTTTTTAATATATATATTTATTTATTTATTGGCTGTGTTGGGTCTTCGTTGCTGCACGGGGACTTTCTCTAGTTGCAGAGAGCGGGAGCTACTCTTCATTGTGGTGGGTGGTCTCATTGTGGTGGCTTCTCTTGTTGCAGATCACAGGCTCTAGGTGTTCGGACTTCAGTAGTTGCAGCACACGGGCTCAATAGTTGTGGCTCTCGGGCTCTAGAGTGCAGGCTCAATAGTTGTGGCACACCGGCTTAGTTGCTCCATGGCATGTGGGATCTTCCTGGAGCAGGGATTGAACCTGTGTCCCCTGCATTGGCAGGTGGATTCTTAACCACTGGGCCACCTAGGAAGTCCCGGCAGGCGGATTCTTAACTACTGCACCACCAGGGAAGTCTGTTCCTTTAGTCTGTGGTCATGGGAACTCAGTCAAAGGATGAGGCCAGCTGTGCTGCAGAAGGCCCTTCCCAGGACCGTGTGGCAGGTACTAACACTAGCCCAGCTTAGTGCATCTTTTCCCTACAGCTCTGCCCTGGATGCCATCCAGGAATCCCTGCAGCTCCTGGAGTCTGTGAAGCCGGAAACCCAGGCCAAGGATCGGCTTCTGGATGATAAAGCACAGGCCCTGCTATGGCTCTACATCTGTACCCTGGAGGCCAAAATGCGGGAGGTGAGCGTGGTTGCTGTGGGGCTGAACAGGACTGGGTACAGGGATTATTTTCCCTGGACCCCAGTAAGCTTGTGCCAACTCTGTTTTTCACCCTGATTACCTCATCCAGGGCATTGAGCGGGATCGGAGAGCCCAGGCCCCCAGTAACCTGGAGGAGTTTGAGGTCAATGACCTGAACTATGAAGATAAACTCCAGGAAGATCGTTTCCTGTACAGTAACATTGCCTTCAACTTGGCTGCGGATGCTGGTGAGAGCTGTGAACATAATGTGGTGGGATAGGGCCTCCTCTGTGGCTTCCTAAGAGCAGGACGGTACCCCAGGTGTGGGAGAGGCTGCCCTGTGGAGTGGGAGATGACAAGGGCAGAGGCTGTTATGGGGAAGATGACCACATTTCCCCATGTGGCCCACATCGAGAGAATGGCTGGTCCCTTTCCTCTGACTTACAGCTCAGTCCAAATGCCTGGACCAAGCCTTGGCCCTGTGGAAGGAGGTGCTTACAAAGGGGCAGGCCCCCGCTGTGCGATGTCTCCAGCAGACGGCAGCCTCGCTGCAGATCCTAGCAGCCCTCTATCAGCTCGTGGCAAAGGTAATGGGGCAGGGCGTTGACACAGACCAGAAACCTAGCTCCTTCACCTTCTTTGGCCTGTGTCCCTGATGAGAAGTCATGTCATCCAGTGTGGGCTCTGTCACCAACCTCCCTGAGTTTAAGTCCAAGCTCCATTGTTTACTAGTACATGGCCTTAGGCAAGTTGCTTAACCTTCCAAGCCCACGTTCTCTTATTTCTAAAGTGAGGGTAATAATACTAACTCAGCCTTGTTAGCATTCAGTGAGGTAATTCATGGAAGATGGTGTGTGTAAATGAAATACTCAAATGTTAGCCATAATTATTAGTAATTATCAGATAATTTGAGACCTGTATACTCAGAAAAAGTACATAAATGCCTGTAGATACAATTTTACATTTTTACATGCAATGTCAGGAGGTTTCAAGGACTCCCCGAAGCTCTTCCCTGGACCCCACATTAGAAACCTCTGAAAAAGGACATTGCACATAGAGGATCTTTGTTACTGTGGGCGTTCGGCCATATTCCTAGTGGGAGGAGCCTGGGAAGCTGCATGAGCCCTAGATTTGAGTCCTGGCTCTACCACATACCTGTTAAGTGAACTTAGACAAGCAGCTTAATCTGTGTAAATTTTAGTTTCCTCATCTGTAAGATTAGGATTAGAGTCGATATGAAGATACAGTGAGCTGGCATAGTGCCTGGCACATAGTAGGCGCTCAGTAAATCCTGGCTAGTGAAGACGACTGGCATATGTTCTTTAAAACAGAAGAGGGGGGCAGGATGGTTTGCAGATGTCCTCACTGCTCTCCTCTCTGGCTCTTTGAGGATGGCCAATGGTTGCTCTGTCTGGGTGGCCACATTCCAGCCAGGCCCTTAGGTCAGACCAAGGTCCCAGAGGGCTGGAGAGGCGGGGGTAGAAGTGGAGGCTTGAGCATGAGCCTTAGGTAAACATGCTGCTCCTGGCCTCCCAGCCCCTGCAGGCTCTAGAGGTCCTCCTGCTCTTACGGATCACCTCCCAGAGACTGGAGGACCACGCGAAGGCAGCCAGCTCCTCTTGCCATATCACCCAACTCCTCCTGACACTCGGCTGTCCCAGCTATGCCCAGGTGAGTGCCCAGCTGCCCTAGCCTGGGACTGCAGGGGGGGCTGGTTTCGGTGACCCAGCTCTTCTCTGAGAAGATAGGATACTGAAGGGGTGGCTTCTCTGCCTTCTGTGCCACGTTTGACTGAAGGATGGTAAAGTGTGGAGTGGTTGGGAGGCAGCTGTGGAAAGAAGAGGCATCTTTCTCTGTCTCACTGCCAAACCAACCGTTCATTAATTCTCTCTCTCTCTTTTTTTTTTTTGGCTGTGTTGGGTCTTCATTGCTTGCACGTGGGCTTTCTCTAGTTGTGGCGAGCAGTGGCTACTCTTCGTTGCGGTACACGGGCTTCTCACTGCAGTGGCTTCTCTTACTACAGAGCGGGGGCTCTAGGTGCTCGGGCTTCAGTAGTTGCAGCAAATGGGCTCAGTAGCTGTAGTGCACAGGCTTCAGTAGTTGTGGCTCACGGACTCTAGAGCACAAGCTTAGTAGTTGTGGTACACGGGCTTAGTTGCTCTGCAGCATGCGGGATCTTCCCAACTCAGGGATCAAACCCATGTCCCCTGCATTGGCAGGTGGATAATCGTCCCTGGCCACCAGGCAAGTCCCTCGTTAAACCTCACATAGTCTGCACCCGCAATACACCACTAACCCTGTGTTTCCCAGCTATCTCTGTTGCCCTCGTTGATGCTTCTTGCTCACCTAGATCTGTTCCAACGTGTCCCAGCCAGGCTCCTGGCCTCCAGGTCCTCCCGTTTCCACTCTATTGGAGATCTTTTTAGGCACAGATCTGATCTTATCTCTTTCCCGCTTAAAGGATTTCATTGGCTTCTCTGTTACCTAAGGGACACCGTGCAGATCTTTTACTCTGGATTGCACACCTTCTGTATTCTGGCTCACTCTTTCTTGCGGCTTCCTGCCATGAACGTCATGCCAATCCGTACCACTTACTTTATATTCCACGTACATGCCCCGCTGTCTTTGGTTGTGTTAGTTCCTCCACCCTAAAGGCACCCTCTCCCTCACTTTCTTTTCATTCAGCAAACCCATACTGTCTTTCTTTTTTAAAAAAAAATTTATTTATTTGGTTGCTCTGGGTCTTAGTTGTGGCAAGCGGGCTTCTTTGTTGCGGCTCGTGGGCTCCTTAGTTGTGGCATGTGAACTCTCAGTTGCTGCGTGCATGTGGGATGTAGTTTTCTGACCAGGGATCGAACCCAGGCCCCCTGCATTGGGAGCGTGGAATCTTATCCACTGCGCCACCAGGGAAGTCCCCCGTACTTTCTTTTCAAGGCCTAGCTTACTTGTCTCCTCCTTCATAAAGCATTTTATATGTCCTCTTCTTCAAGGTCAAAATCAGCCACTTTCTCTGGGTCCCCACACCACTAATGGCATTGTACTGTGATTACACAGGAGTGCCCACACCCCCTCCCGCATTGCAAGCTATTGGATGGAAGGGCCTGCTTACTGCTTATCCAGCTTTGTCTCTCTAGCTTAGTGGTTAATGGAAAGGTAATAAATGAGCATTTTAGTGAGTGAGAGAACAAAGCCTATGCAGACTATAATATTTGAAATAATGTCATGTTTAATTGGACATGTTCAAATTTTGCTTGCAAATGCTTTAGTCTGCTTTAATTTGAAGAGTCCGGCTGCCCCTCCTCACCAGCCTGCTCACACATCCCCTGATTGCTTCCTCAGCTGTACCTGGAAGAGGCAGAATCAAGTCTGAAGCTTCTGGATCGCACCACAGACACATACCTGCTCCTTTCTCTGACCTGTGACCTCCTGCGAAGTCAACTCTTCTGCGCTTGCCAGAAGGTGCTTCTTACTTTCTTGATCCCCGGAGGTCCTGGGTATCGGAAGGGTTTTAGGATTCTCCAGGTAGCTGTCTGGCTCTGAGGTTTCCCTGGAGCTGGGGAGAATCTTCCTGGCCCTGAGGAGCAGAGCCATCCCGCCCCGCCCTCTCCCGCGGGTCCTCCACCAGTGCTTCTCTAGGAACCATTCCATCCTTTTCATCCTTTTCCAGCTCCCTCAGGGGCAAGGGGGAAGGTCTGTCCCATGACTAGAAACTGGGGTGACACTGATGCCCTCGACTGGAAATCCAGCAGGATCCAAAAGACTGGGCTTTCTCACGCACTAGCTGTGTGACATGGCCGAGTCTTAAGCCTTTCAGGCTCTAGTTTTCTCTCCAGCGTTTATCGTCTGAAAAGTAGGGGGTTGGGCTGCATGATCTCTAGGGGCATCTGGAGCTCTGAATTGCTGATCCGACCTCACTCACTGCTCTCCTCTGCCCCTTCTCCCTCCTCCCAGGTGGCTGAGGGCGCCTCTCTGCTGCTCTCTGTGCTCCGGGACTCTGCCCTCCAGAGGTCCTCCAAGGCCTGGTACTTGCTGCGTGTCCAGGCCCTGCAGCTGGCGGCGGTCTACCTCAGCCTCTCCTCAGACAGCCTCTCGGCCTCCCTGTGGGAGCAGCTTTGCGCCCAAGGTGAAAGAAGAGGGTGGATGGCCCTCCTTGCTCGATATATGTGGTTTGTCTGCTGTCAGCTCTTCCCAGCCCTCATCCCCTCTGCTGTCCAACTGTGTGGACGAGCCTACTTAGAAGCTACCCAGAGTAGGCCTGAAATAGCAAACGCGTTTCAGTTCGCTTGCTGACTCTAACAGATTGCTTAGTGACTGCCCCGAACACTACACTGACAAGGATTCCGAGACTCCACGTGGTCTCAGGGGGAGAGAGTTCTGTGGTTGATTAGCTCGGTCTGCCTTGAGCATGGAAGGAGAGGGTGAGAGTGTGCTGTGCGTTCTCGGGGTCTTAGTATTTGAAGGTGGGGGGAGTTCTGGCCACATCCTCTCCCTTCTTGCCCCTCCCACCTCCCCCACATACGTGCCCAGGCTGGCAGACACCTGAGGTCGCACTCCTCGACTCCCACAAGCTCCTACGAAGCATCATCCTCCTGCTCATGGGCACCGACGTGCTCGCCGCTCAGAAAACAGCCGCTGAGACGCCATTTCTGGACTATGGTGAGTCCCGAGGAGGAGCGTTAATGTGGGAAGGCACGGCCCACATGGTGGGGCTGGCAGTTTTGTCTCCAGAGGATCCAGGCTGTGAATCCTGGTTCCACATGGTGATGGTCTCATCTCTCTCCTTTGCTACAGGTGAAAATCTGGTACAAAAATGGCAGGTTCTTACTGAGGTGTTGAGCTGCTCGGAGAAGCTGGTCTCCCGCCTGGGCCGCCTGGGCAGCGTAAGCGAAGCGAAAGCCTTTTGCTTGGAGGCCCTGAAACTTACGACGAAGCTGCAGATACCACGCCAGTGAGTACAGGGCCCGAGAGGATGCCAGTTCTCAAACCTGAGTGCCAATGACCTTGACCGTGGGTTCCCAGACTATTCCACAGAGTAACATGTTATATTTGGAGAGATTGCTGGAAGACTGCATTCCATGGCAAATAAGTGGGAAATGCTGAGTTAAGATTAGACATTTTTTTTCCTCTAGGACTTATCATGTCCTCCAGTATGCTAATACACATTATAAATTTCCAGAAGGGAGATGTAGTATACCATGTTTCCCTAAATCTCTATGCCCGGAGGATGCTTTTGGTGAGGAATGCAGTTTGGGAAATCCTGTCCTAAGGCACAAGGATGAGTAGGATTGAGAGGTGGGTGTAGAAGGTTTTCCCCAGGGAGTGCTTGAAGTTAGCCTTAGGAAGTAAAGGCCTTCTGGAGGCTGGAAAAGACTGTGATGGCTCTGCCTGGGAAAGGGGCAGAAAGAAAGACTCTCCAGGAAAACAAAGGGTTCCACTAATGGGTCATTGTCTCCTCTCCCAACCAGGTGTGCCCTGTTCCTGGAGCTGAAGGGGGAGCTGGAGCTGGCATGCAACAACGTCGACCTCTGTCAGTCGGACCTGCAGCAGGTTCTGTTCTTGCTTGAGTCTTGCACAGGTGAGCAGCCAGGCCCCTGGGTGGGGATGAGAGTGAGGCCCGTACCGTAACACAGGTTTACGTGTCAAGGTTTGCTTCTCTTCTTTTTTTTCTTTTTTTGATAATCCTTAATCTATTTTTTAATATAAACTTATTTATGTATTTATTGGCTGCATTGGGTCTTCATTGCTGCACAGGGCTTTCTTTAGTTGCAGAGATGGGGGCTACTCTTCATTGTGGTGCACAGGCTCCTCATTGTGGTGGCTTCTCTTATTACAGAGCATGGGCTCTAGGCACTCGGGCTTCAGTCGTTGTGGCCCACAGGCTCAACAGTTGTGGCTCACGGGCTTAGTTGCTCTGCGGCATGTGTTATCTTCCTGGACCAGGGCTCAAACCCATGTCTCCTGGGTTGGCAGGCAGATTCTTAACCACTGCACCACCAGGGAAGTCCCTGGCTCTTTTCTATATCAGACTTACTTCTGGTTCCAGGACAATGCTCCCTTCACTTCAGTTAGACTGTTGGTGTCCCTCATTCAGATCGCCTGTCCAGGACTAACCCTGCCTGCTTCTAGTTTTCAGCGCTAATGTATCTTCATTTAAATAAAATGGAATATTTAGTGCCTTAGGTACTCGCCACACTTCCCATGTTCAGCAGCCACGTGTGTGGCTACTGTATGGGGCAGCACAAATGTAGCATCTCTCAGGAGGGCTCGAGCTAGTAGTAACATAAGCTACTTAGGGTACACTTTTCTCTTATCAACCCCTTTTACCTATAGTATTTCATTGGACCCACACAAAACTCTGGAAAGTCAAGTGGGAATGTAGAGTGTTTTCATTTGTAAACTCAGAAAGTTGAGAAATTCCATGTTTGGGGCCAGGATCACCAGGCTGGTAAGGGGCCGGAGCCAGGATTAAGACTTGGGCCTCTGCGTGCCAGCCTCCTGGCCTGAGCCATGCAGCCTCCTGAACTGCAGATATGGGGGCTCTCTGTGCTGTGCTGATCCACTGTTAGAAGGGAAGAAAATGTTAGGATTTCATCAAAAAAATAGTAAGCCATGCTCATGTGAGTATGTTAGTAGAGTAACACATAGGAGCAGTTAGTACATAAATAACAGATCTTAGGGCACTGGCCGTTGGGGTGGCTCAGGACACAGTGGTGTCATTTCTCCCAGGTTTGTAATTCTTGTTCCACTCTCTCCTCAGAGTTTGTCGGACTAGCGCACCCTGACGGTGTGAAGAAGGTCCACTTGCAGAAGGGGAAGCAGCAGGCCCGGGTGTCCCGTCCTCCAGAGCTTCCAGAGGAAGAGCTCGTCCTCAAAGGCCCTGCCCTGGAGCTGGTGGCCACCGTGGCCAAGGAGCCTGGCCCTGTAGCACCTTCTACTAACGCCTCCCCGATCCTGAAAACAAAGCCCCAGCCCAGCCCCGGCTTCCTAACCCATTTGCCCACTTGTGACGGCTCGCTCTGTGCCAGCCCTGTCCTCTCGGCCGTCTGTCTGCGCTGGGCGTTGGTCACAGCGGGGGTGAAGCTGGCCATGGGCTATCAGGCCCAGGGCCTGGATCTGCTGCAGGTTGTGCTGAAGGGTTGCCCCGCAGCCAGTGAGCGCCTCACCCAAGCTCTACAAGCTTCCCTGAATCTCAAGGCACCCCCCTCCCCTGTCCCGGGCCTCTTCGATGAGATCTTGGCTCAGGCATACACACAGCTGGCACTGGAGGGGCTGAGCCAGCCATCAAACAAGAGCCTGGTGAAGGCCCTGGAGTCGGGGCTGAAGTTTGTGGCGGCTCGGACACCCCACCTGGAGCCCTGGCGAGCCAAATTGCTCTTGGTTCGGGCCCTTGCAAAGCTGACTGGCCTCAGCTGCTGCACTGCCCAGCTTTTTGCGAGCTCCTGGGGCTGGCAGCCACCATCAATAAAGACCCCCACAGGCTCAGAACCCTCTAAGCCTCGGAGCCAAAAACATTCTGGACGAAGACGCCAGCAAGAGGTGTCTGCTACCCTGCCCCTCTCAAATACCTCTCTGAAAGGTCTGGAAGGTGGAGGACCACCCTGTACACCTAAGCCCCCAGGCCAGGTCAGGCAAGCTGGCCCTCGTGTCCCCTTCACTGTGTTTGAGGAAGTCTTCCTTACAAAGAGCAAGCCGGAGGTTCCCAAGGCCCCCAGGGTACCGCAGAGGGTCCAGACACGCCTCAAGGTGAGGTGGGACTGTGGCTAGGTGGTACTTGTGTTGGGTGGGGGTGGTCCTGGAGAAGAGTTCTGCAGAGCAGGTGTCTCTATGGAAGCGCTTCGCAGGGCCTGGTGGGACCTTTAGCTCTTTTGTTATCGCAGGACCTCTGCATCTTCCACAGCAAGACCTAGTTCAAGTCCACCTTTGTTTCAGACAGAAGGAACTTTTCTTAACTCTATACGGTTCCTTTCCCTTTTCATCCTTCCTCCTTATCTTCTGTCCCTTCCTCCTCTCCCTCCTACACCCCAGAGTTATGGCCCTTGATTGAGTGTGGCCAAATATGTGGGAGGTTAATTCTTAAATCTTCCCCAAGGGCCTCTGTAATGGCACCTCCACAGTGCCATCTGCTGGTGGATGACGTCTTGTGACTTGGCCCTTCTCCCTTTTGCACCATCTAGGTGAACTTCAGTGATGACAGTGACTTGGAAGACCCTGTCTCAGTTGAGGCACCACTTGCAGAGGGGCCCAAGAGACGGGGCACTGCTTCCCGGGGCCGGGGCCGGGCCAGGAAGGGCCCAAGTGTGAAGACCAATGTGGCGGCCACCCCAGGCAGTGCCCCTGGGCACACTGGCCTCAGTGGCAGAAGCCAGAGGGTCAGAAAGCTGGCATCAGGACACTGTGAGGAGCTTGGGCCCGAGATGATGAGGACCGTCCCTGAGGAGGAACTGACTGACAGCCAGATGGAAATGAGCTTTGAGATCCTCAGGGGCTCTGATGGGGAAGACTCAGCCTCAGGTGTGATGGCAAGGGTGGGAGGTAGAGGTCCATGTTTTTGGGGGGTTGCCCTGGGGCCAGAACACAAGAAATAACTGGTGCCAAAGATGGAACAGGAAGAAAGTTCTTTTGCTGGCTCTGGGACTGGACTCTAGAAGGAAGAGAAAAGGGGATGGCAGGAAGAGAGAACGCCACAGAAACGTTGTGTTATCTGCCCAGGTGGGAAGAACCCAGCTCCAGGGCCTGATTTGGCCATAGGAGAATGTGAGGTGTTGAGACGGGATGCCAGCAAAGAGGAGCCGCCCGTCCCGGGCCCAGACAAGGAGAGAGACAAGGATCTTGGTCCTCGGCTCCGACTTCCTTCGGCGCCGGTAACCATCGGTAAGTATGCTGACCACCAAGGTCTGATCGCTTGATGCCGGTGCCTTTCCATTCCGTCCTTGCTTCTGGTTTTGGATCCCCATCTGGATCCGGTAGCCTCTGAACCTGGGTTTGAATCCCAGCACTCCCTCTCTCTACTAGCGGTAGGCTAGTCCCTCCACCTCTCTGAGCTTCGATTTACTTGAGTTTAAAATGAAATGTGGGGAGGACGGGGAGAGTTGATGCGTGTCACTTGCGTAGCTCCCTGCTTGGCACACTGCCCTTCATAAATGGTAGCTGCTGTTTTCCACGTGGGAGAGGAGACAGGCACTCATTCTTGGAAAGCTTCTATCCGTTAGGAAGTTGGGGATTCATCTGGGTCTTGACCTTCCTCTAGGTCTCTCTACCCTGGATTCCATCTGTGACACACTGAGCGTTGCTTTACATGCAGTCAGTCACTGTCCTCCTAGTGGGCTCTATGCTCACCTCTGCCGCCTCCTGGCCTTGTGCCTGGGCCACCGGGATCCCTATGCCACTGCCTGCCTGGTCTGTGAGTCTGTCTCCATCACCTGTCGCCACCAGCTACTCATGCACCTCCACAGGCAGCTCAGGTGAGTGCCCACCATCCCTAAGGCTCGTGCTGGGACAGACTGGAGGGGAGGGGCCAGACTTGGAAGGAGGAAGAACTCACCCCCACTTGTGTTGCCTGCAGCAAGGCCCAGAAGCTTCGAGGATCGCTTGAAATAGCTGACCAGCTGCAGGGGCTGAACCTTCAGGAGAGGCCTGGAGACATCCCTCTGGCCCACATCCAGCGCCTCTTTTCCTTCAGGGCTTCAGGATCTGGCCACTTCCCCCAGCCTGAGAAGGAGAGTTTCCAGGAGCGCCTGGCTCTGATCCCCAGTGGTATGGTGGCAGGCATCGCTGGCTCTGCTGTCCTTATGTGCATCTTCTTAGGGAAGAGTTGGGTGAAGTTTAAGGCATTAGTTTACACACAGAGTTATGATTCTTATGAAAGGACATGTCATATTTTCCCATTGATTCATCATAGTCATTTTGTTACTCTCACCAAACAGACATATGTTAAATCTGGAAGTCCTTTTTTTTTTATTTTATTTTTTTTAAATCTCAATTTTGAGTTACCAGCAAATTCAGTGTCTTTCTTTCTTCAGGGATAAGTTCAGGTGTCCGGGGCCTTCCTATGCTAACATGAAACATGTTCGTGGATGATTTGAGTGCCTGACCATATGCGGTGTGGGGAGGGGGGTCTTTGTTAGTTTCTGTAGGGACACAAATACAAGACATGGTCTCTGTCTACAGGGAGCTGTTAGGGCAAGGGAGAGTAGCTCGAACTCCAGTGGTCAGGGAAAACTTCCAGGAGTTGTCTTGAGTGATGGACAGGGAGTGAGTGCAGAAGGCAGGGAAAGGAATTCTCTGTAACAGCTGAAATAACCTGGGCATGTCCTGTGGGTCAGGGGTGACCGTGTGTGTGGTGGCCCTGGCCACCCTCCAGCCTGGAACCGTGGGCAACACCCTCCTGCTGACCCGGCTGGAAAGAGACACTCCCCCAGTCACCGTGCAGATCCCCACTGCCCAGAGCAAGGTAGGTGTCCTGGGCCAGGGAGCAGAGTTGGGCTGGGGCAGGCTTCTGGTCAAGCTGTGGCTGGGGGTTGGAAAGATGGTCATGTGGACAAGCAGAACTCTCACAACCCCATCTCCCTAAGCTTTCTGTGAGTTCAGCCCTGAAAGAGTTTGACGCCATCCAGAAGGAACAGAAAGAGAACAGCAGCTGTACTGACAAGCGAGAATGGTGGACGGGGCGGCTGGAACTGGACCGTAGGATGGAGGTGTGTGCCCCCAGCGTGGGGTGGGGTTGGGCCTGCCCTAGGAGTGTCTTCACTCTCAGGGGTCCCAGGGCTGTGCTGAGCTACCCTAAGTCCTTTCCGGAAGTGTAGGCCTAAATAAAAAATTATGTCACTAGGGAAGCACTTTAAACAAGAGTCCAAGACTGGAAGGGGTTATGACAATGGAATGTTTAAAGATAAGTACAAAAAAGAATTTAAGGGAATTCCCTGGTGGTCCAGTAGTTAGGACTTGGTGTTTCACTGCCAGGGGCCTGGGTTAAATTTCCCCGCTTTAGCTTTTGCCCACCTGTATTTGTCAAAACATAGTGATTTATTACAAATCGTCTTATCTATACTCCCCCAGAGTCTCAGCAAATGAAAAATGTTTCTCGCTTCTTGCCTTTTATGACTGGCAGTAAGACACATCCACACACTGCAAGACCCATTTCCTTGTCTCCAAAATGTCGGTGCCTGTGGGGAAAGAAACTCAGCTTCCTCCCTGACTGACGGTTCTATTCTGCATTCAGGTTCTCGCCACTTCCCTAGAGAAGTACGTGTTGGGCTGCTGGCGGGGGCTGTTGCTGCCATCCAGCGAGGACCCCAGCCCTGCCCAGGAGGCCTCCCATCTACAAGAGCTGCTTCAGGAATGTGGCTGGAAATATCCCGACCTCACTCTGCTGAAAGTGAGTTGAGCAGTCAGGGAAGGGGAAGAAGCTAGCCTTAACTCTTTGCCACCCGCCACTGTGGGTGGAGATGGGAGCTGCGGTACTTGCTGACCTCTGTTCCCCCACAGATCCTGCTCAGCGGTGCCAGTACCCTCACCCCGCAGGACGTTCAGGCCCTGGCTTATGGGCTGTGCCCAGCCCAGCCAGAACGAGCCCAAGAGCTCCTGATTAAGGCAGTAGGGCGTCTACAGGGTCAGACGGTACCAAGCAGTAGGCATCTCGTCTTAGTGCTGGACAAGGTAAGAAGCCAGGGGCCGCAAGGACAGCGCCTGGTGGGCAGTGGGCAGCTACTCACCACCATGCCCCTTCGGACTCCTGCATACCCCTGGCTCAGGACAGTAACCTGTGAGTGCTCTTTGTGCAGGACCTACAGAAGCTGCCATGGGAGAGCATGCCCAGCCTCCGGGCCCTGTCTGTCACTCGGCTGCCCTCCTTCCGATTCCTGCTCAGCTACTCCATCATCAAAGAGGTGTGGCACTCAGGGACTGGGGGCAAGAAAAGGTAGAGAGGCCTGAGAAGAGGGGAAGGAGGTCTCAGGAATGGATCAGCCATGGAAAGGGGTTTAGGGTTTGTTGGAGCTCGGGCCCTCGGGCCAGACCAGAATCCTGATCACCAGTGTCTCTCCATCAGTCCGGGGCCTCATCGGTGCTGAGCCAAGGAGTGGATCCGCGCAGTACCTTCTACATCCTGAACCCTCACAAGAACCTGTCAAGCACAGAGGAGCAGTTTCGAGCCCATTTTAGCAGGTCAGCGGGAGAAGAGTAAGAAGAGGGGTGGGGAAGGGTAGACACAACACAGGGGCAAATGTCCTTTTCTCCAGGATCAAATGCTGCAGCCCATCTTCTCCCTGGTGTTCCTTCTGCCCTCTTTGCCACATGACCCTTCTCACTCCTGCCTTTTCCCTGCAGTAAAGCTGGCTGGAAGGGGGTGGTCGGGGAGGTGCCGAGCTTGGAACAGATGCAGGTGGCCCTGACGGAGCATGACTTGTACATGTGAGTGCTCAGGGCAGGGAGGCGGGGAGAGGGACGGTCCCAGTGTGCAGTGCGGGGGTATCACCATGGTTTGTTCTGGGGCTTTGGAGCCTCTGACTGATTCAGGAGACCTCTGGCGACACAGCAGAGGCCTGGCCCTGCTAGGTCAGGCTCATCTCGCCTCCTCCTGCCGCAGCTATGCAGGGCATGGGGCTGGCGCCCGCTTCCTGAATGGGCAGGCTGTCCTACGGCTGAGCTGTCGGGCAGTGGCCCTGCTGTTTGGCTGCAGCAGTGCGGCCCTGGCTGTGCATGGAAACCTGGAGGGTGCTGGCATCGTGCTCAAGTATATCATGGCTGGCTGGTGAGTCTGGAGGGGCAGAGTCCATCCTAGGTTCCCATCCCCAGTGCTTTCCCAGGTCTGTACCCCCACCTTCCTCCCAGCCTAGTTCCTGGGCATGCCTGGGCCTTTAGCCCTTTGCCATCTTCTATCCTCCTCCTGGAACTATGGGCCAAGGGACTTCTTCATTGGCTTAATCCCTCTCAACCTACTCACCACCACCGCCACCACCACCAATCATGTTTAACTAGGTATTCTGTTTTAGAGCCCTGACTTTGTGTTTCTTCCTTCTCTTTTCCCAGCCCCCTCTTTCTAGGTAACCTCTGGGACGTGACTGACCGTGACATTGACCGCTACACGGAAGCTCTGCTGCAGGGCTGGCTTGGAGCAGGCCCAGGAGCCCCCCTTCTGTACTATGTCAGTCAGGCCCGCCAGGCTCCCCGACTCAAGTATCTTATTGGGGCTGCACCTGTAGCCTATGGCTTGCCTGTCTCCCTGCGGTGACCCCTTGGAGCTCTCCTGTTCTGATAGAAGCCATGTGACTGTTCTACCTCCAAACTTAGATTTGGCCCTCGGGATACATATTTTAAGTAATTTTCCCCAGTGTTTTATATGAAACATTCCCTTTTAACTTTAATATAATAAAGATACATCATTTAAACCCTGTTTTGTGTAGTTCCTCTGAGAACATTTGAGGATAAGACTATTGCCCACTTCCTACTATGTGGTACTATAAATAGATAAGAATAGTTTGCAGGAGTTCAAATCTGAGTGTTGGGAACAAAGGCAAAACCACAGGACAAAGCTGGGCCTGTCCTGGCCTCGGCAGACAAAGCTGAAGGAGAGGGGGCATCAAAATGCTCTAAGTGGGCCCACTGAGGGAGTTCCCTTTGCCACCACCCACCCCCCCCCCCCCAGCTTGTATATAGGTTATAAATATATAAGGGGCGGGTGGGGAAGGGTTGTGGGGCTGGGGCCTCGCTTCCCCTCCTCCTCCCTCCCCTGGTCCCCTATCCCTGGGGCCCTTTGTTAAAAAATAATAAAAGGATTAAAAAAATATTTCCAAAATGGAAAAGAAAAAAAGCTCTAAGTGGGGACAAAGGCCCAAGGAAAGGTAGAGAGAGATCCATTGAGAGTGTCCTGGCCAGGTACCCTCATGTCTATCCTGCCTTCTTGCCCAGGTATCCTGGGAGTGACACCAGTTTAATGCCTCAGTTGCCTTGCCCCACTCCTAAGTGGATGTTATAGGTTGCTGTCCTCTCCCCACATACGCCGTTACACTTGTTAGTGCCATGCACTTTAGCAGCAGATTCTGGGGGGTTCTGCTGCTTGTGTATGGTTTTTCTCTCCCCAACTAGATTAAGTTCAGAAGTATGTATCTTAACACTCATGTATCCCTCACTTCTAGCACATGGTAAAACACTGTATTGATTAATAAACCTACTGCTGTACTTTTTAGTTGATAACGTGCCTCCTTCGTGTTCTCTCCACCGCCAGGCTCCGCTACTCCCCCGCCCTGACCCGAACTTCACAGGCTTCTTCCTTGCCTGTTGTTGCTAGGTTTATACCACCTACGTGGAGCAGCATACACGGCTTTGCAACGCTGTGGTTATGGCCTGAGTACTTTCAAGATTAAGTTCCTTGAGCGTAGGAATCCTGTTCGCTACAACTCGACTACTTTAGGCTTGGAGTGTTTTTTGAAAAGAAAGTGCCTCCACCCTTTCTATTCCAAGCGGAGTCATCAAGAAAACCCTGCCCTTCCTTCCCTTCCGGGACGGAGGACCATAGAGATGCCTGGCGCAGCGAGGCCTCCTGGAGCAGCCATCGAGATGCACAGAGGACGGCTAGAGCGTTGCTCACCCGGCCGTCTTCCGCTTCATAAGCCCTCCTTCCCAACATGGCGCAGTCGGTTAACATCACCGAGCTGAATCTGCCGCAGCTAGAAATGCTCAAGAACCAGCTGGACCAGGTGGGGATGGGCCCCAGAGACACCCCTTTCCTGCCTCACTTCCCTCCCCACCACACGTACTCCCTCGCGCCCCATTCCTCCCCAGCTGGGGAGGCTTCCCTTCCCAGGCGAACCCCCACGCCGTTCCAGGACCCGCCCCTTCTCCGGCTGTGCCCCCTACTCCCGCCAGCCCCCACACTGACCCTCATTCCCGTTCTCTGTAGGAAGTGGAGTTCTTGTCCACGTCCATTGCCCAGCTCAAGGTGGTACAGACCAAGTACGTGGAAGCCAAGGACTGTCTGAACGTGCTGAACAAAAGCAACGAGGGTACGGGGTAGGCGTGTGAAGGCAATCTGGGGGATGTGGCGAGCCAGCTTCTCCTCTTCCCGCCTCCTAATCCAGTTTTCCTTACCTGAGACGAGATCAGCCCATTACGTACTGCATACCGCTGCAGGAGCCCTGTGCATGTTGCTTGCCTAGACTTGAAATGTCCAGGACACTCTTCTGCTCCTGTTGCCCCTACTTCCGTCCTTTTCGTACAGTCTCTGGGTGCTGTGCCGTGTCGAAATTCCCTTTAACGTCTAAACGTTGGAGCTGCCAACCTTCCCCACATACATGTCTTAATTGCTTTCACAGGGAAAGAATTACTGGTCCCACTGACGAGTTCTGTATCCTTTCCGCAGGAACTGCTACCCTGCCCTCTCCTTTTCTCCCTCACACCTAACCTGCAAAGAAGGGCGGGAGGTTTTGATTACTCCAGAGTGCCCGGATGATTCTGAGAATACTGTTATACGGGCTTCGTAGCTCTGCTCTCTAACCTGGGGCCAACATCCGGCTAATGCTTCGTGAGCACCCAGGTGTATGTAGAATCGAGGTGTGATTATTTCCCTTTGCTGTTTGAGGATATAACCTAATAGGGAGGTAAAACTGGTAGTTTACACTTTTACTAATAACGTAGAAAACATAAGCAATAGAAGAATAGAGGAAATAGAAACAAGGGGGTTCATTCTGTTTATTTATCCTCAATTTCAGTTCAACCGTGGCTCTTATTCCTAAGCTATTTGTACTAAGAAACTTGGATTGTGCCTACCTATTGAATGTTTTACTTGAGTGAGCAAGTGATGACAGTACGGCACCTATAAACTGTACCTGAGAACTGACAGGATGAAAGGGAAACACAGGAATATCAGTGTAGTAGGGATTGCTTAAATAATGAACATTAAATCCATCAGGAATTAGTTAATTCATGTTTGGGAGTGTTAAAGGAAAAGTAAGGCTGGCTTTTCACTCAACTACTCAACAGCATAGAGGGAAAACAATCACTCTAGTCTTTCTGGAAGGGCCAATGGGAAGAATTGTAAGAACTGCTTAGAAGGTGGCAGATGGGATCAGGGCAAGGTCAGGGTATGTGAGCTTCTGCATAAGGAACCAACTTCCCTGTCTCTCCACATTTGACGTTTGTAGGCCTCCAGATTATTTGGTCCTTGGGCCTTATAGCTTTCTATTTTGTTTTTATTTTTAAAATTCATTTCTTTTATTTATTGGCCGTATTGGGTCTTCGTTGCTGCACATAGGCTTTCTCTAGTTGCAGAGAGCAGGGGCTGTTCTTAGTTGTGGTGCACAGGCTTCTCAGTGCGGTGGCTTCTCATTGCAGAGCGCGGGCTCTAGGCACGTGGGCTTATTTGCTCTGCGGCATGTAGGATCTTCCTGGACGAGGGCTCAAACCCGTGTCCCCTGCATTGGCAAGTGGATTCTTAACAACTGTGCCACGAGGGAAGCCCAGCTTTGTATTTTTATTTTTTGCTGCATCCTGACGCTTGCCGGATCTTAGTTCCTCAACCAGGAATCAAACCTGGGCCCCTGCAGTGAAAGGAGCAAGTCCTAACCACTGGACTACCAGGGAATTCCCGCCTTATAGCTTCTTAGAAAAGGAGGCTCTTAGGAGGTCAAGCACTGTAGCTGACAAGGAATCATGACTCATGCTAGGCTAGTTTTCCCTTAATCCTTGCTTCTCAGATGTATGTCCCTGGGAAGCTGCATGATGTGGAACATGTGCTCATCGATGTGGGAACTGGCTACTATGTAGAGAAGGTGAGTGGAAGGAAGCATAGTGATGCCCCTCTGAGGGGGAGAACCAGAGTGCAGAATGGGGTCTCCTCTTAACTCCTCACTTACCTCTGACCTTGCAGACGGCTGAGGATGCCAAGGACTTCTTCAAGAGGAAGATAGACTTCCTCACCAAGCAAATGGAGAAAATCCAGCCAGCTCTGCAGGAGAAGCATGCTATGAAACAGGGTAAGCTTGGCGTTGGGCACCTCTTTGAACCCTTTCTATCTCCATAATAACAAACATGGATTGCAGTGTGATCCATGGGGTGTCCCCTTTGCTGGATTAAAACCATGGTTTTCTCTTTGGTGCCTTGATATGTTATTCTTTAGATTCTGTGCATTTCATACCCACTACTTATAGAGTCCTGGGTTAGGTGCTTGAGAAATTTAGAGAGAGGAAATCATGTCTGTGTTTTTGTGTTTGAGTTCCTATTTAATGTGGGTGCAGTGAGGGAGAGGGTGCATGTAAATGAACACATGGCAAAGAAATATAGCCCTAACTAGCTAACTACTAGCAATTACAGCCCTGGCTGCACGTTAGAATCACCCAGAATGTTTAAAAAGAAAACCTCGGCCCAGTCCAAATCAACTATAGTTGACCCTTGAACAATGTGGGGGTTAGGGATGCCAGCCCTTGGTGAAGTGGAAGAAAATCTGCATATAACTTATAGTCTGCCCTCCGTATCCTCGGTTCCACATTTGCAGATTGAACCAATCGTGGATCATGTAGTAACTGTAGTATTTACCATCTGGAAAAAAAAAAAAACAAACCCTACTAAGTGGACCCCACAATTCAAACCCCTGTTGTTCAGAGATCAGCCGTAAATGGGGGTGGGGGGGAGGTGTTCCAGGGAACAGTGTTTTTTTGAAAGCTCCCCAGGTGATTCTGTCGTACAGTCAGGATTGAGAACCACGGTGCTAAAGGCAAACATCTTTTCCGCATTATCATTTTCTCGTTATATCTGACTCATTTGAAACCATATTTTGTTCACTTTTATATCCCAGTGCTTCTCGTATTTACGGACACATTTTAGACTAAATCTGTGTTGTGTGTGCCCTCCACAGGGGATCCCTGTGTTAAACGTTTTATTAACTGTAGTTGGTTGTCCACCTGTCACTTTTCCTTAACTCTGGATTCTCCCGTTTAGCTCCTGACCAGGGTCTGACTCTTCTTTTTCCCCACAGCTGTCATGGAGATGATGAGCCAGAAGATTCAGCAGCTCACAGCCCTGGGAGCGGCTCAGGCTACCGCCAAGGCCTGAGAATTTGTTTCAGAAATGGGGCAGAGGCCGCCTGCTTCGGAGGCCTGGGACTTTGTGGGCGCGGTTTCCTGCAATGCGGGAAGAGGAGGGTCTTGTGTTTAATGCTAATAAATGTGCCAGCTGAGCAGTGTTTTTCTTTTCTTGCCTTAGGCAAGGGACTGGTGATGAGATGGGAGGGCGGTGGTGAGAGGGTGTGCCCCTCTCCCGGGGCCAGATAAGCAGGGGTGATGCAGTGCTCATCTTGGAGACTCCACCCAGGGTCCTTCGCCGAGCGGGGGTCGAAATTCTGCGCCTGGCCGCGTGCCCTCCCTTTGCGGCCGGTTGCCGTGGGAACGGCCGGCAAGCGGAAGTGAGGGGTGTGCGGGCGCTTCCTCTTCCGGGTCGGCGCCATACCTCCCTGCCGGGGCGGCTGCATGTGCCGCCGCCTCCTCCGCTGTCTCCAGCTCCTGCTGCTCCAGCCGCCACCGCTCCGGAGCGCGCATCGCAAGCTCAGCCTGGAGTCCGTCCCACCCTCCAAACGACCCCGCAGCCATCTCATGGCCCCGCCCCGAATCGGGACGCATAACGGCACCTTCCACTGCGATGAGGCGCTGGCGTGCGCGTTGCTGCGCCTCCTGCCCGAGTACCGGGTACGGGCGCGCAGACTGACCCGGGGGCTGCCGGCGAGTCTCCGGGGCGGACCTCGTCCCCCTAACGGGGTCCCGCCCGAGCACCCCTCCTCCCCTTCCCCGGCTCCCTGGAAGCCCAACATTAATCTCCTACCCGCGCGAACCCGGCGGCCCCCTCACCTCCTGTGTCCCCTGCAGGATGCAGAGATTGTGCGGACCCGCGACCCCGAGAAACTGGCTTCTTGTGACATCGTGGTAGACGTGGGTGGCGAGTACGACCCTCAGAGACATCGATATGACCATCACCAGAGGTGGGTTCCCACAACTATTTCTTTCACTTCCTTGATTTCAAGTCCCCTCAGTGCTCCAGTCCGCTGCCGTGGTCAGCGAAGGGAACCGCCTCATCCTGGAAAGCAAACTCTTGAGTCCCATGGGACTACCATCCTGCAGACTTTCAGCTCTCCACCTGCTCTGCACTTGTCTAGCGGGTCTTCGGCCTCCCTGAGCCCTCACATCTGCTCAGGCCTCCCTTGGCCCGGGTCAGTCTCCAGGCCCCTCCAGACTCACCTCCTTTGGTTCAGTCAGGCCTTTCTCCAGACCAGTCTTCACCCCACTGAATACCCCAGCTGGGATTAATCCACTCATGTGTCCTCGCTGCCCCACCTCAGACTCATGGGCCCACACGATTGTGGTGGGTGGTCATAGTTCAGGTGTGTGTCGTCTCCCATGTCATTGACCTGTTACACTGGGAAATCGTTCTTGTCCACGGGTGGCCTGTTATCCACGATACCATTCCAATCCTCTTCCCCTTTCCTCAAGCCCGTGCCTCATCAGACTACCTCAGTGGGTGACCCTCTTTCCTTCCTGCATGCCTGTCCTCAGTTTCTCACTCCTGAACACTCAGCTAGCTTCCTCCTTCCAGTTCAGGAGACATTGTTTCCTTTTGCTTGCCCCTTTTCCAGTGTATCACTTCCTGCTCTGGGACTTCACATCACAGGGTTTCTGCTTCTTGCCTACAGGAAAGAACTCTGCTTAAGCATCTCCCATCTTGAAAACAAAGGAGTGAAAAAACCCCCAAACCCTCCCTCATATACACCACACTGTATAAATTGGTTATCTCTGAGGGATCATGAGGAGATATTATTTTAAGTCTCTCCGTCTCTCCTCCCCTCCCTACCTCTCTCCCTGTTTTTCTAAGTACATGTATTACTTTTATGAATGATGTTGGGAAGGAATGCTCTTGTGTATTTACAGCCTAATCTCTCACCCTCATTTCTCAGCCACTCTTCAAAAGAAGAGCTGACCCTGGCTCCACATTCCGTTCATCTATCCTTTCATGTATTCATTCATTCAGCCAGTTCTCTCCCAATCTCTCTACTGGAAATGCTTGTGGAAAGGGCACCAGTGACCTCAACACTAAACTCAGGTTGGTGGTGGAGAGTCTCACCTTAACTGACCTCTTTGTGGCACTTGACATTATTGACTACTTTTTTCTAATGATTTTATATACTTTTTTTAAAAAATTGTGCAGTATTTTGCACAAAAGAATATATTTAACATTTCTGGAAAATGAAACATAAAATGAACACCCATGAACTGATCTCCCAATCTGAGAAGTAGCACATTACATTACTTTTCCGTCTGTACCTGTGTGCCTTTTCCCTATCCGATCCCCTTTCCTCCCCCAGGAGTAAGCAACATCCTGAATTTTGTGTTCGTCATATCCTTGTTCAGTTTAGCACGTATGTCTATCTGTTTCCAGCAACTACTTATTTAGTTTTTTTTCTTTCTGAATCTTTTCTGGGAGGTTTATTGTTATTAGTCTTTATACCTTATGAATATTTTATAAATACTTTTGTATTTACACAATATGTAATAATAAAAGTCATTAGAACAAAAAAATGAGCTCATTAGGTGATTCTGATGGACTGGTATTTAGAAATTACAGCTGTAGTTTCTACTGCCCTATCAACTGTCATACCTTTTCCGTGTCCTCTGTCCCACTGCTATTCAAATCCCTGCCTTCCTCACTCACCTGGACCACTGCAGGTAGCCTCCTTGCATCTCTTCTTCATGCTGGCTGGCACGGTGCTCCTTCTGACATGCACTGATCTGCTTACATTCTCTCAGTGGCTCCGCATTCCCTACAGATGAAGTCCAAACTCCGAAGTGAAGCCTACAAGGCCTGCCCTGGTCGGGCCCCTGCTGTGTCTTTTGCCACTCACTCCTCAAGCCAAGCTGCTTTCTTGCAGTTCTGTGGAGAGACCTTTCTCTTAACCATTGTATACGTTGTTCCCTCTACCTGGAATGCCTTTTCCCCTTCACCCTTTGTCTGGCAAACACCCACTAATTCACTCCTCAGGAACGACCCAAATGCTTTCCTCCCTCTCCCCTTTTCCTTCTTTATAACTATCTAGAACACTCCCTTAGTTGGTTGTGTGTGTGTGTCTGCCTTAGGCAGATGCCCTTGAAGGCGGGGACTGGTTCTTAGTTTTTTTGTGTTGAATGTCTACAACACAAAGCCTGGCATGTGGTAAGCATTTAATTAACCACTGTCGAATGGATGCATGAATGGAGACTCCAAGCTCAAGTCTATGTTAACCCCTAAGGACAAGCCAAAACCTCCCCAGCTGGGCTTTCTCCCAACTCCCATGGTATTCCCCAGCCTCCCCACCCCACTGTGGCTGCACGTGCACACACACTGTGGGTGAACTGGGCCAGCTGTGCTTCAGCCCCCACCTCCCTGTGCTCCTCAGGTCTTTCACAGAGACCATGAGCTCCCTGTCCCCTGGGAAGCCGTGGCAGACCAAGCTGAGCAGTGCGGGACTGATCTATCTGCACTTCGGGCACAAGCTGCTGGCCCAGTTGCTGGGCACTAGCGAAGAGGACAGCGTGGTGGGCACCCTCTATGACAAGGTGGGGACCCAAGGACCGAGATGCCCCTCGCGTGCATCTCCACCAGGCAGGCTGGAGTGGCACTCAGGACTGGGCTCAGGTCAGGGTTCCTGACCTGTGCTGGTCCATCACTCTCTCCCTCAGTCCAGGCTCATCTTCTCACAGGGGGGTGGTTAATCTCTCTTCTGCCTCCATCCTTGGGTGGTTGTGAGAAGTGGGTGAGGTAATGTATGGGGAGGAGCTTTGAAAACCCTAAAGCATGACCTGACACACATAAGTTGTTCAACGACTTGGTAACAGAGGAGGTTGCTTATGTTTGGAAGCATATGGCTGAGGCTCTGGCTGCCCAGAAGCTGGAGGGCAGCGTGTCTCAGGCGCCAGGATAGCCGTTGGGAGGCACACTGAGTTGGAAACCTGGGAAGGGTTTGATTGTGAAAACCTCTTCAGGTTCCGCCAGCGCCCCCTGCAGGCAGCTCAGCAGATGCCTGTGGTTGGGGAAGGAACAGGGCTAGTGGCCCTAGCATGTGTGTGTCAAATCTGTGATTCTGGGGACACCTATTTGACCCCACCAATATGAAGTTCAGAAGTCAGACTACAGGTGCAGTCAGTTATGTTTTTTGCAGATAGGCTGTTGAGTTCAGTTCTCTGATCCAAAACAGTGAAGTAAGATAAGCGGTTAAATTGGAGCTTCTGGATTACTTAGGTTTTTAGACTGCCTGGGTCAGTTTTCCCTTCTACTGCGAAGGGATTTCTAAGCAATTGAAGTAAATTATACCCAAGGTTTTTTTATTTTTTATTTTTATTGAGGATAGTTGATGTACAATATTATATGTTTCGGGTGTACTACATAGTGATTCACAATTTTTAAAGATTATACTCCATTTGAGGTTATAAAATATTGGCCATATTCCCTGTGGTGTACAATATATCCTTGTAGCTTATTTTATACAGAGTAGTTTGTACCTCTTAATCCCCTGCCCCTATCTTGCCCCTCTCCTCTTCCCTCTCCCCACTGGTAACCACTAGCTTGTTCTCTGTATCTGTGGGTCTGTTTCTTTTTTGTTATATTCACTAGTTTTCCTTTTTTAGATTCCACATATAAGTGATATCATACAGTATGTGATTTTCTCTGACTTATTTCACGAAGCATAATACTCTCCAAGTCCATCCATGTTGTTGCAAATGGCAGAATTTCATTTTTTTGTTTTATGGCTAAGTAATATTTTATGGTATACCACGTCTTCTTGATCCCTTCATTCATCGATGGACACTTAGATTGCTTCCATATCTTAGCTATTGTAAATAATGCTGCTGTGAACATTGGGCTGCATGTGCCTTTTCAAATCAGTGTCTTTGTATTTTTTGGATATATACCCAGCCTAGAATTGCTGGGTCATATGGTTGTTCTATTTTTAACTTTTTGAGGAACTTCCATACTGCTTTCCATAGTAGCTGCACCAGTTTACATTCCCACCAGCAGAAAAGGGTTCTCTTCTTCACATCCTCACCAACACTTGTTACTTGTGGTATTTTTGATGATAGCCATTTTGACCAGTGTGAGATGGTATCTCATTATGGTTTTAATTTGCATTTCTCTGATAATTAGTGATGTTGATGGCCTGTTGGTCAACTGCATGTCTTCTTTGGGAAAATACCTATTCAGTTCTTCTGCCCTTTTTTTTTTTTTTTTTTTTGGGGGGGTACACCAAGTTCAACCATCTGCCCTTATACACATATCCCCGCATTCCCTCCCCTTGCCCATTTTTTAATTGGGTTGTTCGTGGGTCTGTTTGGTTTTTTTTTGGTATTGAGTTATATGAGCTGTTTATATCTTTTGGTTATTAGAATTACACCCAAGTTTTGTTGGTTTTTATTTTTGGCCACGCTGTGCAGCTTGTGGGATCTTAGTTCCCCAACTAGGGATTGAACCCGGGCCCTCAGCAGTGAAAGTGTGGAGTCCTAACTGGACCACCAGGGAAGTCCCCGTACCCAAGTTTTAACTGAGCCTCAGGTTGGGGTCCAGACCTAAAGGTGCTGGGCATAGAGGAAGGAGTTTCTTTTCCAACTCTCCCTGAGAGTAGCACTTTTTCTGCATAGCGCAGATGTGTTGCTATGTAGGCCTATTGTGTAGGGCAATTTTGCGTTAAACAGATATCCCACATCGTTTTCCGCCCCCAGATTCTTGAGGCATCGTCCTACCATTTCTTTAGGCTCAGCAGATGCAGCACCTGCTGATGCCATGTGGCACATCTTGGGCTTCTCTGGGACCACATCCCAGCCCTTGATGTCTAGTCCAGTACTCATCTTCTCCCACCTGATTGGTGTGCTTGGCCAGACCCTCCTGCACCTCATTAACTGGATAAGTGAATACCCTGCTCAGCCCTCCTGGAGATTTACCTTCCAGACCATGAGGATCCACTCCCACAGAGCCCCTCATGGAACTGGAGACTTTCCTTGTTCAGGAGGCAGCAGCCCCCTCCCCGCATGCGCTGGCCTTGGCTCAAGCTTTGAGCGGTACTAAGAGTGAGCACTGGATTAGAAATCAGGTGATCTCAATTCCAGTCCCAGCACTGTATGCTCTCTGACCTTTAGCAAGCTGCTGAACTCCCCAATTCCCCCTTTCCTCATTCAATTAATGTTGGGAGATCCTTGCAGGGCTGTAGTGAAGATTAAAGACTGTTTATGCGCAAACTTTGAGACCTATAAAGCTTTATGCAGATAGTAGACATCCTCCAGAACATTTCTCCTATGCTGTTGTAGATGTATGAGAACTTTGTGGAGGAGGTGGATGCAGTGGACAATGGGATCTCCCAGTGGGATGGAAAGCCTCGGTACGCACTGACCACTACACTGAGCGCCCGGGTTGCTCTGCTTAATCCCACCTGGAACCAGCCCAACCAAGACACTGAGGTAAGGAGGGCCCTGGGGAAGAGACTGAGGCATGTGAGAACTTCAGGGGAGGCAATGGGAGGGGTTGCCCTGTCAAGCCCCAGCAGAGTTAGAAGTTTGGGCCAGCACTGTGGTTCTGATTCCCATGTGATTCCCAGGCTGGGTTTAAGCGTGCCATGGACCTGGTTCGAGAGGAGTTTCTGCAGAGACTAGACTTCTACCAGCACAGCTGGCTGCCAGCCCGGGCCCTGGTAGAAGAAGCCTTGGCCCAGCGGTTCCAGGTATGGGCCTGGGAGGAGGCAGTGTGGCTCGGGTTAGTGACTGCTGGCGGGCTACTGGCCAACAGGGGCTCCCGCTCCTACCCTAAACCTTCCATTCCTGCTCCACTTCCTTTTAGGTGGACCCAAGTGGGGAGATAATAGAACTAGCGAAGGGTGGATGCCCCTGGAAGGAGCACCTCTACCACCTGGAATCAGGGCTGTCCGCACCGGGGACCGTCGCCTTTGTTATCTACACAGACCAGGCTGGACAGTGGCGGGTACAGTGTGTGCCTGAGGAGCCCCATTCATTCCAGAGCAGGTGAGGGCCTAGGGGGCCGTCCTGCTGCCCTTCAGACCTGCTTCAACCCTGTCAGAGGAGAAGGCCACTAACCTAGGCTGCTCCCCATCTCCCGGTTCCTCAAGGCCTCCATTTGCTCCCACCGACTCCCTCTTTCTGCTCACTTGTAGGCTGCCCCTGCCAGAGCCGTGGCGGGGTCTTCGGGATGAGGCCCTGGACCAGATCAGTGGGATTCCTGGCTGTGTCTTTGTCCACGCCAGTGGCTTCATTGGTGGGCACCGTACCCGAGAGGGTGCCCTGAGCATGGCCCGTGCCACCTTGGCCCAGAGCCCAGTACCGGTGCCTCCCACAAATTCCCTAGTCCAATAAAATCTCTTCCATCTCATACTAACCCAGTATTGCTCCATTACTGCCCTACATCATTCTGGGAACTTGCTGAAACTTGGGAAAAGTGCAACATCTGTTATGTGCCAGAGCCTGTGCTAGGTATTTTCTCAGCTTTGCTTTCCAAATCATTTGAAAACGATCCAGTTTCTAAGGGTAAATAACTTGACCAAATTCATAAGAAGTGACTAAAAAGTGAAAGAGCCAAGATCTTAACCCAAAGTCTGTGCCTTTTTCCTCCTTGAGTATACCGCAATGCTCGGTAAAGATAAGTCTCGTAACTGAGTGGAAAACAAAAAAAGACACTTTTTATTACTGAAAGTGGGAGTGAGGAGAGTGGGGCCGAGCAGGGGGTGGCCCTGGGAGAGGGTCCCAAGGGGCAGAGGTTGGAGATGTCTCAGTAAAGAGGGGCAGATCATGAATAGAGCCTCCACCCCCAGCTGGGGGTTCTTGGGTTCGGCCAAACACTGGGCTAAAACGTGGAAACTGGGCATTGACAAAGTACAGAGGGATGTGGGCGATGCGGCCTGTGGACCAGCACTGCAGAGAGAGGGGAAAGCAAAGTCTATCAGTCTGAGCCCAAAGAAGGCCACACAGCAGAGCCGCACAGTAGCCACACTCCCCCAGCCCACTCCTGCAACCCCAGCAGCTGGCCTACTCACCACACTGAGCAGAGCTCCTTTGTTGAAGGAAGGATGGAAAGCGATGAGCTGGGCCTGGGCTCCTGGCTCCCCCTGGATAATGCCACTAGAGGAAGAAGAAAAGGTGAGCAGGCTGCTGGAGGCAGAAGGCAGATGCAGTGGGATATGGGTTTGCTATGGGAAGGCCAGTGAGGAACCGTACCTGCCCAGCACTTACCAAGGAAGTAGCTCAAACACAGGGCTGTTCCGAGTGCGAAAAAGGAGGATGACTGGTTTACCATTCTGGACCCGTGGATTTCCTGTAAGAAATGGATGCAGGGATAGGAAGGAACTCTGGAGGCAGAATCCCAGGGCAGGGGCAGAGAAGAACTGCACCAGGGCATGGAGACAATCAATGGGAAGATGGAGCGACCTGAGCAGAGGCCGCCCTCCCCACCTCTTACCTTTCATGAGCACAGCCAGCCGCTCCCCGCTCGGGTCCCAGACCATGCAGTGAGCCTCTCCCCCAAGTCTATGGGTCGGGACAGCAGGTTGGGAGGGCTCAGTGCGGTCCCTCCCAACTTTGTCTCACTGCCCCTCCCTCACCCACCCAGCTCACCTCTCCTCTCCATCAGATGTCTGTACTGTCGTCTCAGACAGATCTGCCACAATTGTAGCTGACTTTGCGCCTCCAACACACCCCTTTCCCTCACCTGTGGATGGGGGCAGAGGCTCTTAAGTACAAGACAGGGGCCTCCCACTGGTTTCCTGCCTCCTCTCCATCACAGGCATCAATACCTCTCAAGTCTCCCAAGCTTCTTCCTGCCCCCCAAGCTTCTTTACTTCCCTTTATCCTTCAGAGCAGCATTATTCCAGACGGTTCCTGTCTCCCTCTGACTACCCCAATATTGTGCACCCAGAAGTGTTTCCCCTGACTCACCACAACGTTCTGGGAACGACAAGGAGTAAATCAGCGGTTCCCCCAACACAGTGAACAGCAGGCGGTTTCCATCAGGGCTCCAGCAGCCAGTCTGGGGTCAAGGAGCAAAAGGCAGGGAAAGGATGGTCTATGGGGATACAGGAGGGAAGCACAGGAGGAAGAGAGGTAGAGGAAGTGGGGGGACACACTTGGGGGAGCAGGGGCCACCTCCTCCCCAGGTCCTATGACACACTCCCTCCTACCTGACATCGCCCTGATAGGGTAGGCCACCGCTCACAAGTCCACATCTGGGCCTCCCAGACTCTGTGCCAAAGAGAGGCAGGTCAGAGCTTGGACTTACCACCCTGTCAGTCCCAGGTTCAGATCAATGGGAACAACAGGGACAGAAGGCTGTGCTGCTGGAAGTTCCAGGAGCCTAGTGCCTTTCTCTAGGTTGTTCCTGCCACTCCCCCCACTCACCGAAAGACAGCTGAAGGAGTGGTAGCCAGGACTTTACTGCCATCTGGGGACCAGAGCAGGTTGGTAACTCCACCTCCCCGAAACCAGGGAAGGGGAACACAGGTCTCTGTTGAGACATCCCATACCTAGGAGAGAGGGGAAGAGAGTGAGACAGGCGAGACGCAAGCTTCCCTATCATCCCACAGGGGGCTGCCCTCCCTTAAGGTACAGAGAACCAGAGAGGGGAGGAAGCGGGAACGGGACTGTTCAAACAGGAGGAAATAGGTTCCTGTTTACACTGACAGCAGGCAGAATTTTACATCTGAGGAGTCGAGCTGGTGCGGCGCCTTCTCCTGGATGTGTGAAACCTTGAACGGGCAGCGCGTCCGCTCCGTCCCCCGGGGTATTTCCCACCAGCAGGCAAAGCAGGCTCTTTCCTCAAGTCTGAGGGGTGGCCGAAATGACCGGAAGGGGCGTGGGGACCAACTCACCAGGACGGCAGCATCCACAGGCGAAGCTGAGAGCAGCCGCCCCCCGCCGGGGGCCCAGGCCACGCTGGTGACGGGCGTGTGCCCGGGGTGAGAGAGCACGTGGGCACAGCCAGAAGAGGGTCTGCCGAGGGGAACAGGGTGTGGAGTACGAAAACAACAAGAAGAAAGCCCCATGATTCTATTCCCTTGCCTCCTCCTGCTAAAACTTCCCAATCCCAATGGCCCCCTAAGGTTCAAATCCAGGTTGAGGAAAATGAATAAGGTTCATGGAAGTTAAAGAAAAAAAAAAAAGAAGAAGGAAGGGCGGTCACTATTAGGATGTGTAGAAAGGAAAATGGGTGAAAGGAAGTAAACCTGAGAGACAAAAGCTTCTGACCAGTAAAGCTAGAAGGTGCTGGGCTCTGCTCTAGATGAGAGTCCTCTCCCCAAAGGACCAGCCTGCCTGGACCGTGCCGTCACGTCAAGGTTCCAATCTCTTCTCTTCCTAGAGGTATCAACCACTCCCCAGAATGCAACCCGTGCTCCCATCCCTGTCTTTCTGCCTTTCCTGGTCAGAGTCCGCTTCCCCCTCAGGGCTCCTGCGTCATTTTCTGCTCGTCAAAGACGGTGCACGTGGCGACCTCCCCCACGAGACTGGGAGCCAGCGGAGGGCACCGGCTGTGTCAGGCAGCTCTGTATCTCCAGAGCCACATACTTGGCCTGACAGGTGCAGGCTACTATCCAAATTAATGCTGCCCTATCCCTTTTCCTCCCAACCATACCCACCTTTAGCTCTAATGAGGTCTTAGGTCACCTGTCTACAACTTACTCTCTTAATTTTACAATATCAGTTTATAGAGATCCACCTCATTCTTTTCAGTGGCCCCACTGTATTCCACTGAATAGATGGACTATATTCAGTCATGGGATTTCCCTGCTGGTCCAGCGGGTAAGACTCCATGCCCCCAATGCAGGGAGCCTGGGTTCGGTCCCTGGTTGGGGAACTAGATCCCACATGCATGCCGCAACTAAGACCCAACCCAGCGCAGCCAAAATAAATAAATATTTTTTAAAATAATAATAATTTATTCAGTCATGCCTCCACAAATGGACATTTCAGTTGTTTGTAATTTTTTATTACAAACAGTACTGCAAAAAATATTCCCTATATCTTTATGTACTCATGTCATTATTTCTGTAGAATACAGTACTAAAATGGAATTGCACGTTAAAAAAGGCTTGTACTGGGGCTTCCTAGGTGGCCCAGTGGTTAAGAATCTGCCTGCCAATGCAGGGGACACGGGTTCAATCCCTGGTCTGAGAAGATCCCACATGCCACAGAGCAACTAAGCCCATGCGCCACAACTATTGAGCCTGCGCTTTAGAACCCGTGAGCCACAACTATTGAGCCCATGTGCTGCAACTACTGAAGCCCACGCACCTAGAGCCCGGGCTCCACAACAAGAGAAGCCACAGCAATGAGGAGTCCGTGCACCACAATGAAGAGTAGCCCCCACTCACCGCAACTAAAGAAAGCCTGCGCACAGCAAAGATGACCCAACACAGCCAATAAAATAAACAAACAAACAAACAAATAAAAGGCTTGCACCTTTCAAAAGATAAATATGCCAACAAATTATTTCCTGAAAAGTTTATACTACAATATACTCTACTGTTTTCCTAGTCTTGCTAGTATTGGATATTATCGAACATTTCAATTTTAATAACACTAGCATACTGGGAATTCCCTGGCGGCCCAGTGGTTAGGACTCTGCACTTACTGCAGAGGGCCCGGGTTCAATCCCTGGTCGGGAAACCAAAAATCCCACAAGCCATGTGGTGTGACCAAAAAATTATTATTATTATTATACTATCATTCTGAATGGGCCAAAAAGCAGTCCATATATTCTTCTAGTCCTTTTATTTATTTTTACATTTAGTTCTTTTGTGTGCTTGGAATTTATTTGTATTTATATAAAGTGTGAAGCAAGGACGAGCTGTATTATTTTCTAAATGGATAGCCAATTATGCCAAAACCACTTAAAAAAAAAAGAAATCTCGGGCTTCCTAGGTGGCGCAGTGGTTAAGAATCCACCTGCCAATGCAGGGGTCACGGGTTCGATCCCAGCTCTAGGAAGATCCCACATGCCGCGGAGCAACTAAGCCCGTGTGCCAAAAAAAAAAAAAAAGAAATCTCAATTTCTCCACTGCAATGCAAATCCAAATTCATCATATGTTACATTTCCATAAATTCCTAGATCTGTTCCTGAATGTTGTTCTGTTACACTTATCTGTTTGATCTTATGCCAATAACATTCTATTACTGTAACTTCATAAAATATTTCAAAAAATAAAAAAAAATAAAATATTTCAATACTGGTAGGGCAAATCTCCTCTCAATATGCTTCCTTTTCAAACTTTTCTGGGCAATCCTTCCACATTTATTCTCTCATAAAAACTCTTAACTATCATTTTGTCCAGTTCACAAAAACAAAAACCAGCAGAATTCTCATGGGAAATACACTTAACTTGACATCTTTATAATTAAATTTTCCTATCCAGGAATACAGCATTTCCCTCCATTAATTCAGCTCTTTAATATTCTTCAACCACTTTCTTCAGATGTCTAACAGATTAAATAAATTTAACAATTTATTCCTAGTAATCTATAGTAATTGTACCTACTGTAAATAGAACATATTTTCCACTGCAATTTCTCAACTGATTACTGTTGCTACAAAGAAAAGGTATTACATTTTCAGTTTCTTGAATCCACTTACCTTACTACTTAAATTTCTTATTAGATTCAATAGGTTTTTTTATTTGAATCTCTTGTCTTATCTAGGTGTAAAATCATATCATCTTCAAATAAAAACAATTTTCTCTTCTCAAGACTTTACCATATTTTTTCTTGTCTTACTGCACTCATAAGAACCTCCAAAAATAATGTTGGTCAATAATGGTGATGACATCTCCGTCTGTATCTTGACATTATTGGAAATAACTTTAGGATTTCCTATTTCACTGTTTAATATGGTAGCCACTGATTTTAACTATATATTCTTATGTTTAGGTCATCTCTTTGTATTCCTATTTATGTTATATATTCAGCTGAATGTCTGCTTATTGAGAAGGGCATTTATTTATATAAACATTTTTATCCTTTATTTTGCTAATGTAACAAATCATTTTAATAGATTTTCTAATGGTGAATAGTTTTTAATTTCTGGAATACTTTACTTGGTTAAGATTTTTTTTAAATATGCTTTTGGACTCTATTTGCTAATATTTTATTAAAGATTTTAAAAATCTGTGTTCAATGGAATTCCCTGGCCATCCAGTGGTTAGGACTCTGTGCTTTCACTGCCAAGGGCGCAGGTTCAATCCCTGGTGGGTATATAAAATACATAACTAAGGATCTACTAGCACGGGGAGCTCTAAGATACTCTGTAATGGCTGACATGGGAAAAGAATCTAAAAGAAAGTGGATATATGTATATGTATAACTGATTCACTTTGCTGTACAGCAGAAGCTAACATATTATAAATCAACTATAGTCTAATAAAAATTTAAAAAAAACAACAACCCTGGTCGGGGAACGAAGATCCCGCAAGCCAGAAGGCACACCCAATCAATCCATCAATCAATCAAATCAATGCTCATATATTTTCTTTCTTATACTACCTACTGTCAGGTTTAGGTTACATTAGCTTTATAAAAATAAATCAGGACAGATCCTGGGACAGAAAGAGGACATTAATGAGAAAACTGGTAAAATCTGAACAAAGTCTGGAGTTTAGTTAATAACAATGTACGAATGTCGGTTTCTTAGTTTTGACAAGTCTAACATGGTAGTATCAGATGTTAACGACGGGAAATGGTGAGAAGGGTATACCGAAACTCTACTATCTTTGCAGCTATTCTAAAAACCCCAAATTATGCACAAAGTTTATTTAAAGGGAAAAAAAAACCAAATCAGGAGGGTTTCCAAATTTTTCTGTGATCTGGATTAGTTCAAACAACATGGAGATTATCTTTTCTTTGACAATTAGATAGAACTCTCATAAAACCATCTCAGGTGGCATCTTTTTTAGTGGTAGAGCTCGTCCATTTTAATTTCTTCTACAGTCCACTTTGGTAACATATAGTTTGCCAGACAATCAAACATTTCCTTTAGATTTTCAAATCTGTCAATGTAAACTTGTATATAATATTCTCTACTAATTCTTCTACTTTATTCCATAATTGTGGTTACTTCTCCTTTCCCATTTTGAAAATAGTGTCCTTTGATTTTCTATTTTATCTTAATAAGGCTGGCCAAAAGGTTTTCTCCTTCATTCATAATTTAAAGAACCAGTTTCTGGTTTTATATTTAGTTCCTTATCAATGGGGATTCTTTTTCCAATTTCATTGGTTTCAGCTTTTATCCATACTAATCCCCTTCCCCCCATCCTTTAAACCTATATCTGGCAGTCCTCTGAAAGAGACAGTCTTTCCACTCCATGATCCACAGGTACAATCCCAGAAGCCCCTAGTTCTGTCCTTTTCTCTAGATTAGAGCTCCTCAGCACCTCCACCCTGGCCTCAGGTTTGCTTCTCCCGTAGCCTGGGAAATGCTGTGAGGACAAAGCACTTCTCCTTCCAGACCTCCTCACCACCCCAGCATGGCCCCAACCCTCAGGTCAAGGTAAGAGAGAGACTGCTGGGACTCACCGGGTAGACAAGGATGTGGGGTCCAGGGTCCAGATGAGAATGCAGCTCTGACAGGCCACAGCCAAGACGGAGGCACTGAGGGGCTTCCAGGCCAGGGCCGCCACATTTCGCTGCAGCCGGTGCTTCAGGGAGGGGACTATAGTGCTGGGGTGCAAGGGGAGGGAACAGGGTCAAAGCAGGGGCACAGGGGACCTGAGTGTGGTTGAGGGAAATCCAGAGAAGAAAGCTGATCATCCAGGGCCTGGGACAGAAGACAGGATAAAGGCTGGCTCTGGAAAGAGGAAGCATCCAGTTGTGGGGCCTCCTCGACCCCTGTTCTGGAAGGAGCCATGGACCAGGCCCAGGAACTGCATGACTCCCCAGCCACCAAGGCTGGAGAAGGAAGTGGGGACTGACTGATGGAGACTGAAGAGTCAAAGCCCGCCCAGTGAGCCCCCACATACCTGTTGGCATTATATACACGGATTGAGTCATCTAGCAGGGCCACCGCAAACTTGTTGGTATGAGGGTGCCACGCAAAGACCCTCAAGCAGCAGCTGGACCTGGGGCAGGAGTGAGAGTGAAGAGTCCGAACCCACACCTCACCATACCCGGGCCCAGAGCTCAGGTTCCCTTCCATACGAGGACATTATTATTTTTCATTGTTTCTTTTCCTTCCTTTTGGAGGAGGTAGAAGGAGTGAGAATGTGGGAAGCAGTAAGGAAAGGGGTGGGAGGAGTCTCTGCCTTGATTTCCTTCTCCCCAAAAGAAGTTCCAAGGTTCAGGATTTCCTTCCCACAGAAGCTCCAGAGCTTGTACACTCACCAATTTGTGACTTGAGCAAATTCAGCAATCAGATCTTCGCTCCTGAGCTGTAATAACAAAGCGGATAGAGGAAGCACTGGGAAAAAAGGAGCTGCTGCTTCCCTCCCACAGGGGAGCTGGACCATTCCTACCCTCTGCAGTCTTCCCATCACACCCCGACCCTAAGGCATAGGAGGTGGAGAGGGGGTGGGAGTGGGGGAGCAGCAGCCAGGGAGGGCCGGGGAGGAAGCCAAACTTACAGACAGATGGGGGAATAGGGACCCATGGAGGGAGGAGGCCCATCGACAGAGTGCCAGGGCCCAGCTGGACGCCGTCTTCACCCACTCAAACACTGCGGGGTTGAGGAAGCAGTTGTGATTAAACCATTCACAGGGCTCTCACTGAGCACCCTCCCAGGTGAGGGACGAGCAAGGGCAAGCACTCCCCATGTCCTTCCGCCCAACAAGTGCTCTGGACACCCACTCTGTGATATGGGGGTAGGCAGAGGGGAAGTGAAGATGGCGCCAGTAGAGACAACTGGGCCAGGAAATACAGGGCTAAAGGGAAAAGCGCTGGGCCAACAGGTACTGGGATGAATGAGAGAGAATATGGAGGGGAGATGGCAACCATAAAACGAGAGAAGGCTCGAGGTAAACACACTTACCCTCCTCCTCCGAGTTTGCAATTTCATTCAGCACCCCAAAAAGGCCCACATCACGCCTGAAGAGGAGAGGGAGCTGTGAGTCAGATTCCTCTGATCCCTTCCGTCTCCTCTCCAAGTTCATCCATTCATTCACTCAAAAAACATGTATTAACAACAAGAACACTCACATTTAATGAGTGGCAACTATGTGACATGTACTTTATATATATTGTCCACCAATGAGGCAACTAAGGCTCAGGGGTCTTTCAGGGCTTTGTGTGCAGATCAAGGAGTTAAGACTCAGCCTAAGAAAGTAAATGGAAGCCACAGGAGTTTAAGCTGAGGAATAAACTGATCACACTGGCATTTTAGAAAGATCAGTCTGGCTGCAGACTAGAGGGGGACAAGAATGGAGAGAAAGAAAAGGGTTAAGAGGCTACTTCTGGAATCTAGAAGAAAGGCCAAAGTGGGGATGGAGAAAAGAAGAGAGATTTGAGTGCTTGAGGAAACAGAACGGACAGGATTTGAGGACTAATTCAACACTAGTAAGGCAAAGAGTAATATCAAGGGAAACACCTGGATGATAATTATATCACGTAATGCTGCTTACGCGGTGCCAGGGCTGGGCTAGATGTTTCTCATACATCGTCTAATTTAGCCATTATCACAACCCTACAAAATAGGTATTGTTATCATCTGCATTTTTAGATGAGAGAACAGAGAACGTGAAGAGGTTAATTATCAAAGGTGAACTAGGTAAGAAATAAACAAGTCAGGATTCAACATGTCTGTCTGCCCCAGAGCCTACATTCAAACCACTTGCTCCTATATGACTAGGAAGGCCATTCCTAGAGATGAAAAACACAAGGAAAAAGAAAGGAAAATGAAGAGACTGATTTTGAACGTGCTGAGTGTGCGAAGACAATATCTGACTGAGGGTGTTAGGCAGACAAGTGAACACGCAGGTGTGGCACATCAACCACAAGTCCAGCACAGGACCCCAACATTTAAAAGACAGCAGATGGGGGGACTTCCCTGGTGGCGCAGTGATTAAGAATCTGCCTGTCAATGTAAGGGACACAGGTTCACTCCCTGGTCCAGGAAGATCCCACATGCTGCAGAGCAACTAAACCCATGTGCCACAACTACTGAGCCTGCATGCCACAACTACTGAAGCCTGGGCACCTAAAGCCCATACTCCACAACAAAAGAAGCCACAACAATGAGAAGCCCACACACCATAACGAAGAGTAGCTCCTGCTCACCACAACTACAGAAAGCCCGAGCACAGCAACGAAGACCTGACGCAGCCAAAAAAAATAAATAAATAAATCAACAAACCTTTTAAAAATAACTAACTAAATAAAAGACAGCAGGAAGAGAAGCAGCAGCTAGAGAGGCAGAAAGTGAGAAAGAATCCAAGACTGAATGGCTTTTAGCTTCACTAAAGAAGACCTGCAAATTAAACTGCAATGCAACAGCAAATATCAAAGTTTGATAGCACACGTGTTAGGAGACAGGCACTCCCACACACTGTTTTTGTTTTGTTGTTTTGTTTTTAAATTTTTACTGGCGTATAGTTATCTCATACACTGTTGGTAGGTCTGTAAATATGTGTAACTTAAACAGAGAACTACATGGCAATATGTCATGACTTTACAAATGAACACCCTCTTTGAGCTCTGCTACTTCATTCGTAGGAATTCACCCCACATGTGATGACGATTAATAATAATTAAAATAATAATAGCAGCTAACTCTGGATGGGATTAACACTGTCAATGAGCCACTTGATGGGCCAGGCATTTTTTTCTAAGTATTCTACTCATTTAATCCTCACTACAACCTTGTAAGATAGGTTCCATTTTACAGATGAAGAAATTGAGGGACAGAGTGATTACGTAACTTGCCCAAGGTCACACTGCTAAAAAGCGGAACGGCCAGGAACGGAACCCAGGCTTCACCCCTCCACGTGCAAAAGGAATGGCCCATGTATGAGATTACTGCCTGCGACCTTATACCTAACCTTGCTGAGCCTCCCGTAAAGGTTCAGAAAGCGATAATGACATGAGGGAGCAGGTTCACATAATTAAACTAGAAAGGAAAGCGAGTCACTGGAGATGAAATGGAACTACTGTTGCACAGCTTTGAGTTCCATAAAACGGACTGATCATTTGCTATGCGGAGTAACAGACAGCTGTGAGCTAGAGAGTGCCGGGAAGCCCAAGGCAGAGGGGTGGTGACCGCATTGCCTCTGGGATCTGCAGACCACTGGCCCTGGAGGCCCTTCGCCATATCTCACCAAATGTTGAGGCATCTCTTCCACACTTGCTCCCGGTGGTGGATGAAGGCAGTTCTTGTACCGTGGTCCAACCTCCCAGGGGTCTTCAGGGGATCCTTAGTCAGGTTTAGGACAGGAAGATTGATCCACTACAGCCAGAAATGAGAAGTATGACAGTGCGTCAGTCTCTTCCCCAGATCTCTACTGAACTTCGTGCCATCTCCAACCCTTGGTTGGGCTGAGGGTAGAGGCTCCAGAGACCTGCTTCCCATTTCCACAAATATAACACTGGTGGGACTAGGAAACGGGTCGTAGCTCCCTTATCTGTAAAACTAGAATAATATTTCACACGGTTGCTGTGATTATTAAATCACATTATGAAAACATTTGTGGAGAACACCTGACTCAGAGCCTCTTTCTTCCACGCAAACGCTCAATAAAGGTCGGTTCCTCTTCCTTTTCCTCCACCACAGGAAAAAACTCCCCAGGACATGCCCTCCCAGTTCTCCCAGATACTGTCCCCACCTTTCCTGAAGTCCTGTCCTGCACCCTCACATCCGCTAGATTCGCCCTCACTCTCTCCATCTCCGCTAGGCCCGCACCACAGCTCCTCAGCATCCCTCATCCTCCAACCCCAGCTCTAAAATACATTCCAGCCCTTCTATTCTTCTCCAGCCTGGGCCAGGCTGTTTCCAATCCTCCAGTCTAGGGACCGCGACCCCGACGTTGTCACGCTGCCCCTGCTCCCCTTTTTTCTCCGACTCCGCCCCCCACGCCTGTAGGTCCTCTTCCTCCTCGCCCTGACCACCTGGCCCCGGAAGTCGGGAGGCGGACTCTCATAGCTACTGCCCGTCACCAGCTCGTTATTGTGCTCGTATAGGGTGACTTGTCCCCTGGGCGGCGGCGGAGGGAACAACCCCAGGGAGCACATCCTGCGGCTCCCAAGGGCGTCCGGAATCAGCAAACTCCCGGATCCCGCTCCTCCGACTCTTAGTTCCCGGGCTAGATTCGGATGTGTAAGGGTAGTCGCCTGGGACAAACGGCTATGCAAAGCTCAACGGAAGTGAATGGAAGAGTAACGGAGAAGAAGGACGCATGCGCAGTCCTGGGACAGACTTCCGGCGTCCTCGCGCGCCGCCTGGCGGCGGGACGGGGAGAGGTGCAGACACGTCCGCACGACAGACCGCTAGTTAAGGGTCGGAGCGGTGTTTTGTTTTGTTTTGTTTTGTTTCCTGTGAGACTGCTGTTTTCCCAATTCCGAATTCCCCAACACAGTCTCCCACTCACTCTCAGCACTCGAAAAGCCCAAAATAAGCCACGTTCAGGGAAGTACCTAATTAAGCCCTCCGAGGACTGTGGATCGCCCAGAGGAAAATACCGACTGTGTCACGGGCAGCTGGCTGGCAAGTTGAGGGAAAGCTTCCGAGAGGAGTTAAGTCAGGCGGGAGACCTTCGGAGGGAGAGTGCTGCGCCCGCCAGAACCTAGAGCCCACAGGGTTAGGCCTCCTGGAAGGAAAAGTGGGAACAGCCGGGACACTAACATTGCCTGAGCGGTTATTATAAGTGCTTATATAATCTTTACAACAACCCCGTGAGGTGGGTACCGTTATATCACCATAATGAAAGTGAGGCACAGGGAGATCGGACCTAAAAAAATACCAAAACCAGCCCTTCTGACTTAAGAATGAAAGTGAGATTGAAAGGAGAGGGGCAAAAATAGGTGAAGGAGACTGAGGTACAAACTACAAGGTATAAAATAAATAAATTACAAGGATGTAATGTACAGCACAGGGAATATAGCCAATATTTTATAATAACTTTGTAGGGAGTATAAGCTATAAAAATATCAAATCACTGTGTTGTACATCTGAGACTAATATAATACTGTAAATCAACTATACTGCAATTTTTTTAAAACAAGTGAGATTGATCTTATTCTAACGCCAAAGAATGGAACTAGAACTGGAGTCTAATGCAGAATGAGGGCTCCTTTTCTTTTTTTTTTTAAAGAGAACTTTATTTTATTATGTTTTTGGCTGCGTTGGGTCTTTGTTGCTGTGCGTGGGCTTTCTCTAGTTGGGGAGAGCGGGGACTGCTCTTCGTTGTAGTGCTCAGTCTTCTCATTTTGGTGGCTTCTCTTGTTGCCGAGCACGGGCTTTAGGTACTCAGGCTTCAGTATTTGCAGCACGTGAGCTTAGTAGTTGTGGCTCACGGGCTCTAGAGCACAGGCTCAGTAATTGTGACAACCGGGCTTAGTTGCTCCACGGCATGTGGGATCTTCCCGGACCAGGGATGGAACCTGTGCCCCCTGCATTGGCAGGCGGATTCTTAACCACTGCATGGGGGCTCCTCTTCTTACAGCTGTGTGACTTTGGAAAAATCATTGAATTCTTTGAGACTCAGCTCCCTCATTTGCAGTGTCCTATTATACATGGCTGTTTCCCATACAAAATAATGGGAACAAAGCCATTTAATAAACTGCAAAGTGCTAAGCAGATACTGGAGATGAAGAGCCCTAACTCTGCTGTGAACTAGGTGACCTTAGGCATTGGTTCACTCATTTGACATGTTGATGAGGAAATGCCAAGGACCAAGCTCTTGGGACGCTGGACTGTATAAAGCACGGTCCCCATTCCCAAGAGCAGCCAGTCTCATTGGAGACTCTAGGAGGCATTCTGCTTTAACATTCTTGGATTCTATATCTGCCCCTCCTTTCTACATGAAAAGCTCCCTGCAAGAGTTATTCCCCAGGGGACTTTCCTGGTGGCACAGTGGATAGGACTCTGTGCTCCCAAGGCAGGGGGCCCAGGTTCAGTCCCTGGTCCGGGAACTAGACCCCACATGCATGCTGCAACTAAGAGTTTGCATGCCACAACTAGGGAGCAACCAAGGAGCCTGCCTGCCGTGACTAACACCCAGTGCAAGCAAATAAATAAATATTTTTTTTAAAAAAAGTTATTCCCGGGTCAGAAAATCAGGGGCTCCAGAATGTTAATGGACATAGGACTCACCTGATGATCTTGTTAAAATACAAATTCTGGGATGGAGCTCTGAAGCTGTATTTCCAAAAAGCCCCCAGGTGACACTGCACAGACAACACTTTGAGTAGCCTCTCTCCCCATTTAATTACTTCCCTGTCACCTGGGAAGTCACAGAAAACCTAAAGAGCAGGTTATAAAAACTGGGGAAGTTTGGAGAAATTGGCTGGGAAAGCTCTCCTTGAGACAGGGAAGCAGTACAGGTTTGAAGGAAAAGTGGGAGTCTGTGACTTTGACAGATCGGTAGAGAGCAGTGAGAAGCCACCCACAAATGTTTTGTTTGTATCTTACCGTGACACCATCCAACTCCAGATACCCCAAGAACTCAGTACAACCTGGGCCTGCAACTTCCACCCTCCGTTCACCGAAGCCTGAGTTTCAACAACAGATTGCGTTATAATTATCAGTTAGGTGCCTGCCTCTTATCCTGTGATGTGACCTGGAGAGAAGGAACAGTGTTCTGTGTGTTCATGCTCCACCACCGCCTCCCCCGTACAGCTTTATTTAACGTTTGCTGAATGCTTTTTCACAGTCTGCAGACTCTTAGGAGGCTGAAGTCCAGGCCTAGCGCACTCCCCACTAACTTCACCAGGGGGCGCGGCGGCCCTGGCGACACTGTGACGGTGACCCCCCCCCCCCCGCCCCAGGGGCTCAGAGAGCTCAGCGGGCGGTCTTCACCCGGGCCTCCACGACCTGGGCGGGAAACCGAGGCAGCGCCCGGGCCGCTGCCCGAAACTTCTAAAATGGGCCCCCCACTTTGGGAGGCAGGAGACATCGCGGGAGCCTGGGTGCCTGGACCTCGGCCCGCCGCTGTTTCCCGGGCGCGCCGAAGCCCCGCGCGCCGGCCCGGGGCCGGTAACCAGGCGCACATGGCCCGCCCGGCCCTGTTTGTCCTGGCAGCGCGCCGCCGCTCTTTGAGGCGGTTTTTATCTCCCAGAAACCAGCAAAACCCCAAGCGGAGTCTAGGGAAGATGAAAGGGGCCGAGGGGCCGGGGAGGGGAGGACCGCGAAGCTGCGGCGGGCGGGAGCTGGCACCGGACAGGCGGAGACCAGGAGGCGAGAGGGCCAGGCCCTGGGGGAGGGGGTGTCCCAGGGAGCCGGCCCCGCGGGGTGGGCGCCGAGCCCGGGGGTCCACTTCGGGCCGTCCCCTCTCGCGGCCCGGCGCCCTGGCGTCCCCCGCCCCCCTCTCAAGCGCTCTTCCGCCGCGGCCTCCGGCCGGCCCGAGAGTCCTCGGAACTCGGATCCTTCTTCAAAGCGCCTTTGAAGCCCCGCGCCCCGCCCGAGGGCAGGAGATTTCGCACCTGGACGGGGGCGGGGCGGGGAGGGGGCCGGCAGCCCGTGCCCTCCCGGACGGCCGCCTGGGACCCGCCGGCCCCCTCCCCCGCTCCAGCGCGGAGCGCCTCTCCCGGGCCCGAGAGGGGCACGGGCGGACGGGGGCGACGCGCGCAGCCGGGCCCGGGCTGGGGGAGCCCGGCGGGGGAGCCACAGGGGGCGGAGGCCGCACAAAGCCCTATTGTGGCTGGGGGCTGGCCGCCACAGAGTGGCTTTTGTTCCTCCGCTAAGCCCGTGGCGGGCACGACTGATTGCAGGGCCGGGGGGGGGCGGGTTACGTGCCAGGCGGGTCCGCCCGCGGGAGCCGCACCTCGTCCGCACGGCGACCGCGGGGCCGGCGCGCGGCCCGGCCGCGGCCCAGGCCAGGTCCGCCGGTTGCCGAGCCCGAGAAAGAGTCAGGGAAGAAAACCTCTTCGCCTTCTCGACTCCGTAGAGAGCTTTGGGCGGTCAAAAACTGACTTCCGCCGCAGGGCCGGGCCGCCCAAGTATTCGACCCCGGGCGTAACGTGCAAACCGGCACGACACAGTGCCCTCGGGGACTCCCCAGTTTGCCAAGGAGAAATCCTGTGGCTCGCTCTTCTTCCCTCCTCTTCCTCTTTTCTCACCAGGACAAAATTTTAAATCGAACTTTTATTTATTAAATTAAAAAAAAAAAAAAGACTCCATGAGGGCATGATCCCTTCCCTTCCACAATATTACCCTCTCCCCAAGCTCCGGCGGCTTTAACCCTGTAACTTGGGGCCTTGAGGGAGCAAGAGATAGAAAAGGAGGATCCAAAGTCACAGGAAAGGCATTCAAAGGCACGAAGCGGCTTTAAAAGTCACTGGAGGTGGAGTTGGGAGCATCGGAAGTCCCAGGTTGGGGGCTGTGGATGCACCCCCAAGTCAGCTTGGGGACCTCTGTCCTCCTAGCTCTATAATTCTTCTTTCGCATTGCTTCTAGGCGCCAGCCTAGCACAGTGCCTTGCACAGAGTAGGCACTCAATAAATACTTGATTTTCTTGATCTGATCCCAGAGAAAGCCTTTCCCACCTATTCTTCAGGAGAGACATCTCCAAACCAATGTCCTCCTCGGCTTAGGTGGGCTTCCCCAAAGAGCATGTCTAAGATGGCAGCTGCAAGCTCTCCGTTACCACAGCAACAAGGGATTAGCCTGATGGGGTCATGGTGTCAGGGGAGGGGCAGTGGAAGAACCTGCTCTGGGGTCAAGGGAGCTGGGGTACATTCCAGTCCTCCCCTCCATAGGACTTGAGGTTTCACAGCTTCTGGCCAGGACTGGAAATATTAGAGATCCCCTGATCGTAAGATATCCCATTAACTCTTCAACAGAGATCTAGCTAATCAACCGTATTAGCAGAGATTCCATTAAGAGAAACACCATTAACTGAGACCCTGATGGTGGAAATTCTATTAACAAGATCTCCACTATCACTTTTTCTAGACAGAGATGCATTGGGCTAAAATTTCCATAGCAGAAATGGACCCCTTCCCTCCCCAGCTCACTCTACCTGACCTGTCATCATAACTTAGATAAATAGAATTATTATTATTACTATTCATTTCTCTTGGAAAATAGGGGTTAAATATACAGGCCTGGGGGCAGCCTCCCTGACCCTGGGGTCACCCCATCTTTGGGATCAGATCCCCACTGGTCTGCCCCCCTCTTGGCACCCTGCTCCCTGCCAGGTCACTTACCCCAATCCCCCAACTGTGGTCCCTACCGAAGAGGCCACCAGGGGGCAATACATCATCATCATCATCGTCATGACTGTGTTTGTAAAAAGGAAGAACGCTCTGGAGCATGGAAGACAGTGGACTACGAAGTTGAGAAGACTGGAGCCTGGGAGCTAAGGGACAGCGGTAAATAAGCTTGGGAAGCAGAAAAGATGCACGTCAAGGAGTTAGTGAGAGGGAGAAATAAAGTGTCGGGAGCCCAAAATGGAGGGAAAGTGAGCTGGTGTGGTAAGAGCAGAGGAGAGAGAAACAGCAGTGGCAAGGAGAGAGCTTCGGAAGCTGAAGAGCAGAGATCAGGCACGAGATGAGGGCCTGAGATGAGAGTTTGCCCAAGGGGCTCGTGGCAAGGGGAGGAAGTGAGCTGAGGAGGCGTGCAAGGAGATACCCAGGCCCAGAAGGGGGGTGGGGGTGGGAATGGAGCTAGTCCCAAAGGGCAGCATGCATGGGGCAAAGGGAGTGAGGGGCAAGCAGTGGTCCACAGAGCCAGGAGGGGCTGGCAAGGCAGCCCAGGGGCTAGACACCTCAACCGGGCTCAGATCTCCAGCAGATTGCTCTGCTCTGGACTGCCTTCAGGGGCTTTTTCTGCAGGCGCTGGTGAGGCTGAAGGTCGGGGCGTCTGACTGGCCTCCTCTTCCCCTGCACCGCGGCCCTCCCCCAGCTCCTTGGGGCCACTGGGCGGGGGTCCTGGGCCTGGCTCGCCGTGGGTGCGTTGGTGTTTGCTCAGGTGATCACTTCGGGTAAAGCGCTTGGAGCAGAGCAGGCAGGTGAATTTCTTCTCCCGGGTGTGAGTGCGCACGTGGCGCTCCAGCTCGTCCGATCGGGTGAACCTCTTGCCGCAGAAGAGCCAGTTGCAGACGAAGGGCCTCTCGCCCGTGTGCCAGCGCAAGTGGGCCTTCAGGTGCGAAGCCTTGCCGTATACCTTGCCGCAGCCGGGGATGTGACAGCTGTGGATCGGCTTCTTCCGCAGCCCGGCCGCTGCAGCGCCCAGGCGCTCTAGCTCCTGGCAGTTGGGGCAGTCGCAGGAGGAGCGCCCCGCTCCACTGCCCCCGTAGCCAGCACCGCCCCCTGTGCCTGCACCCCGCGGGGGCTTGGCTCCACCGCTCCCCTCCAGCTGCCCGCTGTTGCCCACTGCCTTGGGTTTATAGACATCTTGGGGCAAGACATGCTGGGGCCCTGGTTGCAGGAGGTGAGGAGCTGGGTAGGGGGCTGGATTAAGGGGGGCAAAGTCGGACGGGTAGGTGGGCAGCTGGGGGTTCAGTGGAGGTTGAGCAGGGCCAGTGGGTAGTGTCCCTTGCAGCCCATCACCCTGGCCCTGCCCGCCACCTAGCCAGTTGCCCCCAGGGTGCATGTCCCACCAAGGCGTAGGAGCATTGCCAGGGCCTGGTGAGATGCCTGCGTGGATGCCTGCCTTGTACCAGGAGCCATAGGGGTGTGCCATGTCCAGAGAGGTGTAGACACTGGGCAGGCAGTCAGAAGAGCTGTGGCCCTTGGGCACTAGTAGCCCAGGGTCCTGGGTACCCGTGGGCCCAGGGAATGAGTGGGAAAAGGGAGGATAGTCATTGGCATAGCCCGAGGTGGGTGCTGGAGGACTGCCTGCAGGTGAGAGGAGCCCATTGGTGCTTGAAAAGGGAGCTGGGTAGGCGTCCCCCATGGTTTTGGGGGCTGAAAGGTCACTGCCCACAGAGTATGGCTTCTTTGTGCCTGCTTTGCCCAGCGTCGTTGAGTCCCGCAGAGGGCTGGAGCCACCAAATTTGCTGCACGCTGCCGTCAGCATGGCCAGGGGACTGGAGCCATAGTGAGCTTCCTCCTGTGGCGAGAGGAAAGCACTGCTTAGAGGGGGAGGAGGACATGCGCAGGAGGACTGCGCACCGCAGAGACCTGGAGAACGGAACAAGGGGTCGAGGAAGAGTTGAAAAGGATGGGGAATCAGAGTTGGGGTGGGGGGCAGTGAGGACTGGGACCCAGGGCAGATCTCAGATGGAGTCTGGAAAAAGAGCAAGGGACCAAGACGGCCGCCTAACGCCCAACCCAGCAAGCAGGAAGCAGAGCTCCCTGTGGTGCTGGGGGTGTGCAAGGGCCTCTGAGGAATGGGAGATGCTTCTTAAATAGCCGTGAGAAGAGCTGGGGATAGAGGCAGCACCTGGGTCTGGTGAGAATTAGGGATCCTGACCCTTGGAAGTGGGCCGGAAGGAGAGGCCATGGTCAGGGACTTGGACAGGAAAGATGAGTCTGAGAGAGCTGCCTGGGTAGAAGGCGAAGCCTTAGGGGACTGTAGTCGCCCCCGTTCCAGATTTTCCCAACTTGACCCCTTATTCACTTCCTGTCTCTGCTTCATCTCCTGACTAAGGCAGTGGCCTGGTCTCCCTGAAGCAGTGTCCTCGTGTCCCTGGTAAGGAATCTCTTTCTCTTGGCAGGGACCCTGGGGCTGGGGAGCGAGAGGAAGCGACGGCAGAGACACTGGGACATTGAGAGGGAACAGGGCTGCCGCCAAGCCAGGACTGTGGCTGAGGCAAAAATGTCTTTCAAGCGGGCATTGGGCACCTCCTGCTTTGTGGAGCCAGCTGGTAACCCTTTGGGAGGGCTGGGAGAACTGAAGTCTTCACGCCCCTCCAGGGCAAGAAATTGGGATGGCTAAGATACTGGCTCAAAGCCACACACCCCCATGCCTCAGTGTCCCCTAACACATAGACACCACGTAGTTGGCCTCTCTTCACCCCTCCAGCACAGTGAGAGAAGGAAGACGTGTGTAGATGTGGGGCACGGGGGTCTTTTAGAAACACACAATGCCCTTCAGGCCCATCGTGCTGCTGCTACCAGGGCAGACCACCCTGAGATCACCATCCCTCAGGAGCTCATGGTACCCCTCCCTGGGTCAGCCGCAGGGCATCCCAGAAGGAGATGCCCTCCTGGATCCCTGGCTCGCATAGATAGGCACCCATTACTGAGAATCCCACCAAAAAAAAAAGATGCCCCCAAAAGCTGACCCTGTACAGTTCCCTGACTGGAGCCCTCAAAAAAACATGTACCTGGTGCCTTCCCAGTAAAACTGAAAAAGAACCCAAGAATCCAGGGTTCCTAGACCGGCCTGCTAGCTCCTAGCATGTGATATGTGCGGTATGTGCCTGTGACACCAATCCTACAGGTAGATCTGGGGTCCAGTGTTTGCAGTGAGGGGTGTGTGCAGTTGCCAGCTTTGCACTGCTCCCCAAATGCAAACCTGCGGTTCCCCCCGTCCAGTTACCTCTCTCTGAGGTCCTGTTGAACCCCATGGACTTCCAAATTTGAGCCACTGAAAACGTCCTCAAATCTGGCCGTGGCAGAAGCCCTGTGTCCTTCCTAGCTAGGGTTTCCCTGGAACCTCTAATCTCCCCAGCAGAGGGTGAGTAAAGCAGGGTAGCTGATGGGGCAGGAGGCAAATCGGAGCAGAAAGGAGGGGTAAAAGGAGAGAGGCAGAGACTCAGAGACACCGGAGCAGAGGACCCTGCAGGGTAAGGACCTGACATAAAAGTCCCCCCCCACCCCCCAGTCCGGGGAGGGGTGATGGTGGCGGAGTGAAAACAGAGGGGAAGCTGGCCCCCAGAGGCAGAAATGGGCAGGGACCCAAAAGAGAAGAAAGGGAAAAAACAACAAAAAGGAGGGAGAGAGAGGAAAGCAGAATAAACAAAGCAAGAGAGGTGATGGAAAGAGACTGGGCAAGGAAGGCACATGAAAACAGATGAAAAGAAAGGAGGGTGAAAAAAGAAAAGGGGGAGGGGGAGGAGGAAGGCAGATGTCCTACCTAAGAGAAAATCCCCACGGTGCTGGGCCCCAGAAAACCCCCAGACCAGGCCACTCCTCCCTCCTTCTCCCCCTGACCACCCCCTCCCCCCTCTGCCTGCCCGGCCCGGCCCGGCTCCGTTGGTTTCCCTGCGGTCGGTTTATTTTTAAAAACGCCGACGCCGTCCCCCCCGCCCGGCCCTCACACTGTGGCCACAGGGGCCTCAGCCAAGCCCAGGGACCCCACCCAGCCGTAGGGAGGGAAGGAGAGGTGAAAGAAGGCAAGCAGCCCCAGGCCAACAGGAGACCCCAGCACTGGGCAGCAGAGGCCCCCAGGGCCCCTGAGGGCAGGGAAGGGGGGGCAAGGCACCAGACCACTCGGTGGGTTGTGTAGGTTCTGGAGGCCAAGAGCTGGGCACCTGGCTAAGTCTCACCACAGCCTCGGTTTCCTTCTCTTGCTGCTTGGGCTCTGCTGAGCACTGCGGAGAGGGTCCTGGTTAAAGATCCCAAATACTCTGTATCCCCATCCTGGGGGCCCAGGGGCCACCTTCAAGTTGTTTTTCCTCTTACTTCCACCCACCATTCATTGGAAACAAGGACAACCACAACAAAACAGGCTTTAAGTACTGAAGGGGGAGTCCCTGGGGAAGGAACAAGATAAGGAGCTGTCCCAACTCTCTCACCCACCCAGGGAGGAGAGCCCTGTCTTTCTGCTGACCTCCCACTGAAATATTCACTGGACATCTGAGCGCTGACTGGCCATAGGCTCTGGGTACCCAAGGTCCCAGCTTCTACTCCACTTTCAGCCTCCTCCCAAGTTGTTTAGTTTTCCCAACTTCCAAGTCTCCATCCCATCTAGCCCCCACCCCCATATCTCCCCCCTCCCTATTCCTCTGCAACTCACACAGCCCAGCCGAGCCTCCCACCAAGATGTCCTCTCTGAACCCCCAAGTTCTTCCCACTGCCAAAAAGGACTTCCTGATGGGAGTGGGAGAAGAAGGTTGAGGGCCCACGTGCCACCCAAAATAGGTGAAAGAGAGGCTGGAAGCCTTGGTGTTGGAGGCATCTCCAGCTCATGGGGAGTGAGGGACATGAAAGTCTGGTTTCCACGACACGCTCTTCTTGCCAAGTGCTACTCCAATCCAGTGTCTTTCCAGCAGGCCTCTGGCCTAGCGGCTCCTGCAGCCACCAGTGCCACGCTGGCAACTCTGGCATGAAGCCCACACCCACTGACACTGCCCCTGCCTTGGGTGGACCCAGGACTTCCATGCACCTTAGTCCTCCAGCTTCCTCAAGACCAACCACAGTGTTTCAATGATGTCTCGATCAAGTGTCTCTTGGGGAGATGGCGGGGAGAGCGACCTGCCCCCTTGCAGTGGGGCGAGAGCACGGCACCTGAGCGCCCCCTGACTGGGCCGTGGTGTACACCCATTGCCTTGCATGCCTTTCCCTCAAACTCAGTCGCAAACTCGCTAGCCACCAGATTGCCACACCCCACACCGTCCCCCACTTGGACTAACAGATACTCAGGTGACCCAGCTTATACCCACACACATACCTGTGCTCTCACAAAGCCAGCCACGTGTGCAGGCATGCTGCTTTACATTCTGACACTTCCACGCAGGCCAGTGAACACAGGTGTTAAAAGACTCCCCGTGCATCTCACACACACACACCTCTGCTGCAGGCTTGAGTGAGTCGGCTTCCTGTTTGGCCCATTGCCCCTTGGACCTGAGCTAGTGCACTGGGAGCAGGGATGGGGCCTTTAGAGGGGCCCAAGAATACAGAAGGTCAAGGCTACTGATGGGAGTTGATCTTTGGGGAGGGCTCTCTGGTCCCAAATTCCTGCAGAGGGACCCAGAAAGCAGAGGTGGTGACAGAGACACAGAGTCAGAGACCCAGAAGCTAGGAGAACTCAGGACATTCAAACAGGCTCTGAGTGAGTGTGAGTCCCCATTTCCAACTATGTGCCATGAGTCCCCCCAGAGCCCTGGCAGAAGTAACGATTTCTCAAGCCCCCAACCCCTGACCCCCATGGTACCCTGGTTCCCTCCGTCCCCAGTGCCAGAGACAAGGGATGCTGGGGTCCCAGCCTGGAGGGGAAGTGGCCCAGTCCGCCCTGGAGCCTCCCACTCCCAAAATAGAGCTGAGTTTGTCTTTGGCTGAAAGCTAAATATTTGTGAGCCGGGCAGGCGGCCTCAGACCCTGGCCCTCCTCCTTGGTTGCCTCTCAGGCCTGGGCCCAGTTCCTCTGGTCAGCCCCACCACATGCAGGGACTGCCCATTCCCTTCTCTCATTGCCCACCTCCTCTCCTACCAGCCCAGAAGCCCAGCCCCCTCCCCACCTACCAACCAGACAGGACACCGCTTCGGCTAAGAGTCTGGAGACCCAGGACCCCCAAGGAACCATGTCGTCACTGCTCCTCTGTGCCTGCTCGGCCAGTCCCCTGGCCTTCTTCTCTCCCCGTGTCTGCTACCCGCTTCTCTCTCTCCCACTCCTCTCTCCTCCCTCGCCTCCTCCTTTCTCCATCCCTTTTCCACTCCTCAGAGTTGGTGTGCTTGGCTGATCTTCGGGGTCCCTGCCTTCTTCTAACCTAGTCCGCTCTCATCCTCCTTTGCTCTCTGACCCCTGGCCCTGCTCTCTCCTCCCCTTTCTCCTGCCCCCCTGCTCCCCACTCCTCTGAACCCTGGCAGTAACAGGCAGCACAGCTACTGTCTGTATGAGGTGGGAGGTGGGACGTGGACAGGGATTAGGACCATTAAGATCGTGGCTGGTGTCCTGGGGGAAGGAGGGGGCAGTTACCTCAAGCAGGGAGGACGCCATCCTGAGGCTGGGGAACGGGTCCCAAGGAGCCAGGCAGATGGAGAGAGCTGAGCCGTAGAGAGAGGGAGAGGGAGAGGGAGGGAGAATGGGAGAATGGGAGAGAAGAGATCTAAAGTTAGAAGGGACTGGGGGGTGGGGGTGGGGGGGCTGCTCTCTGTCTGTAGGGATCCACCCTCTAATTACAGCTTTCCCAGCGGAGAAGCCTCCGGATCCAATGAGCAGGGCGAGGGAGGGAGGCAGAGGGTCCAAATTTCCTGCTCCATTTGCTGAGCTCCCCAAAGAAGGGATCTGGGCAGCAGAGGAGAAACGGGGCTCCCGGAGAAGGGCTGGAAGCAGGAGAGGGTAGGGACAGGACAAGTTGTCAGGGCGTGCCGGAGGGTGCCGAGGGCAAGGGCAGAGGGACGGTGGGCCCAGGTGTCCCACGCCCTGCGCCCGGCGATCCCACAGGCATCTGTGGGAACCCCTCCCAGGCAGAGCTTCCCGGTGTCCTGTACCTGGGGGCGCTGGGGCTGGGTGTCCTGGGTCTCTCCTCGCTGGAGGTCTGGCCCTGGGAGTGCCGGCAGGGGGTCGCCTGAGGGTCCTGAGAGGGCTCCGCTGCTCTCCTAGGCCAGCTCCACCCCTGCTCCCACTCAGGCTCAGATCCTAGAATCCTCCTGTGACTCCAGAGTCCTGGCGGCGGGGCGGCGGGGCGGCGGGGGGCGGCGGCGGCCGCTGCTGCTGCTTCTGCTGCTGCTGCGCCTGCTGCCCGCCGCTGCTGCCGCTCAGGGAAGGAACAGGAGGGAAAAGGAACAAACCCCAAACCACTAATTAGAGAGCCGGGGGGGGGGGAATGGGGGACTGGGGACGACACTCACACAGAGAAACTGGAACACACTGACATGCACACTCACGGACAAACACAGCAGGATACATGTGCGCGTCCACACGCACAGTGCGGGCCACACGGGCACAGCCACTGTCATGAATGGACAGAGACAAACGCGCACACAAATGATCACAGGGACATGGCTGGGGGCACACACGCCGCACACACACACACACACACACACGCCCGCGCCGACCACAGAGATGCTTGCTTCCCCAGTCACCCATCCCCAGATCAGGAGCTCAGTGTGTACGTGTGTTGTGAAAATGTGAAAGCCAGGAGGGAGAGCGTGCTCTGGGGTGGAGGCTTCTGCTGCCCAAGCTTTTAGGGTCAGGAGGTGGGTTCCAGAGCAAGGCCTGGAGGGAGGGGCAGGGTGGAGAGGGCTCGGCACAGGTTTGGGGTTCCCCCGTCTTCCTCGCAATGCCTTAGTTTCACTCTTGGGAAATGACACCTAGGCCTACCTCACTTGGTGGGGCAGAAGCTAGATCTTCTGGTCCTGAGAAAATTTAAGGCAGGCAGGACTGAGGGTCGAGGTACGAGGTCATTGGGTCACCTCATCCATGCCTGAGCCTCGCCACTTCGGATTGAACCCCCGCCCCCCAAAGATAGGCCCTAGCCACCGTCATTCCTTGCCCAGTACCATCCCTGGGCCCTTCTTGGCCACCCATCACATCCCCATCCTTTGATGGATCGTTCTTCTCATGAGTGATCATGCTTTCCTGGAGGGAGCGCCTGGTTCCCTTTCTCATTGTCATGCATCAATTCCCTTGGCAGCAGGAAGACTTGAAGTTAGAGCTTAGGCAGGACTTCCCAACTTTGACTTCTCATCAAAACGGGGAAGAAAAGAAAGTCAACCAGTTGGAAGAGGGAAATTCAAAAAGTCTGTTAACTGAAACCTGGGCCCTGAGCTAAGTTTATGGGAAAGAGGACTGGGCAGCCGAGTGGTAGAACCAGCATTCTCCCACGGAGGGGCCCGGCCGGCTGGGGTTGTTTTGCCAGTTATTCCCCAGCACACCCCTCTCCCCGCTCTCGCTCTCAGCCCTGCCCATCAGAGGAATGGAGCCTGGTCCTTCCCCGCTCCCCTCACTTCCCAACCAGTGCCCTCACTTTCGCTTCCTGGGTGCCCACTTCCGGGCTCCTTTTGCTCTCCCAGCTCAGCTCCTCACAGGCAAAGGTGGGGAGGGGGGAGGAGCAGCTGGAAGTCCGGGGAGGGTTAACTGCCGCGGAACCAGTGGGCAGGATCCAAGTTCAGGGGAGGATGGGGCTGGGGGGGAGACGTTCGTAGTGTGGGATTCCAGCCCCAAGGCTTGATCTCCGCCAAGGAACCCTGGGCGCCCAGCTTTTGAGGAGAGGGTTAGGGAACCAGGGTGACGGGCAGACGAAGGAAAAGAAGCAAAAGGAGGAACACAAAAGGACTGAGAGGCATACAGAGTGAATGAAATAATCCAAGAAAATCAGAAGAGAAACTAGGGATACAACAGGGAGAGAAGAGAGGAAAACAGAAGACCCGTATGTGTCTTTAAAAAAAAAAAAAAAGGAGCAGAAAAAGGAAAAAGAAATAGGCCCAGAGGAACAAAGATGAGGAGACAATGGCTTCGGAAGGAAGGACGGGACAAGGAAAATAGCCGGAGGCCTGGCCAGGTCCAGCGGAGGCAGAGGGTCACCTCGGCCAGGCAGGTGGGGGGCGGGGAGGCAGTATAAATAGCGCATAATTGTGTCGGGTGATTACACGGGCCACCCCACCCGTCTGCCCAAGAGGAAGTGCCCGTGGTGGGGTGTCCCATGACCTCGCAGTCTCCCCCTGCTGGGGGGGGCTTCTGAGCCCGAGGGGCCAGATGGATTTCTGGCCCCCACCCTTCAGCCCAGCTCCAAAGTTGGGGAGGAAAAGGGGAAGTTTTGGAGAAATTACTGCACTGCCAGCAGAAAGCCGGCCACTTTGAGACCACGCAGGCAACTGAGGCAGAGGATAGAAGTCTAGACTCCAGAGAAGAGATGGCAGGTGAGAGAGGGGGTGGGGAGGAAAGGAAGAAGCTGAAAGGGAAAAGGAGGCAGGATGAAAGGAGGTGTGGGGTTGAGGAGGAGAGATGGGGGCAGGGATGGTCAGCCTTCTCCACTTCCTTCGGGAATCTGGATCTCTAACCCTGCCTGGGAAGGAGCAGGGGCGCTAGGAAGGAGCAGGGTCCCCAGGAAGATGTGAGCCAGGGCCCCTGATGTGCCAACCCCAGTAAGACAGTCCCGGGACACAGAGCCCCCTCCCAAAGGTCTGTGCCAAAGCCAGGCAGAGGGGCTGCCGGAAGCCCCCAGCTGCCTCCTTCAGGACCCTGGGTTCTGACTTCTTCCACACCCTTGTTTAAGATAGTCCTGCAGCCCAGCTGAGGGCCTGCTATTCCTGGGCCCAGATCTCCACCCCCTTCCCAGTGCCCCCAGGGGCTGGGGTCAACAACTGGGAGCCCTGACCAAGGACCTGCCTCCACCCTCGCAAGCCTCCCTCAGCCCTGCCTCCCAGGGGGTGGGGCAGCCAGGCAGAGGCGCCATGTGGCAGGGGCGGGTAGAGGCTGCGGCTCTGGTCCTTCCAGTATAAACCCCCTAGGCATCTGGTTTCTATCCACCCCCCCCCCACCACCCTGGGGGCCCCTCAGCCTCCGCCCATGGCCACCCAGACGCTGAGCTCCAGTGATGGACGCCCCTGAAGGAAGGGGTGGGATGGTGCCTTTCTGATCTTTCAACCCCAGGACTGGGCTGAATGAACCACAGGGACCGCTCCCTTCCCTCCCTCCCTCCCTCCCTCCCTCCCCTAGAAGAATCAGGGTGGGATTTCTAGGTTAGAGGGGTTGAATCGGGAACCTGCCTCAGTTCTCTTTAGCTGTTTTTGGAAAGGTCAGTGGCGGTGGAGAGAGAGTGAACACTGGGGAGAGTGGGAGACTTCTACCTCCCCTCTCCTCGGGGAAGCCGCCTTCTTCCACCCCACTGCCCTCTGCCCACCCTCCTAGGCTGAGCTTCCTCTGAGAGCCCCAGTCCAAAGGGACGCCTCACTCTTCCTTTGTTGTTGTTATGAGTTTGGCTACCCTAGAGAGAGGCACCAGCAAACAGCGAACGAAGCCCTGAGATACACATCAACACATCCTCTAATGTGTACCTAACGAGTGACACACTTTCAGATGCACTCTGCTAAATTACCAACATGCATACACGCTGCAGGCATCCACCCTGACACTCACTGATATATATACACATGCACATTACATACATCATGCTTACATTACACACGTGATGCTTACACCAAGACACTGCTCCTAACCTCCAATCACAAAAAGGCACACACCAGCATACATACATGCAGATAGACTCAAGTCACCTACAATACCCCCCACAGGGACTCACACAAACTCACATTGACATATGCGGTAAATATCACATACATACACACAGGTCTATCCTCACAAGCTTACAGCTGTAGAAATCCCTGAGGTGTCCCCTGAGGGATTTAAGAACTCTTTTTACTATAAGAATCTGGGCATAAGGGTGATGTGACTGGCCCTGCCAGTCCTGCAAATTGTTACCTGCAATTCCTACCAGTGTAGCATACCTTTGAGGACTCGCTGATCTTTTATTTTCCATATCCACTAGAGTTCAGAGACCCAGGTGGTCCCAGCAAGCTCCCTGGCCCTGGGGAACCCCGGCATCCCCACCCCCACCCAGACCCCCCCTGCTCTGCGGCCCTGCTGACTCATCTCTCCCTCTGTGGAGCTCCCCAACCACAGGGGCCTGGAAGAGAAGCTTGGAAAGTTGCGCTCATGTCCCGGGCCCCTGGTCTGGCCACTACCCCCCCATGCACCCAGGCCCAACCCTTGTCTCCAGTGGAGACACTAGTGACAGAGAACACAGAGGGGACAGGAAAGAAGAAGTCACCCAGATTCAGAGAAGCAGAAAGACAAAGGGAGAGGGAAACAGAGATGGTGGGGATAGAGATAAGAGACCTTGAGGGACAGCTGCTAATCTGAGAGGGTCCTCCAAAAGTAACAGGGCTGGTAACCAGGGAAACTTGCTCCTTGGGTGGGGGGAAGATCCACTCATGACCTTGGGATTTGGACACTGCTGAGTGCCTTGATATTCTGAGCCTAGGCTCAGGGAGCTTGGGGAAGAGAATCCTATTCTGGGAGGCAAAGCTGAGGACACAAGGAAGAAGGGATGCTTTTAGGAGGTCAGCAACCTCTGTAGGATGGCTTGAAAAAGGAGTTCCCCATCCTAATGTTCACATAAGCACATTTACATATATGTGATACAGCAGCTCCCTCCCTCTGCTGGGTCTCCCCTTCCCCTCTTCCAGTGCCTGGGCTACACGGCAGGACTCCTGGTGCTGGCCCTGGTTCCCCTCTGCTCTGAGCCTGTTTCCTTAGTTGACATTTGAGCCCTGAGATAATATAGCAGTTCCAGGGGAGGCAGATCAAGAATCAGAAAAAAAGTGCTCTTGAGGGGGAGGAAGGAGCGAGGATGGCAGGGGACAAAGAGGGAAACAGAGGGAAGGGTAGCACTGAGAGGCCTGATCCTGGAACAGAGGAACCTGCACTGGGTAGGCGGTTCAAAAGGATCAGCATGGAATTAAGACTCTGGTCATCTCAGTCATCTCCAGCAAGTGCCTCTTTGTGAGACTGATACCCTGGAATCTGACACATGACATATATTGCTGTCTTTAAACAAAGAGAACGTGGGGTGATAGGGTCCTGATCACATTTTCTATCCTCAGCAATGGGGCTGAACAACCCAAGGCAAAGGTCCTTCAAAATCTTAGACATACTCCTCCCCACTCCCCCTGATTTCCCTGACCTGCTTAGAGTCTTCTTGGGAGAACAGTTTTTTAAGATGTACACTAGACCTGAGGAATGTTCTTTCATTCAACAAATGCTCAGCAAGCACCTACTTTGTGCGACACATGCAGGGCTAGGCTCAGGCTTGCAGCCATGAACAAGACAGACTCAGTCCGTTGCCTCACAAACAAGCAACCAACATAAAGAGTGGGAAGTATCTTAAGAGAGTAAGTGCTAGATGTTATTGGAGACACACACACACACACACACACACACACACACACACACACACGCAAAATGAATCTAAGCCAGTGTTGGGGGAATCAAGGAAGGCTTCCTGAAAGTGGGGATGACTAGGTAAGGAAACTGAAGGGTGAATAGGAGTCAGCCAGGTGAAGAGAGGAAGAGTGCATGCAAAGGCCCAGAGGTCTGAGGGGTTAATGACATTCTGAGGTGCTGAAAGTTGAGTGTGACTGCAGCACATAGAGTAGGGGCTGATGGAGAAGGTCTGATCAGCTGTGCAAGGGATCTGAACTAGTTGCTCAGGGCAACATATGGGAATATTTGTATTTTAGAAAGATGACCCTGGCTGCATAGAAGAGATTGGAATAGGGACTCAGAGCCAGGCAGTTCTGGGCAAATCAGCCATTTACTATGGTGTAAGGTTGGGCAAACTGTTTAACCTTTGATGCCTTGGATTCATCTTCTTTAGAATGGGGGAACAGAATACAGCAACCACCCAGGGTTGTTATAAGGATTAGGAATAATACATGTGAAACTTACCACAGGGTTTGGCACTTAGTAGTTGTTGCATAAATGGTGCCTAATAGTATTGTCAGAGTTTGGAAGAGGGCAAAATCAAAGGTAAGACCCGTTTACAGTGGCAGGCCAGGCAAGAGGTGAGAAGGTATGGCCTGTGGCAGCAGAGGGGATGAGGAAAAGTCAATGGAAAGGTGATATTTAGGAGGTGGTATAGATAGGACTTGGTGACAGCTGGATGTGAGAAGTGAGGGACACCAAGCAGTCAAGGATGACTTCTCTCTCTCTTTTTTTTTTAATACTTTATTTACTTATTTTATTTCTGGCTGGGTTGGGTCTTAGTTGCGGCAGGCAGGATCTTCCTTGAGGCGGGGAGGCTCCTGTTGTCCCGGGCCAGCTTCTCTCTAGTTGCTGCAGGCTTACCTGCCACAGGGCGTGTGGGATCCTAGTTCCCCTACCAGCGATTCAACCCGCGTCCCCTGCATTGGAAGGCGGATTCTTAACCACTGGATCACCAGGGAGGTCCCAAGGATGACTTCTCTTGATAATTGTGTTGGTGTGGGCAGGTGCACACAGGACACGTGGGCATGTGAGAGGTATCTATTCAGTGCTGAGAACGGCCCTTGACAGCCAGCCGCTGCGTCTGGTCAGCACAGTGGAGGGCCATGCTGCTTCTGAGGACCTGGCCTCCAGCCTCCCTGGAGGACCCCCAACGCACACACTCTGCCCGAACCGCTCTTTAACTATTTCCTTTTCTCTTTTCCACCCACCCCTGCCTCCCTTCCTCCCCAGCCCCCTCTACGAAGGAACTCTCTGTAAGTTCGGAGTCCGCACAGGCCACTCTTCTCCATCCTTCCTTTTCGCACTGCCCGGGTTAATGAGAGCCCTTAGGACTCAGCCACCGCCATCCCTCCCCACGCACCCTCAGTCGGACGCCCCTCGCTGGATCCCAGAGCAAGCACGGCTTGACTTTCTCCGCGCGGAGGTCTGAGGCTGGGCGAGCGGTAAAGCCAAGGCAAGATTGGTGGTCCAGCTGTGGCGCGGATGGGTGCCCCCGGGCCGGCCGATCTCGAGGCTGGGGGCCTCCCCAGCCGCCTCTCGCAGCGTGGGCTGGGCTCAGGGCGGCCGGAGACGTCGCCTCCCAGCCTTGCCTCAGTGTCCCCGCGCGCGGCCGGGAGGCGGAGGGACGGGCCGGCCGGGGAGCCGGGGGGCGGGGCGCGGGCGGGGCCGGCCGGGCCGGGCGCCCGGGCAGGAGGCAGCTGCATATCTGCGGTCCCGACCACAATTGCTGGGAGTCGCGTCCCGGAGACTGGCGGCGCTGACTCTGCCCGCTGCGGCCGCCGCGCCGATTAGAGCCCGAGAGGGAGCGCCAACCGGGGGGGGGGGGGGGGGGGGAGGCGGCGGCGGGGAGCTCTGTGTGCCCCTTTCCCCTCCGCCCCAGCCGGTGCCCCCGGCTGCCCCTCCCAGTCCTTTCTCCACCGCCTGAACCTAGGGCCGGAGTCCTGCCTCCCCAGACCAGGCGTCCTCCTCTGGACCCCGAAGGGCCCGGGGTCCCAAAGGCGCTGACATCCCGTTGCTCCCAGGCTGCCAGCCTCCCTTCCTCATCCACCCACACAAAGAGGAGTCTGAATCTCAGGACTCCCCCATGCCTCACCCCCCCACCCCCTCCCCACAAGCAATCTCTAGGCAAAGGTAGTTCCAAGCGATGAAGGGGTCAGAGACTCGAGAGGACAGGCATTCAGGGACCAGAGCACCCCCTGCTGGCTGGCCCGAAGCCCCTGCCCCTCCCCCTCCAGCTGTGACCTCCAGCTGTGGTGGTTGGGAAGAGCTGGCCTCTTTGATCTAGGAGCGTGGCCACCCCCTCCAGGCGCCCCATTAACCTCCATTATCCTAATTAGGCAGCCCTCCCAGTCCTGGATGCAAGCTTCAAAGCCCCCTCAGTGAGGAGAAGGGGCTGCGTCCTATGCCCCCTCCTCCCCCACCCCATCACGCCACATCACTTTTAGACAAGACCCAGGTGTCCTGGTGCCCAGCTTGGGTACATGCTGGCAGGCCAGAAAAGGGATCTCCAGGGGCTACCTAGATCCCAACGCTTAAACGTCACTAGAAAGTGATAAGAAAGAGAACCCCTCGCTGGCTTTCAGTCTTCCTGCATTAAATGATTTAGGTAGCAGCATCCAGGTTCCTGGCTGACCTGAGCTTCCCATCAGTTTATCCTGCTTTATCCAATGGAGAGGGGAGCCAAGAGCCACCCCCCCCCCCCCTTAATCCTCTCTCAACACTCTCCCCCTCCCTCATGGAACAATTTCCTCTGGGGGAGCCAGAGCAGGGCCCAGCACAGTGGCCGCTTCCTGGAACATTTTCCTGTATCCGAAACCGCGGCTCCCTCCCCAGGGACCCACTGATCAAGGCCAGATGGGAGCAGGGATGGGGGAGGAGAAGAGGGAGCCAGTCTCTCACCATCACCCCCTCCCAACACGCAGGCACACCACAGGGAGCCCCTGCCCCAACACACAAAGGCACTCACCACATGCCACAGTCACACACCCATGAGCATTCATGGCGACGCTGACGACCACAAGGGCCAGGTCTTAGAAGGAGATGTCCATTGAAGTCAAATAAGTACATTCAACACACACACGGATGATCACATTCTCTCTCTCCCCAGTCCCTTACCCCTCTAAAGTCTCCTTGGGCCTTGGGCCTTCCCTGCCAGCTAAGGAGACCTTAGGAATCCAAGAATACTTGGTAGGAGAGCAGGCAGGCCTTACTTAACAGAGGTGAGGGGGCAGACCGAGACATCTAGGGCTACCTGTGCCCTGCCAGGAAGCACCTAGCACCCCGTTCCATTTATTGATGGTTTTCAGGCCTGACCCCTCTTTCCAGGGTCTCGAGGACTAGGGTAGAGGAAGACTACAATGTTCCCCCTCAGTTCCACCCTCAGAGCACTTTCTAGTTACTTCCAAATTCCTGCAGAAGAAACGTACGGTGTCCAGTAGACTCAGTCATGGCAGCCAAGGGACAAAGAGAGGGCAAGAGTGTGCAGCTCCCAGAGCTCCAGGAGTCTGGGGACCTGGGGACCTGGGGCCCATTGGTGACAGCCCACCCTCCACCCCCCACCTCTGCTCCCCCTTGATCCCTTCTATCTCAGCCAGATGGAGAAGAAGAGCATGGGAACTGTACCTCCAGCTCGGCTCTTTTATTTTTTATTATTAAATTATAGTTGCTATACAATATTATGTAAGTTACAGGTGTACAATATAGCAATTCACAATCTTTAAAGGTTATACTCCATTTATAGTCATTATAAAATATTGGCTATATTTTCCCAATACATCCTTGTAGCTTATTTTATACATAATCGTTTGTACCTCTTAATTCCCTACTCCTTCCAATAAAGATCTGAGGAAAAAAGAAAACTTATTTGGCAACAACAACAACAAAAATCCCCCGCTCCTGTCTTGCCCCTCACCCCTTCCTGCTCCCCACTGGTACCCACTAGTTTGTTCCTTATATCTGTGAGTCTGCTTCTTTTTTGTTATATTCCACTCAGCCCATTTTTTTTGTATTTTTCATGTGATGACTTTATTGAGATATAATTCACATATAAAATTCACCCATTAAAAATAATTTAAAAAATAAAAAATTCTCACCCATTTAAAGTGTAAATTCAATGGTTTTTAGTATATCCGTAGTTTTACAACCATTACCACTGTCAATTTTAAGACATTTTCATCATCCCCCAAAGAAATCCCATACCCTCCAGCAGTCACTCCCATTGTCCTATTTCCCCCAGCCCCAGGCAACCAATCATCTACTTTCTTTCTCCATAAACTTGCCTGTTCTAGACATTTCATACAAATAGACTCATATGATATTTGTTCTTTGGTGACTGGCTTCTCTCACTTAATTTAATGTTTTCAGAGTTCATCCATGTTGTAGTCAGTACTTCATTCCTTTCTATTTCAGAATAACATTCCATTGTATATACCAGATTTTATTTATCCATTCATCAGTTGATGGACATTTTGGTTCTTTCCACTTTCCAGCTAGCTGCTATGAATATTCATACAGATTTTTATGTGGACATATGTTTTTATTTCCTTGTGTATATATTGGATTGGAACTCAGCCCATTCTTTAGCCTTATCCTCTTCTGCCCACTGCCTTTCCAGTTCAGGGGCCTAAATCTTACATCCTGGGTGTTTGTCTTTTGCTGGGAAGGGTACAGATTTGGGCATGGATACAATACCAGAGAGAGCATTGGAAAAGTTGAGGATGGAGATACATAGTTGGCTGTTTTCTGGAACATCTCACTGGTTCAAGGGAAATATCTGAAGTTGTAAAGTTCCGGAAACTCTAGGATACAAGGTCACCATGGGGGAATGAGAGAACGTGATAATCGTAGGAAGAACTAAAACTACTCAGCCTGGCCAAAAGTCATGACATTCTCGGTCGTGTGGCCTAGTTAGAAGGCAAGTCCTCTGCTTTCTCAAGCTCACCTGACTGAGGAGGGGATTCCTCAAGCCATCCTTATTCACTTGTTTAATGGTTTACCAATCAAGTATCCAGAAGTCCTCTATTTGGTATAATTACCACCTTCCATCTACTTTTTTAGCCTGCAACTTCTTTTTCTAGCTCCAGTATAAAAGCCTACTAATCAGTTTAGTAGTCAATAGGATTTATTGAGTGCACCCTTGGGTGAAATATTATAGAGAAAATGCTGTATAAGACCCTCAGTGCTTCCCCTTTAGAATCTTAACAACCTAAGTGGGGGGGGGGGGAAACATGAAAAAACTAGGGACCATATTTGAAAGCATAGATGACCCACTTTACCTCTCATTGTGTCCATTTCCTCATCTGAAAAGAAATGAGTTTGGCTACATCTAATTGAGATCCACACTGACTTCAGTGACTACGGTTTCTCTCTGATTCATCTCAGGAGTGCTAGACTAGGTCTTTAATAATGGAAGTCATTACCAAAGAGCGTGTTAATATGTTAAACAAGAAAAATCACATCATCAATTTAATAGATGCTAAGAAGACATTTGACAACATTCAAAATGGCTAGTCTTAATTTTTTCTTTTGATTTTTTTTTCTTCACCATGAGGCATGTGGGATCCTAGTTCTCTGGCCAGGAATTGAACCCGAATCCCCTGCAGTGGAAGCATGGAGTCTTAACCACTGGACTGCCAGGGAAGTCCCCAAATGGCTATTTAAAAAAAAAAAAAAATTAAGGAAAAAAATAAAGATTCTCTAATAATTTTTTTTTAAAAAGCAAAATGGCTATTCTTTTTTTATTAATTAATTAATTTATTTATTTTTACTGGCTGCGTTGGGTCTTCATTGCTGCAAGCAGGCTTCCCCTACTTGCTGCAAGCAGGGGCTGCTCTTCCTTGAGATGCTCAGGCTTCTCATTGCAGTGGCTTCTCTTGTTTCAGAGCACAGGCTCTAGGCTTGCCGGCTTCAGTAGTTGTGGCACTTGGGCTCAGTGGTTGTGGCTTCGGGTTCTAGAGCGCAGGCTCAGTAGTTGTGGCCCATGGGCTTAGTTGCTCCGAGGCATGTGGGATCTTCCCGGTCCAGGGATCGAACCCATGTCCCCTGCATTGGCAGGAGTATTCTTAACCACTGTGCCACCAAGGAAGTCCCAAAATAGCTATTCTTTTTTTTTTTTAATAAATTTGTTTATTTATTGGTTGTGTTGGGTCTTCGTTGCTGCACACAGGCTTTCTCTAGTTGCAGAAAGCAGGGGCTACTCTTTGTTGTGGTGCGTGGGCTTCTCATTTCAGTGGCTTCTCTTGTTGCAGAGCACAGGCTCTAGGTGCATGGGCTTCAGTAGTTGCGGCACATGGGCTCAGTAGTTGTGGCACACAGACTTAGTTGCTCCGCGGAATGTGGGATCTTCCTGGAATAAGGCTGGAACCCGTGTCCCCTGCATTGGCAGGTGGATTCTTAACCATCGTGCCACCTAGGCAGTCCCAAAATGGCTATTCTTAGTAAAACCCACTTGGAAAAAATAGGATTCAACAAATGGTGGGGATTATTACTATCTTGGTTCCTTCTAGCTCTAAAGTTCTAGGGTTTTGAGATCTTTTCTTGGAACTGAAATCAGGTTTCTTGGAGTGGGGAGGGAGGGTTCTGACTTGCAAAAAGAAAAACTAAAGGTGCAGAGAGATAGGCGGGTAGGTATTAGGCACCCAGCAGGGCTGTGACAGGGACTTCCCTGGCGGTCCAGTGGTTAGAACACTGTGCTTGCACTGCAGGGGGCACAGGTTCGATCTCTGGTCAGGGCACTAGGATCCCACATGCCTAATGTCAATTAGTCATGCCTAATGCTGAGCAGTGAGTCAAAAAAAAAAAAGGCTGTGACAAAGTAGAGATGGTCTCACAAGTGTCTTGATAACAGGCCAGACGGGGCTGCATTTTAGGTAAAGACCAAAAACTAATCAGTGATTGTTATTTCTTATTATCTTCCAGGCACCGTGGGGTCCCAGGAAAGACAAACATGTATAAAACACAATAACCCTCTCCCTCAAGTAGTTCATAGGCTTAAATTAGGAAGATTCTCTTTTCCAAAGCGGGGTCCACCTTGGTATCCAATAGTGCTTAGTACACAGCAGCAAAGCAGGGACACTAAAATAAACAGAAAATTTGAGATAATTTGTTATTTCCTATTAAAAATTAAAACATTAAAGTAGTCATCGTAAGAGAAGTCAGAATTTTGTGTCACGTCCTTGCTCGTACTTCTTTTACTTTTAGTATTGTTTCTATCTTGAAGCCCTTATGCTAGAGATAAACACCGCAATCTTTTCAGAGTTTAGGATCTTTAAGGGTCTTAACTCCATCCAGCTCAACTCTGTGTTTCTGCAAATGGGAAGCGATTCCAGGAAAGAAAAACCCTTGAAGGAAAGGGCAGACTTTTTCAGACAGGACCTTACCTAGATCCTCAGCTCTGAAAGAAGGGTGAACAAGGCTGCTCAGTACCACCAGGTGGCAGGAGTGAGCTGCCTGACGCTCCACTTATCACCCACTCTCCAGGGCTTGTTCCCAGGCCGGTGTGTTGGCCCCTTTTTTCAGGTGACAGTGGCAGAGCTGCCAGTGCCGAGGTAAGGGCTGGGGTGGGAAGAATCCACAGAGGGTTATGGTACTTATTCTATGCCTTCCCGCAGTCTTGACTCAGAGAAGGCAAGACCCTTGTCAAAGGTCTAAAAGTGTCCAGACTGGGACTTCCCTGGTGGCACAGTGGTTAAGAATCCACCTGCCAATGCAGGGTACATGGGTTCGAGCCCTGGCCCAGGAAGATCCCACATGCCACAGAGCAACTAAGCCTGTGTGCTGCAACTACTGAGCCCATGTACCGCAACTACTGAAGCCCTCCCACCTAGAGCCAGTGCTCGGCAACAAAGAGAAGCCACCGCACTGAGAAGCTCGAACACCGCAACAAAGAGTAGCCCCCACTCACCGCAACTAGAGAAAGCCCGCGCAGCAACGAAGACCCAACGCAGCCAATAAATAAATCAATAAATAAATTTATATAAAAAAATAAAAATAAAAGTGTCCAGACTACTAGGCCAGAATTCAGCAAGCAAAGGTCTATTTTCTGCCCCACCCACCAGCCTACTAGCCTTTCACAGACATTTCCTGAGCATCTACTGTGTGCTAGGTACGTGCTAGAAGTGCCCAGAATAGCATTTAACACGAAGTGTGCAATCTAGTGAAAGAAACCTGGTAAACAGCCACACGCCTATGACATGGATGCAGTTTCGAGTAGTAATGTGCGCTTTCTAGGAATTCAGACAGATTAAGGTGTGAATTCAAGCTCCACACTTGCTGGTTGTGGAAACTCTGTGAGCCTCAGTCTCCCTGCCTGTAAAATGGGGATAAATGACTCTCATAGAAGACCAAAAAGATGTTATATAAAAATTCATCGCCTAGGGACTTCCCTGGTGGTTCAGTGGTTAAGAATCCACCTTCCGGAGCAGGGTACATGGGTTTGATCCCTAGTCAGGGAACTAAGATCCCACATGCCTCTGACCAACTAAGCCTGCTCTAGAGTAAGCACTCTAGAGCTGGCACGCTGCAACTAGAGAAGCCCGTGTGCCACAACAAAAGATTCCATGTGCCACAACTAAGACCTGACACAGCCAAGTAAATTAAAAAAAAAAATTCACTGCCTAATTTTTTTTAATAAAATAAATAATACACTGTCTGCCACATAGCTGTTATTATAAGTGCTTAAACTCTAGGGGGACAGCACCCCGTTCACTCATGAGGAGACTTCCCAGAGAAGGTGACCACTGAGTAGAAACTTGCCCATGGGTGGGAATAGAGGGAGGTTACCAGGGAAGGAGTAGACAGACAAACTCTGGGGAGGATGGATGCACACTCTTTCGTTTAGCAGCAACAGGGACAAGGAAAAGGCTGGCTTCCTAGATTAGAGGCTGACACAGTCTGGATTCTCTCCACGAGTCAACGTGCATTTGGTAGGTGCCTACTCTGAGCATCTTTCAAAGGTTCTAAGAGATAACAAGGATAAATAAAAAAAATAAAGGCCTGATCTTTGTTCTCAAGAAGCCTACAAAGGTCGGGAAGATAAAAGGGCAGGACCCCAAACCTCCTGCTCTAAACCATGCTAGTCTGACCCTCCGGCCTCCTCACTCTCACTCTTCCCTTACGACACCCAATCAAACTGAGTCCATCCAGGTGGCTGCCCAGAAAGGCCTGTGAGTGGGCTGCCCACTCCTTAGCACCCATATTTTTTTTTTCTGGCTGCACCGTGTGGCATGTGTGACCTTAGTTCCCCCACCGGGATTGAACCCGTGCTTCCTGCAATGGAAGCGTGGAATCTTAACCACTGGACTGCCAGGGCAGTCCCTACCACCTACATTTTTACACCACACCACTCAAGTCTAGCTAAAATAAGCATTATGCTTACTGTGAAGGGGAAACACATTAAAAGACTATCAATAAAATTGTTTTCACAGTTCTTTCCAGGCTATATTGGCACTTCACTTGCAGCAACTCATTTGATCTTTATAAATACCTTATCAATTAGGTAAAATTAGATAAGTATTTTTATTTATTTATTTATTTTGGCCGCACCACGTGGTTTGCCGGATCTTAGGGATCTAACCTGTGCCCCCTGCAGTGGAAGCATGGAGTCCTAACCACTGGACTGCCAGGGAATTCCCTGTTAGGTCTTCTTTTGAAGAACAGGGAAGTCTAGAGATGTAAAATGACTTGCCCAAGGTTACTCAGCCAATAGGTATTGAACTCAGGTCTCTCAGGAGCCAGTCTCTGCTTCCTCTTGCTTCTTCTGCAGGCTGACGGAGTGTAAAAGGGCAGAAAGCAGTCTCTCTTAAACTGGGAAAAGGATTTAACATTATGAGGATGTCCTGCCTGGGGATGTAGGGGAAGAGAGTATGGGACAGACATCTCAGAGGAAGGGGATGATATGTTGAGTCAAAGCAAAACCAAGAAGGAAAAAAAGAAAAAACTAAAAGAAAAAAGAGGCGAAAAAAGGGAATCCCAGGGCAAAGGAAATAATGTGCATAAAGGTACGTGACGTCAGGGCGGTATAAAGGAGCATGACACATTCGGAAAACTGCAATTAGCCAAGGCTGGGAGGAGGGAGCAGGAATTCCTGGGTAGGGCAGGGAGCAGATTCTGAATCCTGAGTGCTACCTTTGTCATCCTAAGGAGTTTGTGCTTTATCCTAAGGAAATGGGGTGTCACTGAAGTATGTGGAGCAGGGAGGCGAAGTGGCCACATTTTTTTTTTTTTGGCCGCACTGCCTGCGGGATCTTAGTTCTTCAACCAGGGATCGAACCATGCCCCCTGCCAGAGTCTTAACCACATTTTTATTTTAGAATTATCACCATGAGAAAATATTGTCTGGAGCAAAAGAGAACACGTGTGAGGGTATTCATGAAAGCTTTGTGATATCAGGAAGCTGGTTCTCTATCTCTAAGGGAATCCTATGCAACAGAAATGATGAACTAGATGTATCTATAGTAGCATGGATAAATCTTAAAAGGAGTATTGTGTGAAAAAAGTAGAACAATTAAGTTCTACATGCAAATTAAACACACCCACAAAACAAATGTGTATATATATTCAGGGACAAATAAACACACTAGAGTGATGCTTATAAGGAGGAGGGGAAGGGCTTTGGAATGAAGAGGGGAAAAAATAAACTAGACAGGGGTCTCGTACGAATTCAAATGATGACAGTGTTAGCCCAAAGGAGTAAAATAGCCTGTTATTTTATCATCAAAATGGGTTTGTTCTGGAACAGCAAAGAATTGCAGTTCAGGACGAGCATTCACAAGCAGGTCCAGAGAAGAAGGGAGAGGACCTCTCTTTTATTTAGGAGAAGGGGCAGTTGAGAGGGTTCTTCTTACAAAGAATCCATTGAGGGAGCCTGGGAGTTCAAAGTGTTGTGGCTTTGCACTGGCTGAGTTGTGACAGTCTCTCATTGGCTGGGCTGTTGCAGGGCAAGGAGAAATTCTTCTTTCCTCCTGCTGGGTAGTAGTCCAGTAAGTGGTAGGGTGTAAGAGCTCCCCCCTCTTGCCTCCAGATTCCATTTTGAATGAGGTTTCTCTTTATTAACTTTCACAATAGAGCACTATTGAAACCGGCACTTCAGATGGGGCTTGAACCTACGGTCTTTTAATTGAGATCACACACCTGGTCTCCGGACTTAATGAAGGGCAGGGTTCTTTAAGAATGCAGTCTGTCTCAAAAGGTGAAAACGGCCTTGGGAGAAACATACTCCACAGACAGAGTGTGGGCCATCTCAGAAGGTAAAGGGCCTCAATAATAAGGCATGGTTAGTGTTTAATGGACTGGGTGATTTCATAGGCTAATGAGTGGGAGGATTATTCCAACTATACTGGGGAAAGGAGCGGAGATTTCCAGGAATTGGGCTACTGCCCACTTTTGGCCTTTTATGGTTGGCCTCAGAACTGTCATGGCACTGGTGGGTGTGTCATTTAGCATGCTGATGCATTACAATGAGCATATAATGAGGCTTGAGGTCTACTGGAAGTTGAATCTTCCGCCATCTTGGACCTAGTTGGTTCTAACTAGTTTTTTGTCATGTCCTATGGCCCTGCTCCCTTCCCTCCTGTTTCACTGTGAACCAAAGAATATGATTAACTTATTGACTCTTTGCGCCTAGATTGAAAATAAAAATTCTATGTTCCAGACTCTTATTTCTCCATTTAGAATCCTTCATAAATTCTCCGTAATCCAAGATTTTATCCAAAATAAAATCCAAGGCTCTCTGTGTCTAGAATTTACGTCCAGAAATACTTAGCTGTTTTGCCTTTGCTCTCTGTCTGGAATATCCTTATAACTCAGTGGTTTTCAACTCTGGCTTCATATTGGAATGACTTTAGGAGCTTTAAAAATGTATAGCTGCAGAGAAAGACAAATATTATATGTTTTCACTTATACGTGGGATCTAAAAAACAAAACAAGCAAATATAACAAAACAGAAACAGACTCACAGATACAGGGAACAAACTAGTGGTTACCAGAGGTGAAGGAGACTAAGAGGTACAAACTATCAGGTATAAAATAAGTAAGTCACAGGATTGTAATGCACAGCATGGGGAATATAATCCATACTTTATAATAACTTTGAAAAAAGTGTGTAAATGTCTGAGCCTCAATCAACGCCAGAGGTATTTGATTTTTTTTGACATTTTTATTTTTATTTTTTAATGAAAAGATGCTCAAAATCACTAATCATTAGAGAAATGCAAGTCAAAGCCACAATGAGGTATCACATCACTCTGGTCAGAATGGCCATCATCAAAACATCTAGAAACAATAAATGTTGGAGAGGGTGTGGAGAAAAGGGAACTCTCCTGCACTGTTGGTGGGAATGTAAGGTGGTACAGCCACTATGGAAAGCAGTTTGGAGTTCCTTAAAAAACTAAAAATGGAACTATCATATGACCCAGTAATCCCACTACTGGGCATATACCCAGAGAAAACCATAAGCCAAAAAGAAACACGTACCATAACATTCATTGCAGCACTATTTACAATAGCCAGGACATGGAAGCAACCTAAATGCCCATCAACAGATGAATGGATAAAGAAAATGTGGCACATATATACAATGGAATATTACTCAGCCATAAAAAGGAATGAAATTGAACTATATGTAATGAGGTAGACAGACGTAGAGACTGTCATACAGAGCGAAGTAAGCCAGAAAGAGGAAAACAAATACAGTATGTTAACTCATATGTATGGAATCTGAAGAAATGGTACTGATGAACCCAGTGACAGGGCAAGAGTGGAGATGCAGACATAGAGAATGGACTTGAGGACACAGGTTGGGGTGGGGGGTGGGGGGTGAAGGGGAAGTTGGGATGAAGTGAGGGAGTAGCATAGACATAGATACACTACCAAATGTAAAATAGATAGCTAGTGGGAAGTTGCTGTATAACAAAGGGAGATCAACACAGTGATGGGTGATGCTTAGGGGGCCAGGACAGGGAGGGTGGGAGGGAGTCGTGGAGGGAGGGGATATGGGGATAAATGTATAAAACAGCTGATTCACTTTGGTTTACCTCAAAAACCTGTACAAGACTGTAAAGCAATTATATTCCAATAAAGAACTTAAAAAAAAAAAATGTTATTGACATATAACTGACATACAATAAACTGCATATATTTAAAGTGTACAATTTGATATTTTCTTATTAGTAATGTATATATGGCAATCCCAATCTCCCATTTCATCCCACCATCCCCCCCCCCCCCCCCCCCCGCTTCCCCCCTTGGTAACCCTAGAAGTATTTGATTTAATTGGACTGGAGTGGGGCCATGTATGAATGTTTTTCTATTGTCCGATTATCTGAACATTTCATCTCAGCCTAGTGGGACTGATTGAGCCTTTTATATTTTACTCTTCTGCTTCAAATCTTTTAATGGCTTCCATTACCCCCAAGATAAAATCCAGACTTCTTAATGAGTCTTACAATTCCTCCTACTCCAGGCTTGCCTTTAATGCATTCATCCCTTCAACCTTTATCAAGTGTCTATTATGAGCCAGGCACTTTAGTAGACAGTGGAGACAAAGAGGCAAATAAGAGCAGCACCGTCTTCTCTCTTGTGGAGCTTATAATTTGGGGGAAAGTCAAAAGTTGAATGAGTAATTACCTATGGCTGTTTCAGGAGTTCCAGAAGGAAGGCTTCCCCGAGGAGTTAAGAATTAAACTGAGTCTGGAAAGGTGATTGGATGTTAGGTGGGGATGGAGGGAGAGAGAGGTGCTCCAGGAAGAAGAAGCAGCATAAGTAAGGACAATGGCTCGGGGAAGATCATAGCATGTTGGAAGAACCGAAATCATGTATTGATGGGAAGGAGGAAATGGTGGTCAAACTTGCAGACCAGCCAAATATGAAGACCAGATGACTCAGAACCTTATAGGCCAAGTTAAGTTTGGGGGACTTTATCCCAAGGGTGCTGTAAAGCCTTGAAAAGGTTTAAGCAGGGGAGTGTAATAAAATCAGATGAAAAATTTTAAAATATTTAGTTAGTTAGTTAGTTAGTTTGGCTGCACCAGGTGGGAGTAAACCCGAAGATTGGGAGCACAAAGTCTTACCCACTGGACCACCAGGGAAGTCTCTGAAATGTTTAATCATTTATTTATTTATTTATTATTTATTTATTTATTTATTGGCTGCCTTGGGTCTTTGTTGCTGCGTGCAGGCTTTCTCTAGTTGCGATGAGCAGGGGCTACTCTTCTTTGTGGTGTGTGGGCTTCTGATTGAGGGTTCTGGGCACGCGGGCCTCAGTATTTGTGGCTCGTGGGCTCTAGAGCTCAGGCTCTGTAGTTGCGGCGCACGGGCTTAGCTGCTCCACAGCATGTGGGATCTTCCCCAACGAGGGATCGGGATCGAACCCAGGTCCCCTGCATTGGTAGGCATATTCTTAACCACTGCACTACCAGGGAAGTCTCTGAAATTTTTAAAGAAGGCTCTCAGTGGGTATACAGTGGAGCAATAATTGGAGTTAGGTGTTTGCGAATCTCATCAGCCTCTCCTTCGCAGATAATATTTTGGAATCTTTTGCTGAGGGTTACATTCATCTCCTGCAACTAGTTTGTCTTAGCTAAATGACTGGAATGTGACTGTATTTACAAGCTCCTGCGGATGGCCCTGGAATTCCTCACAGTTGTTGGGTCATTCAGTAAACACTAATTGAGGGGCTATTTTATCCCCAGCACAGATCCAGGTGCTGGGGATATGAAGGTACAAAAGGACAGACTTAATCTGTTAAAAAAAATAAGTTCTATTGCATAGATAACAGTAACAAAGTTAAAAGGCAACTGACAGAAGAAAATATTTCCAATACTTTTTTTTTTAAAGGGTTAGTATCTCATATTTCTGTATATTCAAAAATGTAAAATAGTACAGCAATTTTAGAAAACAGTTTAGCAGTTTCTTGTAAAGTTAAACATACATTTACCACAATACTACTAAGTAGTAATAGGGGATAAGCTACTGATATACCCAACAATGTGGAAGAATCTCAAAAGTATTATGTTGAGGGAAAGCACTAGGGCAAAAAAAAAAAAGTACATAACCACATACCGTATGATTGTATTTATACAAAACCCTAGAAAAGACAAATCTAATTCTTTTCTAGAATCAAATCTAGAAATCAGAAAGCAGGTCAGTGGCTGCCTGGGGGTTGAGGTGGGAGAGGGTTTGGCATGGATTGTTTGAGGGGATGGGGCCCAGGGAACTTTTTAGGGTAACATCCTATATCTTGATTGTTGTGGTGGTTACATGGGTCTATACATTTGTCTGAACTCATCGAAATGCACATTTTAAATGGGTGCATTTTATTGTGTAAAAATTATACCTCACTAAAGGTGATTATTTTTTATCTCAAAAACAAACAAACAGAAAGACAACTGACAGGGAGAAAATTTTTGACGTATTTTTAACCAAGAGTTAATATCTAATACACATAAAGAGCTTAAGTCAAATGATTCAATAGAAAAATGGACAAAGGACATGAAAGGACAATTCACAGAGGGCAAAATACAAATGGACAGTAACAGAAAAGACATTTGTCCTTGTAAATCTCAATTAATATGGAAAAAATTTCAATAATGGAATTGTTAGATTAACAAAAAAAATTTTTTTTTAAATTTTTTGGCCTCGCCACATGGCGCGGGGGCATGTGGGATCTTAGTTTGAACCTGGGCCCCTTGCAGTGGAAGAGCAGAGTCTTAACCACTGGACCACCAGGGAAGTCCCAACAATAATTAAAAAAACTGGTGAGAATTCAGAGAAACTATCACTTTCACAGTGTTGATATGAGTGTTACTGGAAATATTTTTGGAAGATAATTTGGCAGTGTATCAAAATCTTAAATATGTATAATCTTGACTCTACAATTTCATCTAAAAATTGATACTGATATACTGATGTGTGCTTAACTGCGCCTTGGGATTCCTACCATACCTCAACTATTCCACCCAGTAAATACCCTTATTTCCTCATTTTATAGATAAGGTAAGTAAGGAAAGGAGGTTAAGTGACTTGCCTAAGGTCATACAGCAAGTAGGTGACAGAGCCAGCCTTGCACCTGTCTCCAGAATGTGTGCTCTTAACCACTATGCTGTACAGCTCTCCACTGTCTCTTACATGCCATACATGGGCATAAATATATAAATACAAAGATGTTTGCTCCAGAAGAGTTTGAAAAATTAAGAAATAATGAAATTAATTAAAAGGTCTTCAGCATATTTTGTTAAGTAAAAAAAAAAAAGCAAGCTATAGAATAATACTTACAATACCTAGTTACATAAAAAATACCACCAATGAAGAATATATGTGAACATAATAAGTAAGCTCAAAAGAGCAAAAGGTTTTTTTTCTATTTTGTTCACTGTTGTGTCTTTATTGTCACACCAGAACATTTAATGCCTGCATTGTTAATCAACTATATACTCCAGTACAAAATAAAAAGTAAAAAAAAAAAAAAAACCTCTTACCTAAACCACCACCACTACCACCACCACCACCACCAAAATACAGTCAGTTCCTGGCATACAATAAATGCTGAGTAAATATAGGTTTGATGTATATATGTAAATGCATAGAAAAGGGATTGAAAAACTGCAAATCAAACTGTCAGCTGGTGAAGGTGGTTCCCTACCTTGGAAGAAGAGTGAATGGTGTGTGTGGGGTAGGTGAATGATGGGAGATGCGCACATACTCACTAAACTTCTGACTGTTTCAAATATTATACAAAGACACAATGTTCATGTGTTCATGAGTTACTTGGATAGTAAAAATAAAGACCAAGCAGATTAAAAAAAAAACCAACCCCCACAACAAAAGCAAAAAAGACTGACCCCATTTCCATTTAATTTCTCTACAACTCTTCCAGGTGAGTAATAATATTCTCATTTTATAGATGACACAATTAAGGCTCAGAGAGGTTAAGTAACTTGCCTCAAGTTACACAGTTTCTAAGCCTGGATGTGAACTTTGACCTATGACTCCATGACCCAGGTTCACGTCCCTCCACTGTATTTATAAATGTACAGACAAGTAAATGCAACAAAGTGTTGAAGGCTGCAAGGTGGAAAACAGCAGAGGTTGTATCAGATTGCAGCTGGGGGCACCAAATGGAGAAGTGTGGCCAATTGTGCAGAGAAGGGATATTTCTGGAAGGGATTCCTGAGACGAAGCTTCATCTAAGACTTGAAAAGTGAGTTTTGTTTTTTTTGGCCACCCTTCATCGCTTCTGGGATATTAGTTGTCTGACCACAGATTGAACCCAGGCCCTGGGCAGTGAGAGCACAGAGTCCTAACCACTGGACTACCAAGGAATTTCTGATAAGTGAGTTCTTGAACTGCTACAAGGAAGGGCACTTCAGGCACTCACCTGTATGTGTATCAGTAGGATGTCATGGAGGAAACCATTTGGTTTATATTATGAAGGATAAGTAGTTGAGTGGGCATGTTTGGAGCTTTGCTCTCTAGGTGAAAGGTAAGTCCTGGAAAGATTTGATTTGATTTGTACCAGATGATGAGCTACGTCTTATCAAAGAGATAAGACTCCCTGGGGCCTACTTTGAAGAGAGTCAACCTGGAGACAAGGAATCCATTGTCTATCGTAACAAGTAAAGAATGTTGGGTTCACCTGCCTAAGACAGTGGCTAGGGATATGAAGAGGGAGGAAGGGATGAATCTGAAAGATATTTGTAGAAAAAGACTGATGGGATTCGATGACTGATTACTGCTGTGAGTGGGGATGGTAGGGGTCTGAAGAGAGAGAGTACAAGTTTGTTGGGAAGAAAAGTGGGCACAAGGTCTCTTAAAAGGAGATCCTTTTGGGAATTCCACTTGGCAGTCCAGTGGTTAGGACTCTGCACTCTCACTGCTGAGGGCCCAGGTTCAATCTTTGGTAGGGGAACTAAGATCCCACAAGGTGCACAGCAAGGCCAAAAAAAAAAAAAAAAAAAAAAGGATCCCTTGTGTATGTATCTCCTTCATTGCATGTAAGATAGGATATTATAATTAGCTGAGTATGAGTCTGCCTCCGCTACTAAGCCATGAGTTCCTTGAGGCACGACCATGTCTCCTTCGTCTCATCTTCCCCAGTGACTAGAGCCCAATCTTGCACAGAACATGTTCAACACTCAATAAAAGTGCACAGCAGAGATATTGGATTTTCCGGGGTGGGGGAACAGGGAATGGTGGGGGATAAAATTATTTTTTATTTTTTAATTTTTGGCCATGTGGCTTGCAGGATCCATGACCAGGGATCAAACCTGCCTTCCCCCCCCCCAAAAGTGAAAGTGGGGAGTCTTAACCACTGGACCGCCAGGGAAGTCCCACATTGACTTGTTGAAGAAACAGTCAGTTACCCTGTAGAAGGACCTCTTGGATTTTTCTGATTTGTTTCTTTGTGTTTTCATTTACCTTCTTCCTCGAGCACCCATATTTTCTTCAAACTGGGGATTAGGTCTAAAGACTTCCTTAGATTCAGGTTCAAGATTCTTGGGAAGAAAATTTGTTAGGTGATGCAGTATTCTTTGTATTGCCTTACATCAGGGCCACATAAGGCACATGGCTGGTGCTCTGGGGTTCTGTGTTTTTGAAGCTGCTGGAGGAAGTTAAGCCTGAGGGGATTTGGCAGTTAACCGCCTACAGACCTGGACCCCAGCCTCTGTGGCTGCTGGCCACAGCATAGAGTGGGTTGAGGTCAGGGAGGAGGCACTCAGAGAAGCATCAGCTTGGTGTTGGCAGCTTGGACTGCCTCAGTCCTTTGGCAGGATTGAGCAGAGGGTCGTGGGACAGAGATAGCCCGCGGGCAGCAGTGCCTCCCTTCAGCTGTGTGCACCCTGCAGGAATGAGGAGACTAACCAGGCAAAATTCCGCAGAACTGGAGGGAGATGAACCATTTCAAGACCTGTTCAGCATGTTCTGCACTCCTCACTGTGGAGAGCAGGAAGCCTTCCTCTTCCGCTCTGGGACCTTGGGTGGTGGGCCTGGTAGTGGTGTGGCTCAGAGAAAATTCCTGACTCTGCTAGCTCAGTTTTTCTTGTCCTCTGGCTTGCAGTTTCTGCCTTAAATACTCCTTGATTGATCTTAAACTTTAGAATGTCAGTGCTGGAAGAAACCTTGTGGGTCATCTGGACCAGCCCCTCACTGAAGAATCCTCATTCTCTATCATCCTTCTTAGAAAGAGCTGCATGTATGATGGTGAGACCAGGATGTTACCATGTATTTCCCCAGCTTCAGTCATTTGCACTCCACCTTTTTTTTTTTAATTTTTATTGACGTCTAGTTAATTTACAATGTTGTGCTATTTTCAAGTGTACAGCAAAGTCATTCTGTTATTTATACATTCTTTTTCAGATTCTTTTGCATTATAGATTATTATAACATATTGAGTATAGTTCCCTGTGCTATACAGTAGGTCCTTGCTGTTTACCTATTTTACATATAGTAGTGTGTATATGTTAATCCCAAACTACTAATTTATCCTCACCACCTCTGACCCCCCACTATCCCCTTTGGTAACCATAAGTTTGTTTTCTATGTCTGTGAGTCTATTTCTGTGTTTGTTTTTTAATTAATTAATTAATTAATTTTTACTTGTGTCTGCATTGGGTCTTCATTGCTATGCGCCGCTTTCTCTAGTTGTGGAGAGTAGGGGCTACTCTTCGCTGTGGTGCATGGGCTTCTCAGTGCAGTGGCTTCTCTTGTTGCTGAGCACAAGCTCTAGGTGCATGGGCTTTAGAAGTTGTGGTACAAGGGCTTAGTTGCTCCGCAGCATGTGGAATCTTGCTGGACCAGGGATGGAACCCATGTCCCCTGCACTGGCAGGCCGATTCTTAACCACTGTGCCACCCGGGAAGTCTTATTTTTGTTTTTGTTTTTTTTAAGACTTTGTTTTTTGGACGTGGAACCATTTTTTATTTATTTTTAAAAGTTTTTTTAAAGCGTTTTTAAAAAATTTTATTTATTTATTTATTTTATTGTCTGCATTGGGTCTTTTTTGCAGTGAGTGGGGGCTACTCTGTTGTGGTGCATGGACTCCTCACTGCCGTGGCTTCTCTTGTTGGGGAGCACGGGCTCTAGGCACGTGGGCTTCAGTAGTTGCAGCACATGGGCTCAGTAGTTGTGGCTCACAGGCTCTAAAGCAGGCTCAATAGTTGTGGCACATGGGCTTAGTTGCTCCGTGGCATGTGGGATCTTCCTGGAGCAGGGATGAACCTGTGTCCCCTGCATTGGCAGACGGATTCTTTTTTTTTTTTTTCAGGGAGATTCTTAACCACTGTGCCACCTAGGAAGCCCCGGATGTGGTCCATTTTTAAAGTCTTTATTGAATTTGTTACAATGTTGCTTCTGTTTTATGTTTTGGTTTTTTGGCTGTGAGGCCTGTCGGATCTTAGCTCCCTAACCAGGGATTGAACCTGTACCCCCTGCACTGGAAGGCGAAGTCTTCCATTGGACCACCAGGGAAGTCCCCTGTTTCTGTTTTGTAAATAAGTTTATTTGTGTCATTTTTTTTAGATTCCACATATAAGTGATATCATATATTTGTCTTTCTCTGCTTGACTTATTTCACTTAATATGATACTCTCTAGGTCCATCCATCATACTCCACCTTCTTAATTTTAACACAATCGGGTTCCCCTTGTTCCATAATACACCATTACTATTTTTTAAACTATATCTTTAAAAAATTTATTTGGCTGCACCGGGTCTTAGTTGCGGCATGTGGGATCTAGTACCCTGACCAGTGATCAAACCCGGTCATCCCTGGTCTCCCCACCCCCCTCACTGGGAGCTCAGAGTCTTAACCACTACACCACCAGGGAGGTCCCTATACCATTACTTTTTTTTTCATCCTAACAATAACACCTGTGAAATGACAGGTTTGGTATATAGTTAAATTTCTTTCTAAAAACTTATTAAAAGAACACATACAGAAACGTTCAATGCCACTACACTTTGCGAAGTGCTGGAGTAGAATTAATATCAGGGAGTCCCACCTAACTCTGCCTTGAGACCTTGGCTGGACACACTTCTCAAGTTCTACACTTATTTCCCAATCAGTAAGAAAGAGACACTATACTATCAACAAGTTTTAGCTACTAGTCTTGTGAGTGACTGAAGGTAAGTTCTTCCTGGAGGACGCCCAGGGACCTTTGTCCAGGCACCTCCGATCACCTACAGTGGTGGGGGAGGGGAGAGAAAGTAGGCCGTGGTAAAGTTTACCTCTAGGCTGGGGATCAGCCTCAGGGCAGTGGTGAGAAAACCTCTCTTGGAGGCAAAAGCCCGTGAAGCTTCTGCCTTCTCCACCATCTCCCTGGGCACCCCAAGAAGGCATGGACATGTTGTTCCCGGGCCTTTCCCTCCACAGGAACCACCCACTCGCCTGGGGGACAGTGAAAACTTCCGGGAGAAGAGAGAAGTCAGATGTCAGGCCTCTACGAACTTCAGCTGGCTTCTCGGGCTCCAGGGAGGGAGAGCAAAGCAGGAAGGAGGGGTTAGCGGTTGGGGAGAGCCAGCTGGTCCACCCCTAGCCGGAAACTGGGGGTGGAGAGGCCCCGGCCCGGCCCACAGCAGTCTCCCAGCTCCAGGCTGGGCCTGAGAGGCCGGCAAACCCCACCCCGCTCCTCTGGGCACCTCGTGGCCCAGGCGGGTTTGTTTATGAATCCAGCTCTCTCCACCCCCCAGCCCGGCCCTCTGCCCGCCCTCAGGGTGGCCCCAATTCCGTGGGAGGGGGAAACCGGGCCAGCCCCAGGCCGGCCCCCCTCCGGTCCCCTCCCCTTCCTTCCTCCAGCCTCTGCCGTGGATGCTCGCGCAAGGCAGGTGTTTTTTATAGACCTGTTGAGCCAGTTGGGGCCATTCTTCTTTCTGGGAGTGGGAAGCTCGGGGTGGTGTAGCTCTCTCCTCAGCTCTGGACCCTTAAGGGGATTCAGGGCTTCTTGTCCCAGGAGAGGAGGGAGAAAAGGAAACTGCTTCATTTTGGTTAAAAGAGGAACTTTTTTTTTTTTTTTAAATGCTAAACTGCCAAGCAGGACCCCAGTCACCCTTGGGGTGCAGGAGGTCCAGGTCTGGGTAGGGGTGGGGGTGACTGGTGAGGGTAACTTGGCAGTAAGCACAAGCTTCCTTCCAGGTCTGGTGAACTGAGGAGCCTGAGGGGGTTGGATATTTGGGGGGAGGGAAATGTTTTGATTATGTGTTTGTTTTCAGCTGCATTCCCTAGGGGTCAGATTTAAATGTTCAGTGAAGCTCTCTGCTTGTTCACTGTGGGGTCCAGGCTCCTGTCTGAGCCTCCCAGGTGCCTCCAGCTGCCTCCTCTAGCTCTCAAGAATGCAGATGGATCCTGTCTCTCATCAGTTTCTCTTCCTCTTTCCTACCAGGCCTGAAACCACCTCTGCTTTTATTTGCCAGAGGGTCTTCACGCTGCAGAGACCATCAGCTGGGTTTACACTCAGGTCTGTCTTCTCGCAGTCTTTTTCAGAAAAGAGACTATTCCAGCAGTTTGGGCCAGAATTCAGCTCCAACAATAACAAAATTGTGTTCCTGACCATGCCTCCCAACTCTCAGACACTGCACCAGAGCCATCGACTAGTTGCTGGACTGGGTGAAGGCCTTCCTAGTACCAGGTAGAATCTAGGCAGGGATGAACCTTGATGCTTCTCAGATAAGGAAACAAAGCTGGCAAAGGTGCAGAATGAATCATTTTAAATAATAATAATAGTAAAAAAATATCTATAGCCTGTCCTAGATTTCTCATCAACAGGTTCTGGGCTTCTCAAACAGAAAGAAACCTGTCTTGTTAGAATTCTTTTCTTAGTTACTTGCCTTTCCAAGGTCCTGAAAAGACTGAGGGTTTAGCTTCTCCAGTCACCACTGCCTTGCAAATGATCTGAGCGTGCATGATGTGAAAAATCTAGGCTTGTTTTCTTGTTCAGAGAGCTAGAATGTAAAGGTTTATAAGACCATCGAGACTTTATTTTCTTGTCAGGGGCTATTTTTCTTTCCTAAGCTCCTTTATCCTAGTGTAGGTAGGACAGGTAAATGAAATTTTAGCCAGTGGGTTTTGTTCTTAACAGCTGTAGTCGAAAGTTTACTGAGAAGGAAGGTTACAATGATTGTAAAAAAGGAGAATTTTGAATCATTTGTGTATTTTAATTTCTGAAATATTTCCATTACCAGATTGCTAAGTGGGAAAACGCTAAAATCAGAGTATCTTCAAAATAAGTTTTTACTTGTAAAAGGAAACCAACTGAAGGCTAAGAATCAATTCTTGGCATTGTAATATCTGAAAACCTATTCTGGATTTTGAGGACTATACTTCCTCTTCCATTTATCAAGTGTTTACTGGGTGTCAACTGTATCTCAGGCCTTGAGGATACAAAGTGAAAAGGCATCATCCCTGCCCTCCGATTTCTTTGTCTAGTTGGAGGAGATGTGATATTTAGATACCTCTAATGGATGTATGTAAAAAGAGCATGGTGGGCTTCCTAGGTGGCGCAGTGGTTAAGAATCTGCCTGCCAATGCAGGGGACACAGGTTCGATCCCTGCTCCAGGAAGATCCCACATGCCGTGGAGCAACTAAGCCTGTGGGCCACAGCTACAGAGCCTGCGATTTACAGCCTGAGAGCCACAACTATTGAGTCCATATTCCGGAACTACTGAAGCCCACGTGCCTAGAGTCCGTGCTCCACAACAAGAGAAGCCATGGCAATGAGGAGCCTGTGCACCACAATGAATAGCCCCCGCTCACTGCAACTACAGAAAGCCCGCGTGCAGCGATGAAGACCCAACACAACCAATAAATAAATAAATTTATTAAGAAAAAAAAGAGCATGGTGGACAGAGCATTCAATAACTGGGGGAGGTGAGAAAGAAGACCTCAATTGAATTTGTTCTTATCAAAGATAAGAGTTATGAGCCCAGAAGAACAAGCTCAGTGGACTGTGGTTCTGCACTTTGGAGACTCAAGAAAGCAGCTTTTGGGGAAAACTTAATAAAGAACAAGGTGAAGGGCAAGAGAGTGTAGTAGGCAGTTATGGAAGATGAGCCTGAATAGGTGTAGTGCAGGCTCCTGATTACCACGCTGGAGCATTACCACTTAGCCCTCTGTTCTCATTTTGAATCGAGATGACTCTCAAATAATCCATATTGCTTTTAAAACACAGTCATTAGGAGTTATTTAAATGATTTCACAAATGAGTATGAAGACAGACTTGAAATGTTTGTTGTTTTTTTGTTTTTGTTTAGTCTAAAGAAAATTTGTTTAGGTTTTCACAGATGAATTGGACAAGATGGATCATGTCCATTTGCTCTCAGGAACTATCAATAAACAAGATTGTGTTGAGGGCATCCTTCACTAGCTAGGTTCTGAATTCTGTCTTGCCCTGGAGAAGCAGAGACAGTACTGTGAAAAGGATGGCGGCTCTTGAACTTCTAAGTCTAAATCTAGGCCTTTTTTCTCACTACCTGGAATAAAATCAAATGCTAGTTCCCATTTTAAGCTTAGACTAGCTTAGAACTATTGGAAAAAAACACAAGCTTTGGAACTAAGCAAAACAGTTATAATTTAAATGAAGTATCTGAGCCTGAAGTTTCTCATCTGTAGAAAAGGATGACAATTTCTTAAAATGGTTGAAAGGCTTAAATTAGACAATACACCATGCAGTGTTCTGAGGACTGCTCCACAGTGTTAGTTCCTCCTCCCTCCCCCGCAGCAAGTTTGGGTGTGGTCTTTTGCTAAATACACTAAACAGCTGTTGGAATCTCCAGAGCTTGGTTTACAAAGATGAGTAATGCAGCTTCTTCCCTCCAGGAAGTTTCTTTCCTTCTGGAAGTTTCTTCTCTCCAGTTTCTTCCCTTAGAGTTTCTTAAACTCTGATTTAGGGACTAATCACCTGAAAGAGCTATTTAAGAATGCATATTCTCATGCCCCACCCCAGAGAATCTCATTTATTAGGTCTGAGATGGGATCTAGGAATCTACCTTAAAAAAAAAAAAGCAGTCCAGAGGATACAGATAAAGACTTTGATATTATATTTTGAGAAACTTTGACCTGGGAGAGATGCTATTAATGGAAATGTAATGTGATATTTTATTTTATAATACAGTTATAAAAGAGGATACCATTTAAAGTGCCCTGGAAGTATGGGCAGAATTTTTTTCAGGAGCTAGAAGGTAACAATAAAAAGCTCTTTTAAAAATAAAAAAAATTTTGGGTCTTTCCAGGCGGTCCAGTGGTTAAGATTTGCCTTCAAATGCAGAGGGTGTGGGTTGAATCCCTGGTCGGGGAACTAAGATCCCACCTGCCACTGGGTGCAACCAAAAATTAAAAAAAAAAAAAAAATTATTAAGCTCATTTTTATAAATGGTTACACAAAGCATTGCTCTATTCATTTAAGAATTTATAGAAACTTTTTCTGGGACTACCCTGGATTGGAATGTGGCACTACAACTCAGTAGCTTTGTGATCTTGGGCAAGTTACTTCCTAGCCTCAATTTGTTCACTTATAAAATACATAATATCTTTGATACTTACTGTCTTCCTTATGAGAATGACATAAGGAATGCAAGATGCCTAACTGATCTAGGCACCTAACACTGTAGGCTTTCACCCTCAGGCCTTGCCCAAAGCAGCAAGAGGACTCAGTTTTGGGGGAATCCATACTTTAAAACATGACAATATAAGGTGCTGCATTGTAGGTAATGAAGTGACAACGTATAACATACAAGCGAGAAAGAGAATGACCTTGTCATGTTATTGACAAGCCACCCAGGCTGCCTCCACCAAAACTAGGATAAAGGAGAAGCAGAAGGGGAGACCAGAAATTCTGGTGTCTCAGGAGAAATCTCCTTTAACCTCTGTAGTTTCAAAAAGCAGAAATTCTATCTTGCTACCTTGCTTTTTGCTTAGGATGTATTTACTTGACTCTAGTAAGTTCTCCAACCTAATTTAGCCTTAAAGGCAAGCTCTTGAAAAGTTAACCTGCCTTAAGTAGCTAGCACCTTTGTCTGGGGGAGAATTCAATAAAATGGCGTTTGCTGGAGTCTTACAAAGACCTTGCAAATTGGTCAGCATATTATTAACTGATTGTGTGAGCACCCTCGCCAGATTTCCTTGCGCCTGTGTCCACAGGGCTCATACCACATTCAGAGGCATCCGCCTGCCTGTCCGCCCACCCCGGAAGGGGTGAGCCTTGAGAAGTACTTTTAAGAGCGGTTAAATTAAGACTCAAAGGAGCCCTGCTGTCAACGCAGAACTACACGCCGAGTGGCTCGGCCCTGACACTTGTTGAGCTGAAGCATTGCTACCTAATCACTGTAAAGACGTCCCCTAAGGAGGGCCAAGATGGCGACGGATTTCTCTTGGCACAATCCTGGTCCCTCCCGGCTCTAGTAACGCCCATTGCTCAAGTTGGAGGCGGTCCCTGGCTTACCCCGCCGCCTCATTGGACTGAATGACTGAGGGAGACGCCAATTCTCCTCTGCCCACTCTAGGTTCCTGCCCTCAGAGCTCACGCGGCGTTCAATTGGCTCTTATTCACGTCAATTTGCGTCCTATCGTGTGTCTTTTCAGTGTTAATCCAATCATAACTTTCCTGGCTGCCCGCCTGATTTCTGACTGGTTTTAATCAACTTCATCCTATCCCATTCCTGTCTACTTCTTACCTCCTCCCACCAGGACTTTGCCCAGGCACGTCCAGGGTTCTGGTTGGTTGTTGTTCTGTCATTCCAATTAAAGCTCTTCCTATCCCTAACTCTCCGGGAGCCCGCCTGGCAGTTGACTGGCTCCTTTACAAGCCTATCATCTCTAGTTCCCGCCCACCTTCACTTCCTGCGTCTTTCATTGGCCTTTAAAACCGAGAGAGAGCTCTTTTTGGGCGGACACCACGCACGCAACTTTGTCTTGCACGCCTTAGAGAGGCAAACGAGTCTTGCCATTGGGCAATCTGCCCGTCTTTCTTCTGCAAGTCCCTCCTTTCTCCCTCCCTCATTGGGCGGGGCAGCAGTGAAGGGGCGGGGTCTAGGCCGGGCTTGTGGCGCGCTGCTCCCTCCTCCTTACCCCCCCCCTCCCTGTCCGGTCCGGGTTTGCTTGCCTCGTCAGCGTCCGCGTTTTTCCTGGCCCCCCCCAACCCCCCCGGACAGGACCCCCTTGAGCTCGTCCCTCAGCTGCCACCATGAGCGGTAAGGATGAGTCCACTCCAAGCTTAGGGGTGGGAGGGGAGTGAGGGGGCGCGCGCGAGGCCCGACCGGGCGGTCCCCGCCGTGAGGGGGGGCGGGCGGGAGGCGGCGGCGGCGGCCTTGGTCCCGCCCGGGGCGGAGGGAAGGGAGGGAGAAGGGGCAGTGGCGGGGCCTCCGAGGAGGAGGGGGATGGGCCACCCGCCCCGGGGGAGGGGGCAGCGTGGCCTCGCCCGCCCCCTGCCCGCCCCGGCCACGGGGGACGGGCCTTACCCCCCACTACTCTGCCGCCCGCCTGAGGCTCCTCCTGCCGGGGGCTGGAGCCGCGGGGGCGGCCCGAGCCGTGCAGGCCCCGCCCGGGCCAACCGCCTCCCCGGTCCGCCCTCTGGTCGCCGCTAGCCCCAAGGCCCTCCCCCACCCCCCCGCTTTAGGTTACCCCTCCCCCCCCGTAAATTACCCCTCCCCCCTACCGTCCCGCCCTTTCCACGCCCCTCACCCCGAAACCGCCCTTTCCCTCTACGGCCCGCCCTTTAGCCGCCCCGAAACGCCTGATTTCTAACCCCTGGACCTCTTTAGCCCCTTACTAGTATTCACAAATGTTTCCCCACTCAAACTTTTTATCTGTTCTTTTGCCCTTTCTTCTTTCCTCTTGTTACTTTTTACACTTGAATTTTTCTCTTTCTCCATCTCCTTTGATCCTAATTTTAGCAAGCTTTCCATCCACCCACATGTTGTTTTGTGCCTTACCTATCTTTATTTTCCCCAGGATACTTCTACACTTTTCCAACATGCCCACCGACCCTCACATTTCCTATGCCAAAAGCACCTTTTCAGTGTTTTCTGAGTTTAATTTTGTGCAAGGGAGAGTTGAGGCCCAGTTTTGGCATCACCTAGCTTAGTTCACATCCTACTGGTCCTACAACTGTTCTTTCTCCCCCATTCCTTTTTTTTTTTTTTTTTTTAAATACTGGCGCCTTTGGCCTTCCTGTTAGTCATTTCAGTTTCATCACAGCCTCCTTTACCCTTCCTCACTTCACCCTTTTCCTTTCTCCAACTTTAAGTTATTTTAAAATTATTTTTAGACCAAGATCACTCCATGGACGAAATGACAGCCGTGGTGAAGATTGAAAAAGGAGTTGGTGGCAATAATGGGGGCAATGGTAATGGTGGTGGTGCCTTTTCTCAGGCTCGAAGCAGCAGCACAGGCAGTAGCAGCAGCGGAGGAGGAGGAGGGCAGGTAAGTGATGATCTGGACAGAGTGGGGAAGGTGTTGAGAGGATGCAGATATTCTTAGATGATTGTTTTACTTTTCACAGAAAAATTTTTAGGAAAGGGCTAAACCATTTTGTAGATAGGGAAGTAAGCACAGAGAGATAAGTGATTTGGAGATCCCCCAAAATGAGAATTTCAGCAATATGGATAGGTCAGCTTTTTGTTTGGTTAGTTTTTTTTTCCCCTCTTTACACTGTTTTGTTGTTCATTTTTTGTGTACTGACCCCTGGGCTGGCAGATGGGTGTCACTAAAGTAACTCCTTTCCTCTCCCTCATTTCTGGCCAGGAATCCCAGCCATCCCCTTTGGCTCTCTTGGCAGCAACTTGCAGCAGAATTGAGTCACCCAATGAAAACAGCAACAACTCCCAGGGCCCAAGCCAGTCAGGGGGCACAGGTGAGCTTGATCTCACAGCCACACAACTTTCCCAGGGTGCCAATGGTTGGCAGATCATCTCTTCCTCCTCTGGGGCTACCCCTACCTCGAAGGAACAGAGTGGCAGCAGTACCAATGGCAACAATGGCAGTGAGTCTTCCAAGAATCGCACGGTCTCTGGTGGGCAGTATGTTGTGGCTGCCACCTCCAACCTGCAGAACCAGCAAGTCCTGACAGGACTGCCTGGAGTGATGCCTAATATTCAGTATCAAGTAATCCCACAGTTCCAGACGGTTGATGGGCAACAGCTGCAATTTGCTGCCACTGGGGCCCAAGTGCAGCAGGATGGTTCGGGCCAGATACAGATCATACCAGGTGCAAACCAACAGATCATCACAAATCGAGGAAGTGGAGGCAACATCATTGCTGCTATGCCAAACCTACTCCAGCAGGCTGTCCCCCTCCAAGGCCTGGCTAATAATGTACTCTCAGGACAGACTCAATATGTGACCAATGTACCAGTGGCCCTGAATGGGAATATTACCTTGCTACCTGTCAACAGCGTTTCTGCAGCTACCTTGACTCCTAGCTCTCAGGCAGTCACGATCAGCAGTTCTGGGTCCCAGGAGAGTGGCTCACAGCCTGTCACCTCAGGGACTGCCATCAGTTCTGCCAGTTTGGTATCATCACAAGCCAGTTCCAGCTCCTTTTTCACCAATGCCAATAGCTACTCAACAACTACTACCACCAGCAACATGGGAATTATGAACTTTACCAGCAGCGGATCAGCAGGGACCAACTCTCAAGGCCAGACACCGCAGAGGGTCAGTGGGCTGCAGGGGTCTGACACTCTGAACATCCAGCAGAGCCAGACATCTGGAGGCTCACTGCCAGCAAGTCAGCAGAAAGAGGGAGAGCAAAACCAGCAGACGCCGCAACAACAACAAATTCTCATCCAGCCTCAACTAGTTCAAGGCGGACAGGCCCTCCAGGCCCTCCAAGCGGCCCCATTGTCAGGGCAGACCTTTACAACTCAAGCTATCTCCCAGGAAACCCTCCAGAACCTTCAGCTTCAGGCTGTTCCAAACTCTGGCCCCATCATCATCCGGACACCAACAGTGGGGCCCAATGGACAGGTCAGTTGGCAGACTCTTCAGTTGCAGAACCTCCAAGTTCAGAACCCACAGGCCCAGACAATCACCTTGGCCCCAATGCAGGGTGTTTCCTTGGGGCAGACCAGCAGCAGCAGTACCACCCTTACACCTATTGCCTCAGCTGCCTCCATCCCTGCCGGCACAGTCACTGTGAATGCTGCTCAGCTCTCCTCCATGCCTGGCCTCCAGACCATTAACCTCAGTGCATTGGGTGCTTCAGGAATCCAGGTGCACCAGCTTCCAGGCCTGCCCTTGGCTATAACAAATGCCACAGGTAAGGCTTAAAATCTTGCGTTTCTCTCCAGAGCTACTTAGCATCTCAGCTGAAACTGTTGAGTCTAAAGAAGGGAGTAGAACCTTTTGAGGATAACACTTTCTTGAGGGCGAGTCAATTAGAGAAATAGCAATGATTCTAAGTCATTTGGAACTGACTTAATGGAAACTTTTTTTTTTCTTCAGTTAATGTTGAGAAAGGAGCACTTCTGGGCAGTGTCCCTGGGGTCTCTGTACTTTCAGAGCCTTTGGTGCTATGGAACAAGGGTCGGCAAACTTTTTCTGTAATGGGCCAGATAGTAGATATTTTCGTAAATGTTTGTGGGCCACGTATGGTCTCAGTTACATGTACCTCTTTGGTTGGTTTTTGCAACCTTTAAAAATATAAAACCATTCTTACCTTGAGGGCTTTATTTGATTATAGGAATTGATTATAAACTTAACCTATTTATAGAGCAGTTATTGAATCATCACATATTTCTCATGAAGTGTAAGCAAGGGAAAAGTGATGGATTCCAAAGGACTTTTCAACAAAATAAGTTTCCTGGTTAATCTTTAGTTAACCAGAAGAGCCTAACCTCTTAGCAAGCAAGGTTTAATTTTTTCAACTCCTGTTTACCTTTAAAATACTAATGTGTATGTTTAATAAACTTCCCAGGTGGGTCTTTTTTTTTTTTTTTTTTATAATTTTTGTTTCTTAGGCTTCCTAGGTGATTCTGAGATTTCATAGGTTAGAGAGCCACTTCCTAGACTGCTTTGAAAGTAGTGTGTGATTGAGAAGGGAGGGGAGAGAAAGGGAGTGGGGCCCAGAATGGAGTGGAGAGGTAGAGTTGAGAGGAGTTGGGAATAAGGAGAACTTTGAAGGTGAAAAAGAGTCACCAGGGAAGAGGCATATGTATGTTGAATTAGTTGATGCTACTGTTCAGTCGTTTATTTGAAACTGTGTTCACTAGTAGTGGTTAATTTGAAATTTAAAACATCTGCTCAAAGTTAATCTATTTAGAATTTATGATTTTAAATTCCATGGTGATGGAGCTAATCTTTAATAAAGCACATTAGGATACATATACATTTTTATATTCTGGCATGATATATACAAATCATGATGGGAAATGGTTTAATACCATCGAACTTCTATTTCTGTTGGAATATGTGTGGGTTTACTAATGGTTTACTTTTATTATAGAGTTCCTATTCTGTTTAGACCGGTTCGTATATGAGAGGATAACTAATAGGCAGCCATATTTCCTGCCTCTTGCAAGTTCAGGAAGATCTGTAGTGAAGAGGTCTGCTCAAGTTCCCTACTTTCTTACAGTCTTGTAGAGTGTTTAAAATTACTACATTTTGAACCTTAACCGACTAATTTTCTTAGTGAATCAGCAATCGTGGAACAGAAAGAGCTGGAAGGGACCTGAGAAATCATCTCATACAACTGCCTTATTTTCTAGATGAGTACTTTGAGATACTGGGAAGCACTTAAGTGTTGAGCTACTTGCTGTTAGTTCTAGTCTGAGGCATTCATTACCTGTTAGTTTTAACTTGGGACATGAGAAATCCTTTAGATTGTTTAAAATGTTTTGGAAAAGATATCTTTGTTTCTTTGAAATTTAAGAGGTGGCAGGTGTTTTATAGGCTAGAAATTGTGGGAGTTGAAACGGGAAAAGTGTAATAACTGAACCCACAGCCTGGAAAATTAGATACTTTCTAGGTAATCTACATTTGTGTGTTTGTTTTCTCTTTGCTCTTAAGTTGTTGTAACTAGCACTTTTGCTCTTTAGAGGAAAGCAAAACTGAGATTGTTCTAGTTAGTAATAATTTGGATCTTTGCAATTTTTTTAAATGTTTATAACTTGAGCTCTAAGGAAGTGTTATGAGACACTTTCATTGCTAAATCATGCTCTGGGGAAGTCTGCCATTTACTATGTCATAGGATAGGGCTACCTACCTAGCTGTTATTGATGGTCTCTGAGCTCTAGAAAATGCATGCCGTTCTGTAAGGTAGCAGCATCTTGGTATTCACTACCGAGAGAATGAGGCCCTGAAAGGCCATTTTGTGAGAGTTGAGATTGCTTTATTAATAGTGGTTTCTGAAGATACATGTTTCCTCCTTTCTGGTTAGTCATACTTGTGCAACATTTTTTTCCCCTTCAATTGATCTGACTTCAGCTTAATGAAAGATAATAAAATCATTTCCTGGAAGCTTAGTGCTCTTTAGCTGTTGCTTGGCTGCTACAAAGTGTCTCATTTTACCCCTTTTTCTGGTATATAGTTATTTTATTGGAAAAACTCAGCGTCTTGGTAGTATGATGTAGTGGAAAGAGCCTTGGAAATAAAATCACGTTGTAAGATATAGATAGGTAGATAGTGCTCTGCAAAGTGAGACATTATTATTATACATTGTGGAAGACTGCAGCTTCTGTGTCACTTAGTTTCTTTGTTTGTTTACTTATTTACTTATTTGCTGTACTGCATGGCTTGTGGGATCCTAGTTCCCTGACCAGGGATCCAACGAACCTGTTCTACCCCACCCCCCAACCCCTGGTTCCCGGCAGTGTCAGCATGGAGTTCCAATCACTGGACCGACAGGGAATTCTTACATTTATTATTTTTAAAAATCACCTTTTAAAAATCTTCTAAGCTCTCCTGTTGACTTTCACTGTGTTTATTTGTTTGCCTGAATATACAGGCAAAGAGGGACAAACTTAGAACCAAAATAAGCCAGCCATCTCCGTATTCCTGTTTTTCAGAGCTCTGCCCCGGTGGGTAGTAGTGAACAAGGGACCACCCAGTAAAGGAGTTTAGTTTTCAGACAGTGAAATGATCTATGGGCTCTTAGTTTTTGTTGCTGTTGCTTTTTAAGTTGGCAGCTTTTTCTTTTTTTTAATCACCACCCTTTCTCCTTTATTAACACCCTTTCCTTTCATTTTGTAGTCATACACTCATAGATCTTGTTTTTTGTTTGTCTGTCTGTTTTTTGTTTTTTAAGCTTAAAGCTTCAGATTTTTTTCTCAGCTGCTTCTAAGTCCAGAAAACTTGCCCCAGGTTGAGGAGGGACCTGGTTTTGAAAGACTTAGTTTGGATGACTTGGTGGGAGTTCTGCCTAATAAAGATTGCTGGGCTGGGCTTTGGCAAGAGAATAGAACATATTTCCTTGATGGCTATAATTCACTCAAGAAGCAAATTTCAGGCACTAAAAATAAAAATTTCACATCTGCTCAGTTTTATCCGGGTCAAGAAAATGTCTCCTCTTAGAAGTTCAGTTGAATGCGATACCAGAGTTGGTTTGCCAACAGTGTCACTAAACTTGGGGTCATATTGCTGAGACCTAATTTATTAAGAGAGTTGTATTTTAGACTTGTTCATTTGAACATTAGTGATAAGTAGATTTAGATGATTTAAATGTGTTCAAAATTAACATTCTGGTGCAAAAGGTCATATAAGAGAATTTTCTATTTTGAAAATAATGTATTTTATCGAATAACAAAATGCTTCTGCATCATTTTCTTTAATATTATACTTTATTCTGAGAAAAGGTCTCTTTTAAAACCTAGGTGACTTGATTGATTTGAAAAGACTGAGAAGGCACTCTTGAGACCTTTTCAGTTGCTCCTATTTATTCATTCCAGTGGCTGTCAGTGACGTCATTGTTAAATCACGTTGCTTTGTGTAATGTGGCCATTTTAGTTCTTAATTAAATAACAAGAGCACAAGGGTGCCTAGTGTTTCAGAAAAATTTAGGGTCTTTTCTGTTCTCATATCTCCCTTTTCCTTTAATTGTTGTGCTTTGTAAAGTAGCATGTAAATGTTGGCACTAAAAATTTAGTTCTGTTAATTCCTTACTTCTGATTGTTTTGTTTTCCCTCCTTGAAAATGTTTTTTTGTTTTTTAATTAATTAATTTTTTATTGGCTGCTTTGGGTCTTTGTTGCTGCACAGGCTTTTCTCTAGTTGCAACAAGCAGGGGCTGCTTCCTTGTACACAGGCTTTTCCCTAGTTGCAACAAACAGGGGCTACTCTTCGTTGCGGTGCTAGGGCTTCTCATTGTGGTGGCTTCTGGTTGCAGAGCACAGGGTCTAGGCATGTGGGCTTCCATAGTTGCGACACGTGGGCTCAGTAGTTGTGGCACATGGGCTTAGTTGCTCCAGGGCATGTGGGATCTTCCCAGGACAGGGATGGAACCCTTGTCCCCTGCTAATAATAGCATGCAGATTCCTTTTTTTTTTTTTTTTTTTTTTGCTTTTTAAAACTTCATTTCAACATAACTATGCTTACAGAAATATACTCATGTGAGTTAATAGAATGCAATTTAACTTAACCTACACAATTTGGACCAAAAACCTGGTACATGGTTTGCTTAAAAAAAAAAAAAATTTACAATCTGGTTTATTTTTCACCTATTACAAATGTATATGAAAGATCCTCCATCAAATGCTGGCAGGCAGATTCTTAACCACTGTGTCACCAGGGAAGTCTCCTTGAAAATGTTTTAAATGTAAGATGAACATCTGTAGAAAAGCTCTATTACATAATGCTTTTTTACTGATTGGGTGTCTGTAAACATTAATAGATAATAATTAGTTGAAAATTTTCAATTTGCTGTTTAATTGAAACAAGTATATTTTTCATATTTCTTATGTCAATAGTACTATCCCTTTCTCTAACATTTAGCATTATCATACGGGCTCTGGTGTGCTGAAGCATTATTTAAAAGGTATATGTCCACACTATGACTACATTGTTAATACTATGCTAGGTTTTAAGAATTAGTCCCCTTAGAAGATCCTGAAAAAGTTTCTGAAGAAAGTTTTTTTCTTCAGAGTTGGTTGCAAATCTGGGCTGTAATTTGAATTTGTACTTTCATTCTAGTGTTTTTTATTTCTATTATTTACTTATTTATTTTTAAAATACTTATTTACTTATTTGGCTGTGCTGGGTCTTGGTTGTGGCATGCAGGATCTCTGCTGTGGCCTGTGGAATCTTTGGTTGTGACATGCAGAATCTAGTTCTCTGACCAGGGATCTAACCAGAAACCGGGCGCAGCCCCCTGTATTGGGAGGGCAGTCTTAACCTCTGGACCACCAGGGAAGTCCCTCACTCCAGTGGTTTTTAAACTCTGAGTGGCTCATGGAAATAGTGCAGTGTAACTTGTTTGACATGTTTGGATGTGCCTATCTAATTTACTGTGAATCCTTCTCACCCTATATCTATGTACAAAATAAATAATAATTTAATGATTTCAAAGAAGGGGTTAAAATATAGAATACCCAGGTCAAGACAAAGACTTGCCCTTTACAAGATGAGAGAAATCAGTTAAAAATCTACATCTCTGAGGGAATTCCCTGGCGGTCCAGTGATTAGGACTTGGCACTTTTCACTGCTATGGGCCCGTATTCATTCCCTGGTCCAGGAACTAGGATCCTGCAAGCCACATGGTGTGGCCAAAACAAACAAAAACAAAACAAAAAAATCTACATCTCTGAAAAAATTTTTAAATGGTTTTCATAGGAAGTCAAATGTTTGCTGCAAATAATCTAAATAAGGTTAAATGCTATTGAGTTAGATCTTTTCAGATTATTCCATATGTTCTTCATTAGCTTGACCCTGTTTGGATTGCTTAGAAGTTATAGCTCTTTGCAAACATTGCAGTTAAACCAGACTCTCCATGTTAATAGCGATTAAACTGCAGGTTGCTGGAGCTGGAAACCCTCATCCCCTCTAGTACCCTCCTTTTGACACCCTGAGGTGTAGAAAGATTCAGTGACTTGCCAAAGGTCACTGACAAAATTTACAGTGACAGAGAGCTTTTGACTTCAGATCAATATCCTTTCCACTACACTACTACACTCTTAGCCTTTACTAGGACTTCTCTCAAGTAGAAAAATGGATTTGTTTTTTGACCCAGTTCAGTTATTTTGAAGTGTTAAATTTGTAACTTAAGACAAATAATAGAAAAAAAAAAAGAAGCAAAAGGCATGGTTAATCAACAACTTCTTTATAAACTTTGTTATGAATCAGAATTTGTTGTAACCATATCTATTAGTTTGAAATTATTTCATTTGTAATTAAATGAAATGTAAATAATCAATGATACGATCAGTACATTAAGTAAGGAAGGAGCAAGATGGCAGAAGGGAAAAATCAAAAGATTTTCATAATCAGTTTTTGAAAACATGAAGGTCAGCTGTGTCATATTGAGGTGGGGTGGTATTACCCTCCCCTCTTTTTTTTTTTTTTTTAATTAAGAAGATATGATCTGTTTCCCTGACTGTTCTTTTCTTATTTTTTCTTTGATGTGTTTGAGACTTTTTTTTTGAGCCATTTTTATAGCAAGCTTTATCTCCTTATTGTCCCCATATATTATTTTCCATGTTATTCTGGAAATTCTCTTTCAGTGCCTTCCTTCTCAACTACCCCCGTATTTCTGATTAAAAATATATATATATATCCTGATGCACTTGGTGATATCCTTTAACAACCCTTTGAGAGAATGTGTAGGGCCCGATTTTGTCCAGGCCCTGCATAGACAATGCGTAATATCTCTATGGTTACTGGTGAAATATCTGAAAGTACTCTGCTTAGAGTTCTTTGGCAGTTTCTTGCACTCATGAAAAAATGTATTTTAATCTTATACAGACCATTCGTCTTGAAGATAAAAAGCCCCTAACTCTGAAAACTATATTTAGAAATTTTCTACAAGGGTGATTCAAAAAATTATCTGCACTCTGGCTGTAGAATTTATTTTAAGTAACTTTTAGAAAAGACAAATACATCATTTTTCCACATAATCTCCTTGCTTTTCAATACACTTTGTCCATCTGACAACAAGCTTTCGTATTCCCTTATTAAAAAATGTTTTAGGCTGAGCTGCAAGCCATGAATGCACTGCTGTCTTCACTTCTTCATCAGAAGTGAGTCTTCATCCTCATAGGGCTGCTTTTAGGGGACCAAACAGGTGAAAGTGTGACAGAGCAAGATCAGGACTATAGGGAGGATGCTTTAACACCTCAAAATGAAGTTTTTGCAGAGTGTCAACAGTGTGGGCAGAAGTGTGCAGATGTACATTGTCCTGCAAGATCACAACATCCCTTGGATAGCAGTCCTCTGCGTATAATCCGAAGTTTAGGCTTCAGCTCAACAGTAAGCATCTCACTGTAACGAGCACTGTTGATTGTTGAATCTTTCTCCTGATAACGTTCCAGTACTGGCCCTTGAGAATCCCAGAAAGCTGTAAGCATCAATTTTCCAGCTGATGGTTGACTTTTGAACTTTTTCTTCGTCGGCAATTGAGGATGTTTCCATTCCATACTCTGTCGTTTACTCTCAGGCTCCTAGTGATGAATCCATGTCTCGTCACCAGTAATGATTCTCTTTAAGAAATTTTTACCTTCCTTAGAGTATCGGTCCAAATTTTGTTTGCAGATATCCAAACACTTCTGTTTATGCTCTTCCATGAGATGTTTCGGTACCCATCTCACACAAACTTTTCAAAACCTAAGTCTGTCGTGGATTACAGTGATTGAACCTGGGCCCCTGCAGTGAAAGTGCCACGTCCTAACCAGTGGACCGCCAGGGAACTCCCAAGTAATTCTATTTTTAATTTTTTGAGGAAATGTATTTTGTAACTTTGCTTTTAGCTTCTGTAAACAAAGTTTTTTGGGTTTTTTTAGATTATTATTATCATTATTTTTTTGCTGTGTTGGGTCTTCGTTGCTGCACACAGGCTTTCTCTAGTTGTGAGCAGGGCTACTCTTTGTTGTGGTGCACGGGGTTCTCAGTGTGGTGACTTCTCTTGTCAGGGACCACAGGCTCTAGGTGCGAGGGCTTCAGTAGTTGTGGCACTTGGGCTCAGTAGTTGTGACTTGGGGGCTATAGAGCGCAGGCTCAGTTGTGTTGCACGGGCTTAGTTGCTCCACGGCATGTGGGATCTTTCCAGACCAGGGATCGAACCCGTGTCCCTTGCATTGGCAGGTGGATTCCCAACCTCTGCACCACCAGGGAGGTCCCATAATTTTAAATTTTTAGAAAAGCTGCAAAGATAGTACAGAGTTTTGATATACCCTTCTAACCTTCCCCCCATTGTTAACATCTGATAGGAAATTGCAGCATGGCCAAACATCTTGGTGTAGTGGTAATTAATCGTTTAGTGAAATACCTGATCAGAGCTATCTTTTTTTTTTTAATTTATTTATTTTTTTTATTTATTTATTGGCTGTGTTGGGTCTTCATTGCTGCACACAGGCTTTCTCTGATTGCTGCGAGCGGGGGCTACTCTTCATTGTGGTGCGCAGGCTCCTCACTGTAGTGGCTTCTCCTGTTGTGGAGCACAGGCCCCAGGTGCGTGGGCTTCAGTAGTTGTGGCACACGGGCTCAGTAGTTGTGGCTCACGGGCTTAGTTGCTCCGCGGCATGTGGAATCCTCTCGGCAGGGCTTGAACCTGTGTCCCCTGCATTGGCAGGCGGATTCTTTACCAGGATTCTTTACCACCGCGCCACCTAGGAAGTCCAGAGCTATCTTAATAAAAGCAATAACATATTATCACATTGTATTATTTTTAACTGAAATGTGAAATTCAGATGCAACCAGACTTAAATTACTGATGGTTCTTTGATTTACTCCTGAAAACATTCCGATACCTAATTGATTTAAGTCTTAAAATTTTATTGCAATAACCAGAATGGAGACATTATAAAATATTATTATCACATTATCTAGATGTGTCTTACCGTAAAAATTTAAGAAATAGGCATTTAAACTTTAGGAAATAGGCACATGTAATAGGGGCTACATGAAATAGGCATCTTCATTTCCTGTACTTCTTTCTTAGTATTAATTTTTTACTCCATGGACTGTTTGGTTTTAATCATTGCTTTGCTTGCAAAGGAATTTAATGTTGTTTAAAAGTGGTACCAGCCAGGAAATTTGTCCCTTTCCAAAAAGTTAAGCATCAGACTTATAGCAAACATTTCATTTTGTTTAGCTCCCTAAAGCCTCAGTACTATAGATATCGTCCAGGATGATTCTCTTAATGAGAATGTTACTGAAAGATTACTAGTGTTGCATCATCTGAAGACCCCCTCATAAAAGCAAGGTATTCCAGGACCACAGTAGAGGATGGTTTGGAGATACCTGGCATTGTGCTCAGCATGCTCTACAATATTTTACCTAGAGGAAACAAAAATATAAAGATTATGTTTGGAGAACATAAGCTTCTGTTCAGAAGTCAAGTTCAGAGGCTTTTCTAGTTCTGGTTCAAAACCACCATCAGGCCCATGCGGCTGCCTTCTGAAACCTGAAATGGAGGCTGATAATGAAACCTACTGCTGCACATGAATGGTTCTGTTTATAAATGAGTCATATTGTGTCATGTCTCCTGTTTTCTTATACCCCTCCACACCACCCCCATTTCTGTTCCCAACCTCCCGTGAGACATTGGTACTATGAACAAAGTCAGGCGCTTGCTAAAGATAGGAGAGTACTGTTTTTTTTTCCCCCATTATGATGCTGTTAGGAAGGAAAATGAAATGACTCTTTGAAAGTATGATATAAAAATCCATAAAATTGTTGGGAGATTGGGAACAGTTGTTGGGAAAAGCTTTTCTACTTGGTTAGTACTCTTTTTGGGTGGGAAGTTATAGATTACTGACTATAAGCGGGACCTTTAAGCCAAAATACTGTTTGTTGTTTTAAATACTGTTTTGCAGATGAACAAGTCTCACATCCTGTGAACAGTTTAGTTGGATGAAATAACTCCAGCTCTGAAACTAGCAGTAATTGAAAATCCTTTGTGAGAGAAAAAGTTTGTCCTGAATGAGATATTTAGTATGGATAGGGGAATGACACACTAGGATCCAAATCATAACTTTGCCTCTTACAGGCTGTGTGACTTAGGGGAAGCTCTTCCTCTCTGAGCTGAGGTTTCTTAATCTGTAAAAGAGGGTTAGTATTAATATTTATGCCCATGGGGTTATTAGGATTCAATGAGGTAGATAACATGTGAGAGCACATAATAAGTGCTGAACACACATTAGTGCCCATCTCTCAATAAAAGTTCTGTCCTCCCATCCAATTAAAAGTAGGATTTTAATGACTTAGTTGAAGGCAGCTCTTTCAAGTTGTTGTGTCCAGGCCTTCACGTTCTTTCTTGCCCATTATATTCCTTGTCCATTGGCATAGTTGTTAAACTACCACAACTGCCAAAGGAAGTAAATTCCAGCCAGTATGCTTTGTTCTTTCATAAACCGTTCTAGTAAAAACAGTAGTTGACAGTAGAGGTTTTTAGGATTACCCACGGATTTTCTGTTCCTTTATCTCTCATTGGCCTGGTTATGAAGTTGATGCAGACTGTGCTAGAAAAACACTCTCCTTGATGAATACTTTGTTGACAGTCCATATAGTGATAATTAGGTTTCTGTTAATTTCTATTTCAGTGAATTATTTTTCTGTCCCTATTTTCTTGAGTTGTTTGGTTTTCTGTACATTAAAACAATTTCATTTGTCCTTTTACCTTTCTATAACTTGCTTTTACTAAATCACTGTTTTACTTCCTTTTCTACTCTCAGCTAATTCCTCTCTCACCTATCTCAACACCCCCCGCCCCCACCCTTGAAAAAAAACCCAACAGTTCAAAAATGATTGTGAAATAATTTAAGACACCTAGGCAGGTATAAAGGATAGTACAATGGATATTCTTTTACCTGTATCCCAGTTCACAAAACGATACATTAAAAATACAAATATTATTAAAGCTCACAAAATGTGTCTGCCCTCCTTTTTTTTAAATTAATTAATTTTATTTGTGGCTGTATTGTGTCTTCATTGCTGCGCGTGGGCTTTCTCTACTTGCGACAAGCGGGGGCTACTTTTTGTTGCTGTGTGTGGGCTCATTGAGGTGGCTTCTCGTGGCGCATGGGCTCTAGGTGCACAAGGATTCAGTAGTTGTGGCACTTGGGCTCAGCAGTTGTGGCTCGTGGGCTCTAGCGTGCAGACTTAGTAGTTGTGGTGCACGGGCTTAGTTGTACCTCGGCATGTGGAATCTTCCCGGATCAGGACTTGAACCCATGTCCCCTGCATTGGCAGGCAGATTCTTAACCACTGTGCTACCAGGGAAGTCCTGCCTTCCTTTTTTTAAATTGCTGCTGAACTGTATGATTTTATCAAGTAATGGTTGTTTTGGTTGTGCATGTAAACTTGCCTGTTTTAATCTTCTATTGCAAAAGGAAAGTAGAAAATTGAGAAACTGGTTAGATCTGAACCGACTTAATTTAGTGAATTTTGGAATTTCTTGATTTCTGTTCATCTTACAGGACAAAGATGATTATATGTGCTCAATTCTTTGTTGTAATGTAGATTCATAGATTTATGAATACATACAAACAAATATCTAAGACATTTGTTAGCTGCTCTTTGTACAATTTTATGTATGTCACTGTTTTAGATCTTAAATGCCTGTAGGACAGGAACCACCTCTGTTTTCCTTCCTTCCTTATTATTATTTGGCTGCGTTGGGTCTTCGTTGCTGCGCGGGCTTTCTCTAGTTGTGGCAAGTGGGGGTTTCTCTTTGTTGAGGTGCGCTGGCTTCTCAGTGGGGTGGCCTGTCTTGATGTGGAGCACGGGCTTTAGGCACGTGGGCCTCAGTAGTTGTGGCTCATGGGCTCGAGAACACAGGCTTGGTAGTTGTGGTGCCGAAGCTTAGTTGCTCCATTGCATGTAGGATCTTCCTGGACCAGGGCTCGAACCCGTGTCGCCTGTGTTGGCAGGCAGATTCTTAATCACTGCGCCACCAGGGAAGCCCTGTTTTTCTTTATACAGAGCATGTTTGGTACGATAAACATGGATGCAGAATAAAGGGAGAACACGTTACTCACACTAGTATGTGAATTACAGTTTCAGTGTGGGAAATGGGAAAATTCAAAGCATTCACTTTATAAAGATCTATAGAGCTAAAATTAGAAAACTTACCTTTGAGGATAGGAAAAAAATTTCATTTTTTTACTTTTTATGGCCATGCCGCTGGGCTTGTGAGATCTCAGTTCCCCAACCAGGGATTGAACCCAGGCCAAGGCAGTGAAAGCCTGGAATCCTAACCACTAGGCCCTAAATATATTTTTAAGTAACTTGTTTAAATGATATTGATAAAAACATTAAATAATGCAATACTGAAAGTAAAGTAAAAATTAATTGAACACTAGCTATCCGTAGATAATCACTGTTGAAATTTTGGTGATCATCCTTCCAACCATCTTTTTGTACCCTTGTGTACAATTTACAAAGAAGTCTGTTGTTTTATTAATACTTAAATAGGATCATACAATTTACAGTGCTCCATAATCTTATTTTTACTGAACAGTATATCATAAACACATTTTCCACAAGTAATAACATCATTTTAAATGATTATATGGGAATTCTATAGTACATTTGTACTAGGATATTCTTAACCCTAGTGAGGTACTTTTTTTCCCCTAAAATTTCACTGTTGTAAATAATGCTGTGATGAACATCGTTTATATTTTTTAGATTAAAATTTTATAAGTGAGCAATTCTAGTCCTCTGTATATTTCTAAGAGAAATGAAAATATACATCCATACAGAAACTTGTACACAGATGTTTATAGCAGCACTATTCATAATAGCCAAAAGGTGGAAACAACCTAAATATCCAGTGGATAAACAAAAGTAGTATGTGCTTTTGATGGAATATTATTCAGCCATAAAAAGAAATGAAGTAGTGATACATGCTACAATGTGAGTGAACCTGGAAAACATTTTGCTAAGTGAAAGAAGCCAGACAAAAGGTCACATATTGTATGATTCCATTTATATGAAATATGTAGAATCGGAAAATCTGTAGAGACAGTGGTTGCCAGAGGATGGGGTAAGGGGACAATAGGGAGTGATTCCTTAATGGGTATAGGGGTTTTTCTAGGGTGATGGAAGTTTCGAAAATAGAGGGAGGTGGTAGTTGCACAACATTGTGAATACACTAAATTGTACACTTTTTAAAATTAGTTAATTAACTTATTGGCTGTGTTGGGTCTTCGTTGCTGTGCACGGGCTTTCTCTAGTTGCGGTGAGCGGGGGCTACTCTTTGTTGTGGTGCACAAGGCTTGTCATTGCGGTGGCTTCTCTGGTTGCAGAGCATGGGCTCTAGGGCACATGGCTTCAGGAGTTGTGGCTCGTGGGCTCTAGAGCACAGGCTCAGCAGTTGTAGTGCACAGGCTTGGTTGCTCCGAGGCATGTGGGATCTTCCCGGACCAGGGATCGAACCTGTGACCCCTGCATTGGTGGACGGATTCTTAACCACTGCGCCACCAGGGAAATCCTGTACACTTTTAAATAGGTAATTGTGTTTTATGTGAATTTGACCTCAAAAAAAATTTTTTTAAGTATTAATAGGTCAAAGGTTTTATACATGTAACGTTTTGATATTTATAGCTAAATTGAATTTCAGAAAGCTAATAATTTACACTCCCATTGATATCAATCTTTGCCAATATGATGTGGGAAAAAAAGATTCTTGCTTTAATTAGTGTTATCTGATTATTAGGGAGTTAAATGTATTTTCATTTATCATTTGTTTTCCCTTGTGAGTTACCTTTTTTTAAGAACTTTTATTGAAATACAACTGACATACAATAAACTGCATATATTTAAAGTGTACAATTTGAAATTTTTTGTATTATTAATGTATATATGGCAATCCCAATCGCCTGTTTTTATTTTATTGTTTTCTTGGTACTTTGTTTTAATAACTCTTCCTTTATGAAAGTTTTAATATTTTCCCTTATTACTACTTAAAATTTTTTTTCCCAGTTAATCTCTTATTCTTCCAGATGAATTGAACACATTTTGTCAGATTCCCCTAATAATTCTTCTGGAATTTTTGTTTTGATTGGCTCATACTGTACTTTCTTTATTTTCTTATTGATCCTACACATTTCTTGCTACGTTTAAGCTTAGTATTTTATAGTTTTCGTTGCTACTGCAAATAGGATCTTTTCTTCCATTTTATTTCTAACTGGCTCTTATTTGTATATAGGAAACCTATTGACTTATGTGTGTTAATTTTAAAATGGCTATGTTACAATCTTGGATTGCTTTCAGTAATTTTTGGTTATTTTCTTTAGTGATTTTTAGTGATTTTCCAGGTATAGTGTCGTGTCATCTACAAATAATTTCACCTACTCCTTTGTAATATTTATACCTCATTTCATTCTTGTCTTGTTAAATAACAGTCACAATAGTAGGGACCCTTGTTTTATATTTCACTTCCAAAGGGGTGACTTTAAATTACTGCATAATATTATATCAAGTTGTTTGCTGCAATTTATTTCTCTTTTGTCAAATACTTATGTAGTTTCAAGATTTCCTGTATTTTAAATATAGAATATAACAGAACACATAGTTTTCTCATTTTAAATCATTTTCTTAGAATAAGTCCTCAGGAGTATGTTTGCTGATTCATTTATTACATAATCAATATTAAAGTAACAGGAAACAGAAAACTCAAAATATATTAAATAAAATTCACATATCTGAATTATTCATTGCCATATTAAGCAAAAGTTGAAGGAAACCAGTTTAGGAAAAGGAGTACACAAATGCATAGATGAACATCTGTATATTTTCCTGGAGGAGCATTTCCATCTTTTATCCATTTGTCATACTGTCATTGACAGTTTAAAGCTGTGATGTGTTTCTGTAACACTAGGTATAAATGAGAGTATCTGCTTTTAGTATTTAATAATCTGGACAAATTATTACTTAGTTACAGCGACGCCTACTGGTGAGAGCCTTTGCAGTCATTGTGCTGACTTTCTGAGATGTGAAGAACCAGTTTTTTGTCTTATAAATTTATTTATTTATTTATGTTTAGCCTGCATTGGGTCTTCATTGCTGTGCAGGGGCGTTCTTTAGTTTTGGCGAGTGGGGGCTACTCTTCGTTGCTGTGTGCGGGCTTCTCATTACAGTGGCTTCTCTTGTGGCAGAGCACAGGCTCTAGGTGCACAGGCTTCAGTAGTTGCAGCACACGGGCTCAGTAGTTGTGGTGCATGGGCTTAGTTGCTCCACAGCATGTGGGATCTTTGCGGACCAGGGCCTGAATCCATGTCCCCTGCATTGGCAGGCAGATTCTTAACCACTGTACCACCAGGGAAGTTCTGAAGAACCAGTTTTTAAAAAGCACTCTAATGGGGATTGACACATGTACACTGTTGATACTATGTGTAAAACAGATAACTAATGAGAACCTATCCTATAGCACAGAGAACTCTATTCAGTGCTCTGTGATGACCTAAATGTGAAGGAAATCCAAAAAAGAGGGGATATATGTATACGCATAGCTGATTCACTTTGCTGTACAGTAGAAACTAACACAACATTGTAAAGCAACTATAATTGTTTTACAAAAAGCAATTCTACATTGATAGTTTCAGGTCCTCTTAAAAAATAAAAAATAGAGACTTCCCTGGTGGTCCAGTGGAGAAGACTCTGTACTCCAATACAGGGGGTCTGGGTTCAATCCCTGGTTAGGGCACTAGATCCCACATGCCGCAACTGAGAGTTTGCATGCCACAACTAAAAGATTCTGCACATGGAAATGAAGATCCTGTGCCACAACTAAGACCTGGTGCAAGCAAATAAATTAAAAAAAAAAAAAATTCAGTGGAGGAAAAAAACCCACAAAACACTGTAAAACACTGTTAATACACCAAAAAATGGGGAGATGCATAGGCTGATTTTTGTTTTTACTGTGTAGGTGTTTTTAATGATAAAACTTATGTAATTACACTAGAAAATGTGAGAAAGAGAAAGGGCAAAGGGGAGAAACAAGACCAATAGCACTCTCCCCATTACATTCACCAATTTGATGTTTGCTCTGCTTTATATGTTTTAATATATATATTTCTTTAGCATAGCTTTTTTCTTAGTATGCATGTAATGTGTTTCTTGATTTGTTCAGTAATATAATAGCATAAGCATTTTTCTAAGTTGTTAATCATTAATTTTACTGACTGCCTAGTAGTCCATCAGATTACTTGAACAGTTTACTTACATTTTAATCCATTTCGTGTATTGTTTTTGGAAATAATTTGATGAGTGTCTGTTCCAATGATCTTTCCATAGTTGGATTTTTTTTTCAATGATGAGCATTTTTATGGACTCTGACCTTTCCCTAAATAAGTTTTTATGTTTTTGCTTATTAGTGAGGTTGAATATTTTTCCTTCTGCTTGTTTACAAATTATACCAGTTGATTTGCCTACTGGCATGATGATAATATTCTCAGGAACTTGCCTGGGCTTTTTTTTTTTAAACCATTCTTCATTATTTATTCACACATGGTTTATGAGTACAGTGAGTTAGAAAATAGCTTTCTTATCTGAAATTGCACACATCATATGTATTTAACATAGCAGAATTCAAAAGTAGATACAAAGAGCTGAAAAAAATTATAGAACCTCTAACATCCAGAAATAAACATTTTTATTTTGGTGTTTGTTCTTCCAAATGTTGTCCATATTTAAATTACACATACATTTTAAGTATAATACTACATACAGCATTTTAATTTACTTTTTAACTTAAAAGTGTATGGCAAACATCTTTCTATTTCAGTAAAAAGAGATATAAGCTAACGTTTATATTTCAGTAGAGTCAGCCTTCAAATTACCTCATTAACAAGATGTGCTTCTCTTAGGCAGTGTCAGGTACTGATAGTAACACAACTTTGGAGTCATATAAAAGTGGATTTGATCATGGATCTATCACTTATAAAACTACCTAACTTCCATGAGTTTAATTTTCTCTAAATGTAAAACAAGATTTTAAAATTGCCTCATAAAATGTTGTTTTGAGAATCAGCAGTAATATATAAATGTGAGGCACTTAACAATCCAGCTGAAAACTAGTGTTTTGCGTTTTTTTGTTTTGGCTGGTTTTTTGTTTGTTTGTTTTTTGGCCATGTCAGATCCTAGTTACAGCACTCGGGATCTTCACTGTTATGCACAGATTTCTCTCTAGTTGTGGCACACGGGCTCCAGAGCTTGCGGGCTCAGTAGTTGAGGAGCGTGGACTTGGTTGCCCCGAGGCATGTGAAGCATGTGGGATCTTAGTTCCCAGACCGGGGATCAAACCCACGTCCCCTTCATTGGAAGGTGGATTCTTAACCACTGGACCACCAGGGAGGTCCCTATGGTTTGCTTGGCACACAGGCTTAGTTGCTCCGCGGCATGTGGGATCTTCCTGGAGCAGGGATCGAACTCATGTCCTCCGCATTGGCAGGCAGACTCCCAACCACTGCGCCACCTAGGAAGCCCTATAGTTTGCTTTTTAAAACAGCTTTATTGAGCTATAATTCATATACTCTATAATTCACCCATCTAAAATATACAGTTCAGTGGATTTTAGTATATTCACAGAGTTGTGCAACTACCATCACAATTCAAATTTAAGAATATTTTCATCACCCCAAAAAGAAACACTGTCATTTCCCATTCTCATTCCTCATACCCAGTCCAAGACAGTCACTAATCTACTTGCCATCTCTATGTATTTGCCAGTTCTGAGCATTTCTTATAAATGAAATCGTACATTATATTGTCTTTTGGGATTGGCTTCTTTCATTTAGCATAATGTTTTCAGGGTTCATTTATATTGTAGCATATATCAGTACTTCATTCTTTTTTACTGCCAAATAATATTTCATTGTGTGGGTACACTAGATTTTGTTTATCCATTCATCAGTTGATACATTTAGGTTGTTTCTACTTTTTGGCTATTATAACTAATGCTGTTCTGAGCATTTGTGTACAGGTTTTTGTGTAGATATGTTTTTATTTCTCTTGGTTATATACCTAGGAGTGGAGTTACTGGGTTATTCAGCTTTTGTTTTTTGGCTGCACCGCACAGCTTGTGGGATCTTATTTCCCTGACCGGGAAGCAAACCCCGGCGCCCTGCAGTGGAAGCATGGAGTCCTAACCACTGGACTGCCAGGGAGTTTCCTGGTTTATTCACTTTTAATGAGTCTCTTAGTCTGTATCTTTGAAAAATCTTTAAAAATGTTTGTTGCCTGTCTTTTGTTCATATCCCTAGAAGTCTTGCTGTTTCAATTATATCCCGGAAACTTTGAAGTTCCCTGTATTCAGCCACTTAAATCCTACTTTTTTTTTTTTTTTTTTTTGAGAAAGAATACACTTTTTTTTAACACTTTTTTTATTAGTTATCTATTTTATACATATTAGTGCATATATCAACCCCAGTCTCCCAGTTCATCGCCCCCCCCACCCCCAGTGTTCCCCCCTTGGTGTCTATACATTTGTTCTCTACATCTGTGTCTCTATTTCTGCCTTGCAAACCAGTTCATCTCTACCATTTTTCTAGATTCCATATATATGCTTTAATATATATTTGTTTTTCTCTTTCTGACTTACTTCACTCTGATGACAGTCTCTAGGTCCATCCACATCTCTACAAATGACCCAATTTCGTTCATTTTTGTGGCTAATATTCCATTGTGTATGTGTACCATATCTTCTTTACCCCTTCCTCTGTTGATGGACATTTAGGTTGCTTCCATGACCTGGCTATTGTAAATAGTGCTGCAGTGAACACTGGCGTGCATGTGTAATCCTCCTTATTTTTAATCCTAAATACTTTTTTATCCATGCCTTTCTCTTTACTAGAGCCCTACTTTAGACCTTTGTTATCTCTCATCATTATTTAATGAAATGGCCCAGAATATTCCATTTTTTTTCCTTCTGATACTTCCCCTCCCAACTCTAATACTTCTCTTATTGGAGCATTTTATTAGTACTTTATCATACAAATTATAGGACAGCTATTATACTTATTAATTTTATTTTGTGTCTTCCCAGCGAGATAGTGAAGCTGGGGAGCTCTGTAATGGCCAGGATTATATCTATCTCCAGAGCTTAATACAATATCTGCCATATGTCCTTATTCCTAGATTAAATATTGGTCACATCTTAAAGACTTGGTCTGTGTTGCCAGCATGCCCTACACACACCATGCTGTTTCCCTGATGTATGCTTTTGTGCACTCATGCTACTGGCAGTTGTGTTAGACTTCTTATCTCTCCATACCTTTTTAAAAAAAAGCAGTCATTTAAATACCAGTTTTGCATTTAATAATATCATCTGTTTTGAAGTTCATCTTACCACCTCCATCTTCTCCCTCTATTCCACCATCATGCTACACTCCACTACATTCCTTTATGCTGCTCATAGTCTTCCCTCTGCCTGGGATGCCCTTCCCTTGCCAACATTCTTCACTTGGCTAACTCCTATGCATTCGTTGAAGTTTGGCCCAAATCTCAGTTCCTGTAGGATGCAAGCCTTCTCTGAAATTGCAGACTGGAGATATTACCCTTTTCAACTCTGGAACATCTTTTGAATGGCTTTTACTTTAACATTCATATCATTATGTTGAAATTATCTGTTTCTCTCTAGTGAACTACAAGCTCTTCAACAGTGAGAACTATTTCTTTGAATCTTCAGAGCTTAATATAGTACCTGGAACAAATAATTGACAAGCATTTCTACAGATGGCCTTTAGGGAGTCCACATGGTGGTATAAAGCACTATAGGGACAAGCTCTTAAGGAAGCTTATATATAGTAAAGCCTATAAATTATCATTCGTGTGTGTGTGAAAATATGCTTGGTAATTGTATAACAGGAAAGATTTAATATGTAGTAAGTTTAGAAGCCAGGTATATATATGGATCTGTATAGAGCACAAGTTACTGATAAATTAGCAAGGGCTTGCATTCTGGAGCAGAAGGAAATATATTTCTGTTGCGCATTCTCTATTCCTGTGTGGTCTAGTTTCATACAAAATTATCATCATCAGAATTTTTTGTTACATGCTTACCCACTTACAGCATAGTTCTGGGAGTTGGACAAAGGAAATTAAAGACTCATCAATTTGAGACACACACAAAATAGTGACACAAAATACTGGTAGAGCATACTGAGATATAGACTGCAGTCAAGAAAAATTTGTATGCCCAGTGTATTCATGACTCACTTTAAGAAAAAAATCTTTTTTTTTTGTAGTTGGGGAATGCATTTATCTGTATGTACTAGAAAACCTATTGCAGTGGCTTGACCAGATAGGGCTTTATTGTTCCATATAACATGATATCTGGAGGTAGTCCAGAATTGGTGTGGCAGCTCCCAGTAACAGTAGGAGCCCCTGCCATGTTTACTTTTGCCTTAATAGGTATGTGACCTCTTTCCAGACAGGATAAAGGAGGAAGCAAGCCTAGCTGTTCCCAGTTAAAGAGCTTTCCTGAAAGTCTTATCCAGCAGTTTTGTTTTATACCTGATTGGCCAAGGCCTTGTTACTTGGCTACTCCTTATCTGCAAGGGAATCTGGGAAGGAGAATATTTTTAACCTGGCACACTGTTACCCTGAACACAAATCAGGTGGCTTTTAGGCAGAAAGAAAGAAAGAATGAAAACTGGGAATAAGAATTAGTATTGCTGGGACTTCCCTAGCAGTCTGGTGATTAAGACTGCTTGCTTCCAATGCAGGGAATGTGGGTTTGATCCCTGGGCAGGGAACTACGATCCCACATGCCGAGCAGTGCGGCCAAAAAAAAAAGAAAAAAGAATTAGTATCTGCTATTGAGCACCATAGCTTAGTGCACATACATATATATACCACTGAAACAGCCACACGTAGAGAATGAGGAGTCCACCTATATAGTTATTTTAGATGACTGAATCTTTCCTTATTTTAAAACTTTGAAAAAATTATTTACTGAAAATTGTGGGAACATAATGGTAACCAGTTTTTTAAATCTTTCTGGATCTTCCTCCTCAAAACATACCTCTTAATATGCTATAATAAGAAGGACATTTCACTTATGTGGTATTCTTCTCCAAGACCCATAACTTCAGTCTAATGACAAATCCAAATTGAGGGACATTCTGCAAAATACCAATCCATATTCTTCAAAACTGTCAAGGTCATGAAAGACTGAGACACTGTCACAGATGGGAGGAGCCTGGGGACACATGACAATTAAATGCAATGTGGTATTGTGGATGGGATCCTGAAAGAGAGTAAGAACATTAGTGAAAAACTGGTGAAATCCAAATAAAGTCTATAGTTTAGTTACTAGTATTGTACCAATATTAATTTACTGGTCTTGACTAATGTACTTTGGTTATGTAAGTTGTTAACATTAAAGGAAGCTGGATGCAGAATATACAAGAACTTTCTGAACTACCTTTGGAATGTTTCTATCAGTCTAAAATTGTTCCAGAACAAAAAAAATTACAATAGCTAGAGAAACTAGGACAGTAAAACCAAAAACTTTATAATCAAAGATTTGAAAGGTAAAATGGTGGGAACAAACTATAAGATCTTTGATTATTGGCATTTGTGAAGGGAAGGAAGCAGAGGGAAGCAATAGGGCTTCTGATGGCCCTGAGAACAGGAGAGCCACTAAATCACCAACATGTATTCACTGGAGAAACATCTAGAACAGTAACTGAAACTGGGAAGGGATTCTGCCCTTAGAGGGTGAGTAGGAGAGAATGGAGGTAAAGTGTGGCAACTTTTGAAATTAATGAACTGAAGTTCGAATGCAAAACTGCACTGAGGAGAAACTTTAGGGGGTAGAATCCACTTTGAACAAGACAGGAACAAAGAAAAGGACAAGATAAAAGTAAGAGAAAGCAGCGGGGTAGAAAGAATAAAGAGTTGTATGTTTCTTGTTTTGTGTTTTGTTTTTTAATCACTTTGCAAAAATAAGAGAAAATCTCTAAAGCCATGCAGCTTAGAAAACCCATCCTGGCTCCTACCCCTTCCTCACAGAATTTCAGGAAAACTCATTTAACTTTAAAAATGAGTTTGAATCCATATAACTCAACAGAAAGAAACAGAAAAACTCTGTAAGTTAGTGAAAGAATCCTGGAAAGACATGCCCACCTAACAGATGAAAATTCAAAATGAGCTAATTTAAGAAGTGTGATAGAAGTTATAAGAGAAAGTTTACATTCAAATAGGAAAAATCTCAGAATCGAGGTGATTGGAGAAAAGGAGAATTTGAAAAGAGAAGTGAGTGGATCACACAAAAAAACTAGAAATAAAAGCAAAAAGTCATTTGAGAAATAAAGATGAAAATAAAAGGAACATAAATGACAACAGATATGACAAATAAAAAACACAAAAGTAAAACAGGATTAACTTTTTATATTTAACACAAAGAGGAAAGCTTTTAAACTAAACCAGAAGAAAAAAAAAAGTAAAGGGGTTTGAGAAGAAATGATACAAAATATAGGCAAAGAGGAACCAACATTCATGTGAACAAAGTTTCCAGGAAGAATACAGCCAAAGGCATGGGACAGAAAGAAAACTTTCCCCAAATGTGCCTGGGCTGGGAAAGTCAGCCCAGAATGACCAACACTGAAACACAGTTTATTTAAACTGGTGGACTTTAAAGAAAAAAGTCATTTGAGCACCCTCGCAAAAAAAAAGACCTGATCACTTACAAAAGGAACGAAAATGGATTTTCGCTAGGCTTTTTGACAGTATGTTTAGTATTAGAATGCAGTGGTTAATATTGAAGAGAATCAAGAAAATAAAACAAGAACCAAGAATTTTTTGTCCAGACAAGTAGACCTCCAAGTATAAAGACCACTAACGTGAGAATAAAAGAGGTAGTGTTCACATGATCCCTTCCTGTGGAATCTACTAGAGCTTCAAATAACTAAAATGACTAGAGGATTAGATTATGGTATCTAAATACTAATTTCCCATTAAAAGAAATTAGGAATATTGAAGAAACAGCTGATTCTAGATCTAGAGTAGAAAATTAATATCAAGCACAGATGTCTTGTCAAAGAACAAAGGAGCCAACTTGATGTTTCTGTGGCCAAATGTAGGATAGCTTGAGCATCAGTAATGATAACTTAATAACTGCAATGGATTGAAGCATCAGATATGTTTAAATCCGTGAGTTCATATCGATGCAAAAAAGACTGACTACAGAGGGGCTTAAGGGCACTACTTGAGGTGGCAGAAATACACTGTATCATGCTTTATCAGTGGTTACACTACTTACTGTATACATTTGTCCAAAGCATGGTCTCTCAACCTCAACACTATTGACATTTTGAACTAGGTAATTATTTGGGGGGAGGAGGAAGCTATCTTATACATTGTAGAATATTTAGCAGCACTAGATGCTAAACATGATAATTAAAAATGCCTATATTGTCAGATGTCTCCTGGGGAGTGTAATAGCCCCAGTTTGAGAACCTTGGTCTAAACTTACTAAAGGGGTGAATTTTTATTGTATCTCCAAAAACTTGATTTTTAAGAAAAGTAAATCTCATTAGTCACTTTTTAAGGACTCTAGGAAACCAGCTCATTATCTTAAAAACTAGTAATTGACAGAATCAAGCATTTGTCCTGTCTCTCCTGCATTAGACTATACCTCAAGAGTAACCAAATAGTCAATATAGGGATGGATTTGTGGGTCATTTATATATATCATGCCCAGTTGTCAGTTTTTGTGCCATTAAAAGTATGATTCTTCTATTCCTTTTTTTCTAATTTGCTACCTCTAATACGCTTTGTTTAGACTGGGAAACTAGATTAATAAAATTATTATTATTTGAAAATTTAGGCAGAGCCTCCTCACCTGCTCACTTGCATCTTTCACAAGCGTCCTATATTAATAAGTCTACTTCTTGATTATCACTGTCTCTTGCTGAATTCCTTCTTTGCTGAGACAGAGAACCTGAGCCTCAGTAAGTCCAGACACCAGTGCCTCAGCAGGTTGTTGGCCACTACAGTAGTCTGACAGTGCAGCAGAGAATCACATTGAGGGACTTCCCTGGTGGCACAGTGGTTAAGAATCCGCCTGCCGATGCAGGGGACACAGGTTCAATCCCTCGTCCGGGAAGATCCCACATGCCACACAGCAACTAAGCCCGTGCGCCACAACTACTGAGCTTGCGCTCTAGAGCCCGTGAGCCACAGCTGTTGAAGCCCGCATGCTCTAGGGCCCGTGCTCTGCAACCAAAGAAGCCACCGCAACAGTTAAAAGTAGCCCCACTTGCCGCAACTAGAGAAAGCCCACACACGGTAACGAAGACCCAACACAGCCATTAAATGAATAAACAAATAAATAAAATTTTTTTAAAAATTTAAAGGGGAATTCCCTGACAGTCTAGTTGTTAGGAATGTCACTGCTGAGGGCACAGGTTCAGTCCCTGGTTAGGGAATTAAGATCCCATAAGCCATGCCATGTGGCCAAAAAATAAAAATGTGAAGTACTGTGTGTTATAAATCCTCTCTTTCTGTTACTAGAGACTTTTTAAAAATTATTTTGGGGGGGGCAGGTGGGGGCTGCGTTGGGTCTTAGTTGCAGCATGGGAACTTCTTAGTTGTGACATTAAGGACCTAGTTCCCCAACCAGAGGTTGAACCCGGGCCCTCAGCATTGGCAGTGCAGAGTCTTACCCACTGGACCACCAGGGAAGTCCCTAGAGATGTTTTTATTTCTTGATTTGGGGCCATATTCTGGACACCCTGTTACTCACGCATAAGTGGTGTTGCCAATATTCTGTTTTGACATGGCTGAAAAGACACAAACACTTTGTGGTCTGAGATACACTTCTTTGAATTAAATATGCTGTGTAAAATGAAGCCTATTCAGAAAATCCAGTGTGTGCTCAATATAGGTATAGTTTTAAAGTTTAGTCTTACTGTATTAATACTCAATTAAAGAACACGATGTTCCAAAAATCATTTCAGAAAGCAGATACATAGAGAAGTGAATGGGAACCACCCTTTTGAAAATTATTGAGGAGGTTCTTATTTCATCTTATTTTAGTATTACCCAGATTATTTCTCTGAGAAAAATAGGGTGTTTGACTTACCATGTAGTGGTCTTGAAAATTCATAACTTCAGCACACTTCTTCAATTTGAGGAAACTAAAAAAGTGTGTAACTACCATAGCTATTTCAGAAACTGATGCTAGAGGCAACCACTGGGTTGGGCAAGACTGTCATTAAACTGTGCCTTTGGTTTACTAGTTATTTTAATCATGGAAAGGAAAATCTTTAATTCATTTCATTGCTTAACCAGTGCCACATTTTAAGATAAAACTGTTCTTTTTCTAAAACTGTTATTAAAAGAGGCAGGAAACAGATTCTGGTCTGATGTTAATGCTTTGTTGACATTTTATCCCTTTTTTTGAAATTCGGAATTGTTCATTTATCTGACCCCATTCTCAGTTTTCTTATTTTAAAAAAATCTGAAATCATTGTGGGGGTCCAGGAGGATATTAATTTTTGACTGTCCATTTTGTAAGAATTTGAAAGAGGGTTAGAGATTTAGTTTTAGTAGTCCTGATATCTAAGCATTTCTTTGTGTCCTTATTTAGTGAATTATGCCTATCTTGAATATTATTCTTTTGTTTCAATAAAATGGAGAAAGGTTTGCCTCTTTCCAGTTGATTGGGACAAGGGAGAACTTTGGGAATTAATGGATTGCTTCTCAAATTTTGACGGAGTTAGGTTAGCTTGGAAAATAGATCAAAGAAGATTTGCTTATATGCACCACAGTTTTGTCTTATTTCTAAAGACCTATTATAGATAGCTGGATCTACAGTTTTATAAATTTCTCTTCTGAAGGTAATTTTTGGTAGGTAACCACTGGCAATACTAGTTAGCATCCTGACTTGTCTGCTGAGCTATTTGGCTTATAAAGGATAAATTCTGCATCCCCACTAGAGGGAGTTTCCACTCAGTGACATACATTTTTTTTTTTCTTTAAGAACTTTTATTGAGATATCATTGATATACAATAAACTGCATATATTTAAAGTGTACAGTTTGATTTTTTTTTTCTTATTAGTAATGTATACATGGCAATCCCAATCTCCCAATTCACCCCCCAGCCCCTGCCCCCACTTTCCCCACTTGGTGTCCATATGTTTGTTCTCTACATCTGTGTCTCTATTTCTGCCTTGCAAACCAGTTGATTAGTATCATTTTTCTATATTCCGCATATAAGAAACACATACATTTTTAAGTCAGAATGATTAAACAAAGTATCAGTGTGTCTTATTCCACGATTTCTCACTGTTTTTTCCACAAGATATTTTCCTAATAGTAATAACTACAGTGTATTGAGTGTTTGCTGTGTGACACATACTATGCTAAGCACCTTAAATGTATTATTTCACAATATTCTTCACAATATTTTTCACAATAACTTTATGAGATTGATATGTCATCCCAATTTTACAATGGAGAAATTGATAACTAGAGGAGTTACTTGATCACTACCAGAAAAATAAATCAAATCGTAGTGCAGGGGCTCATATCTAGGGTCTGTCTTACTTCAAAACCTGTTCCTCACTTGTACTGCAGTACTTCCCAGTTTTAGTTCTGCCAGTATCATGAAAATCTCAAAATATTCCAGTTAAATTTATCTTAATGCAATAAGCTGGTGCTTAGAAGTGGTAGAGTGAGAAAGAAAGGACAAGGAGAGCTGCTCATTAGGTATTGTGACTCAAAATTATTTTAATGAGCTGAAAGATTTGAAATTAGGTACAGAAGCCTTACCTAGGTTTATAGATGTTAAGTCTGACTTACCCATTTATTTAGTTTCCTTCTTTATAAAATAGATAAAACAAAGCAGGCCAATTCAACACTTGCCTTTTATTGGAATCTTAAATATGGATAGAGTCATTAACTTATTTGCAAGGTGCTTTCATAGGCGAATGCTTATTGATAGTAGATTTGAGAGCTTGAGAAGAATGTTATCTATTTCTTTAAAACATTGCTTCTGCCTCATGGCCTAGAATGGTGTTTGAAAATGTGCAGTGTGACCCGTTAGTAACTCATGAAATCAATATAATGGGTCATGACCAGCATTAAGAAAAAAAAAGAGTATAGAAAATTTCAGAATACACTGCCAATCATAAGGGTAAGCATTTTTTGTGAAAGTTTTGTTTCACTTATATGTGTATATACTAGGTCACAATGTCAAATATCTATATATATATTTTTACAGTGGGTTGCAAGTTTGAAAAGTTTGAAAAGCACTGACTTGGAGCTTTGTAGTGTTTATTTTAATTTAACAAGGACAGAAATTATAGTGAATTCAGACAAATTTATCTTTAAAAGAAAATGACATCAAGTAACAGAATGTATGCACAAATGTTTTCTTCCTTTTTGTAGCATTCTGAAAAGCATCCAGTCCCAAACAAAAACTTTCCTGAGGTGTATAGCTGGCTACGCAGAATTAACTTTGAGGGCCTTCCCTGGCAGTCCAGTGGTGGACTCTGTGCTTCCACTGCAGGGGGCTTGGGTTCGATCCCTGGTTGGGAACTAGGATCCCACATGCAGCTTGGCGCAGCACCCCCCCCCCCCCCCCCCCCCCCCGCCAAAAAATGAACTTTGACCTCCGCTCTTTCCTTTCCTCTTTGTGTTAAAGTTTATAATATACATGTACTGTTCTGCTGAATATTCAGCACAATTTTTTGCTCATTTCAGGAAGTTTCCTCTTTCCGGTTTTGTATGGTTTCTAGTTGGAATCCCTTAAAGTCTTATTTTTAGTCACTTCCATTTGGTTGGTTCCATAGCACTTTAGCTCTGGGAATGAATAAGAGATTTGTTGTACATCTTTCTATAACAGTACGTAACTTTATCTCCTTTTTAATGCATGTGTAGTAGTCCATCACATAAATTTATTGTAATTTATTTAACTAGTTCCTCAGTGGGGTACATTTTTATTTTTTCCAGTGTTTTTGTTGTTATAAAGCTACAGAAAATTTTACTGTCACGTATCTTTGTGTACTCATGAATATATCCATAGGACATTGCTGATTCAAAGTGAAATTTCTTTGAAGATGTGCACTTAAATTTTTAATAATGTTGCCAAATTGGCCTTCAGAAAGGTTGTACTGGGAATTCCCTGGAAGTCCAGTGGTTAGGACTCTGCAATTTCACTGTCAAGGGAGCAGGTTCAATCCCTGGTTGGGGAGCTAAGATCCTGCAAGCTGCATGGTGCAGCCAAAAAAAAATGGTTGTACTGATTTATCACCACCTGTATATAAAAATGCCTGTTCCTTGTATCCTTGCCAGTGCTGTGCATTATTAGAATTTTAACTTTTTGTAACCTGGTAGGTGAAAAATTATAAAAGTCTATTATAAATAGAGTTGTGTCTTAAAAATTGAGTGAGAATGATTATGTTTTCATATACTTATTGGCTCTTTGTGTCTTCCACACTGAATCTTGAGATTTCAAGTATGGGCAGTGTGAGTGAATGTGACTTCAAAGTTTTGAAGAAATGTGCTGTAAAAGTGAAGTGTCACTGAGATGCCTGTGGCTGTGATGACCTCCCCTACTTCCCACCTTGACCCTTTTACTCTCTTAATTTCAGGTGATCATGGAGCTCAGCTTGGCCTCCATGGGGCTGGTGGTGATGGAATACATGATGACCCAACAGGCGGAGACGAAGGAGAGAACAGCCCAGATCCCCAACCCCAAGCTGGTCGGAGGACCCGGCGGGAAGCATGCACCTGCCCCTACTGTAAAGATAGTGAAGGAAGGTAAGTTGACTCAGCCAATCCCTTAAGAATATGAAGAAGAAAAATTAATAGATTTGGAGGTAAAAAGAAAGGGTTATTCTTTTAACTTTTAAGACTTGACAGTGTTACAAAGGGATCAGAGATAGTACAGTATATTTGATTAGGTTATATATGTGATCTTGCTTCCAGCTCTGATCCTTTTCATCGACTCTCAGACCTTGGGCCTTCATAGGTACCTGCTTTCTCCTAGAGATAAGGAAGTCAGTTGGAGCCAACTGGTCAAATGATTGTTACCACATGTCTGTTTTGAGATGGTTTTAACAAGATAGCTCATAAAACAGTCTGACAAAGAAAAAGAAACATACCTACTGTAATGATTTTTTACAGTGGCTGTGTGAAAATCATGAGTTTTCCATAATCTTCTTTCCCCCCAAAATAGATAAAAATATTTATTCTGGGTAGAAATTTTTTCCATCAGGGAATCTAATGTGTCCTACAGAACAGAGTTCTGACAAATTTTCTCATTAGTGTAGCAGCTATTCAGTATTATCTCTGGAGAGTTCCAAGTTATTTTCTTCTTCTTCAAGTCACTGACTTTGAAAGAGAATAGAAAGTCACATCGTTTTTTAAATGCCCTTGGAAAAAAATCTGTTAAAGTTTTGTCCCATTAAAAATAAGCACAGGGCTTCCTAGGTGGCGCAGTGGTTGGGAGTCCGCCTGCCAATGCAGGGGACATGGATTCGATCACTGCTCTGGGAAGATCCCACATGTCACGGAGCAACTAAACCCGTGCGCCACAAAAAAAAAAAAGAAATGTACCAAAACAAAAAATAATTTGAATTCTTTGACCCTACGTTACAGGAAAAACCTAAATCAAAAGTACTTGAGTGCAGTAGAGTTTCCCTCTCACAAAACTTAAAGTGGATTTAAGTTTTTGAAGGAAATTCTATGATTTCCACCTGTGTGATTTCATTTCTGTTATTTTTTATGTTTTTCTTCCCCTCTGCTAACATGTGCTGTTAAAACACAAGAAAAATCCCTCTTGGAAATCTCCCCAGTGCCCACTAATGGCTCACACATGGTACAAATTGATTTGGCAAAAACATTTCAGAACTGATTTCCTGAGAGTAGCTTAGAATTTGCTCCATGTGGGGAATATTTTTTTTTTACATACTTTGAATTAGGGTCCTTTTTTCCCCTCTTTTAACTTTTATTCATCCCATCTTCCTCTTCCACTGAAGTCTCTGATATTGCTCTATCTTTTTAGCTTTTAATCTTTACCGTTTGGCTCTTGAATATTCTAGGAGAAAAGTTCTATAGTTGTAAAATATTATATTTTCATTCAAGTTCTCCACCAGGTGCTTAAATGGAGAGACCCTTTGTTCATTAAGTAAGTTCCCAGTCCAAAATATCACCATATTCACAGTAGTTCCCATGGAAGATATTTTTATTAGACTTAACTTCCAGAAAGATATAAGAAAATGCCTCATAGATTTTAAAAGTCACCTTCAGAATGATTTTTTCTTTAAACATCAGAATTGACTAAAGATTTATCTTCTGATACTAAAGAGGCTTTTTTGTTGCTGTTGTTGTTGTGGATTGTTTTTTGTTTTTTTGAGAAGGCTTTTTTTTTTTTTTAAATGAAAGTTTGGATTAGTTTTGAGTGCGTCCAGTAATTAATGTGGATGCTTTGTGATTCTTTAATTTTTGTCTCTAGAATGAATGATGAATAGTTGTGTTCTTACTTCCAGGGGCTCTGGGGATCCTGGCAAGAAGAAACAGCACATTTGCCACATGCAAGGCTGTGGCAAAGTATATGGCAAGACCTCACACCTACGGGCACACTTGCGCTGGCATACAGGCGAGAGGCCATTCATGTGTACCTGGTCATACTGTGGGAAACGTTTCACACGTTCGGATGAGCTTCAGAGGCACAAACGCACACACACGGGTGAGCAGGAACTTGGGGAAGTAATACACCGGATAAAAAGACACAAAGTTTGATCACCTTCTAGGTCTAGCTTTATTGTGCCTTATATAGTTTGAGAACAATGAATTGGACAAGGTACCCCTACTTCCTGAGATATGAGTTTCTCATCTTCTTTCTTTTCCTTTACCTAGGCGAGAAGAAATTTGCCTGCCCTGAGTGTCCCAAGCGCTTCATGAGGAGTGACCACCTGTCAAAGCATATCAAGACCCACCAGAATAAGAAGGGAGGCCCAGGTGTAGCCCTAAGTGTGGGCACTTTGCCCCTGGACAGTGGGGCAGGTTCAGAAGGCAGCGGCAGTGCCACCCCTTCGGCCCTTATTACCACCAACATGGTAGCCATGGAGGCTATCTGTCCAGAGGGTATTGCCCGTCTTGCCAACAGTGGCATCAACGTCATGCAGGTGGCAGATCTGCAGTCCATTAATATCAGTGGCAATGGCTTCTGAGATGAGGCACCCGGGGCCAGAGACATATGGGCCATACCCATCAACCCTGGGATGCAAGGTAGCATGGGTCCAAGAGACATGTGGGAGAGAGAGCCATGAGGCATTAAAAATGCATGGTGGTGGGAAGAATTGGGGGAGGGATACAAGAGAAGAGATGGGGTCCTGGCACACACCTGTATCATCAGTACCTCCTTGAAGTGGGAAACATTAGTGAAAATTCTGGCGGTGCCACCCTTTGATGCGCATTTGTTTGACCCCAGTTTCTTAACACTTCTTACCCCAGCTTCCCCTTCCTGCATTTCCCTTCTCAGCTCCCCCATGATGGATCCCCCCCTTTCCTAAAGCCATCATGCCTTGATAAATATATATGATCATTGAAATACTTTTTAACAAAAAACAGATTCTATATTATATATATATATATATAAAAGATATATAGAGATGCATTTGCAGGGGTTGGCTGGGAGGAGGAAGGAGACCATTCTGTGACCAAAATAACTTGGTCATTTTTTTTATATTGCCTTATTTCCTTATGGCTGAGCCTTGTTGTGACACATCAAGATTTTCTATAGATGTTGTCTTGGCTTCCCACCAGATTAAGCATTTATATGCTCTGCTTTTAGTTTATATATACATACATAATGTTTTTCTTTCTTAATTTTGTCTTTTAATTTGGGATCAGCTTCTTGCACTCTTTCCCTGACTCAACCCTTTCTGTCTCCCTTCTCTCACCTGATCACTTCATGTTTTGTTTTTGGTAGCGGTCCCTGGAAGAGGCACTTCTGTTATTCTTTTAAAGTCCTTAGTCCCAGCAACAGAATGGAGAAACCTTGAAGCTCAGGCGAATGCTTGGGGTAGCTGTGAAGAGAGTGTTCAAAATACTACTGACGCAGGCACCCTCTTGGTGCTGGAGAGTCAAAGGCACCTCTCTCTTCATTAGCTGCTCTAAGCATCAAGAATCAGAAGTCTTTCTATGGAATTGTAAAAGAGACCCTTTGAAAGTTATTATCTGGGATCAGTTTGTATAAACTGTGAAAAGATGGTCAAATAACAGGTAAGGGCTTTCAATAGGAAAATGATGTGCTCAGAAGCAGAAGTGACTCAGGTAGTCCAGTTCAGGAGTTAGTAGATTATTTGGACCTTTTTACAACTGTCTTCCAAGGTAGCTCTAAGCTTTGATGTATGGGCTTCTGAGTTCACATTCTGAAAGGAAATACACTTCCTCTTTTGAACATCCCCAGTAGTTTCTTTCCTGTTATGTTATTAAGGAGCATCGGCCAGTGAACCTGTTCTGGGTTTCCATTCTGCAGAACCCCAGAGCGTGGACCAGTGGCAAGGCAGTGGTTCTTTGATCTTTTCCCTTAACTCTTCCTTGGGTGGTTCCTAAGGGGAAAGGAAGCACACATGATCATGGGAATGATAGCCCAGAACAAAAAGAAATCTTGTCTTATCAGTTTGGTTTATAGGAGAGATCAGGAAAAATCATCCTGCTTTTTCTCCATGGTTTGATTGCTGAAGAGACTGATCCAAAAATTATAGCGGCAGGGAACTCTTAGTGCATTTGGCACTGAGATTTAAATGCAACCAGAGTTGTCCTCAAGGCCCAGCCATTAAAACATTGTCTCTCTCGACCTTTTGGTATCTTGTCAGAGAGCTTTTCACTGTGAGGAAGTGTGGAAATGGCTGTGTGTATGTGTGTAATCTGTTAGGTTGGGGATAGGTTTTCTGTTAGCTAATACTATAAGAGACCTGCAATAAAAAAATTACCCTAATCTGATAGAAAGTGAAGTGTTTATGTATGACTGTGTGTGAATGTGTGTTTGTGCCTGTATATATCTACACACAGATAAGAAATTATATTTGAAATTGTTGGAGAATAAATCAAATTCAGATCAAAATGCCTTTCAGGCCCATTACCTAGAAATCTGTCTTAAAACCTGGGTATGTTCCTGAGGTAATTTCTTTGCTTTTGCTAAATTAGTTACAATTATGAATGGGGGATGTGTTACTGCACTTTTAAAAAAAGAAACTATTTTTGTGTTTGAAAGTGAAACCAACATCCAGATCTACAGCAGAGTCCTAGTTCCTTTCATGAATCTATTTACCTTGACTACAAATAGACGATGCTATAATTCTACTATATATTTTATATAAAATCCATCCAAATTAGGCTTTGGGTAAGTTTGTGTTGTTGTTTAACCTGAAATACAACTTAATATTCTAAACAAAAGTTCACTCCATTTGGTCCTTTCTCTGCAGACTTAATACTGTTTTTAACGCAGGAACTATTGCAAGGAACTTCCCCCCGATCAAATTCTATTAATACTGAAGTAAAAGTCATCCATGCCCAGCCACTTATCATACCCTTTTGTTCCCACTGAAAGGCAGAACTCAGAACCTGTTATTTTATGTCTATAATCATGTACATAGGCATCTGCTGGAGGAAAGGGGCAGGATAACTCACCGGAGTGTGCAGTATTTTGCTAGAGCATTTCAAGGAATGGAATCTTCCCCAGTATGAAGTTATTAGATATAAACTAGCTTAATGATGCTGAAGCTTACGAGCTTTTTAGAAGGTTATTTAATGATGTTTTTCTCTGGAATGGAATGCTGCTTTACCCTCCATTCATTAGCATGAGCGAATTTATATCCATTTCTTTCCATTTGTCCTATTTCCTTCTCACCAAGGAAACTCCAGATCCAGTGTCTTATTTGACCCTAAAATTGAAGCAGCTTCTGCTTTTGTCTCCCAGCAGCAAAGTCACTCAGTCTTTTCCACGGGAAGTTAGGAGCCCACATTCCTTGAGTCAGGAGCTTATTACTGAAAGTCCCTTTCCCTGCACTTTTTGCCAGAATAAATTAATGTAACTGACAGGCATATTGATTCTAAATTTTTTCATGAGTTGCTTTTTTATTTAGCTTTTTAATGACCAAAACTTGTGGGGTGGGGGGTGCCAGGAGGAGTGGTAATATTATTCCCTTATCCTTTCAGCTTGCCTGTTTACATTTATCTGCTCATCATTTGACTCTCACTTTATACTCAGAGCAGTAACAACCCACAGCATCTTCCTTCAGGGACTTCCCAGCTGGCACCCTGTTTGTGGGTACCAGGCAGAATGCAGTTTAACAGACATTTCTCAGAGTTCAGAATAGATGGAACTCTTGATCCCAGAAAGTATAGACTGAAGTGTGAGGTAAAGATTATGATTGGGGGAGGGTTAGAGACAAAGGCTGTAAATTACTATGGCTGATTGATTTATTTCTACTATATACATATATATATTTTTTGCTTTTGTATATCCTATATAGGAAACTAAGCATTGTATTTTTTTAACAAATCTGAGAAAGCACTATGAACTGCAGATGTATGACTTTCAGAATATATTTTGTATTAATATCTTCACATTGTGTGAATACTGGAAGCTGCAGATCTTTGCTAGGACGCAATAAATTTATATACCTTTTGAGGGGTTCTTCTGGGGATATTAATGAGGCCCCTGTTATGCTTTGGGGGAGCCCTGGTGCTAGTTACTTAACGTTTTCATTCAGTTGTAAGTACCCTGATGCCTTTTGGACCTTCGGGTCAGATCAAAGGAGTTCTGATCCAAGTACCAAGGAAATGAGAATAGTCTAGCTGCCTCAAGTGAGGGGCCCTTTGCATAGCTCTCCTTCCCCCTATTCAAAGCTGAGTAGCCTCTTGGAGTTGGGAGGAGAAATGTGAAATCTCAAAGTTTCATCTCCCTTAGAAGAGAGCCAGTAACTTAATGTGCAGGGATGAAAGGTGGCAGCAGTAGCTTTGGGGAAAGGAGGATATGGCACTTCTCCAACCCCGGAAAACCTTGCTTTTGAAAACTGCTGATAAAATATGGGTAGGTTATTACTTTTGTTTAGGAGCCTGTGCGCTCTCTGGTGCCTCTCTTGGCTCTACTCCTGGAGTACAAACCTCATCTAGGAGGATGAGCAGACCAGCTTTGAGGTTGACCTGTTTCTTTTCTTTGTCTGCCTTCTCTAAGTACCAGCCCCCAGGAGGACGTTAAGCAGCCTTAAGCTGAAATTCCTACTCCCTCTTCCAGATACAGCTCACTTGCCTTAGATTGGAGTCTGGGACACGGAAAAAATGGGAGTCCCTCGCTTCATTCCCCTCTTAGGTCTTCTCCAATATGACTTCCCCAAGCCCAAAAAAGGTTTCCTCCATAATGTTCATTTGAGGGAAATGAGTATTTTGTCCTATTTTCTCCTTTCCTCACTATCAAACCACCCCAGCCTTCCTTGTCCCTGCTGAGCAAGAAGAGGCATGGCGACCTGTCCCTCAGCTCCCTTCAGTATCGGGGAGGGGGTGGGGATCGCAACAAATGGCGTGAAGCTGAGGCTGCCCATGGTGAGGCCCTTGCTGATACCTCTCCTGGGGTGTGTGGTTTCCTCTTTCTTCCCCATCAGGAATTACACTGTGCCTTCTCCACAGAGGAATGGGCTTCTCTACCCAGCCCCCCACTTTTCCAGCAGCTGCTCTTGAACAGTGTGCACAAGGGCAAGTCTTCATATTTCTGATCACCCCTTTCTCCCAGTGGCATCCCATAGCTCTCACGTGGAGTCTAGGGCACAAAGATTTGGGGGAAAGTTGGGGAAAATATGCTGAGATTGACCTGAGGAGACCCATTCTGCACACACCAATGGCAGCTGCGCCAGGGCCTGCTTCCTTTCCCGAGTGTGTCCTCTGGGAGGGAGGGGCAGTGCTCCAGTCTCTGGTGCCTAAAACAAGTTTCTCTCTTAACGCTGGCAATAACCAGTCTCCATACCGCTGTTGCCTTTTTAAACCTCTAAATAATCTCATACTGTGTTTATTGTTGGTTCCAATCCAATTATCACTGGGGCTGTGTGGGGAAATACTTTTAAATGCTCTCATCTTTCTTGCTCTTTTTTCCCCTTGATCTTGTGTATGTATGATGCTAATCTCTTGTCTTAGTTTCTTCCTGCTCTTTTGTATCTTCTTTCTTGTCTCTCCCCCTGCCTTTTGTCTCTGGGTGTTTTGGGGCTTTTTTTTTTTTTTTTTTTTTTTTGCCTTTTTGTACAAAGATTAGTTCAATGTAGTCTGTAGCTCCTTTGTAAACCAATTAAAAAAAAGTTTTTTTTTAATAAAAAGCCATGTCTCTGGTGTGTTGAGAGGGTTGGGAATGGGGAGAATATGGTTATAACTTCATATACTAAACCCAACAAGGGTTTCCAGCTACGCTGTTGTTACATACATGTTAATCAGTGCAGTTGTCCTACACTTAACTCCCAGCTAAACAATTTCATGATGAGATCAGTGTGCCACAACTATGCAGAAATGTGGAGGACCCAGAGGAATGGGGGCAGCTCCAACTTTTTTTTTAATTAGCTTTTTATTTTGAAATACTTTTAAATTCAAAAGAAAGTTGCAAAGATAGTACAGAGGGTTTCTATATGCACCTTCCCCAGTTTTCTCCATTGTTAGTATTGTCATGGTACATTGTCAAAATTAAGAAACTGACACTGGTACATTACTTTAGCTAAATCCCAGGCTTTATGGGCTTCATCCATTGATGTCCTTTTTCTGTTCCAGGGTCTAGTGCAGGATAGCGCGTTGCATTTAGTTGATGTGTCTCCCTAGTCTTCTTTGTGACAGTTTCTTAATCTTGTTTTTCATGACCTTGACAGTCTTTGGGAGTACTGGCCATGTCCTGTAGAATATCCCCCAGTCTGAATTTGTCTGATTTTTCCTCGTTATTAGACTGAGCTTACAGGTTTTTGGGGGAAAAAGATACCACACAGGTGAAATGCCCTTCTCATCACATCCTATCAAGGGGTATGTGATAACCATGTGACATTACTGATGATAAAACCTTCATCATCTGGGTAAGGTGGTGTTTGCCTGGTTTCTCATTTCTCTCCCTATTCTTTGGAAGTATAGCTCACCCTTACTGGGGTTGGTGGGAATTAAACTTCTGTGAGGAAACTGTCTCTTCTCCATTAAGTTAAATGAGCATGTACTGAGGTAACACTTACTTTATAGGTGGGTTGTTAAAATCCAATTATACATTACTTTTGTGGCTCAAAGTGTCCCAGCTTTGGACATTGGGAATGTTTTCAAGTTGACGTCTGTGTCCCTTTGGTATGTCTAGATCCTATTATTTTTTTGAGCACTTTCTTACTTTCTGATACACAAGATGCTTCAGGCTCGTATTGTATTTTCCCTGCCCCATCCCTATATCAGCATTTCTCCAAGAAGCCTTTGTTCTTTTTATTGGAGGTTGGTATTCAGAAACCAAAATCTAGCTCCAATGTGTTTTATGTTCAGTTAATGCCAGCCTGTGTCTAAAATGATTGAATTTGGATTATGGCCCCTTGAAACTGAAATTGAAGTTTTTCTGACAGCTTTTCCCATTTCCCATCAACCTATGCCTTTACTTCCCTTCCTGCCTATCCAAGAATTCTTGATTGTTTATACTGTAGCTATCAGCATTCTTGATTATTTTGCTCATTTGACTCCCTGTGTCAGCTTTGTCAATCACTCAGCTGTTTGATTTCCTTATGTAGCCATTAGCAATATAACATTTTAGTATTTGACTTTACTGGAGGGTTTTTTTGGCGGGGGAGGTAGTTTTTGGCTTTGGAAGCTTAAGTGGGCCTGTAATAGTTGTGTCAACTATTCAGTCAGTAAACATTTATCGAGCCCTGTGTGCTAAATGGAGGATAAAAAATGAAATAAGACAGGCCCTGCTATCGTACTTCATAGTCTGGTGAGTGAGATACACTGTTAATTGCAAGTTTCCCAATCCTGACCCCATTTTTCAGTGGATGATTTGCTTTCTATTTCATAAAGAAAATGGAAGCATCAGTTTCCTCAAACTTCCCTCTCTTCTCTCTGACAAGCATCTATGTATTCACCAATACTAATTTACCCCCTTCTCTCTTCTTAGGAGAGAAATAACTTTTCTTTTGCAAGGTCAGTGTTGCCACTTGTGCTCTCAACTTTGTTTTCTTTGACTTCTTTTTGTTCTTTGTTTCAATAGTATTGCCTTCTTTTATCTCCAGTCTCTCCTGGGTTCCCTTTTGTCAGCCTATGAGCATCTGCCTCCCTGCCCCCCCCCCCCCCCATTTTGAAAAACCTCTGCTTCCTCTTCAAGCTGCTGATTTAATTCTTTCCATTTCCAAAGTTAGTGAAAGTAGTTTACATTTAATTTTTCTCTTTTATTCACCTCTCAGTCCACTTTGTTAAGCACCCATTGTTTACCAAATGTTTCTTATCAATACCAGCATCCTCATTGCCTGCTCCAGTGGTCTTTCGGTCCTTAGCCTCTTAGACCTCTTTGCAGCAATGTGTGTCTTAGTGCTTTCTTCCCACAGGAGTATGAAACTGATGCACTTTTGGTTTTCCTTCAACTTTTCTATTTGTTTTAGTTTCCTCATAGCCACTTCTTCCTCTGTCCTTGAAATACTGATATTCCCCATCCTGGGTCCTTTCACCCCTAAACAAATTGCATCTATTCTTTAGCTATTACATACATGTTTGTGACTCCCAAATCAAAATCCCTCACTTTTTTTCCTCAGCCTGGCAGCCAGCTTAGTGGACATTTTCATCTAGATATCCCACAGGTAACTCAAACTCAACATGTAAGAAACAAAAATAATCCTTTGTGTCCCTCACCTCACTTAACAGTATTACTATCCCCTTGATCACTTATACTTGAAACCTCAGAATCATCTTTTAATTCTGCCTTTCATCTACCAACATTTATTTGATTATCAATTCTGTCAATATTACCAATACACTGTATCTCAATTTTTTCCCTCTTTATTTATTTTGGGGGGTGGTGGTTGTGGGGTTTTGTTTTTGTTTTTGTTGGTTGGTTGATTGGTTGGGTTTTTTTGGCCACGCAGCGCAGCTTACAGTGCAGATCTTAGTTTCCTGAGCAGGGATTGAACCCCAGCCCACAGCAGTGAAAGCACAGAGTCCTAACCACTGGACCACCAGGCAATTCCCTCTTTTATTTTTATTTCTGCTGTGCTAGTACTCACCCTGGCTACTGCTTAGGTCTTGTAACTGATCTCCCTTCTTCTTGTCTTCCTGAGCCTCAGTCATCCATCTTCCACATTGCCACCAGACCCCTCCCTGCCTGAAATCCTTTGCTTTTAGGAAAAGCCTAACCTTTCCAATCTGGTTCCAGTCTATCGCTAGTCATGATATTCTGCTTCATATCTCATACCCCTTCCTCCTGCTCAGTCTACCCGCCCCCCACGCCCAGCCCCAACACACACACTTTGTGTTCTTACCTTTATACTTTTTGCCTTTATTCTTGCTGTTCCCTTGGCCTATAATAATCACCCTCATTTTGTTTGTTTTCAGTGTTTACCTTTAGACAATTTAAATAACGCTTTCTCTGTGAAACCTCTGGGCACCTCTTTTCCCTTGTCTTCTATGCCCTGAACCGAATTAGCTTATTTGATCATCCTGCTTATATAGCTCCTTGTTCATACCCCTAGCTTGATACTGGTTTCTGGTTGCTTATTGATACAGTTTCCTGCCTTTCTACACTTTGAGTTCCTGGAGGGCAGGAATCACATGTACCTTTGTAGGTCCAGCACTTAATGAAATACCTTTGTAAGACTAGGACCTAATATTTTCTGAGTTGAATGAATAAACAACTCACTTTAGCCTTTTCTTCAGTGGGGTCAAAGGTAAATTATTGGGCCACTGCTGAAGTTCTTTCTCAGGACCTTCCTAATCCCCCAGCTCTCAAATCCTTACCCCTCTCTCACCATCTGAACTCCATAAACTCTGACTGCCCAGAGCATGTATAGTTCCTCTCAAGATAGAGTAGTTATCCAAGGCTTTGGGTGAGGAGACTGCCTTCCTGCCTGATCCTTACCTCGCTCTACTCTGGAGGAGAGTCTCCTGAGACACTTCTGACACAAGAAGCTATTTTACCTTCAACTCCTCCCCTCAGTCCCGGGCTTATTTGTCTGGGAGCTGGTGAAGAAAGATAGTTGTAACTAAGTACAACATTCCACCTCACTGGACTCCCAAAAGGGCCCAAGTAGGGATGAGCAGCTAGCTATCCATCAGCCTCTAAACCCTGGTCATTCCTCTAGCTGCTGCTTCACACCACTGGAGATTTTACCCTCTTGTGTAGGCTCCCCGGGAGAAAGGCTCCAGAATCAGAGAGTATTCAGGCCCTCATCCCTGACCTAAGTCAGACCATTCCCAGAAAGGGTTTCCAGGCAGCCACTAGGGAAACAGAAGGCTAGGAAAACAGGGAACTGGTCACTGGCTCCAGTTCTCATGGGAGACAGCTGCTCTGTAGTTTCCTTATTCTGGGCTGTAATCTGGTGGAGTTGGACTCCTCCTGTCTCTCGACTGCAGCAAAATCTATAGACCTCTCTCCTTCCATCTCCATGCTGACATTCCCTCTACACACTCTGTGCCCTCCCTTCACATTTTACAGTTCCTGCAGCTTAATAGATATTGGAGATGTACTATGGATATTACTCATCAGAGGAGGCCCTTTCTGCACCCTCACTATGTCCCCAGTTACTCCCATGTCTGCTGACCTCTGGTGGTGATAGTTTGAACTGTACTATCTTTTTCTAGTTGGTGATCTGCTGACAGGTATTGATGTACATTTTCTCAATACATATTCAAATATTCGAATAATGTGTTAAATGGAAATATTTTTTATTGCTGAATTTTGTATTTTCTTACAGGCATCATGGCATAAACGCAAAGAGCAGGGTCTAGGCTTTAGAGTCAGACATACAAGTCCAAATCCTAGCTCTGCTGTTTCCTAGCAGAGTGACCTTGGGCAAGTTACCTAAACTCAGCTTTATTACCTAAAAAGTGAAGATAATAATAAATAGCTCAATGGGAGAATTAGATGAGATGATTGTAAACTTCATAACCCTAGCTGTGCCCTAGCATGTAGGTGCTCAATAAAAATTTGTTACCTTTTCAATAATGGTGATTTGTTTAGTGTGTGACTCAATGTGATTTTTAAAAAATTTTGATAACATAAAATTTACCATGATACCTATATTCAATGTGATTTAAAAAAAAAAAAACTCAGTAATTTTATACAACTGCTTTTCTGACTCTTGAGTTTGGAAAATGAGGTCAACTCTAGGATGGGCTGTAAAGCTTCTCTGTGCCCAGGGAACTGCAGATCTGAGCCCAGAAAATAAGGGCTAGAAGGGCCCTTGGGCACAGCTGAATAGTTCTGAGCACTTGACTTCACTTTGGTTTCCAGCCTGGGAAGGGCTGACAGGATCCAGCATTTTTCCTAGGGTCAGCAAAGGGCAGAGGTTTGAAATTAGGCATCACTGGGTTCCCAGCAGGACCTCTAAGGACCCCTCCTCCCACTTCACAGAGAAAAGAGGAGATGGCTGAGGAGAGGAGGATATGAGATTGGTTCTCTGCTCCTCCCTCACTCTCCCTGCTTTTCCCCACACGCATCCTCTCCCCCACAGCAGCCGTCTCCCCCACAGAGACTGGGAAGAGGGAGGGGCGGAGTTGGGGACTGAAGGATCAGAAGCCCCATAGTGCCCTGTATCTGAAGGAAGCTCTGGCCAGGGGCAGCTCTGCTGGCTCATGCTACCCCCCTCCTGCTGTGTGATGCTGGGGATTCTGGGGCTTTGGGCACTTCTTCCCACAGCTGTGCAAGGTAAGTGTCTACAGGGAGGAGCAGGGTCTTTCCACCTACCCATTCAGGGAGGGGGCACTTGAAGCAGCCACCCCTTTGGAAGAGTGGTGATGGGGTGGGCGAGTGAGGGTGAAGTGTACAGCTGTGTGTCCCCTTGGTGGGGATCAGGTTCCAGGCCTCTGCTGACCCTGTTTCCTCCTGTGGCTTTACCAGGCTGGCCCTGGGATATAAAACATATTTCATCTCTCCTATGGTTGCTGTTTTTGCCCCTGCATTCACTCTCATCTTGAACCCTTCCCTGTCCTTACCCTGGGCCACAGCACCCCCAAGCAGGCGGACCTGTGTGTTCTTTGAGGCCCCTGGAGTGCGGGGTAGCGCAAAGAATCTGGGGAAGCTGCTAGATGCAGGACCAGGGCCCCCCAGGGTTATCCGCTGCCTCTACAGCCGCTGCTGCTTTGGGATCTGGAACCTGACCCAAGACCAGGCACAGGTGGAGATGCAAGGTGAATGGCACAGCACATGGCAAGGGATAGCCAGGGTGGGAGAGAGGCACATCCTGGGTGGGGGTGGCAGCTGAGGAGAGGAGGAGAAATGGAATGTGTGGAGGGAAAGAAAAGCTCATGAGAGATGGAAGGGACACCCTCCGTGTTCCCAGACCCTGTTATGTTCATTCATACACTCTCTTTCTCCCCCTTTCTCCCAATCCCACCCCATCAGGATGCCGAGACAGTGATGAGCCAGGCTGTGAGTCCCCCCACTGTGACCCGAGCCCCCGAGCCCATCCTACCCTCAGCTCTACTCTCTTCACCTGCTCCTGTGGCACTGATTTCTGCAATGCCAATTACAGCCATCTGCCTCCTCTGGGGAGCCCTGGGACACCTGGTTCCCAGGGTCCCCAGGCCATCCCAGGTAGCCACCCAGGGCGCTGGAGCCAGGTTGGGGCTGGGGCCCAGGTTAGAATGAGAGGTAGAACCAGGGCCCGTTCTCACCCTACTCCCCGTCCCCGCCCCCTCCCCCCCCCCCCCCCCCCCCCCGCAGCTTCCCTCCTCCTGGCCTTGAGAAATTAGTTGCCCTGGTGACTGGGAGATAAGGGGGCTTGTGACCAGAGTGGGGGTGGGTAAAGAAGCAAGTTCTCCGAGGAGAGGGAGAGGAGCAGAGAGCAAGATTTGGGGCAGGGCTCCTCCAGCCTGCGTTCTTGCTTTAATGTCCAGGCGAGTTCATCTGGATGGCGCTAGGGCTGCTGGGGCTGTTCCTGCTGCTGCTGCTGCTGCTGCTGGGCAGCGTCGTCTTGGGTACTAATCTGCCCCACCTCTCCCTGTGCCCGCAAGACACTACCCCAGCGCCCCGACCCTCTCCCGGCTCCCCTGACCCACATCACCTCCCACAAAGCTCCCTTCCCAGTCGCCATGCCTGTGCGCCTGACCCTAAGGCTCTTCTCTGCCCCAGCGCTGCTACAACGGAAGGCCTGCCGAGTGCAAGGTGGGCCAGAGCCAGAGCCAGAGCCAGAGCCAGACTCAGGCAGGGACTGGAGTGCCGAGCTGCCCGAGCTGCCGGAGCTCTGCTTCTCCCAGGTGGCCAGGGAGGGAGGGGTCCTCTAGGCACTCCCAGAGGGTGTGCTGTTTGGGGAAACCTGGCCCTGCTACCAGCTGAGGCCCACATCCAGCACCGTGTCCCCACCAGGTAATCCGGGAAGGAGGTCATGCAGTGGTGTGGGCTGGGCAGCTGCAAGGCAAGCTAGTCGCCATCAAGGCCTTCCCCCTGAGGGCTGTGGCCCAGTTCCAGGCTGAGAGAGCACTGTACGAGCTTCCAGGCCTACAGCATGACCACGTTGTCCGCTTTATCACTGCCAGCAGGGGCGGCCCTGGTCCCCTGTCCTGTGGACCCCTGCTGGTACTGGAACTGCACCCCAAGGTGAGGACTGAGGAATGTATGTGTGTGTGTTTGCCTGTGTGTGGGAAGCGGGGGCGGGGGGGGGGGGCAGGTGCTGGATAGCAGCCAGGCCTTGTCCATGCTTATTCTTTTCTTTTCTCTAGAACGTTAAAAATTATTTTTATTGGTTTTCTTTTTGTTATTATAAGCAGTACGTACTAATATTTTTGACTTACAATATAGAGACAAGAAAAGGGAGAAATTAAAACAATTCATATTCCCAACCTTAAGGAAAACCATTGTTAAAGAGATACCTCCAAGGCATAGCCATCCAAACTCATTCATCTAGTCATTCAACTAACATTTATGAACTACATGTCACACTTCCTTGTGCTGGGAAAAACATACCCAGTCCCTGCTGCTCCAGATTTTATAGAGTAGTAGGGGAGACAGAAATGGATCAAGCAAACACAAAAAGAAGTGTAAAGAGTGTGTTGAGTGCTGAAAGCAAAGGTACTATTAGAGAAGAATAAGGAGGCGTGACTCAGAAGCAGGGTCATGAGCACAAAGGCTGGTGAGGACCAGGCGGGCAGGCGCCAGGCCACACCGGCCTTGGGGGCCTGCTAAGGACTTGGGACGTCATCAACACCTGCAGTTCCTCCACCTCTGAAGCCTTGAATTCTGTAAAGTCCCTTCTCTGACCATGTACCTCACTGCACAGCTCAAAAACCACTGCTTTTTGTGTTGGTTTGTTTGTTTAATTTTCCTTGCACACCAAAGGTGCTGGATGATGTTTGTAGAATGAGGGACTCCATTGTTTCTTTCCCTCCAATCCCCAGTTAGTCCCCGCTGGTTGCTTTCCTACCGAACGGGTCTCCCCGTCCCCCGTCGCCGCGCTGCTGCAGGGTGCCAGCTCAGGCCAGGTGGTTCATGCGGGGGGGCCCCTGCCTAACCTGCTCTGCCTCTTCCGTGTCTGTCTTTATCCCAAGTGCTGTGAGGCAGTAAAATGTGAGTGATGCTGGAGTCAGACTGCTGGGGGGCAAGCTCTACTGCTCCCTTGCCCAGGGATTTCCAGCAAGCTCCTCATCTGTAAAATAGTGGTGACAGGAGTACCTACCTTCCAGGGCTGTAGTGAGGGCTGCAGGAGGCCTGGCACACAGTAGTGCTCGGGACACTTGAACTAGAGCTACTATTTCTCCTGTCAAAACAGCTGATGCACGTCCTCACTCCTCCACTACCTGCTGCCTTGCCCTGGGTGTGTCCATGCATAAGTCTGTCAGGAGATGCAGGGGCATGTCTGTCAAGTGATCTCTGCTCCCTGGGGTGCCTCAGCCACCTCCAGCTTTGTATGTCCCCCTCTTCTCTCTCCTTCTCCCCAGGGCTCCCTGTGCCACTACTTGACCCAGTACACCAGTGACTGGGGAAGTTCCCTGCGGATGGCACTGTCCCTGGCGCAGGGCCTGGCATTTCTCCATGAGGAACGTTGGCGGGATGGTGGGTGAGCTGGGGGCAGGAAGCCTTGGGAGTCAGGAGTCACCCTGCTGTTTCTGATTTTCCCCTAGCTTGGAGGGGAAGGAGTGGGTCAAAAAGAGAAAGGAAGACGATCCATACCCTCTTCAACGTGGCTTCTCCCACAGGCCAATATAAACCAGGTATCGCCCACCGAGATCTGAGCAGCCAGAATGTGCTCATTCGGGACGATGGGTCATGTGCCATTGGAGACCTGGGCCTCGCCTTGGTGCTCCCTGGCCTCGCCCAGCCCCCAACCTGGGCTGCTACTCAACCCCGAGGCCCAGCTGCCATCATGGAGGTCAGTACTCTGGCTAAGGGTGAGGCCCAGGATGGTGGTGGTGGCTGTGCTGATGGAGATGTGGCAAGAGTGCAGCAGCACCTATAGCATATGGGATGTTGCTGAGTCTAGTTGGGGGGTTGTTGCACGGACGATTGTTGTGGTGAGGGTTGCCATGGAGACAATTCTTGGCCCTCCATGCCTTGCTGTCCAGGCTGGCACGCAGAGGTACATGGCACCAGAGCTCTTGGACAAGAGTCTGGACCTACAGGACTGGGGCACAGCCCTCCGGCGAGCCGATGTTTATTCTCTGGCTCTGCTCCTGTGGGAGATCCTGAGCCGCTGCCTGGATTTGCGATCTGGTAAGGATAGGTGTGACAGTGGCCTCCCTCCCCCCATGCCCCACCCAGCCACTCTAGACCCACCTACCTCCTGACCTAGGAAGCTCTACCCTTCTCCCTCTTGGCCTTTCCACTAGAGGGCACCCCTCAGGCTAGCTGACACCTAGCCCCATGTGCCTTTTCCCAGACAGCAGACCACCACCCTTCCAACTGGCCTATGAGGCAGAACTGGGTAGTACCCCCACCACCTGTGAGCTGTGGACCTTGGCAGTGGAGGAGAGAAGGCGCCCTCACATCCCATCCACCTGGTGCTGCTTCGCCACAGTAAGAGGCCATAGGCTGGTGGGCTGGGGACCTGGAGAGTCTGGGCACAGGCTTCAAGGACTTGTTCACAGGACCAGCCCACCTACTGTTATTCCCTCTCACCTCCCACCACTCCTGGCTCATGTTCAGCTGGAGCTGGACAAACTTGCTCTGTACCTCAGTTCACTCCCCTTTCCACCATAAGTCTCACACAGCCCATTCCTGAGACACACCCTTTCCTCTGGCTCAGTCTTGCCTTTTCTGTCCCTCTTCTCTCCATTGTCATTTTGCCCTATTCCTTAGTTCCTTCCTCCAGGAAGCCCTCCTTGGCTTTGCTTCTGCCATGAGCTCTGTGCCCAAGATGGCTCCTCTCCTAGTACACTGGAGCCCAACATTTAATCCAATAACTCCTCACGCTGTACTACACATTTGTGTTTCTGCCATGACCCAATAAAAGCCAGAACTAAGTATAAAGGGTCAAAACAGTGGCCTAATAGTGAAACTTCAGGGTTTCTGAGGAAAATAGTTTCCTAACAGGAAGCCCCTTCCCCTGCTACCTGATTTGAAGTTTCCACTGCACAACTGTCTGCTGGGTTAGATAATGAAGGCCCAGGCATTGTTTGCAGAAGACCCTGGTTGCCTGAGAGGAAGAAGAGTAATTTCCCATCAGCATGTTAAGCCATTAATTAACTTGAATTAACTCTTCAGAGAAAAAGGTGGACTCTTTGGAGAGAACTTGTTTCATAGGGAACAAGGTGCAAAGGGCTGGATTTCCGTGAAGGGGAGGAAGGAGGCTCCAGGAAGGATAGAAGAAGAGTCTTGAAAACAGGGCCATGAAGGATACCTTTTAACCTGGGGGCCACTCAGGATCCTGGGGTGAATCCTGCCTGCTGCTTATTCTTCCCAGGACCCCGGTGGCCTGAGAGAGCTCCTGGAGGACTGCTGGGATGCTGACCCAGAAGCACGGCTGACAGCTGAGTGTGTGCAGCAGCGCCTGGCTTCCCTAGCCTGGCCCCAGGAGGCCCACCCTTCCCCAGAGGGCTGTCCACATGGCTGCCCGCCTCTCTGCCCAGAAGACTGTCCCTCCACTCCTCCCGCCTGCCATTCTCCCTCGTAGGTTTCAGCTGCGTATCTGCCACTTCGGTATTGAGCAGGGCCCTTGTTCCAGAAATCCTCAACCTGCCTGTACTACTTCTCATGTGTAAACATGCAGTTTATGTGGCATCTGTGTGCATGGAAACATAAATACAGTGATCAGATGGCTGTCTGCTCTGCCTCACCACTGCTTGCCCTACTTGCCGAGTGCTTGGGTGGGTCCTTCTGTGGGCATCCAGTCCACCGCTTCTGATCAGGGACTGGGAATGGGTGTGCACAGGAAGAAGATAAAGTCAGCTTTCCTGACTCCGCATCCTGGTCCTGGGGCCTTCCTCCCTTCCTGTGATCCTGCACTCCTCTTGTCTCTCTTCTTTTCCCTCTCTTCCATAAGCCTTTACTTGGTGGGATCTCATACTATGCACTGGGAGAAGGATGAGAACAATCAAATCGCTCTCTGAAAGTGCTCGGAGACCCACAGCTCATTTTGTTGGCGTCCCATACAGTGTCCTGGGGGAGTGTCGTCTCCTGAGGCTTGAGTGGGAAGGCCTCACAGAGCACAGGATGCTTGAGTGGGGTCTTGAAGAGCAGGAGTTTTCCAGGAGTATTGGGGCAGTAGGGCATTCCTGGTCCAGTGAGCTGTACTGTCATGTGGTGCGGTAAGAAACTGCAAGGAATCTGAATAGCAAAAGGGTAGGGTGTGGGGAGAGAAGAGGTGGTGCAGAGAGCGATAGGTAAGACCTTGTGAGCTCTGCTGAGTTCTTCCTTTGTTTCTTTTTTTGGGTTTTCTCTATGGGCTTTTCTTTTCCACCCCAGGCCTCTTTAACACTGGGTGCCCCTCAAAGTCAGCCCACTTGTAGGTACCTGGCTTACAGCCCTAGCTCAGTTTCTAACTACCTGAGTTACTTCCTCTTTCTAGGCCTCAGGTTTCTTATCTGCCAAATAAAGGGTCTGGAGGCCTGCTCTAACCCTAGAAGAGCAATGGGAGGGCTTTGACGTCACTGCAAGAGGATTGCTTCCTGCACAGTGAGCAACCAGCTCTATGCCCTTGGGCAAGTTACTTAACCCTAGAAATCCCCATTTTATCATGCGTGAAGTATGGATAAAGACACCTATGCTGCATACAGGGTTGATTCAGGGTGAAAAAGAAGAGGCGACAGGTCCTGTGTAGCACCTGGCCTTAGTGGACATTCTGTAAATGCCCAGTTGTGACTGAGCGTGGAGATGCTCTCTAGCCCCTTCTAGCTTGACTGTTTTGGAGTTCCAGGATTAGCCTCTGGAGAGCCCTCCACTCTCAGGCCTTGAGACGTGACCTCCCTTCAGATGCAGATCTTGAATTCTCCACAAGACATCATCACTCAGTTAGGCAGCCACCAGCTGAAACTGAACACATCAAAATCCAGGTTCCTGCCTTCCCCTCACCGACAGGTCTGCCTTCCCCAGTTCCTGACTCTCAAGGGCGCAAAGTTACTCTCTGTCCTAGAGGATGCCAACCAGGTAGGTGTTTTTGTCCCCTCCTGTGGCCCCAGCTTGTCCCACCCATATCCAGTCAATTCTTGAGTCCTACTGAGGTTACAAGGGCAGGGCCTGTTTGTGGCACCGCCCCCCTTTCCTTCCTCCGAGGTCTGGCAAGTCTCAGCTACTGCAGTTGCCCCTTGGCCATCTATTTTTACCCCCTAATCTAGGTTAAACAGCAGTCTCTGAGTAATCTTTTTTTTTAATTTTAAATTTTTCATTTAATTTTATTTTTTAAGGATTTATTTTATTATTTATTTATTTTTGGCTGCGTTGGGTCTTTGTTGCTGCGCACAGGCTTTCTCTAGCTGTGGCGAGCGGGGGCTATTCTTTGTTGTGGTGCACAGGTTTCTCATTGCGGTGGCTTCTCTTGTTGCAGAGCACGGGCTCTAGGCGCACAGGCTTCAGTAGTTGTGGTGCGTGGGCTCAGTAGTTGTGGCATACCAGCTTAGTTGCTCCACAGCATGTGGGATCTTCCCAGACCAGGGATCCCACATGCCTCAGGGCAACTAAGCCCAGGCACTCTAGAGCTCGAGCCACAACTAGAGAGCCTGCACACCCCAACTAGAGAGAATCCCATGTACCGCGCCCCGCAACGAAAGCACAGCGAAGATCCAGCATGCTGCAACTAAGACCCAGTGCAGCCAAATAAATAAATAAATAAATAATTTTTAAAAAATAAAAACAAATAATAAAAAGTCTATGCCTAGAAAAAAAAAGACTAAATGGAAATATTCCAAAACATTAACAATTAGTGATTCTGTTTGGGTGATGGGACCTCAAAATTAGTTTGCTTTTTCTTTCCACTTTTCTGTGTTTTCCAGATTTTCTTTAATTCTTATGAATTACTTGTAGGATCTAGGAAAAATACATAAACAAATTTACTATCACCAGAAAATATTCTTTGAAACACCATACGTAACTTTACAGCACCTCCCTTTGGCACTGATGGACACGACTTGTAGCATATTTTGTACTTGTTGATATGTTGTTTGCTGAAGTTATTTCATTTGTGGGCATCATATTCTCACCTATACTGTAATGGGAAGCATAGTGAGTGTGGAGGAACATAGTTTATACTCCTTCTGGCTTTGTTATAGCACCCAGTTCAGGACTCGGCACACAGCCTAAGAGAGTCCTGGGTTCCTGACCTGGATCTGCCACTAACTAGGGTGGAACTTGAAATATGTCATTTCTCTTTTTTTTCTTTTGGCAGTGTGGCATGAGGGATCTTAGTTCCTGGCCAAGGGATGGAACCTACATCCCCTGCACCGAGAACATGGAGTCTTAAGCAGTCAAGGGAAGTCCCTTTTTTTTTTTTTTTTTTTTCTTTTTGGCCTGGGCCATAGTTTTATGCCTTCACCTACCTGCCATAGGCCTGCCTACCTAAAGTTCTTTTTTTTTTAATTAATTTGTTTATTTATTGACTGCATTGGGTCTTTTTTGCTGTGCGTGGGCTTTATTTGCAGTGAGGGGGGCTGTTCTTCATTGAAATACGTAGGCTTCTCATTGTGGTGGCTTCTCTTGTTGTGGAGCATGGGCTCTAGAGCTTCAGTAGTTGTGGCACACGGACTCAATAGTTGTAGCTCAAGGGCTCTAGAGTGCAGGCTCTGTAGCTGTGGCACACGGGCTTAGTTGCTCCGTGGCATGTGGGATCAAACCTGTGTTCCCTGCATTGGCAGGCAGATTCTTAACCACTGTGCCACCAGGGAAGTCCCCTACCTAAAGTTCTTAGAAAGCAAGCGACAGGTGTCTCACGCTGCTTTGCATTTCTATAGTGCCTTCCTCATGTCTAGGAAAATAACCACAAAATCTTCCATATCTTCAACCTCTTCTCTGAATATCCCCTTTTCTGTCCCCCACCCATTAATATGAACCTTACTTTTCCTAGAGTGGTAGCTGTTTTTTCTTTCACATATGCTGGAGGAAGGTAAATATTTTCCTTTTGTCTGTTGCTGCTTCCAGACCATTTCTCTATCTTCCTCCTTCAAAAACCCAAGCTGCTCTGAAATATGTACCATCAGACCGCATGACTTGTTACTTCCCCTTGTTGTGGTTGTTTACAGGCCTCCTGGTCACTCTTATGTATTTGTTGAACATTTAGCATCTGGTTCAAAGTCTTTTGCTTTTCACTACTACTTTTATCATCATTCTTAGTGACTTAAGTCACTATGTAGATAATCTACTTAATCCTTTCATCTTGACCTTTTTCCTTCCAACAAGATTTTCCTTCACCACTTCAGCCACTAAGATCTGTTTCAAGCATTCCATTCTTTGGGTACCAACTCCTGCCTTTTCAGTTCACTTACTCTAGAGAGCCTCCATTGGCACATCCAATCCATTGACCCTGCCGCTTTTTCACTATTCATCACACCCCTTATGTCTATCCTTCCTCACTCAGTTTATTTTCCTTGGTCTATCACCATAATTGCTCCACCCTCAACAGCCTTGCCTGTCTTTCCTTTTCCCTTTCTTGTATTTTCCAGGCAAACCTTAACCCAAATTAAATTCAGTTCTTCTCTTATTTCACAGCTGTACCCAAGCATTGGAATTTAACTGGAGGAAACCACCACCTGTGCTGACAGGCCTCCCTTTACATGTGTGGCCCACAAACCTCAAGTCAACCCTCTGTACTGCCCAGCAATCCTAATACAGTTCCCTAGTTAATTTGCTTGCCCACTTTCTGAGACGACTATTTCTAATCTTCTCCCTCCACCTCACTATCAACTGATAATCTTGCTTCTTATTTCCCTGAATTAAAAAAAAAAATCAGGAACAATTAGCAGAGTCACATTTTCCCACCATTAAATCTACTAATACGTTTGCATCTGGATCTGTACAGTCTGATTTCCCTCCTATAACAATAGCAATAGCTAACACATATAGTATAGGGCGTATTATATGTCCAGCAGTGTTCTGAGTCCTGCATGTATTAAGCCATTTAATCCTCACTATGAGTTAGGTATTATTATTATCCCTCACTTTATAGATGGGGAAACAGAAACATGGGAGTTTTTTTTTTTATTACCTTGTCCAAGTTTACAAAGGAAGTAGTCTGGATTCAGAGTGTAAGCAGATAGGGTAGGGGGTCCCCAAAGAAAGAAAACCAAGCATGGCTTTCTTGACACAAGAGAAGCGATTTTTGCCCTAAGCCATTTTGTGATCTAAGCCTGGCCACAGTGCTTGTCCTTGAACAGGTCTCGGTATTTAATGATCTTAAGAGAAGTGAGGGAATGCAGGAACAAAGAAGGAAAAGCAGTCAAGAAACAATAGCTCAGGGATAAAACAGAGTCCTAGTTCCTCCTCAAGGGGTATAAATAACAATCTGATACATGTCTTTGAATTCTGCAGGCTCCCACCAAGGCGGAGAATGAAATGATGATGTTGACATTTTCTGACCCTCATGACTACAGTCACCTAAATCTTGGGCTCTCTCAACCTTTGCCCCACTTCTATGCTGAATTCTCCTCTGCTTAAGCCGCTTCATGAATATGCATGTACCCTTTGCTTAAAACTTCCCCAGTTTTGCTGTTCAGGGAAACACTGCTTTGGGACAGATTCCCAGTGTTCTCCTTACTTGCTGCAAGCAATAAATCCTTCCTTCTTCTTTGGCTAGGTTGTGTCTTTTTGCTTGATACCTACCAAGAGGTGAACCCAGTTTTCAGGTAACAAGAGGTCCTTTTCTCAACTACTACATTGTACTAAGTGAACTGTCCTGTCTAGGGTCAATGTCTCCTCCTATAAACTTGAACCCCTCTCTTCCTGGTCATTTAGGAACTTTGCTCCTTCAGTTATCCCTTCTTTCTCCAGAAAAATCATTTTTTCTCTTTATTGGATTATTCCTATTACTTCACAAACATGCTTTAAACTCTCCCATCTTAAAAAGCCCTTCCTGGACTGCCCATCCTCTTTCTCTTTCTCTTCCCCTCCCCCTCCGCCATCCTCTTATGATGACTGTTCCATTTCTCTGCTTCCTTGTTTACCAACACTCTTGGGAAGAATTGTTTTTATTTGCTGCTTCTTCCTTCTCGTGTTTCATTCTCTCCTCAATTTGTTGCTGGCAAAATTTCATTCCTAGAATGTAATTAAAACCACTCTTAAAAAGTTCATTACTCTTGCAAAATCCAATGGCCAATTCTCAGTCTGCATCCTACATAATTTATCAGCAGCATTTGAACATTTGATAGCTTTCTCCTTTAATCCTTTCTTCACACTTTCCTCTGCTTTTCCACTTCCTCACTGGAGAAGGGGAAAATCTGTATCTTTTCTCTATCCTTTGCTTATTCCTCTTCTCTTGCTCATTTCTAAATATTGGCAGGCCAGAGGCCAAGTGCTGGACCCTCTTTTCTACTCTGGCTACCCCTGCCCCCTAGTTGACCTTATCTGGCTCCTTTAGATACCTTGATAACTCTCGATTTTTTTCTCTTCAGACAAGACCTCTTCTTGAGCTCTAGACTGCCAAATCCAACTAACTGCCTTCTCAACATTTCCACTTGGATATCTGATAGGCATCCTAAACTTAACCTTGTCCAAAAGTATTCACATGTGCTCCTCCCCCATCTTCTTTATTTCAGTAAATGACACAATTGTTTCCTAGTTGCTCAATATTCTTGGGTTCAACCTTGATTTCTCTATTTCTTTCACCTCTACATCCAGTCTGAATCTGCTAAGCTCTTCCTTAAAAAAAAAAAAAAAAAAAACCTGGTAAGTCAACTATATTCAATTAAAAAAGAAAAATACCCACAGTCTGACCCCTCCTGATCATCTCTACAACTTCCATCCAAGCCACCAACATTCCTCTCTTCAAGGACAGCAGTAGCTTCCTAACTGGGTCCCCTGTTTCCCACTTTCATCATCTCTGCCTATTTTGTTCTTTCACCACATAGTAGCCAGAATAATAATAATAATAATTACTATTAATATTATTTTACCATTTTAACCATTTTTAAGCATACAATACAGTGGCATGAAGTACATTCACATTGTTGTGCGACTGTAACCATTGTCCTCCAGAATGTTTTCATCTTTCTAAACTGAAATTCTGTACCCGTTAAACAATAAACCTCCACTCCCCACTGCCTCCAGTCCTTGCTAATTACCTTCTGTCACTATGAATTTAACTACTCTAGGTACTTCATATAAGTGGAGTCACATGGTATTTGTCTTTTTGTGCCTGACAATTCACTTAACATAATATCTTCAAGGTTCATTCATATTGTAGCATGTGTCAGAATCTCCTTCCTTTTTAAGGCTGAATACTATTCCATTGTATGTATATACCACATTTTTTTATCCATTCATCTGCTGATGGACATTTGGGTTGTTTCCATCTTTGGGCTGTTATGAATAATGCTTCTATGAACGTTGGTTTACAGAATGATTTTTTTTTTTAATGAAAATCAGATCATGTAATTCCCCTGGTAATAACCCTCCAGAGGCTTCTCTTCACACTTAGAATAAAATCTAAACTCTTTTCCATGGCTTACAAGGATCTGTAAATACTGGCACCACAGCTCCTCCCCTTACTTCAACTAATTTTTCCATGGTACACATCACTATTTGGCATTTTTTTGTATATTTATTTATATTCTGCCTCTCCCACCAAGATATTACCTCCATGAAGGCAAGGATTTTTTTCTCTGTGTTTTCCCTGTATTCCCACTGCTTAGAGCACTGCCTGGCTAGCTTGAAAAATATTTGTTGAATGAATGAATGACAGAAGCATGGTAAATCATTAATGATTTAATGAATGAGTGAAATGAGCTTTAAAATGCTTTTTAAATAATCTAAGTTTAGGGAATTCCCTGGCAGTCCAGTGGTTAGGATTCTGTGTGTCCACTGCAGGGAACTTGAGTTTGATTCCTGGTTGGGATCCCACAAGCCGCTCGGCATGACCAAAAATAAATAAATAAATAAATAAATAAATAATGTAAAAATCTGAATTTAAATCTGAAGAAGAATTTCCCAACTAGCAGGTAGGTGAAAAGAGGTATGGAGGCTGCTGGCAACCTATGAGGGTCCTTCAGGGAGGTTAAAATCATCCTAGTCTAACAGTAAAAGTTCTTAATATTAGTGAGAATCATGATAATAATACATGTTAGCATATGATAAATGCTTATTATGTGACAGATACACGATTATCTTATCACAACCCTATGAGGTAGGTACCATTGCCATTGTTTTACAAATGAGGGAATTGATGGTCCAAGAGGTTAAATAACTTATTTAAGGTCACACAATAAGTGACAAAGTTAGGATGTGAATCCGGGCCTGTCTGACTAAGTCCAGAACCACCATGCTCTATTCCTTTTTGTCCATTTGTTCATTCATTCATTCATTCCTGTGGTTATTTATTTAACAGTTTATTAATTGACACCCTACTATGTACCAGGCACTGTGTGAACTGTTAAGTGCTGTGTCCTTCCTTTCGAGAAGCTTACAGTCTAATCTAAGAAGCTAACATTAAGTAATTACTGATTCATGTATAATTATAAACTGAGATAGGTGTGCTAAAGGAAAGGCAAGATTCCTCCAGAGGCTACAACAAAGGAGCTTTACCTGACTAGGGTGTCAAGAAGGCTTCCCTGAAGAAGGGATCCTGGAGCCGAGAGCTGATGAATTAATTAGGCAAGTGGAGCGAGATGGGGAGAGCATTTCAGGCTGCGGGGCCAGCAAGTGCAAAGGCCCTTCTGCCAAAGGAACCAAGATCTTCTAGAGGGATGAAAGAAGCCTCAGGGCTGAAAAGCAGAAAGCCAGGGGTGAGCAGGATGAGAGGAGACCAGAGAGGTAGCAGGGTCAGACCACTGCAGACATTGCAATAATAAGATTTTGAGTATTTTTTTGTTGGACAAGTTGGAGGAAACAAACACTCACATATTGCTGGTGAGGATGTAAATAAATATAACCTCTATGGAGCCTAATTCATCAATATTTATAAAAACTAAAAAAATGTAAAATGACATATTTGTCAAATTTATTGCAGCATTTTTTTTTGCAGCAGAAGATTGAAAATAACACAAATATCTATTGACTGGTTAAATTGACTATAGTCAATAATAGAATAAAATGCAGTTGTGAAAAAAACTGAGGACACACCCTGTATGATATGGAAACATCTCCATGATATATTAAGTGAGGGAGTGGGGTGCAAATTAAATTCTGCATAGTTTGCTGTTTGTATATTTAAAAGAGGGGATATAAATTTATATCAGTATTTGCTTGATTGTAATGAAGAAACTATGAAAGAATATATAAGAAACCAATTATGTGGTTATGTGGGTTGGGGGAGGCTGGGTAGATGGAGAATAAGAATGGGAGGGAGACTTTTCACTTTATATCTCTTGGTCCTTTTTGGTTTTTAAAGCATGTGAACATATTACCTATTCAACAAAAATGAATACATACATGTTAAAATAGTTTCGACCTTTGTCTTAAGGATAACACAAAGCCATTGAAAAATTTTAAGCAGTAGGGTGATGTCAGAGTTGGCTTTAGAAAACAGTTTCCGAGGTTGCAATGTGGAGAATGAATTGGAAGAGGGTCAGAGTGGATGCTGACAGAACAGTTAATGAGACACCACTTCACACCCACTAGAATGGCTATACCAATAAAGACAGACAGTAACAAGTGTTGATGCAGATGTGGGGAAATTGGAATCCTTATACATTGCTGGTGGACATATAAAATGGTGTGGCTATGTTGGAAAGTAGTCTGGCAGTTCCTCAAAAAAGTTAAACATAGAGTTACCACATGACCTAGCAATTCCTCTGTTAAGTAAATACCCACTAGAGCAGGTAGATGCACGCATCCCCATACACCCCATGCACACTTGCAGTCAGTGGGTGAGCCAGGAAAGCAAGGCAGCCTCCTTAGAGCTCTGTGGAGGGCCTCAGGCCTCCCTACTGGTGCCGCTGGCAGGGGCCAGCCTTACAACGGTGTGTTCTAGGTCAATGGCTTCTAAGATTCCAGGGACTTCCCTGGAGTCCAGTGGTTAAGACTTTGCCTTCCAATGTAGGGGGTACAGGTTGAGTCCCTGGTCAGGGAGCTAAGATCCCACATGCCTCACAGTAAAAAAACAAAACCTAAAACAGAAGCAATATTGTAACAAATTCAATAAAGGCAGAAAAAAAGTGGTCAACGTCAAAAAAAAAAATCTTAAAAAAAATGGCTTCTAAGATTCCAGCTGGATTCATTGGACTAGGCAAATGGAGCAACCAATGGCAAAAAAAATCTCATGAAACATGGCTATCTGCTTGTTATTTATGATGTGTACCCTGATACATGCAAAGAATTTCTAGATGCAGGTGAAGATGTAGAGTCTTTCCCAGCAGATGTAGCAGAAAAAGCTGATGGAATTATTACAATGTTGCCCACCAGTATCAATGCAATAGAAGCTTATTCTGGAGAAAATGGAATGCCAAAAAATGTAGAAAGGCTCACTGTTGATAGACTCCGGTACTGTTGATCCTACAGTTTCGAAAGAATTGGCCAAAGAAGCTGAGAAAATGGGAGCAATTTTCATTTCAGTTTTCACGGTTTCTGGTGGTGTGGGAGCTGCTCAGTTTGGGAATCTAACGTTTATGGTAGGAGGGGTCACAGACCAGTTTGCTGCTTCCCAGAGGTTGCTGGGGTGGAAGGGCTTCAATGCAGTGTATTGTGGAGCTCTTGGATGGGGCAGGCTGTGAGGATCTGCTACAACATGCTGTTAGCTATTGCTATGATTTGAACTGCTGATGCTATGAATCTAGGAAATAGGTTCGGGCTTCACCCAAAACTATTGGCTAAAATCCTACTTGTGAGCTCAGCGCAGCGCTGATCAAGTGATACTTAAAATCCCATACCTGGGGTGATTGATGGAGTTCCCTTGTCTAATAACTATCAAGGTGAATTCAGAACAACACCACTCGTGGCTAAGGATCTGAGATTAGCACAAGACTCCTCTGTGAGCACAAAGAGCCCAATCCTGCTGAGCAGTCAAGCCCATTAGTTTTCCAGGATGATGTACTCAAAGGGCTACTCAAAGAAAGGCTGCTCATCCATGTTCCAGTTTCTATGAGAGGAGGAGACATTCTGAGTTTGCCCTTTGGCAGTGGATGCTGTTGGAAACCAAACTCTGTCTTGGAAGCTCCTTATAACTCACTCCGCAAGTAAATGGGTCTGTCTGCTTTTGATCACAGTAAACCCTGGGAGTTTTCACCCATTTTTAACTGCTTATTCTTTTTTTTAATCTATTTACCAAACATAATATCTGAATTTTTCTTTTCTGTAAGCCGCTGATGGTCCCTGTTAACTAGCTGACTGACCTTTTTCAAAAATTTGATCCCTAAACATCTTTAACTAAATCTTTGAATATTTCAATCAGGATATTATTTACTCCAATTTACGAATAAAACCGCATCTTTTTTCAACAGGATAAAACATGTTTTAGGGGACAGAAAAGAAATTGGTGTGAAGAAAGGAGTTCAAGAAAGGGGAAGTATAGTGAATTACTACCTGTGTCCCTCAGAAAGTTTGTCCTTTTAACCAAGTGGTAGTGTTCTTGCATTACTGAGGTTACCGATTTATTTTCTAGGAGCTGATAAAGCAAGAGAACGCCTTGCTGCATGTTATATAATTTGGACTCTGTTATATTTATCTTGGTGTGTCCCTCTTGTAACAATTCCCAATACTCAGCAAACTTTTTTATATTTTTGTTTCCTTGTACATTCTTACTACATATTTTTTGACTTCAAAAGAATGACACCTTTAGAACTGTTTCAGAGCCAAGGATGATATGTACTTTAGATAATTATTATATTATTCTAAATATAACCATATCATTTTGAATTCAAGTGTCTATGTTGACAGTAAAAAAAGAAAACATATGGTCACGCATTTGCACATTCATGCACAAACTTGTACATGAATATTTGTAGCAGTGATATATATATATAAAAGGCAAAATCATAAAAACATTTCAAATGTCCATCAACTGATGAATGGATAAACTAAATGTGGTATATCCAAACAGTGGCATATTATTCAGTATTTCCTTCATAAAAAGGAATGAAGTACTGATTCATACTGCAACATGGATGAACCTTGAAAATATTATGCTAAGTGAAAGAAGCCAGTCAATGCAATAGGCCACATGCTGTACAATTTTCCATTTGTATGAAATATTTAGAATAGGAAAATTTACAGAGGAAACGTTGATTAGTGATTGCTTAGGGCTTGGGTGGATTAGGGGAGAGGTAGGGAGAAGAATGAGGATTCACTACTAATGGGGTGTGGAATTATTTTAAGGGGACAAAAAATGTTCGAAAATTAGGTAATGGTGATGGTTGCACAAGCTCAGAAAATTCTAAAAACGATTGAACTGTACCCTTTAAATGGGTGAATTGTATGGTATACGAACTATAGTTCAATAAAGCTGCTTTAAAAAAGAAATAGTTTTAGATATTTAAATTCTAAGAGGCATTATGCCCATACAGACACATCAATAATTTTTTTCAGATTCAATGATCTTCCAAGGAAGAAATAACTTAGATATAAATTGTCTTTAAAAAAAGTCCCAATTCATCTCAAATATTTAGGACAAGCCTGATATAAAAATATATCAAAATGTACAATGGTTATGTAAAACACAATATTGTATATCAACTGTATTTCAATAAAATATATATAACAAAAATTTTTAATTAAAAATCTATCAAAAATTTTATTTCAAGATGACAAACAGTATAAAATTTATCTATGTCATATTTTTTGTAGCTCACAAACTTGGGATGTAATATTTTCATTCTGGTTTAGTTAAAAGTATTTAATTTCCATCATGTTTTATTCTTTGACTCACAGCTATTTGAGAGACCTTTGTTTTTCTTAACTTTGTGTTGCCAAATGCACATAACCTCATGTGCCTGATGCACAGTGAGGCCAAACAAACCAGAATGTTGGAGTTTGGAGCAGAGGAAGGTTTATTGCAGGGCCGAGGAAGGAGAACTAGTGGCTTGTGCTCAAAAAACCCAAACTTTCGGTGGTTTTTAGGGAAGAGTTTTTCTAGACAAAATTTGGGGCGAGACCTGAAGGGCATGTGACTTTCTTCTGATTGGTTGGTGGTGAGATAATTAGATGGTATTCTAGAAATCTTGTGCCTAGCAGGAAGTTACCATCCTCCAACTGGATGGGTCTGCTAGTTCCCGCAGAATAACTCAGAAATATATTGTTATGTATATCCCTTTGTTACCGACCAGGGTTCTTGGCCTACTTAATCAGTAGAAATTGATCAGAGGCTAGACAAAAATTCAGGCAAGTCTTTGTTGGGGTCCCTGCTGCAGCAGTGGGGAGTGAGAACAAACAACAGTTTTCCTTGCTGGCTTGCTCCTTGAAGAGGGGTGAACTTGTTCCTAATATGCGGTGAGTGTAGGGGTTTGTCCAGGGTTCTAGCTGGAGGGATGGCTTAGGTGGTTTGCCCACCTCTTAGGTGGTGTTGTGTGCAGGGGGCACGCACAGTAACCTGCGTTTGCTCTAGGCTCTTCAAAAGTGGCAGTTGGATTTCTTGGTCTCTTTGTATCGTTTGTGCAGAATTTGCTCCAACTGCGCATGCACGTTATTTTTAGTCCCGTACAATTTCTTTGTATTTTGTTACTCGAGGAGAGGTGTGTCCAGGTGCAAGCATTGCAGCACTGCAGCAAAGGGGCCCAGGTCCCAGCCTCTCTCACCTTTAGGAGAAACCAGGACCCTGCTTTATTGCTGCTCTGTTGTTTCTTTTATGTTTTTTGTTTTTACTTGTCATTATTATTTTTTTAATTTATGGCTGCGTTGGGTCTTCCTTGGTTGCACTATTGTTTCTTGACTCTTCCTCTTTTGTTTCTGCATTTCCTCCCTTCCCTAATTAGCAACTGTTTGAATCTTCCCTTTGGAATTCAGGGAAGGTCTAGGAGGCTGAACCCTTTCTCCTACAAACAAGAAAAGGGGACCAAGGAAAGGCTTTTGTACCCGTGATTGCCCCGCAGTGTCCTGCTCGGGTTCATTTGTGTTTATATTTTACACTGTGGTCAAAGAATTATAGAATTCTCTGAAATTTGAATTATATGAGTTGAGACCAATTTTTTAAAATGTTTTATGTATGCTTAAGAAGGGTAAGTCTGTTTTATTTTGGTGGATAGTTCTCTATATATTTATTAAATCAAGCTTGTTAATTGTGCTATTAAAAAAATCTGAGACCACTGCAGCAATCCAGCTGAGAGACGATGGTAGGCTGGGAGCAGTGACGATGGAGAGAGGTGTAGGGATTCCAGATTTATTTGGGAAACAAAACAGACCATTCCTGATGTTGGAGGGAGATGGGGGTGGGGGGAAAGTGAAGGAAAGAGAGAGCCATCAGGATGGACCTTCCTGGTTTCCGGTTTATGCAATTTGACAGATGGCGGAGCTATGCAATTGAGATGGAGAATCCTAGGAGAGATTAGAAATCTATTTCCCCCAAGAATGTCTCTTTATTTCCTCTGGGGGCTAAGAGGGCGGTGGCAGTATGGAGGCTTGGGGTGAGATTTAGCAGCTCTCCGCCCTTCCTTAAGCTCTCTGTATATATATACCTGTACACTTATCACAGTATATTCATATTCACATTACAAGGTGTGGCACCCACTAGACTAACAGCTCAGAGGTCAAGGGTTCAGTTTCCTCTAGGAACTCAGGGACTTCGCCCAGAAACTGGCCTCGCCCTGTCCTAGCCCTTTTCTCCTATCCCCGCCCCCAGGGGTTTCCGGCGCGCCCATGCCTCTGCACCGCCTCATCCTTAAGAGCCTGGCTCCGCCCCTACGGCAACCATTGCCTTCTAGCCTAGTGGGGACTAGAGTGATTGACGAGTATGATCTCCAATCGTAATGCCCAATGACCAAATGGTACCAATCAGGCGGTAGCAGAGGCGGATGCTGAAGGCTAAGATGAGAGGGTGACCAGGAAGTGAGTGGAGGCTTGGAAGAAGGCGTCCGCCCAGGCAGTGGTGTAAAGGTGACGGGACACCTGGATTCCTCAGTTTCCTTCTTTCCTTATTCCTGGATGAGGGGTCCCTTCGCAGCTGGGAGCCAGGATCTCTATTTGCTTTCTTTTCATGGGAAAGGGGGTGGGCGTGTCTAGCTATGTAAGAGTTTGAGGATCTTTCCTGAGCCGCCTACCTCCTTTTGCCTCAAGGCAGGTCTTTCTCTTAGCCTGAAGTGAGGGTCTTGTCCCCCGTCACTCTTCTCCGGGAGCGGTAAAGTTGTTTAAGATCATTCCGCAGCTTATGGGTGGCTAAAGTCTTCCGGACTTGGTCACGGAAAGACAGATGAGTGATGGGGGTAGCGAGGTTCACGGATTCTGCCCTCTCCGGAGGAGTTAGAAACCTCCAGCCTCGGCCAGAGTTAGTGGAAGGTGGAGGGGCCCTAGCCAGGTCCCCTGTGGTTAGGGAACTAGGAATAGATTAGGTACTGGGGGCGAAGAACCGGGTGGAAAGAAACATTTCTTCTGGGAGGTTGTGGTATTTCTCTGAGAGACCATTGCGGAAGTGGGAAGGCTGGAATTGAACTTGGTCTCTAAATCCCCTACTCACTTCTGGGCCGTCAGCTTTTTGCCTTCATTTTTTTTCTCCTCAGGCTGGAGGAAACACCCGAACATGTGGAATCCCAATGCCGGTAGGTGTTTGGGGGGAATCTCTTCTTTTCAGGTGGTCCACAACAGGAAGTTTCCGTGTCAGTTTCTCCTCCACCTCTCCTATAACCCGCAAAAGCAAAGTCCTTAGTCCATAGCTGACCGATGCTCTCATCTTTCCCTAGAGTACACTGTCTCCCTTTCTCCCTCACCCTGCCAGGGACATTACCTTTTCTGTCTCTTAGGTAAGTTTGTCTCCCATAACCTCCGTTCTCTTTCCTCAGCTTTCCATTTGCCTTTAACTATGGAGTGAGAAACAAAATTCTCTTCTTTTTGTTGTTGTTGGGGTTTGTTTTGTTTTTGTTTTTTGTTTTATGTTTTGGGCTGCGTTGGGTCTTTGTAGCGAGTGGGGGCTACTCTTTGTTGTGGTGCGAGGGCTTCTCATTGAGGTGGTTTCTCTTCTTGTGGAGTACGGGGCCCTAGACCGCGTGGGCTTCAATAATTGTGGTGTGGGCTTCAATACTTGTGGCACACGGGCTTAGTTACTCTGTGGCATATGGGATCTTCCTGGACCAGGGATCAAACCTTTATCCCCTGCATTGGCAGGCGGATTCTTAAGCACTGCGCCACCAGGGAAGTCTTTTTTGTTGTTGTTTGTTATCAGAGGCTCTGGGCAGTTCTAATCTTAATTTATTCTTTGCTTCTCCCACCAGGGCATCAAGGGCCATATCCACACCCGCCTAATGTCGGGTACCCTGGAGGTTGCAATCCTGCTCATCCACCACCGGCCAACCCTGTCTGTCCTCCAGGCCCCTTTCCGACTCCCCCAGGAGCACCCCAGGGGAATCCAGCCTTTCCCCCTTGTGGGCCCTGTTATCCTGTGCCACAACCAGGGTATCCAGGATGCCAACCCTCAGGTCCCTACCCCCCTCCATACCCACCACCTGCCCCTGGCATGCGTCCTGTAAATCCATTGACTCCTGGCATGGTAGGACCAGGAATAGTGATTGACAAGAAGATGCAGAAGAAAATGAAGAAAGCTCATAAAAAGAAGCAGAAACACCACAAGCATGGCAAGGTCAGTGCCCTCTGGTGACTGGCTAGTAAGGGGTGCCCCCTCAGAGGGACTAGGGAGGCAGGGGGTGGGTAAGGAAGGGTGTTTGGAAGTCTGAGGACATGGGGCATCAATTGTGTAAAGGATTCCCACTGGGAAGAATCTGATAATCTTGAAAAGAATTATTAGGCTAATTAGGCCTTCTATCTGGGAGGGGCTAGGCTGAGCCTTAAAATGGATATCAGAATCAAAAGCCTTTCTAACTTGCTTTTCTCTTACCAGAACACTGCCCCCCCGCCCCCCCCCCATGTTTGCTTTAGCAAGTTGGACACACCCACTTAAGTGGTCAAATGTCAAGTAATAGAGTCAGTCCTTTGACAAAGCAAAGTCTTCTATAATAATTAATAATAATCTGGCCCTAGTTCCTGGAGTTTCTTTTTTCTCCTTCAGTGTTCACAGGGTGTTGTGTTAATTACATGGGCCTTATTGTCCTACTATCTGGCAGGAAAACTGAGGACAAGAGCAGTCAGTGACCCTCAGCCTCAAATAAAGCCCTGAGTTTCATGCTCAGCCCCAAAGCTAAGTATCTTCATTCCAGAGGAGTGTTAATTAGCAAGGGTAAAAGTAGCTCTCAGGACAACTCCAGAAAAGTTGAACCAACTTCGATCTTGAGGAGGCCTTAATTTACATTTTTCTGCCCGGTATTTATCTGCCTTATGGCTTTCTGTGCTAATCCTAGTTCTGGATCTTCAGTAGAAGTCTGAGGAGAAGGAAAGGTGAGATTGAATGGAGAGACTCAAAAGTGTTTTTTTTATAACAGTTGTTGATGGGAGTATGCATGTAAAGAACCTTGACTAGGACTCTCCCAGCCTTCTCTCCCACCTTCCTCACTTTCTTCCAGTGGGGATGTAGGCAAAAGTAGAGATGGATGCACACACAGCTGCTGATGCTATCCACTTTTCTTAGACTCACAGCCACTAGAATGTCCAGGTGGCAAATCAGTATGGTAAGGTGGCAGTTGTTTCCTAGCACTATACTGTGCTTGTGCCTGTACTTTATTCCTTGCCTAGGCATTGGTTTAAGTAAAGAAAACTGGAAGCCTGCTCTAAGTGCAATGTGTTAAATTCTGTGCAATGATATAGGATAGTTTCATCCATTCCTGTATGCTCACTGCTGAAGGAAATCCTTGGTTTTGCTGTTTAAGGGACAGTCTGGTTCAAGACTCCTGACCTTCTTAGAAAGCAAAGGGCACTTGGGTGGAGGTGTAGGGCACCAAAGAATGTTCCATGGAGGGATCAAAGGTCATTTGGATCTGATATCTCCTTTCCCCTTTCCCCTTGCAGCATTCCTCCTCCTCCTCCTCCTCCTCTTCCAGCAGTGACTCTGATTGAATACAGGGCCTGGACCCTTCCCTCAAGTCTCTCCAGTTCTGCTCTCCCATCAAGCTTCAGATGCCATCTTGTACTGGGGGAAATATAGCCCCTGTGTCCCTCTCCCGCCGCCACCCCTGCAATCTAAGCCTCACTCTGCTGATAAACCCTAACTGGCTAGGGAAAATGAGAAAAGAATTGCCATCAGCTAACAAAGGCCGTCTTTTCACTGCTTGGATAGAACTTTTAGCTGATGGGTTTTGCAGGAGAACTATTTTTTGAAGATGGAGATTTGAACTAAATGCTGAAGACAAGTCTAAGATCTGTAACATGTGATTTTTTACTTTGTTTTTTAATACTTATGATTGGGGAGATGCTGTGGAAATTTAGTTATGGAAAGAAAAAAGTGACCTGTACCTTTCTTGTAATTGTGGCACGCTTGGGTGATTTAGTGGCAAATAAACATTTCCCAGCAGGCCTTTTATTGATTGCACTCCCTGCAAGGCTGCTGGGAAATGGAGTCCATTTGGTTGATGAGCTCTGACTGCCATTTTGGAAACTAATCTCTGCTCCTTAGCTTAGTATGCTATCTCAGGTCTTCCTCTCACTCTCCAACTCTCAAAATAAAGCTGTTTCTCCTGGACTCTGTTCACCTGTGCCATTACCGTGGTTGGGTCTAGCACATTCTGCTATTTTTGCTGCCCTTTCACAGACCCTTTAAAGTGTATCAGTTATATGGTAAGGAACCAGAGCGTCATCAGGAAGACACCCTACTGTCCCTATATGTCTCTACGGGGAGGATCCTTCAGAATTGGTTCAGGCTTAGTGAAATGAATCTTTGATGTCTTCCATTTGATGAATGGATATAGGTCTTAAGGATAAGTTTTCGTTATCTGCTACCAAGGTTCTCAACCCTGGCTGCCCGTCAGCTACCAGAGAGTGATTTAGGGCTTTGCCTGAAAGACTCTTGATAAAAGTCTTTAAGGATGGGGCCCTGCAAATCAGTGTTTTTAAAAAATGGGGGGTGATTTCTGATGCACAGCTAGAATTGAGGGCCACTGGTTTACTGAATGCCTTACATGGTATTACACATAAGGTTTTCAAAGATCTGTCGAGTAGAGGAAAAAGACATCTAAGAGAACTGACTAATAAAGATAGATACTATAAAGTTCCAGAGATATAAACCTGGAAATAACTAGCAAGGGAAGGAGGACTCAAAGATGACTTAACAGGAAAAATGACCTTGAGTGGAGAAACATGAGTAGAAAAAAATGAGAGAATAGATTTATTAAGTGGATGGCAGAGAAGGGCTGGGAAAGGCATGTGCTTAGGTACAGGATCTAAAGCTCCATAGCATATTTGGGAATCACAGGTATCCCAGTGGGGCTAGATGCCCTGGAAAAGTAATTATTGAGGAAATACTGTGTTTCAGGTGCTGAAGATACAAGGATGAATAAGATAGTTCCTGCCCTTCATGGCCTGCAAGAGCTATGGGAGCAGATGGACGTGTGAATAGGCTATTATAATACAGTAAAAGGGACCACAACAGAGACAGGGATCAAGCAGTGGAGGAGCAAAGGAAGGAGTGACAGTGCCAATGAGAAAAGAGTGAGGTCCTGGCTGGGCCTCAGGATGTGTAGGAGTTTCCCTGTTGGTAAATAACATCAGCTAACACCGAGCATTTATGTGCCAGGCGCTAAGCGCTTTACATTTATAACTTGTGTTAATCTTCCCAGCAACTCTATTAGGTAGGTACTGCTGCTTCCATTTTGTGGAAGAAGAAAACTTCAGTCAGGATTCGAACTCAGGCAGTGTGGCTCTTGTGTCTGTGCGTTTAACCCAGTGGATTTCAGGCAGAAGAAGCAGTTTTGCAGAGGCACAGAATTGTAAAAAGGCATAGGATGAAAGTTAAGGATTTCCTGAGCCTGAGATAACCATACAGGAGCCTGAAAGCAGGAAATGAGGCTCTAGATGGGTCTAGAGGAAGGAGGGGACTTGAGAGGTATTTCTGAGGTGGAACCCACAGGGCTTGGGGATTGAGTGTGGGGCTTGAACAGGGAAGGAATGTTTTTAGTTGGCTGGATTGCATCTATGACTTGTCCCTGGGGTGAGTTATCTGAAATAAATGCTTAAATATATTAGAGCTGGCTTCTAATTTTATTAGGAAATCCAAGACCAAGGCCTGTTTTCCAGTGTCTTGAATTTGGGGGCCATTCTAGGGTTTTTCCCCCAATCATATTGTTTTCATTTACTCATCAGCTCTTCCTTTTCGAGGAGAACAAGGGAGATGTGGGCAAACAAACCAGAAATTAAGGACAGACAATGAGAAGGGGCTCAAGGGGGAAAACACAAACAGATAAATTAGGGAGGAAATTCACCAATCTCCCTCCCCAGTTTTAACCATGGACAGGCCATTTCCCCTTCCTGGCTTTTCTAAGTCAGGTGCACAGCACCTTGCTGTTTTGCTGTTGTTCCTCAAAAGTCTATTAACTTTTTGAAAGCTAAAAGTAACACATGTACTTGGGAAAAACTGTAACATTTTAAATAGGATGTTCAGTGAAAAGTAAGGTTCTCCTCTCATTGCAGATTTCCAGCCTCCTCCTGAAAGGCAACCATGCCTACCAAATTCTTTTGTACATTTACAGAGCTATTCTGCACATAGTCAATTACCCCTCCCTTTCTATTTCTACCTCACATTGTTCCTATTGCCCTTACCACCATTTAATTATCTATTTTGGAGTTGATTCCATATCAGTGTGTGGGTGTGGGTGTGTGTGTAACACTGTTTTAACAGCATTTCATTCAACCAATCTTTTATAGCTGGAATTTTAGAATGTTTCCAATCTTGGTATACACTTAACTGCTGCGGGGAACACTTTGGTACATGTATCTTTGCCAGAGGTTGAAAAATTGGATGCTTATGGCTATATGTGGCTATGAACTTTTTTTTTTTTTTTTTGAGGGACCATTCTCTGTGTTAATTATCAGACACTTTATTGAAATAAAGTTTCAGATTTCAAGCTGGAAACTCTAGCAATAGTGGTCCCATGTTTCTGAAGACAGAAATTCTGGCCCCTGAGTAGTGGTCATTCCTTACTGATGGATCCTGTACTCTGCAGTCTTCTTATCATCCTTTCAGCTCCCTGTTACCTTTCTTTAGGCCAGTTACATTACTTGCCTGGCTCCAGAGAGCACTGGGTTGGTGTGCCCTGTTTTGTGCATCAGTATAAGACTCTAAAGATGATGGTTCTCAAATGTATTTATCTTATGCCCTATATCCATAAGAGGATCTGGGATTTTGCCATTTTTTTCTTACTAGAAACTAAGTATAGTAAGATTCCCACATAATTAATTGAAAATGGGAAAGGATAGGAAACACATTAGATTTAGTAATAAAATACACATTGATACTTTAGCTTTGGGGACTGTAAGTCATGGGATGAGTCTTCAGTTTGCTGTCTTTTTTGAATCATTTCCCTGTATCAGGTTGTTTTGTAGCCATAGGCAAGTTCACCCACTTGACTAGTTTGGTTCCCCTTCTGAGAAGAATTTATTGATTCATAAAATTATCAACTATTGCTATTGGATGTATCTTTTTCAAAGCTGGCTGCAACTGTTGGCCAGCCCCAACAGAAGCCAGGTTATTGTTAGCAGAGTTATGTTATTTTATCAACTTTTAATTTGATCTTTGTTTTGCCCCCATTATTAGAGATGGTTTCACGGATAGCCACTCACTTTCACCCCAGCTCTTAGAGCTCCTGGGGTGTAAAAAACCCAATCGCAAAATCTTGAGGTTTATCTAACCTTCAGCCCAGGCCTCACAGTAAGCCTGCTCTTTGGGTTGCTTTTCTCTGGGTGTCCTAACATTTTCCTACTTCCTTTTCTCTTTCAGTTTTTGTTCTGCCCCTTGCCTTTGCCAAATGACAGACTTCTTTTTTTTTTCTCACATTGTTCCTAATGCCCACCCATCATTTGGAGGGTGGGAGGAAAGGTGTTAGAGTCCCCAAGCCTTATTTTCCACTTCAGAAAGCTATCTCTTTTCAGATAACTCCACTGAATTGGGGTTGCCCAATAAAACTTGACTAATATTAAGGCCAGAACTGACACCCAAAGAACTTGAACAAGGGTAAATATTATTTGTAACCCTGTAGTAGCTGTCTCTTTCAATATCCTTTTTATTTTGTTTTATTCCCTTTCAGGGCTCTTCTCTATTTTTTAAACAAAAGTTTTAATATGGAAATTTACAGATATATACAGGAGTAGCAGAAAGCAGTTTAATGAACTCCTATTTCCCATAACCTAGCTTCAGTAATTATCAACACTTTGCCCAACCTGTTCCATTCCACATCATATTTTTTCCAATTTTTATTATGAAAATATTATTTTGGGGCATACCATGGGACTTGCGGGATCTTGTTCCTCCTCCGTGGTTTGAACCCAGGCCACGGCAGTGAAAGTGCAGAGTCCTAACAGCTGAACTGTCAGGGAATTCCCTGAAAATTATTTTTTAAAAGTTCAAAGAACTTTTATATATGATCATGCATAAACCTACCATCTACAGTCAACAATTGTTAACATTTTACTAAATTCGCTTTATTGATATACCTATGTGAACCATTTGAAAGTCTGTTCTATACATTGCGACTCTTCACCCTTAAATATTTCATCATATACCTCTTAAAACAGCATTTCTCCTACATAACCACAATCCCATTATCACACTTGAGAAAACTAACAGAACCTCCTAATATTAGCTAACATTCACTTCACGTTTGAATTTCTCCAAAATGTCTTATATAGCTATTTAAAAAAAAACTAAACCAGGATCCAAACAAGATCCACACATTACATTTGATTATTATTGTCTTTTAAATTTCTCCTCTCTCCCCCCCCCCCCCCATTTCAATTACATTTTCCTTTCAAAGAAAACAGGCTACTTGTCTTGTAGTATGTCCTGGATTCTGGATTTGCTGATTATCTCCTTGATGTGTTTAACTTTTTCCTTTATACCTTGTAAATGTCCTGTAAATTGCAAATCGGGTCTGAAGACTTGATTAGACTAAGATTAAACACTTGACAAAGAATACTTAATAGATAATGGTATGTACTTATTGCATCTCATTAAGGACTATGTCAAAGTTGTACTATTAGTGATGCAAAGTTTGATCACTTGGGTAAGGTGGTGACTATCTGACCTTTCAGTTTAAAATTTTTGGGTTTCTTTCTCTTTTTTTCTACTTCTTTTTTCTTCAAATAATCCATATGGTGATATTTGGCACCAGGATAATATTCTGTTCCTTAACAAACTTTCCCTGAAAGTTTTTATGACTGATGACATATGCTTGAATCATTTCATTTTGGGTTGGAGAATAAATGGTTATTTACTAACTTTATTTCTCTACATTCATTATATGGAACTCTTGAAAAAAAGTTTTCCCTTATTGGCTACAAATGAACTACAGTTATTCCTAAAAGAAAGGGTAAATAATTCTTTCCTTTTAATTACCAATTTTCAGAGTAAGGTGGTGTAAAAGTGACCGCCAATGTGGCGAGTTAGCTTTTTTCTCTTTTTGAGTATCACTACAGACTACTGGGTTTTTCTCGTCTCTCGTCAGTCTCTCCTCAGCCTCTCCTCACACATCCCATTTTCCCGTCTCCTTTATCCATGGCGACTGCCAACTCTCTCCGCACTTACTCCTGGGCTTTTCCAACCAGCCCGCTAGGGGCCACTAATTTCATCCCTGCCCCTACGCTGCCGCTCTATCATGGACTTCGTCATCTGCTATCAGTTGTCTCACTGGTGCCAGCGCTGTCCATGGAGCCGCTCTAGGCTGTTGGGAGGCCGTCCGCATTGCGTGGGGAAGGTTTGGACGACGCAGTCGCCTCGCTGGCCCCCGGGGCGGTTAGCGCTTCCGGGGTCGGAGGGTGCGCGGGGTTGAAAGCGGGCCGCTCCGCCCCGTCCCCCTCCCAGACCAGCAGAGGCAGCAGCCGGAGCAGCCGCAGCCTGCGCCCTCTCCCGCCCGCCCGCCCTCCGCCCGCCCGCCCGCCCTCCGCCGCCCTCCACCCGCCCCGGGGTCTCTTTCCCCCTTCCTCCTCCTCCTCCTCCACCCCCCCCTTCCTCCTCCGCCCGCCCGCGGGGCCCCCCTCGCCTTCCCGCCCGCCCCTATTGTTCCGCCCCCGGCCTCCCGCCCTTCCCCTTCCCGCCCGCTCCCCTTTTCCCCTCAGTCGCCTCGCGCCTGCAGGTAAGCTTCAAAATTCTCCCCTCCGCCCGCGGCTATAGCTCTGTTTCTACTTTTGCCATCTTCTTTAGCGGGCTCCGGTCCTCGTCACGAGCCCCGGCCTCGCGTAGTTCCGCGTGAGCGCCTACCTCCTCACTCTGCTTGGCCAGCCATTCACGCGAGGCCCTGGCTCCGGCGAGGCCTAGTAGGCCTCGCGCAAGGCCTTCCCCTCCTCCCCCCACCCCCCGCCTTTTCCCGGTGGCGGCTGCGCAGGAGTCAAGGAGGGCGCGCGCGCGGTAGGGGGGGCGGCGGTGGATTTGTTGGTTGAGGGGGGTGGGGGGAGGCGATGGCCGGCTTGCTGGCCAGGCGGGTGAGCGCGGCTCCCCGCGGGGGTCAGGCGCTGGCGCAGCCACACGAGGAGGCGCTACTAGTCCGGCCCCTCCCCCTGGATCGCAGCGCCCCCCCCCGACCGAACCGTTTATTTTTTTTTCCTCTCTTTCCTAGTGGAGGGATGGGGGGGTGCATTTTTTTAGTGGAAAATGCTTGGATGACCAAGGGGAGGGGGGGCTGTGGAGTTAAAGAGTAGACGGGTTCCCAGTTACCGAGTTATTCAGGACGTTCTCTCGGGGTAACGAATTTTGAAGTTACAAAATGCCTGCCGCTATAGACCCAGGCCGAGCTATTTATAGGAGAAGGGGTAATGGACTGCAGGATTAACAGCTGGATTCCTGGGATTGGGTACATTTATGTTGACCTAGTCAGGAGAGAAATACGACAGGGATTTCTTGGATGATTTGGAGTTGGAAATGCACCTTTGTGCCTTATTTCAAGAAATGGCTTCAAATAGGTTTTCAATTTTCTTGCCCTTTCGAACTTGCGTTTGTTGTGGTATTTGTAAAGTGCTTTCTATTATACGAGTGGTGATGAGGAATTAAACTGCCAAATTTTTACCATGTCTTACTGAAAAGGTCATCCTTGCAGACTTAACTGTTTTCTCATTCCCCCCAACCCCCACGCTATTGTTTTTCCTTGAGTGAAACGTGTTGAATTCTGGGATTTTGCCAGCAATTAATTATATTCTGAAAATGAGGGGAATGAGGTGCTTTGGGGATGCAAAGCCCATCTTTTAAGTAATCACACACTTGAGGTAGCCATGCGGCAGCTTGCCATATACAGAATGGTCTGGCAGCCACTTAACACTTTAAATATTTAGAACATGGGCTTTGTGTTAGAGCAAAGTTAAAACGGCTGATTCTGTGAAGGGGTAAGACTGGCTGTAGGAGAGATCACCGATGTTGTTTTGAAGGGATGGATACTAAAACTGTCACTGGAGAAATTTCACAACTTTGGGGAGGTCCACTCTTGGGTCCTAAGGAGGTGTTGTAGGCTAAGGTATATCCAAAAACATTTCTCTGTGCATGATCAATTCTAAAGCAGAAATGTTAGGAACATTGCATTAGAGAATACCTGGGGAAAGGGCCTCAGTAGGAAAAGCTCGTCACTGCTGTTGCTTAAAACAGCTACACAATAAATTTTTAGTAATACCAGTCTTAATTTTGATTGTTTCTTTGGAAGAAGATTTAAGATTTAATAGATTTGAATAAAGTGGTAGGTTAACACAGAAGCAAGGAAAATTTTCAGATCTTGAGTGACTATCAAGTGGGGTTGTGAAAAGAGGACTCAGGCTGCACTTAATGTATTCAGTCATTTCCCAAAGGGGAGTATGGAACCCAGCCTGCATACAGGCATTTCAGATGCCTTTTTCAATGAGGTCGTTGCTTTAAAACTTTGGAAAATTATTTGGTGACGTCTACTGACATTCAAAATTTTAATGTGAGTTGCCTCTCACATTTCTCACCTAGAAATTGCTGCCAGTAAGAACATGTACATGTGTCCTCTCTAGCTTTCAGCCCGAGCTGCTTCTTGACAGGGAAGCAAAAGGTCGTTGCTCTATGTCTGTAGTTGGTTAGTTTGAGGTTTGTGCTCATGATTTCCAGGTGTTCCTGTATTCTCCTGAAGCTTATTCTGCTGAAGGACAACTGGTGCACGTTCAGCAGTTCCCTTAGAACCACTGCCAGTTGAAGGAGTCTTTCACATCCTGAGAGTCAGCGGAAACCCTACCATTAATGAGAGCAGACTGGAAAGTTGCCTTCCATACTTTGTAACAGAACCTGAGCTGTTAATGCAGTTGTGCTAGATGTATATAAGCCTGACAACTGATAGACTATCATTTAAGGAAAAGAGTTCTTAGAAAATATTGATAATGGTTAAAATAACATTGGGAAATACTTCTATTGTTTTCCTACTCTGATTTTGGTCATGTTTGCATTTCAGTTTTTGGCTTTCACCCCCACCAGTGACCAAAGACTCGACCACTCAAAGTCCAGCCCCTCAGAACACTGCTCGACATGGACACCGGTGTGATTGAAGGTGGATTAAATGTCACTCTCACCATCCGGCTACTTATGCATGGAAAGGTATGCACCAGCTTGGGAAATTGGGTCATGGTAACTGGTAGGGGAGGGGCCAGGAAGAGAGGGCATGGATTTTGGAGCTCATCAGATTAGCGCTGTGGGGCATCTGGCTTTAGCACTCTACCAGAGTAGATGAGAGTGTAGTGGGAAAATAGACAGACTGAGCGGGAAAGGCTTAACTAAAGACTGTATCACACCTGGATGGTAAGATTTTTCTCATGAATGTTGCTATAGCTTGTGATAGATAAATTTCCCCTGCCCAAACAATTTTGGGGTAACTTTAAGGTGGGTGATATATTTGGTATTTTAAAAAATGATTTATGTTAAACAAAGATAGCATTTAATTATTCTATTCACAATTCTTTGATAGCTTCGCTTATATTTTGAGCAAAGAAAATAATAAGGCTGTCCATTCCCCCCTCAATAAATCTTAGTTTTTCCATTGCTTTGGACTGTTAAAAAGTTAATTTTTGTGATAATGAACACTTTTAAGTTTCCTCATATTTGACACTAGTTTTCTCCTTTGCAGGAAGTTGGCAGTATCATCGGAAAGGTAAGACATCACTTCAACTCTAATTACTATTTAGTCAGTCTGGGTTTAAATAACAATTGGAACTCACTCTTGACTTTTCCTCTTGCAGAAAGGAGAATCAGTTAAGAAGATGCGCGAGGAGGTGAGTTATTGGGGCCTGGGGGGTAGGGACTGTTAACTTGGGAAATTAAAAACCGTTGAAACAAGCATAAAAAAAAATTGAGAGATTAGAAGGGGGACGGGTTTTTTTTTTGATATTTTGGTTGTTTTTGGCCACACGACATGTGGAATCTTAGTTCCCCAAACGGGGATCGAACCCTCACCCCTGCAGTGGAAACAGAGTCTTAACCACTGGACTACCAGGGAAGTTCCAGAAGGGGGAAGATCTTAATAGGAGAAGCTGGTATTTTTTTGTCTCGGTTATTTGTAATGACAAATAGCATTCTGGGAGATGTAGTTTTAGAAAGTCTCAATTCATAGAAGACTTAAAGCAACTTCTGTAGTTTATGTTGGAGGATGCGGTATTTGAAGTGATGTTGATACTGCCTTGTGTCAGGATCATGTATATAGGCAGCTCCTTGCCCATCTTATTTAGGAGCGGTTGTATATTTGTGTGTGTATGTGTATGCTCAGATCGTTTTGTCTATTTAACCTTTTGGCTCTGTTTCCTACCCAGAGTGGTGCACGTATCAACATCTCAGAAGGGAATTGTCCCGAGAGGATTATCACTTTGGCTGGACCCACTAATGCCATCTTCAAAGCCTTTGCTATGATCATTGACAAACTGGAAGAGGTTTGTTGTTCCTTGCCCCTCATTCTTAATTTTTAAGTGCTTTTAGATACCTTAGTGATTTCTAAGGGCTTTTAAAACTCAAGGACAGACTAGATCATAAAACTCTGTAAATGGGTTCTTTGCTCCCATTCAGCATCCCCCAAATTGGACCGTTTGTAATTTAAAAAAGAAGCATTTTAATCAGTAGAAAAATAACAGTTGACCCTTGAACAACATGAGTGTACACTGCACAGGTCTACTTGTACTTGAATTTTTTTCAATAAAAGTACAGTACTACACAGTATGTAAGGTAGAACTACACAGTCAGAGGTTGGTTGAATGGTGGATGTTCAGCTACGGATAAGTTATACATGGACTTTCCACTGGGCTGGGGTGTTGGTGTCCCTAGCCTCCCACTGTAGTTTGAGTGCTTGCTTTGGTAGCACATACACTACGATTGGAATGATACAGGAAAGATTGGCGTGGGCTCTGTGCAAGGATGACACAGAGGTTTGTGAAGCAGTCTATATTTTCCCAGTTGTAAGTCAAGTCATGGGAGGTTATATACAGCATAAAGAATATAGTCAGTGATACTATAACTTCATATGGTGACGAACGGTTACTAGACTTACTGTGGTGATCATTCTGTAATGTGTTTAAATGTCAAGTCACTATGTTGTACACCTAAAACTAAATGGACATTGACTATACTTGAATTAAACAAAAAAAGCCCAAATACTATTATCAGGGACTCTATAAAAAATATGTAAAAACCAGCATCTTTTATTTCTTAACCAAGTTTTGAAGGTATGCCACCACTGTGTTGGTAATTATGTCCCCTAATTCATAGTTAAGTGAACTAAATTAATATGCTTTTGTTAGGAGCCCTGCTGAACACTGATGTACTCTATAAATACAGGTGTCTTCCAACCCTGGATGCAGTTATATATTTTTAAAAAAGTCAATCTGGTAATTGTGTCAGAGCTATACTTGGAGGGAATATGTTTTATAGGTTATCAGAAGCAAAATATCAATACCAGAGATTTTTTTGGCAGAAGAAAGTTATTGCTATTATTTTTTTATTAAGCTCTCTCACTCTTAGGATGCTGAACAGCCATTGCCCTAGGTCCAGTCTTCAGCCTCCTCCCACTTCTTGCAGTAATGCTGCTAATCATGCAGTTGACACTGCAGGCAGAGAAGAGCTTCTGGGCTGCTGCTTGTTGCCTTAATGGTGCTTGAAATCTTATCCTTGCCAAGATCAGAAAGTTTTTGACCTGCAAGACCCTACTAATCCAGAGTTCGTAGCTTTAAAAAATTAACAAAATCTAGGGACTTCCCTGGTGGTCCAGTGGCTAAGACTGTGCTCTTAATGCAGGGGGCCTGGGTTCTATCCCTGATCAGGGAACTATAGATCCCACATGCTGCAACCAAGACCCGGTGCAGCCAAATAAGTATTTTCTTAAAATTCAGAAAATATATTCATACTTTAACAGATAAACATGTTCTTGACTTCAGGGGCTTATGTTTGAGGAGTTCCTAGTTCTATCTACTACATAGAGGTTAGGTTAAAACCACTTAATCCTCAGAAGGCTAAATTTAACTAGTTTAAAGCCATGATTTTTCAGATGCAGCATATTGTTCTGGGAAAGACTATGGGCTTTGGAGCCAATACAGTCTTTCAGTTTTAAAATCTGCAGCTTTTTAGATGTGATTGGGGTAGGTACTCAGCTTCAATTTTATTACCTGTACAATGGTAATATTACCAAGAAATTAAAACAAGGATAAAAGAAGTATAGTATTTAACCTTTATGTAGTTTTTTAATTTAATTTTTTTAATTTTTAAGAACTTTTATTGAGATACAGTTGACATACAGTAAGTTGAATATATTTAAAGTGTACAGTTTGATTTTTTTTTATTAGTAATGTATATATGGCAATCCTAATCTCCCAGTTCATCCCACCCCAGCCCCTCCCCCCACGTACATTTTTTTTAAGAGAACAGAGTCGGTTACTTGAATTTGGATTGCGTTGTTTCGTCTTTCTCTTAAAATTAATTTTGACTTAGTATTTTACTTTGTGCAGAAAACTCTTTAATTTTCACAAGTAAATCATTTTCTCTCTACCACGAACACTGCTCTTCGCATGAAGGAAAATATATTTAGGGCTAAATCTGAGGATGTTTGTAGGCCTTTTTATCTTTTCAGAAATGGGGGTGGGGGGCAATATTTGGACTTCTTTTGATGCAGATTGTGACATATGTTCCTTAGAAGGATCTTTTATGGCAGTTATGGGTTCCCAGGGATCTATTTAAACTTTTATGTTCTTCTGGCGTTTTGACTAATTTCTTTTTGTAGGACATCAGCAGCTCTATGACCAATAGTACAGCTGCCAGTAGACCCCCAGTCACCCTGAGGCTGGTGGTCCCTGCTAGTCAGTGTGGCTCTCTCATTGGGAAAGGTGGTTGCAAGATCAAGGAAATAAGAGAGGTTGGTAACTTGTGCTTTTTCTTTTTGAAACATAAATTATTCTAAATATGCTTCTATTAGCTTTTACTATGTTAGGAAAAGTTAGCATTTATTGAGATGAAGTTTTTATTAAAATAATAGACCTAGAAGATTGTAGGTTGGTAACGTGTGTATATACATATATTTTACATTTTATATATTTTAACAACAATAAATCAGAAAAGTTAACCACAATTTCCAGGTATTGCATATGACCTGTTGGCAACTTTTCTATGAGGCTGCATAATTTTTTTTATGTCCGAAAAGAGCTTATAATTTGATATATAATGATATCAAATATTTTTCTTGGCCAAATTCCTGAATAGCAAGGGGAAAATGAAGGTATATTGGGATGTAGTTGTAATTCTCCCTTTTAAATTATGGGAAGTTGCATTGAATTATAGAAGCTTTTAATTATGTCTGGGAGTTACTGAATTGGATGTTGGAATGAAATTTGAATGGCTCCTAAAAGAAAACTAATTGGAGTTTTTGGGAGCCTGTTGTACATGGCCATGTGAATAGGGATTTTGGTTTTGTTCACTGATGTATTGCAAGTACCTGGGATGGTGCCTGACACATAGGATGGGCTTAATATAAACATTTGTTCAATAAGAGAATGAAAGGTGGGTGATATTTGTAGGTATTTTGTTTGATGACCTACAAAGCTATCATTAGCTGAGAGGAAACTGTTAGAAGAACCTTTTTCTTGAGAGCAAGTTAAATTTAGGCTGTTATTCAGGCTTATTCTCAGCTTTCAGAGGCTAATTTATTTATAACTGATTAAACAATCTTATCTGGAATAAGAGAAGAGTGGGAATGGAGGATAAAAAGGGTAAGATAGGAGATGGGATAAGTGTCTCCTGAGCTTTAGACTCTAAAAATTTCTGCTGGGAGATATTGAGGAGTATGAGCTGTTTTCTCTAATTCTTGAATTTCTTTTTACCCCAAAGAGTACAGGGGCTCAGGTCCAGGTGGCAGGGGATATGCTCCCCAATTCAACTGAGCGGGCCATCACTATTGCTGGCATTCCGCAATCCATCATTGAGTGTGTGAAACAGATCTGCGTGGTCATGTTGGAGGTAAGCCCTCAGGCTCATGCTGAGAATGGGGGGAGGGTGATTTAGGGAGACAGACTGATCTATATTTAGTAAGACCAGAATTAGGTGAGGCTGTTAGAAGCCTCCACAGTGGGGGTGGGGAAGAGGTTCCCTGAGTTCATATTTTCCTTCCCCTAGCTTTGACTTTTCTTATTGTCCAAGCAAAAATAGAAACTAAGCAGCAGTGATCATTTGGTTTACAGCAGTTTTAGCAGGGTTGGTAGGGAGAAGATTCACTACTTGAGATGAGTGGACAAAAAATGTTTCTGGGTTCCTGAGAAGCTAAGTTAAGTTGCCTTTCAGAGTACAGTACTTTGGCTACATGCAACTTTGATATAGCCTTTAATTTCTGTGTTATGAGCTAGGATTATATTCAAAATGGTAGCTATATAGAAAAAAATATGTCCATAATGGTGTTTCTGAATGACTTATGAGGTCCTGGTAGGTGCTATTCAATTAACAAGAATAGCAAAATTAAGGGAAATTAAACCTTATTTAGGGTTGTCAGGGATGCTCCATGTTGGGGAGAGAGGAAAGTAGAATTTTCAAGTAGAGTTTTCAGGAAAAGTGTTGATTGAGCCTTTGAACTATTTATAGTCAGTTTTGTATTATCCTAGATAGTACATTTGGAAGCTTTATTTCCTATTTTGGCTTTATTTCCTCTTTAGGCCAAAATGTAAGATCTTAATTACCAACTCAAATGTACATGTGTACATCTAGAGGTTTTTCATGTTAATTAGACTTCGTTAGAACACATGGAAATAATGCCTAAATTATCACAGGGGAATCTGCCTTGGTGAGAATTAGTGTGAGCTGTATAGTCCATGGACCATCTTACTGCTTTAAAGGCAAATAACTGCAGATGATTTGAGATTAGATCTAGCCAGAGACAGTGTTGGTAGGTGAGGGGATGGAAATAATAAAGTTTTTAATTTAACTGACCTGTGTGCGCTTAAGCCACACAGCTGAAGCAGCTTTGAAACCTTATCTCTTTTTGTTTTTTTCCCCTCTGACTCTCTCCCAGTCCCCCCCGAAGGGCGTGACCATCCCGTACCGGCCCAAGCCGTCAAGTTCTCCAGTCATCTTTGCAGGTGGTCAGGTAAGAAATTTTTTATTGGTGGGCTGAGGTGAACAAAGGAGTATATTTGAAATGTCAACTTTGCCAGCAGCACACCAGGGCACTCTGCATGCTTGCTGAAACCTGTACTCTGGCCATAGTTTGACCTGCTTTCAGTTTTATTTATTTTTTGTACTGGAGAAAGCTATGAATGCCACCTTATTTAATTTTTAGCAGGCGATGGGAGTTTTGTAGGCACTCGGAAGAGGTAATTTACTTAGTAATTTAAGGTGGGTTGGGTTAGAAGAAAGGGTTAAATTGCCTTGGTGTCACTACTTCTCTCCCTACTCCCACCCCATCCATGTTTTTTCATGTGTGGGGTGTTCTTTAGAGGTCTGAATAAAGGCAGCAAAGAGTTGGACCTCTGAAAGAGATTCTTGGATGGTGGTCTCAAATTTGGGGGTCCTGAAATTGAGTGTCCTACAAACTTCCCCTTCTCCCCACCTCACCTCCCCTACTCCTTACCCCTTCACTCCCAAACTCCAGTGTGTTGTCCCTGGGCTCTTAACCTCATAAACACTGGTTTGAACCCACATGGCATAACTGAAATCAGCTGGGGTAAGGCTTAAGTGTCTAAGAATAGAAGGGGGAGAGCATGTTGGGCTGTGTGGGGCTGTGACCTTTGGTGTTAGAGTAAGAACATCAAAGCACCCCTTGGCCTCTCCTCCTTCACCCAACCTAAACTCTGGATCCTTGGCACATGGTTTATTCTCAAGTTAGGTTTTTATGACAAAGGGCACTGATTAGCACCATGGTAGTTTTGTGCTTTTTGGCTAGTATTTGAGGAGTAGGTAGGTCAGTTTTTAAAATATTGGGGTTCCAGCTGAAATAGTGACCTTCATTTTGGTAGCTGCCTAAGCAAGTGCTCAAAGTGCCTTTTCCTACATGGGGCTGACCTATTACAAACACAGATACTCAGCTAGTTCCTTCTTGTATTTGCACTGGGGAAGCACTTAAAATCCATCTCATTCATATTCTGTTGAGTTGTCATAAAACTGAACAAGTTTTGGGGGACTTAGTTTTGTCTTGTAGTTCTGGAAGCTTTCACAAGAAATTAATCATATCATAGTTTAGTACCTTGCTTTTAACACTAGCCTTATACAGACTGGTTTGGTCAAAGGGCTCTCCATGAGTCTGGATAGTTAGGCAGGATAAACAAAGGCCCAGAGTCAGTGTAGTGGGGAGGTTTAGCTTTAGGAATTTTCCCTTCTTCCCTGGAACTACAAGTTCCTACTCTTCTGGATTCTTCCACTTGCACTTGGGATTATCTACAGTCCATGCTGCACAGCAGCAGTCCTTTCTACTTACAACTCTTCCTTCATTTCCCTTTCCTTCCCTCCCTTTCCCCCCTCCCCCTTCTTACCTCTTTGCTTTCCTTCCCTCCCTCCCCTTTATTTAGTTGACCACCCTCTAAAAGCTTGCAGCTTCTTCTTCGATGAGTGGCCCTGTCTTGGATTATTCCCATGGGCCTTTTTAAACAGACCAGTTCATGCAGTGTCCACAGATGGACCTGTGTCTTTTGTTCCTTTGTGACAAAGTGGGCTTTATAGGGGTACAATTTAATCGCACGCTGACCAGGAGCTGGCATTGGCTCTGTTGCCCCACCCCTTCATTCTGACTGAAAATAGCCCAATTGTGCAGTGTGAAATCTGCCACTATAGGTAACTTTTTTTTTTAATTCACTGATTGCAGCTCGTTTCAAATTGTGTCGTGAGCTCCTTTTTAAAGGAAAAGAAAATTAAACAACTTTTTTTGTGTGAATTTCATGCTGGTGACAAGGTGCCGGATTGACAGCCCTGGAGACTGAAATCCTCTATTTATCCACAGGACAGGTACAGCACAGGCAGCGACAGTGCGAGCTTTCCCCACACCACCCCGTCCATGTGCCTCAACCCTGACCTGGAGGGACCACCTCTAGAGGTGAGAGGGGATGTTCAGTCTCCAAGGCTCACTCAATCCTTCCGCCTCAGCCGAGACTGCCAACACGCGGGGGGCCAGTGACGCTGGTGATTTTTGTGCTGTGGACACCACCTGTCCACGGGGACCTGGACTGACCCCCCCCACCTCATTTCACACAGGCTGCGTAGCCCACCAGATGGTAACACCAACTCTCTTTTTTTTTCCTTTTTTTTTTTCTTTTTTTGTTCAACCCCTTTTCCCTGTCTCTTACTCCTCCTACCCCATTTTCACCTTCCCACCCCCACCTGGGTGCACTTTTGGGGGTACTGGCCACTGTGATGTGAGAAGCTTCACATCCTGTTAACCAGCTGCTCCTTCCTTTCCCCTCCCTTCCTGATTCTCCTTGTACCCCACCCCATTGCCCTAAAGACCCAGCTCACTTTTTGGGAGGTTATGGTGTGGGGGGAGGAGGGCCTAGTGGGAGCTGCAAGTGCCTTTTATGGAGGGGAGGTGGGAGAAGGCAGGACTTAGAACACAGTGATTTTGTGTGTGTGTGTGTGTGTGTGTGTGTTCCTATGGTCAGCTCCCTAGTGCTAGGGACCCAGCTAGTGTCCAGTGCACTTATGGTCTTTAGGCAGATGTAGAGAAAAATAAGATAGGAAAAGGGAAGTGTTTCAAAACATGCCATGTAGGTTTGTGCAGATACAAATCATTCATGTCACAATGATTGGTAGAAGGGTTGGGGTGGTTGAGGAAAGAGACCAATTTTCCTCCTAGGCTGTCATGTACACAGGGAGAAAGAAGGGGGCTCGGGCAATCGAGGCATTGTTTAATCCCACTTCCCATATTTTCCTTAAGAAACAGTTGTGTTATTTTGTCTTTGATTGCAGGGAACATGGCTCCCTGTATAGGCATCCCAGAATAAGCCATCATATTTAGGGTTTAAAGAAGGCCAACTCAGGTCTGACTGTATTTGTGAGATATCATCTACTGCCTCAGCCCCTGGCCTCCCCATTCTCTAGTTCAACTCTGGCTTCCTGGCTAGTTGAAATCTGTCTTTTTCCCCCCACTGGGTGGCTGTCCGTGATTGGTTTTTAATAGGAACTGTTTTCCTCCTTTTGTAGGCCTATACCATTCAAGGACAGTATGCCATTCCACAGCCAGATGTAAGTTTTGTTTTCACTTCTTGTTTCGAAAAGCTCCCTCTCCCGTCCAAAATTGTCTAATTCCTTTCTCCATGTAGGCAGAAGTGAGTTGGGTCTTAAACATTTGCAGTATTGTTTTCCTCACAAGGTGAACTCCGTTATTTTGGCCCTTAAATACTAGGACATAGTAGCACCTTGTTTTTGACATTTAATCCCTGGAAATTATAATCTGGCAGATGATTAGATTCTGCTTTCTCCCATGTTCCAGATTACTCTAAAAGAGAAATGTCCCATGGTATACTGTCATTTGTTATCCCAGGGCACAGTTTAAATTGACATGGACTGTGCATCTCTGCATGGTGTCCTTTCCAGGGTGGGGGGTGGTAGGGTGGTTTTCCCCGTGTGTACTCCTCGGCCTGAGGTGACAATTTAAAAAGCATCTGAGGGGGTGGGAAGGGGGCTTATTTACACAGGGAGGGATAGGACACTGAATATTTGGGAATTCAACTCAGGAAAACTTCCCTTGTCACTAAAAATTCCAAATTTAAGAAGTGCTGTTATTTGGACTTTAAGGGCAGTTCTTTCTGCACTTATTCTCTACCCTTACTAACCCTTTCAGGTGCTGAGCTTTAGATTTGGGAGGTTGAGTTTGGCTCTTTGTTAGTGGTAGGCCCCAGGAGGGGAAGTAGACTTGAAGAGGGGTGGTTTTACAACAGCCAGAACAGTTTATATAGATGAAGAAAAATAGCTGTAGAAATCATGGGGTGGGGGTGTGCTAAACCCAGTTTAGTTTTATCTTAATCTCTCCTCCTTGCAGTCTCCCTGCCCCCTCATCCCCTTCCCTCCTCCCAGTACTGACAGAACCCTGCATGGTGTGTTTTGCCTAGCACCACTGCACAGTTTGTTTACCTAGCCTGTCTGTGCTTGTCCCTGGGGCAACTGTTGCAATGGCTGCAAACACCTTCATTAAATAGCCCACAAGGGGATGGTTGTCAGGCGGGTGCTGCTGCTTTTCTTCTCACACACCCCAAGTGCATTCGTTCTCTTTGTACTGATACCCTTTCTATTTCTAACCCTTACCTTCTTGTTGTGCCCATCCCCAGGATTGTGATACCAGCCCTATCCCTTATTCTCTGTCATAGTTTGAGTAGTAGCCAACTTTGGGGATCAGGAGCTCTGCATTTTCAAATTGGAATGTGCTTCAGCCCTGGCTACGTTACTCTTCTAATGCCAGCCTCTTCTGTTTCCTTCCTGCAGTTGACCAAGCTGCACCAGTTGGCAATGCAACAGTCTCATTTTCCCATGACGCATGGCAACACCGGATTCAGTGGTATGGATGCCTCAGTGTTTATTTCTGTAAGGTGTAGTACAAGACAGAGGCCAGCCCCAAGGTCTCAGTTTGACATCTGTTTAAAACAGACTTCATTACCCAGCATCCTGCTGGTTTAAACTTGCCTGTTTTTTATGGCTAAAAACCAAAGGAGGTAATGTGTTTGTTAACTTGATTTTCATTTGGGGTGAGTTATTCTAAAAGAGAAAAAGGGCCCTGAAAGGTTTGGGGTGAGGCCTGGGGATGCTTGTCAGGCGAAGGGGTAGGCTGATATTTCTTCTAACCCATCCTCACTGCTGCCCCTTTGATCTGATTGGCACCCCCTTTCTCTCCACCAGCTATTCATAGACCTGGGTAGAGACAATCCATTTGTGCCAAATTGTGTAGTGGTTTTGGTTTTGGTTTTGGTTTGTTTTTTTGGGCTTTTTTTTTTCTATATAAGGAATAACTTGTCCGATAGGGTTAGGATGAGACCACCAAACTCATTTTCACTTGTATCTTAACAGGCATTGAATCCAGCTCTCCAGAGGTGAAAGGCTATTGGGGTAATGATTAAAAAAAAAATCTGTAGTATTCTACTGTTATATTAATAAACTGGTGGGAGTCTTGTTTCACTGCCCATGACATACCAGCAGAACGTGCACATGGCAGAAAGGAGCTGAGAGAGCAAAGCAGGGGTGGGCCTGGTGCCCCTGAGGGTCCCTTGATGGATCTGGCTTACCCGCTTCTAAAAAATGCTGAGTTTTAGCAGCCACAGCTGAGAGCAAGACTAGACTTGTGAGTTAACCAGCTGGCCTGGTTTAGTCCAGGTGTCAGATGGGTATGGATGTTTGCTGATAGGGTTTTTTTTCTTTTTCTTTGGGAAACAAGATGAAACCCAGAAAAAATTATTGAGTAAAAGACAGGGAATAAATCTGGAGAAATGAACTTCCCACACCTTACTGCCATTTCATTCTCACTGACCTTCAGGTTTAGGTTAGGGTAAGGGTGTGTGTGGAGGGGGGCGGGGGGCGGGTGTTAATCTGATATAGGTATATTTAAAGCAACTCTGCATGTGTGCCAAAAGTTCATGGTACCCAATAACAGGCATGATATTGGTGCTGGTGATAGCATCAGGTGAGATAAAATTGGAACACAACAGCAGGAAATCCAACCAGAAAAGGGGAGAAGTGCAGAAGTACTTGGTTAGATTTTGGTCCTGAGAATTGAGGATACCACATTCCCTTGCCCCTTGCTTCCATCCCCTTACACCCTAATAAGCTGGGCTTTGCAGGAAATGGCATGAAATCAGCCTCTTCTGTGTGTACAGAGGAACCTTTCCAGCATTATTTCTACACCCTCTCCCCCTCTTTCCTCCTTGGAGGCTTCCAAGTTAGTGATGAATCCCAACAGCCAATGCTGGGTTTCCAGTTCGTTTTCCTTCTGTTAGGTTAATGTACAAACCAGTGGGAGTTTGTATGCTGTGCATTGAACTTCTTTGCTCTCTTCTGTCTTTCAGCAGGTTTGGATGCATCTGCTCAGACTACTTCTCATGAACTCACCATTCCAAACGATGTAAGTATGTAGTTGGATTGCGTGGGATGAAGATCAGAGAATTGGTTTTAAAGAATAGAGGTCTTTTCAATGGCATCATGCCACTCTTAACACCTAGGGAAAGAAAATGGGGTTGTAGACACCAAATTAAATTTTTAAAACTATATAAAACCTCAAATGAAAACTGATGGAGAAGATTGATGAGTCAAAAAACCTTTTTGTCTCAAATAGAAATTCCCATCAGTCTTTGTTTCTTGTAGCATCTGAAGCCTCACCCCTAATGCAGTGGTCCGGTCCTTGGATGTTCTATCTGTGCTACCTGACATGGTAGTCACTAAACACATGGAGCTGTTTGAATTGAGAATAAAATAATCAATTTCTCAATCTTACTGGCCACACTGTATATGTTTAGTAATCACGTTATTAGTGTCTACACTATTGGACAGTGCAGATGTTGACAAGTTTTTTTTACTGTGCAACTCTTAATTTGGTATGCCTTGTTGTTTTTCTTCCTTAAGTTGATTGGCTGCATAATCGGGCGTCAAGGCGCCAAAATCAATGAGATCCGTCAGATGTCTGGGGCGCAGATCAAAATTGCGAACCCAGTGGAAGGATCTACTGATAGGCAGGTTACCATCACTGGATCTGCTGCCAGCATTAGCCTGGCTCAGTATCTAATCAATGTCAGGTAAGGGTCCCATATCTTTTGTGTTACTACTTTAATGTGTGTGTTGGGGGAAGGTATACTGTAATATTAAATGTGGGATTCTTTGGGGGTGGAAATGGGAAGGGTAGAAATGGCAAAAGAAAGAGTTTAAAGTCTAGCTCTACTTTTCATCCATCTTTAGTGTAGCAGAAAAGGTAACCAGATTGTAATAAGTTTGCATGTGGTTGGGAGATTGCATTTGACTTTTTGATGGTTTTGGGAGTGTAAGGTATGGAGCATGTCTTCACTAGTAGGACTGCTCTGGCTGGAGCACCCATACTGACTTTAAAACCAAATGTGGGTCTCGCTGTGGATGTTATATAGACTAATACTTCACTTATTGGGTTTAGGCTCCAAAGCCCCCTTAATTGAAATAAGGGTAATGGAGTCATGTGACAGGACAGTTTCTTGGAGGCAGTCATTACTGTTTTTTCTGAAAACATCCATTTTTTTTTTTTTTTCAAATTGCCAGTGTCTTCCGTTGCTAAGAGGTACAGGTATTGGAATATTTCAGAAATGCTTAGTATTTTTTTTTCCCCACCATCTTATTTCATCCCTTAAGGACTTCCTGAGGTTTTACTTTTCTTATCCAAACGTAGCTGATGTTAATACACACGATTGTAGCTGGACTATTCACAGTCCAGTGGGCATCCTGTAAGACATTTATATTTCTTGCTTTCTCAGCGCATGTGTTTGTCATGTTCTTAATTGCTTACTAACATCTTAAACCAGTGTTAGCAGCCCATTCCTCAGGGGACTATCCTATCCCTTTTATGTAGACTTTTACCTAGTTGTTATTTACCTCTTTCACAACTATTCGGTCTCTGTTGTGCATAAAAATTTTATGGATTCCTAAATCTAGTGCAAAGGAAAAGAATTCGTTGAGTATGGGGTCTGTTTTTTGTCATGCTTATGCTGACCATGTATTTATTCCATGGTCTTTTCTCCCCTGGTTAAGAATTTATCAATTCCCCAGTAGTGGTTCTGACTTTTGCCTTATGTCTTTTCATGTCTTGAGGTATTTTCTAGTCTTTATGTAGAAAAGACTTCGATGTCTAGATCTGCTTTTTTCTTCAGCTACCAAGATGCCAAATTCTTACTGTTCAGACTGAAATGGTAGGTAGGTAGTTGTGCATGGAGGTTGTTTGTAAAGGTTTGTTTCCTTGTTTCTTATGGGGTGGTGGGTTGTTAAGAAGCAAGAGTCATGTTCTCGGGAGCTGGAAACCAAGCGATTTTTCTTCTGCTTGGGTAGACTTGCCCTGAATGTTGTCAGATAGTGTTTCCATGTAACCTGCTTGCCTGACCCTCTTCCCCCCCCACCCCCCATACTAGGTCAGTGGCTAAATTTTAAGGAAGCAGAACTTGGTCCAACTTTGTTTCCTGATTTAGTCACTCTTCTCAGGATCATCCTTTTTAATGAAACTGTCCAGGATGTGGATTTGGGTCAGAACTTTTCAAAGCTTCATTTAGCACTAAGCAAGGACTATGCATACGCGCAGCTAACGTCACTTTCTCATATTGGCCCAGTTTGAACGCAGAAAGCAAACTGCCTTTATTATGAATACTAGGCAAGAAAGAGTTCTCTGTTTTCAGTAATGGACCCTGAGCATTTCTGCTGATTCTCGCACCTTTTTTTATGGATTGCAACTGTCCCTGGATTTAGGTAAACAAAATGGAGTCTTGAGAGGAGCCTCCCTTTGAAGAGTTAATCTTGTGCTATAGAATGTCCAACAGACTTCAGCAAATACCTGCAGTTCTGGCATGGACACATGCAGGCATTTGGGAGCTACAGGTCATCACTGTGATTTAGAGCTTACTTTAGGAGTAGAAGTGGTATTTTTACTTTATTAAACGGAATTTTTTAGCAGTGCTTGAAGTTTCTCTCTTCCAGTTTGTAAGGTCTATGTGAGAAGTATGGTCAGTTAAAAACAAAGAGCCTTTTTTTCTCCTCACCCCATCTCCAGAAATGAGGCTTATCTGTACTTCTGTTCTCGGCATTTTTCATTGAAAATGCTACAATGTTGGAAGTTTGAAATGAATGACCTACTTTAGGCTCTTGTCCCTTTCCATCCTAATGTATTTGGTTAGTTCGCTGTGGCGATGGAAGCAAATTTTAACATTAGGGGAAAAACAATTTTTAAAATTCTGTGGGTTAGTATCACAAAGCTTCATGAGTGATTGGTGGATGAAACATTTTTTCCTTGTTTGGGGATTGATAAGTACTTTTTCATTTTCTGCTTGAAGTCATTTTCTGCCTCCTGGGTTGGATCAGTGTGTCAGATATGTGGAAGAGTATGATTTCTCAGTCAGCTTTTTCTTCATCATAGCAGGTTTAAATAGCATTGTAGAATGGAATTTGGCAAAGTATACATTTTTAGAGGGTGGGACACAATAAAAGACAGCTTGTCACAAGTTGTCATTAAGTCTTCCTAATTGGCAACCAGAGGCACTTACTGATAACTGAAGCGGATTTTGTCCTGTACTTTTCCCTTTTGTGGTCTTCCCTTCCACCCACCCTTTTTTTTTTGTTCCTTTTTTTCCTCTGTTACAGTTTAGAAAACGCTAAACCCTCCTCCCAGGCAGCCTCCGTCACGATCCCTGATCACCTCAGCATCAACCTCTCTCAACCCTCCACCCCTTCTTCTTCTTCTTCCTCCTCCACCACCACCCCCTCGCTCGCCACAGCGGGGACCTCCGACGCACCCTCCAGCCTCCCCAACCCTCTTCCGACCGCCCCTTGTGTCTCCAGTCTGCTTGGCATGAAACCCATCCCTCTCCTGGCTCTAAATGTTGTGTCTGCTGCTAAGGGTACCGGGGCTTCAGCTACTGCCACCACCACCACCTCTGCCGTACCATGTGTAACTAACAAACTGAAAGGCGAGAAACAGAGATTCTCTCCCTACTGATTGCATATGTCTTGGGGCACCCCCTCAAGTATTTCTTGTTTTTGTTTTGTTTTTGTTTTGTTTTCCTTTGTTAACATTGGTGAGAACCAAACTATTGTGAGCTTGTGACCATTTCCTTTTTACTCTTTTGGGGGGATAACAGGGTGGGGGCAGGGGCAGTGGTAAACTGTGTTTAGGGTTAGGCCATTTCTGCTTGAGTGCCTGTTTCAGAGTCTGACTTGTTGAATTCTTTAGAGCCACAGTTCTTGCTCTTCTTTCTCATTCTGTTACTTTTTTGTAGCTTTATTCTGCCTTGCAATATAACAATGTGTTAGGCTCTGTGTTAATGAATAAAAGCTTCTCCGTTAACCTTTTTTTTTTAATTATTATTTCATGGTTAACTTATCAGCCGGCCTTCTTGGCCAGATTTGTGTTTCTAGCTGAAATAAAGTTGCCACAGTAAGAACCTTAGTTGACTGTGCTGTGAAGCGAAGAAGTTATTTCTTTACCCAGAATTGGGGAGGCAAGTTGGGAAGAGTCTAATAAAGTTTGCTAGCTTCTGTCTGCATTCCTCTGAACTAGTGTTACCCCTCTCCCTGTGACACTGGATAAATCTTGAGCAACCAGCCTGTGACATTGTCTCAAATTTGGCACGATTCTGTCCAGTTATATAGTAAATCAACCCTGATTACTCAGCCAGGTCCCTTTACCCTTTTATTCCCTGCCTGCCTTTCTGTCATAATTAGAGGATTAAAGACCTAGATTTGGAAGGAACCTTTAAGGTCAGCTGTAACTCATTGATCCACTTGATCAAATTAAAGAAATAGAGGCTCTGCGAGAATTTAAAATTGCAGATTACATGAGTGACTAGTCAGGACTAGCAGTTTGTGCTTTACTTTTACTTAGTCTTCTGAGATTGTGCTTAATCTCCCTGAAGCCTCATTCTTTTGTATCCCCAAATCTCTCACCATAAAAGAATAGAAATGCCCTAGGTAAAATGGCAGAAGGCTTTTCATAACTCTCCATTCAGCCTGAATGCATATTGCCAGGGTAATGAAAGTATACTGCTCTTCCCAGGACTTAGAGAACCAGTGTAGAGATTTTTCTCCTGGTGATCTTTTCCCATATCCCCTTTGGCTTACGTTGTTTAAAAACAAAAAAACTATATTTCAGTGTATTAACTAATGGTACTATGGCCCTTCAGTCTCATACTGGGGCTCTGAATTAGTGTTACATGTCCCAAGAATGCATGAAGGACTAGAGGGGTAAATTTCATTGTGCAGATAGGGTTTTTCTTTTTGGTTGCTAGATGCTCCTTTATCGTGTGGTTCAGCTCTCCTTAGTAGACCCTTTTTATATCTTGCTGATACCATCTCCCCCAGAAAACTGGTTTTTATTTTATCTAGTTCTTGATTTTAGAAGGCTTCCTTATCTAATGAGTACACTCCCTAAAGGATTGTTTGGAAGGAAGTCAGATGTTTTAAGGACTGACTAAAATCACCACATCCAAATGAACTTGGTGTTCAATTTTTTAGCAGCTTACAGCTCCCCCATGTGGTCCTTCTAGAGTTCTTAATGTAGTATTTCTGGTTGGGTTTTCCCTTCTCCTTCCTTGCCCCCTCTCCCTGCCACCCACAATTCCTGCTCAGGCTATGTATAAATTCTGGACCATTCTTTTTGAGTTCTTTTTGGTGTCAGAATGCCACCACCTTCTTGCATGAACTTAGTTTTTTTAGATCCTAGATCTAAACTGTTTGCAGCAGTTCCTTTCCTGAACCTTCAGTTCCCGCTAAACTTTTTGATTCAGGAAGTCTTGTTTATGTCGCCCTAGATCATCTTATTTTGAGGTTGGCAAGAATCTACCCCTTTTAAAAACTATTTTCTTTTATGCTGAGGTCAAAATAGCATTTCTGACTTGAAACTAAATGCAGTTTGTAGTTGAAGGACCTATTTCCTGGTCTTCTCCCACCTTCTCTACCCCTGCCTTCCTGGCCAGTTTTTGGGTTTACATTATTCTGGAAGAGAAGCGGATGGGGAGTTATCATTCATGCTCTCTTGACACAAATGCCAGTAAATTTAAAATCTTTATGAAATAAATAAAGTTATAAACTTTTTAAATAAAGTTATAAACTTCCCTTGTGGTCCAGTGGTTAAGACTCCATGCTTCCACTGCAGGGAGCGTGGATTTGATCTCTGGTCAGGGAAGTTCTGCATGCTGCAAGGTGCGGCCAAAAACAAAAAAAACAAAAAACAACAGTTACAAACTGAGACTGGGTCTTACACATTTAGTTCTGTTGAAAATGGGAGCTGAGTCTTGCTGGCTACCTAATATCAGTGAAGCAAGTCTGATTGTTAAACATCTAAAGACCTTTCCTTCAAAGCCCAAAATTGGATTCTAGGACCTCAAATGGTCTATTTGAAACAGACATTGTGGCCAGGTATATGTGATGGACAGTTTGGCTTAACAAGACCACAAATTGGGGAGCTTCTAGAATGAGATAGGGAGTTGCTGGAAACAAATTGTTTTGACTTCCACTTTGGAAAACTAGTCCTAAAAACTATAGGTTGAGTGTAATTCTTGACCCATACTTATTGTACATGCTGCTGCTTCTTGAACATGCCTTACTGTTTAAAACTCTGGTATCTCTTAAGTCTTCACATTGATGGAGACACCCAGGGCTGGTCTATTTAGTTTGGGAGAAGCTAAAATAAGCTGGGCAGTAAAGAAACACTGTTTCTGTATGTTGTGACCCTCTAAAAGGAGACTTTAGTGTGTGTAGTATATTTTCAGAGTGCTTAACATCTCCCCCAAAGATGCTATAAGAGCGTAGTTTGAGGGATACCCACAATTAATAACCAAGGTGCTCAATTTCCCTTGGTTCTGAGGTAATTTGAAAAGGTTTAAAAAGATTTCTAAGAAATCTTTAAATGTCTCCCTTGATACTGAAACAGATTATGTACTCCTCCTACATCTGGTCAACCAGGCTAAAAGTTTTGGAGGTGAGGTACTGCTGGGCACTCAGAAAACTAACTTCGAGTTTTTTTTGTGTGTGTGTTACAGGCTTTCCTCGGAGACGGGTGGCATGGGGAGCAGCTAGAACAATGCAGATTCATCCATAATCCCTTTCTGCTGTTCACCACCACCCATGATCCATCTGTGTAGTTTCTGAACAGTCAGCGATTCCAGGTTTTAAATAGTTTGTAAATTTTCAGTTTCTACACACTTTATCATCCACTCGTGATTTTTTAATTAAAGCGTTTTAATTCCTTTCTCTGTTCAGCTGTTAATGCTGAGATCCATATTTAGTTTTATAAGCTTCTCCCTGTTGTGTTTTTTTTTTTTTTTTGGTTTTTTTTTTTTTTTTTTTTGCTCATGAATTTTTTTGTTTGTCATGGAAATGTAAGAGTGGAATATTAATACATTTCAGTTTAGTTCTGTAATGTCAGGAATTTTTCAAAAAAAATTAAAAGATGGACTGGAGCTTTTTCTTTGTGAATAGAAACTGGATGCCACAGTGATTTCATGTGGGTTTTATTCCTGGTGTCTTGCTGTTCTTTTTGCACCTTTTATCCCTCAAAGGACAAGGACCCTGCTTGGGTTTTGAATATAAGCCTTTATTCCAGTGAAGATGTTTTCTTCTGTTTTACCACTCCCAATTTTTTCTGTAGCCCTTGAGCCTGCACTGCAGAGTGACCTTAATAGCTATAGCAAGCTGGCTGTGCCCTTGGTCCAAAAGATTGGGGGTTATATTTTCCTAAGACTTGTGTGCAAAGTGTAAGCAAGCACTTCCACTGGGTGGGTGGGGAAGGGGGACATGCACGTACACGCAGAAGCGGCTGAGTATCTCACTCAGGTTCAGGCTGCTGGGAATGCCCATACCCTTGTACAAACTTAAAACGTCAGTCTTCCTGTTTTAAATAGAATGGGTGCTTCAAGATCCATCCTTCTAGAATCCTTCATAAATATAGACCTGCTCCCATTTATGCAGATTGTAGAAGGTTGGGGTGCTAAGTGATGTTCAATATGTTAGAAAAGCATAAAAGGAGGAAGTCAGTCAGGTAACATCTAGAGCCCAAAGCTCCTACTTAACCATGCAAGCTACCCCATTCATTCACCAAGAAAACCCTCAACAGCTTGGGCCTGCATGGAGTGGTTATATTTCAAGGTTTTTTCACAGGGGTTACAATATGACAGTCCCCACCCCAATCAGGCACCAAGATAAAAGCAGGGACTTAAAACAACACCCCAGTTCTTCAGCCTGAACCATCACATGCTTTCGCAATCTCCTGGCCTCCCCCTAGTCCCTAAGCCAGCGCTTGGGCAGAGAAATAGAGGGACAAAGAAATTACATTGCCACCTGAGAAACCTCAGAGGGGAGGACCCAGCCTTAGCCTCCCTCCTCCCAAGTGCAAAATGTGTAAACAGAGTAAAGGAAAACAAAAAAGTGCAGTCTAAATGGCTCCCTTCCCTGCTCTTCAGGGTTTGGGCAGAAAGAGTAGAGAGGAAAATAGGCAAGTTTGGCTTTTCTGTTGCCTCACCACTTGAAATATTGGGGCGAAGCAGGAAGGGGCTCGTTTGCCCTTACCCATATCTCTAGGGCAGTACTTGTCCTTCATTTCCACAGCTGCCAGTGTCCCTAGAGCTTATCAGGTGACTTGGTCAGGGTTCACTCTCCTTTGCGCCTGACTTAAGGCTGGGATAGCCCTGTCTTTGTTGATTATGTTGTGTATATATATTACTTATATAAATTATTTCTCTATGTACAGGGATAAGAGTGGCTTTCATGGAGGGAGGGAGGCTGGGGGCCGCAAGGCTTCACCACTGTTGGCGTTGTCCAGTTCAGTGCCGTCACAGTCTGAATCCTCAGAGTTGGGAGGGCCCTGTGAAGAAGAGCAGAAAGGCAGTGATGTGCAGCTCAGCATCTCTTGGCAAATAGATTCCTTTAGGGTTCTTCACTGAGATCTTTGTAGTAGCAGGTTAGTGGTTTTACTGTCTCCAGATTTCAGTTGCTCAGGTCATTTTCCAAGGCACCAGACTCCTAGTTTCAGGATTGCTCCTGGCTGCAATTTATAGGAACCTTGCCAGCAACCTCACTGAGGTACTCCATACTTGAGACTTCCGAATTCTACCATGTGGGTGTTTGCTCTTTAGTATGGGAGGAAACAGCTTCAAATACAGAGTGACACAGGGGCTATTTTTCTGGCCTCTGCATCTGTCTCCCCAATAGCATCTGCTCCCTGTCCAAAATCTGGTTGGTTGTGACTCACCTGCTCCCCTCTGAGTAGGTCGTGGTGTGGGATGGGCAAGGAGCTGGGTTCAGGGCCAGTAACCACCTCTGAAGAAGGTGGGTCCAGTGGGATTTCTGAGCCCTGGGAGCACATGTCATCAGACCGCTCATCTGGCCGCTCGTCAGTGTTGGTACTGCCAACTTCAGGTGTGCCACTGGGGGAAGGCTCACTAGCTGTGCCTTCTTCCCCATCTGATGGATTCTCTGAGCTGAAGGTAGATCGTGACTGGCGCATGTTCGGGCCCTGAGGCCACCTGTATGTTGGGGAGGCCAGGGTTTCAGCTTGACTACACCTTGCAGTCCAGAAAGCAAAGAATGCCATTGCCTCCTGATTCTATCACTCACCTCTGGCTTGTGGTCAGCTCTACTTCACTGTCCACCTCTCCTTCCTCTTCCTCTGATGAGATGCCACGTTTCTGCAGGAGAGATGAGTGGACTGTGGTCAAAAGGGGAAAGAGACCATCAGGGGCCCAGGATAAGGAAATGGTTATAAAGGGTTAAGTCGGGATTGGCTTAGATCAAGACCCTAAAATGGGAGGGAGGTTATGGACTTGCACCACACCCCAGGGAGAAGGAAAGGGGAAGTGCTCAGGAACCATCCCATACTTTACCTGACTTCGGGTGACAGCAGCCCTGTACAGCAGTGCAGCTGGAGTCAAGTGCTGGGACCCAGCCCGGCTTCCTCCCCGTCCCGCTGTCCCTTCCCTTCCAGTTCCCAGCAGCCCTACACCGTCACCAGGCCCTACTGGTGGAGGTGGCTCCCCTTTGGCTCCCCCTGGTGAGTCCGGGCTGGTGGAGCCTGGTGCCGAGCCCTCACTTGGGGGGGTGTCGCCCCGGGCTGGAGGTGGTGAGCCAGGATCCCCAGCTCCCCCTGTAGCTCCCCGGCCCCGGGCTCCCAGTGCTGCTGACAGCAGATCTGGGGACGATGAAGACATCTTTCGGAGCAGGAGGTCATGGTGGAGCCCACGGAGGGCTGGAGGGCAGGCTTCCCAGGCTGAGGGTCCCTCTCCTAGCCCCACTGGGCTTCCTGGTCCCCCAGGTTCATGGGGTGGCACAGCTGCACGAAGCCCGGGCAGGTCCCCACAGCTGCCCTTAGCGCTGGCCTTGCGGTGACGGGTCTTGCCACGGCGACTCCGTCCTGGTGAGGGGGGGCCCTTAGCACACCCAGGAAGCCCCACCCCACTCAGGGCTGCATCTAGTTTGGGTAGCAAAGACTCAGTCTTGAGGATATCTGGCCTGGTGGGAGAGGGAAAGTGCAAGTTGGAGATTAACAAATTTATCACATGAAAGCACTCCCTAATCTCAGGCAGTACGAGGCCCCTCTTATCTAAGTATCCGTCTGGCATCCTTGCGCCCTATTCCTGCCTCTCCAGCACCCCCCTTGCCATTCTCGAACGATGGCACTTGTGAGCCCTGGTCTTACCTCTTGCTGTGGGGTGATAGCTTCTGTGGGACATTCCTCTTCTTGATGAGCTTTTCCATTGTGTTCCCGTGCAGGAGGCCTCGGGAAGGGTGTGATTTCAGCAGACCTGGGCATCTCCGCTCTAAAGCTTGCTCCCTCCTAAAGACAAAACACCTTAGTTGGGCATGTGACCAGGAAGGGGGGCCGAGGCTCAGCAGGATCTCCAAGTCCAGCACAGCTCCAGGGAGATAGGATTTGGTGCATGAGGGTGCGCGTGGTTACCTGAGTAGCTCCCGTTCCTTCAGCTCCAGCTGCAACATAAGGGCATTAAGTTCCATGTAAAGGTTGTTGGCTCTCTCCAGCTTCCGCTCATAGTGTTCCCTGATATCCAAGGCGTGTCTGAAATTGGCAGAAGGGTCCCCGAGGTGAGCTGGCTTCACCTGGTGCTATAATTTATCCCAGTCTCGGGGAATTGGTCTACAGGCCCTGCTGTTGGTGAAATCACCTTCCCAAACACAGGCACACACCTGAGCTCCTCCCTCCTCCGCATCACCAGCTCCTCTTCTAGGCGGTGCAGACAGGTCCCTTCTGACTTAATTTTTTCAAAATGCAGCTTTACTTCTTCACGCCACTCTGCCTGGGGGTGGAGAGACAATTAAAGGTGAAGGACATCCCTTTACCCAGCAGACCTGTAGAAAGCCTTCGCAGGTGCCTGCAGTGTTGCAAATTGTGTGTAATGGAGCAAAAAGAAGTGGAGCACAGGATCAACCAAGACCAGGTTTCAGCCCTTCAAGAGCTAATCTATCCATCCCCAGCCACCCTTCTCCCTCCCTCAAAGGGCATCATTATCTCTGCAAAGGGAGGGAGCTGAGGTATTCGTTTTCCTCCCCACAAGCACACCTGGGACTTAAAGTAAGTCTCCTGGGGTGTGGAGAGTACGTCGGCTGAGGCGATGTCCAGATGCAGCAGGATCTGTCGGAATGATGGACGATTTCGTGGCTTGCTGTTCCTGGAGTGAATGGAGTTGGGGGAGAGAAAGGAATTTCAAGGAGGTCCAGAAAGGAACTAGAGCATCCTTTCCCAAAGTGTATCCTGGAGAATCCAACCCTAGAATGTATTCTGTGACAAGAGAATTCCCTGGTCATCTATCTAGGAAGTGTTACAAGCTGTTAGCATATCAAAGTCCTGCAGTTAAGGAAACCTATTTAATCCTATTTTCCAACTTGTTTGCCAAAACCAACTCTTTTGAGTAACTCCATTAAAAGAAACACACTTTGGGAAATGCTTAACCAAAGATTAGAAATCTCCCACCTTCCTCCATGGTCTAGGTTCCAAACAAGGGTCCAGGGCCCTTGCCTGCTGCGTTTTAAGGCAGTCTACTTGAGGCTCAACCAACCATGCTCAGTGGCTGTGCTGGTCCTTCACAGGCGCTTCATAGCCACCCTCTATATCAGATATTGCTGTCCCTATTTTGCAGATAAGGAAATAGGTTCAGAGGGAACACTGCTTGCTCAAAGCCACACACAGTTTGCACCCCTGCAGACTACTGGTCAGTCCAGCTTCTCTCCGTTCTTTATCGTAGTCCCCTTGACATACACTGAATCTTGGGGTCTTGGAGAGCCATATTTGGGAGCTCTGTCCCCCTTTCCCTGTTAAGGATTCTGGGCCTAGATGCCCAGGCCCTGGGTGCTGGCTAACCATCAGCCACACTCCCTTGCTTCCCAGCTTGGCCAGGTGGTCCTTACCAGCACTGGCGAAGCAGGATTTTGAAGCCGTCTGGGCAGCCGGAGGGCACAGGCAGATGGAGACTGTTGCTTCCCACACCCCAGATGATAGCTGAGGAATCGACATCTTTGTAGGGGATCTCACCAGTCAGCAGTTCCCACAGCACCACACCAAAGGACCTAGGGATAAGAGGGGATGTCATCTGGGGGGGGCTTCCTCCAGAGGCCCTGGTTACTGCAGACTCATCTCACTTCTCACTGGTACTCAGGCCCTAGAAGGACCCCCCTCCCCCCGCCCCACCTCTCCTGCGGGCCGCCTGCTATTCTCAGTCCTCAGCCTGGCCCTCACCAGATGTCGACCTTCTCAGACACAGGCTCGTTGCGGATCACTTCAGGGGCCATCCAGGCTACTGTCCCTGCAAAGGACATCTTGGTGCTCTTGTCACTCAGCTCCTTGGAAGTGCCAAAATCGGAGATCTTCACCACATCGTCGTACGTGATTAGCATGCTGGTAAAGAGTGTAGTCAGCGGGGGTCCGGGCCCCTCCACGCACCTCCTCTAGCTGCAGCGGTTCTGCCTTTCTAAGTCATTTGGGACACCCAGAAACGGGGGGCTTACCACAGCCCTCTTGAGGTAGGACTGTCACCTGGGAGGGGTTTCTGAGATGGCCACGTGGACTTTAGGACAGGGTCTGAAAGCAGGGAGATGGCCACACTGACCTGGGTGGGGACACCTACAGGAGCCCGTGCACAGTAGCTTCTCCCTGCTTGTTTGCTTACTCACTTGGGGGACTTGAGGTCTCTATGGATAATCTTGTGCAGGTGCAGGTAGTTCATGCCGCCAGCGATGCCCATGGACCAGTCAACCAGCAAAGAGGGGGTGACAGGGCGGCCAGCCCGCAACACCTCATACAGCTGGCCCTGGGCGCAGAACTCCATAAGGATGCAGTAGCAGGGAGCCTGGGTGCACACGCCCCTGGGGGCCGAACACAGTGGTATGAAGGCCTCAGCCAGCCCAGCATCCACTTGATTCACACCTGGCACCCCCATTCCCACCCATGCCATTTTGGCACCCCCTTCAGGAAGGGTGAGGTGGATGCCCTGCTGCCCAAGTAGATCCCGGCCCCCGCCCCAGATCTTACTTGAAGGTGATGATGTTAGGGTGCTTCAGCTTTCGCAGGTGCTTGATGTCAGTCTCCTTCAGGTCCCGTACCTTCTTCACAGCCACCTCCTCCCCATGGAAGCGCCCCAGGAAGACGGCACCCTGGGCCCCTGAGCCCACCCACTGCAGGTCCAGGATTTCCTCAAAGGGGACCTCCCAAAGGTCTGTGGACAGGAGGCACAGTGCCACAGGCTCAGAGAGCCACACTTGGGGCCTTGCGATGGTCAGGCACAGGGGAAAGCACTGGGTTGGCTGAGATGACTCAAGGAGGGTGAGGCAGAAAAGTAGCTAAAATGGGTCGAGAAGACTAGGTTTGAGGGATCAGGGAAGGAAATGAAGGGGTGGCCTAAAAAGAAACTGGGGAGTCAGTGGCTGATGGACAAATAAGGGGCTGGGGCTAGGCTCTGGGGAGAGAAAGGGTCATCAAGTGACTTGGGTGGGGCTGTCCAAGCAGATCTCAGGCTCAGGGAGAGGGTCCCCTTGAGGACAGCCTACCTTCCTGCTGCTGCTTGTGCTCCGTTGAGTAGGCTTTGCCAATCATGGTCCAGACAGGGCGCAGGCAGCCGAAGAGGCCTTCCAGGAAGCCGCTGCCACTCTGGCACTGGAGCCGCACCTCATCTGCTCGAACTCTGGACGCCCGACTCTCAGGGGACCCAGTGGCTCCCCCTGGACCCCCTGCATCCTGCTCGTGGAGCTGCAGGACACTGTTGGCAAAAGGCTCAGGGGGCGGCTCTCCACCTGGGGAGGGGCTGGGCCCGCCCCCGCCCTGCCCCCCGAGCGGCACTACGTCTCGGAGTACACACTGGGTAGGCGTCAGGTCCTTCTCGGGGGTGCAGTCAGAAGTGTCTGGGTCCAGCTTGCGCATAGATGCCTCGCTTAGGGTGGACACGAAACCCCCAAAGGAAGGGGAGGGTGTGCGGGTCTCATGGAGGCAGGCCATGGCCTCTGGGCCCCGGTGTGGTGGTGAACGGTGGGCCCTGTGGGAGAAAAGGAGGGAGGGGCTGTCAAAGCCCCAGGTGCCCCAGCTCAGGATGCCTGCCCTAGAGGCAGAGGCACGGGTTGGGGAGCTGGGCTCACAAGAGCTCTCCTGGAAGTAACACTTGAACCTCACTCTCAAGTATCTACCCCCCTCCCAGGGATCCATCTTGGGAAATCACACCCAGGCTTCCTCTCAAGCATCTGTTAGTAACACAAGTCTTCCTTACTCAGGTACACAGGCACCATACCTGAGTATCATTCTCAGGGAGACCCAGGTAACAGCCCTGCTCAGGTCCATACTGGTAAGCTACATTCCAAATTCAAGTACGGTAATAGACTAGTTCCGTTCTCCCTGTGAGATTACTGTAATTCACCTCAGGAGCACATATTTCTTTCACTTGAGGCTTCCATGCACACATGTGACATATAAGGGTCTTTCGGATATACACCTTTTACTTTGAGTCTCAACCTTAGGCACACAATAGTAACACACCTAAGCCACCCTCACATTGAAGCACACACAGGTGACACTGCTAGGACTCAGCGCCACTCAGGCACTCTCACATGACATTCCTGGGCCTACATGTGATACGCCTGGGCCTCACACTCATGTACTTGATACATGATCCTGTGGAGTGTTTTATAAGGCACACTCACGGCCCGCATCTGGGTCTGCCTCTCTGGTGCTCACAGGTACACACACCTGGGCCTCTCCGAGGTAAGTGATGGCTGTAACTAATCAGCTCCATTATCTGTGCAGCACAGATGAGGGGAAAAGGCAGAGCTGTCCAAGGAGGATGCAGAAACTGTGTCAGGACAAGTTGTAGCCTACTGCTTCATCCCCCTTAGCCCTCCCATCAGTCCAGCTGCTCCTCCAGGAGTCAGAGGTCCTGTCTCCTTTCCTCTTTCCGCAATGCCCTGTCCCCCACTCCGCAAACCAAGAGCCAGCTTTCCAAACAACAGAGATTTGTCCCTATTCATAGCTGGGTGCTATCTAAAAAGCAACCAACCGTTAAAAAACTCTGAATCCGGTGTGGGGGGGGGAGTCGAGGGAGGGAGGGAATATGGGGATATGTGTATAAAAACAGATGGTTGAACTTGGTGTACCTCCCCCCCCCCAAATAATTAAAAAACAACAACAACTCTGAATCCTAGCTTTGCCTCTGTCACTTACTGGTTGCACGATTTCAATTTCTCCAAAGGGATAAACTATCACTCAGGCACAGCAAATTCTTCAGCCAATCTTGTCCCAAGCCTGACACTAGAAGTCATCTGGTCTCCCATTTCCCTCCACATCTAGTCAGTTACTAGATCATCCTGAGATGTAGGGGTTCTTGAAGCCAGCAGTCCTCTCTAACTATTTGGGATAGTAGTGTCCCTCCTTACCCCCCTGCATCAGAGCCTCTGACTCACAAGTGGAGAGGGGTGGCAGGAATCTACAATAAAAAGGGCTCACTGGGTGGGGATGAACCTCTGACGGTCTCAGTTCTTGTGACACTTGATTTCCAGACCTCGCAAAGACCTTTTCAGTGGGTGTGGGCTTTGCCTGGATGAGTGTTTAACCAGCACCTCAGGTGATTCTTGCCTGGCACATTCGAAAAACCCTGACCCAATGCCTTTCTAGCCTTTTCTCTAGTTCCATGTTACTGCTTTAATTCAGGCCTCATTAGCTGTGTCACCTGGCCCAGGGAAACTGCCCCTTCAATGGTCTCCAAGTTCTTCTAAAGCCCCCCACCCCATTCTCCACCTAGCCTTTAGAAGGATCTTTCTAAAGCACAAATTGGCCAGCACCCCTCACTTCAAACCCTTTAGCTGCCCGCATGGTCCTGTAGTCTCACCTCCACGTTCTTGGCCCCTCCCCAGCTTCATCTCCCACTGCTGTTGGTACCCAGGCCATACTGAACTGAGCCTGCCACCAAGCTACATCAGGCTTTTGGGGCCAGGGCACCTAATGAGAATAGCTAACACTTATGGAAGGCTTACCATGCATGTTAGCCTCTTTTATAGGGGCACTAGCTTATTTAATCCTAAAAACTCTACGTTAGGCATCCTTACTCCCATTTGACAGAGGCAGCAGAGGTCTTAAGTAACCTGCCCAAGGTGCATTAGCTAGGAAGAGGCTCAAGCTCCGTGCCCAGACGTGCTGAGCCTGAAAGGCACTTCTCAAGCCCCACCTATTGCCTTCCAAGTCTCGCTTCATCCTGGAAGTCTTCCTCCCTGTCCCTGCTGCTCTGAGTTAATGTCCCTTCTGGGCTGGCACAGCCCCCTGTGCTTCCTCCATCATGGCTCCCATTATCCTGGAGACAGTGCGGCCGGATGGGCGCGCGCTTGGCTCCTCTGGAAGACTGCACTCCTGAGAGTGACGATGTCGCACGGGATCCCAGGGCTTCGAACAGCACCCGGTGTGCAGGAAGGTGTCCAGTTAGGTGTAACCACTGCCCTACACATACACACCCCAGAGGATCGTCCTGAGGACCAGACGTACACTACACTCGCATTAACTTCTCAAAACCACCCCGGGAAGGCGGTATTATCATTGGTCCCTTTACATTCCTGAGAAAACTGAGGCTCAGAAAGCCGAAATCCCAGCCTCCCAATCCCCAACATATCCCGCGAGGTAACGGCGGCTTCAAGAGGTGAGGTGCACGTTGTAAGGCAAATGACAGGCCAAGCAACGGGCCAATTCGCCCGAGAACGTCCGCTGGGGGACCCGAAGGCTTTCGCCCGCGCCCCCCACGCCGGGCGTCCCTTCGGACCACTGAGAACAAAGGCCGGGCGCTCGGCCCTGCGCTCCGCCCGGGCGGACCTGCAGGGAGGGCTGGCGGGACTGGGGCGCTCCCGCCGAGAGAGGCCAGAGTGAGGGCCGTTCGCAGCGGAGAGGAAGGGGTTACGGCCCCGGCGCCCCCCCTCCGCTTCCCGACCTCCTTCCCAGCCGTCACGTGGCGCGGGGCTGGGGGCGGGGCGGGGGCCCGGCGGTGGGAGGAGGGGGTCCGGGCGGGGAAGGGGAGGGGACGCAGCGGGTGGGGGGAAGCGCTGGGCGCTGCGGCGTAACCATGACGACTGGGCCCGAGGCGGCGCGTGAAGTCACCAGGACAAGATTAGCCCGGAGTCACGTGAGCGGCGACCGCGGGGGTGGGGCCGCACCCGGGCCCCGCCCCTGACCCGGGCTGGCCCACGTGCTGGTTGCGGGCTGGCAGGCTGGGACCCCTGACCGGCCGGCCGCCTCTGCGTCCCCTCTTCCCCGTGCCGATCCCCGTCCCTGCGTTCAGTGGAGGGAGAGCCGGTGGTGGTGAAGAGAGGGGACTTGGGTTGGCATTGGGGTGGCGGTGCCACAGAGAGAGCAGAAAATGGTGAGACAGGGAAAGTGGACCCGAGAAGGGGCGAAAGGCACGGCCAGAGAAGGAGGGCCTGCCTAGTCGAGAGAGAAACAGACCCAACAGTGTGAAGCGCAGGGAGAGACCATCCTAAGAAGGATGGACTGGAAAACTGATTTTGAAAAGCAGAGGACACTGAGAAAAGCTGAAAGGGGGTTGAAAAACGAGATCTGTGCCCTCCCCGATTCATTTCCTATTTAGAAGCTAAGCTCTGAGTAGGCACAACACCTGGCTTTTTAAAGGAATTTTTCAGCCTTCATCTGGTGTTTGGCAACCAGGAGGCTTAGGCAGAGAGAGGGTGACACGCTCACAGACACTTGCAGCCGAGCCTCCCTCCAGTTCCCTAGGCCTCCCCAGGGGCCCCTCTGGTATCCAGGGCCAGCAGCTGGGGAGAAGGAGAGAAGCCATTTCACCTGTTTGTCTTTTCCGGCAGTGGAAGTAGCTGAAGAAGTAGGAGATGGGACCCAAGGAAAAGGAGGGAACCCAGCCAGGCTTAATCCACCCTCTCCCTGTTCTCAGGCTACTGACGACTCTTCCAGATTGACCTGAAGGAGTGTGTGTGTTGGGGGTGGGGGATGGTGGTGGAGCTGAGGCCCCAGGGAATTATAGTAAATTGGAGATCCTCTCTCCCTACCCACACCTCTCTCTGTGTCCTTTATCTCTGACCTGCCAGCTGTGTCCCACTGCCCCCCAGCTGTGCTTTGGCGCCAGGGCTTTGGGGGGGATATCATGGCTAGGAGCCCCTGGCCCAGACATTCGGTCACCCTGGGGGAGGGGAGCTGTCTCCCTGGCCATCAATTATGCAGAGCATGAGGGGAGGGGAGGGCAGGGATGTGACAGGAGGGGGTGGATATCTCTGTCAGTCATTCTGTCAACCATATTTACCAAAAGCCCACTGTGCAGAACTCTCCTCCAGCCTGGGTGAGGGGACAGAGTGGTCCCTACTCTGTGCATCTTCCAGGGGAAGAGGTTCTGTGGACACCCTGGGAGGTCCCAATTCAGTTTCAGCTCCAGATTCTGTTTGCTGGTGGTTCCCTTCAGCAGGTTGTAGGGGTGGAGTGGGGGAAGGGAGGACCTCCCCACCTCCCCGCGCCCCCAACCCTTTCATTCCTCCTCCCAGGTTCTCCTGCCTGAGATGGTAGAGGCCTGTAGCAAGGCAACCCTTTAAATCGTTTCTCACTCCCTCCTGTTCTAACAGCAGAATCTCAATGCCAAGCTGCTTGTCTGGCTGTCTTGGGGGTTCAGTTGAGAGGCCAGGCCATCTGTCTAAGTCTTGGGGTCTCATGCTGAGCACTCACCACTGTCTTGGACCCTATTTTGCACTCAGGAAAGGGAGGAAGATTCCCCTTCTCTCTTAAGTAGGGGAGGTGGAGGGGGATGTCTTTACAGGGAAAGGAGACCCAAGACTTGGGAACGGTAGTGCCACCTCTGCAGGCTTTGAGATCCTGAGAATAAAGGACTCTAACCCCTCCTGGCCAAGGCTCCTGGCCACTTGGATGCAGCTTGTTTTTGTTTTGCTTCTTACAGGATCCATGGTCCTGGCCCCAGGGTTATTCTCAGATGGAAAGAACTACAGCTTTTCTATTGTGCCCTCGTGAGGGAGGAATGCCTTCTTTCCCTGAGAGCCTGTGTAAAACTGGAGATCACCCCTAAACCCAGGCCTCCAGCCTCACACAGGTCGAGCTCTGAGATCTCTAGCCTCCACTGCCTCTTCTTCCAGTAGGGTGGGCAGTGAAGGGGCTGAGAGAGAGGGGCAGTACTATTTACAAAAATTGAACCAGCTTTGGATTTGGAGAGATCAGAACCAGCACCTCAGTTTTGCCACGAATTAGTTTAAGGAATGTAATCCCTCAGAGACTGCCAACCCTACCTTATGGGGAGGTGAGGGTTAAGTAAGATGATGTAGGCAATGCCATGAGCACGGTGCCGGGCTCCTGGCTTTGTCTTTCTGGTTGGCTGGACACCAGGTCTTTCTCTGTGGATTCTGGAGAGGCCAACTCTTCTGTCTGAGCAGAAGGGAGACTTGGTCTCCGACCTTCTACTTCCCCAGGACAATCTCGATTTCGGGTCTCAGGGGAACCAGATCACAATGGCAGTGGTGTGCTAGAGCCCCCCGGTCCCCCTCCATCCCACCTCCTCTGGACTGAGGGGGAAGGCTTAATTCTCCACTCCCCGTGCTCACCCCCTGGCCACCGTGGCCCATGATCACCCTTCAGCCCTACCCGTTAAGGTATGAGGGGAAGGGGAGAGAAGGAGCAAGGTATGATAGGTCACAGGGGTCCCTGCTACTCAGGACCTCAGGTGGGCGTGGAAGAAGTTCAGCGTATTTTAACAAATTGTTCCTGAGCTGGATGTGCATTTAAAAAGATCTGGAAGGACAGATACCAATGTGTAACCATTTCTAAGTAGGTGGAATTGTGGATATTTTTGTTAAGAAATTTAAAAGCCTATTTTAAATTGAAAAAGAAGAAATGGAGATCGCAGAGTGCCTATATCCATTCCTGTCTGTGAATTAGGGAGGGAGGCTGGGTGGCTTGACAAGTAGAGGCTTGGTTGAGGTCCTGTCTCTGCTCTTGATCAGCTGCGTGACCTGGAGTATGAGACTTCTTAACAAACCTCAGTTTCTTCTTCTCTAAATTGGGACAGTGGTCACAAATTCATACAGTGGCAAGGCAGGATATTATGTGGGTAAGAACACAGGCTCTGGGTTAGTCACACCTGGGTTCAAATCCTAAACTCTTTTGCCACATACTGGTTTTTTGATTTTGAACAGATTACTTAACTTCTTTACGTTTCAGTTTCTTTATCCCTGAAACAGAGATGACGGTCACACTACCTCTCAGTATTGTTAGGAGCAGTATTGAGATAATCCCAATAAGGTTCCTGGCCTGGTACCTGGCACACAGGAAGCTCCCTATAAACATCAGCATATGGAAAGCGCCTAACAAGCAGCAGTAGGTTTTTATAAACGTGTGTCCCTTCCTTTCTTTCCCTTGTCTGCCTCCACAAAGCAAGAGGCAGCAGGGATGGTATAGGTGGAAAGGGAGTTTATCCCTGTAAACACAAGGGATAAAAAGGAGAGTGAAGAAAGAAGGGACCAAAGGAAGAGCGCTCTTTATCCTGGAGGATCCTTAGTCTCCCCTGGAACAGAGCCCCCGCCTCCTCATCCATCACTTTTCCCCAACACACAGCTGCCTCTAGTTCTTCTGGGAGCAAATGAAGCAGACAGACCAGTGTCTGTAGCCAGCCCATCAGGAAGCTCCTGCTGGCGTCATCTCCACACTATCCTCATTCTGCCCCAACACAAGGGACTCCTAAAGGGGTTGATTCCCTAATCCCTACTTTCTCCCAGCCCAGCAGGGTGAGGTGGGACTGCATGTGATAAGCCCTTGGGTGAGTCCAGGGTGGTGGGTACTAGAATTTAGGGTCCTCTTCCTGACAAAGCCAGAGTAGCACATCATCATCTCAGGGGGAAGGACCTGGAAACAGCAGTCAGTTTTTAGAGGGGTTCTGCCATCCGTAGCTGTAAGGACACCCAGGAAGTCCTGAGCCACTTCCTTATGTAAACTTCTTGCCCCCACCCATAATTGGGTTGAATTAGGGGATGGATACTTAGTTGTTTGTTTTCACACGTGCTGGAGCTAGTGTATCACACCATTGGTCTTCCCAGCATCCCCTCCGTCCCCACAGTGAGTGAGTGGATGGTTGGCAGCCTGGAGAGCGAAGACGTATTTTCCACCCTTAAGTGTGAGATAGGAGAGAGCAGGCCCTAAAGCTCAGAGGAACTTCAGTGTTCGGATGGGAAGACCCAGGAACTCGGGCCCTTTCCTTCCTGAATTCCTCCTCTTCGCCTTCCCTAGGTATGACCCTCTGGCTGAAAAATCATAGCTCCCAGAGCCATAGAGTCCATTCTGTGAGTTGGAAGGGAAATCATGTTTAGAGGGAGGCAATGTCTGTGGCTTGAGATGATACTGAGTGGGAGAGAAACCTCGTGTGCACTCCTTCCTGGTTGAGGGCCGCTGACCTGCTGTCCTCCCAAGAGTGAGCAGGTAACGGAGCTAAAAGGTGAGACTTCCTTCAATTCTGAGGGACACGCCACTCTTTCCTTCCACTGTCTATAGAGTCTCTGACCCCTTCTCTTCCCTCCTCTTAGCCAAGGCCATGGTTATAGGAGTTATAACTCTGTGGAAAGGATTCTTGCTTATTTTTAAGCCAAGGAGTTTGAGGCGTGTGTAGGGAAAAGGGTTTATGAAAGGCCTGGGCTGGGGAAATGGGTTAGAGGAGCCAAAGGAGATGGAGAGAAGGAGGAGGGAGAAAGCCACATAAGAATGGGGGAGGGGAGGATGACCATCACCTGGGCATCCAGGAACAGGTGCTCGCTGCCTATAATCCTCAGGGGCAGCCTGCTAAATGTGTGTGGCTGGGGGTGGGAGTGAGGTGAGGGGCACACAAGGCCTTGTCCTTCCTTTCCTTCCCTGAGGGAGCCAAAACTCTTCCTCCTTCTTCCCTCTCCCCCTTCCTGAGGGTGAGTGGGAGGAGAGGAGGATGTTCTCTTGCCCGCTGTCCTTTAAGTCTGTCCCCCAATCATACCCCCACCCCCACACCATACACTCCTTTCCAGCTTTGGAGGCCCTTCGCCTCCAAGCTGGGCCGCGACATCCCTCCGCTCGGTTCCCCTCCTTCCCATCCCCACGGGCGTCGGGTCCAGGTCCCCAGCTCCTCCATCCCCACAGTCTCAGCATCCTCGCGCCACCCTCCCCACACCCCGCCACATCTGCATCCCGACCCTTCCTCGGCACCCGCATCTCAGGACCCAGACCCATCCCAGCCCCCCACCCTCCAAAACTCGGCCCGGCTCTCACCTCGGGGGCTCCGCGGCCGCAGCACAAAAGGCGGCGCTGCTGCAGCTCGGCTCCGGATGCTGCTCCCGCCTCCTCCTCCTTCTCCTCCTCCTTCCCTCCTCCCCCCGCTGCCCTCGACCGGACCAGGGGCGCTGTCACAGGCGATGCTCGTGCGGTGTCCGGGTGCACGGGTGTCAGCCCCAGCTTTCTCCCCCCATCCCCCGACCCCTAGCCCCGTCCTCACACGGCTTGAACTCCCGCTCCTTCCAAGGCCCCCGCCTCGGGCCCCCCGGGACGGACACGCCCTGAGCGGGGGATGCTGCGCTGGAGCCGTGGCCTCTTAAAGGAGCCCGCTGCTGCCATCCGGCTTGCTCCAGGCTCGTCCCTGGCCCCTCTGGGCCCCGCACCTCCCTGCTGGCGGTGACCTGGAGCGATCCCACCCCAAGCCTTAAGCCGATTCTGTAGGAGCCCCTAATGATCAATCTTATACGCTCCCTCTTATGCCCTAAGGCAGCAGCCCCTCAGATGGGACCCCCCAGCGCTCTAGCATCGCTCTCCGTCATAGGATCTTGCCTGTCTTCTTTCTCCTAATTGTCACCACTCCAGTTCCACCCAATTGGAATCCACTTAGCTCAATGCCCCGTCCCGCTCCAGTGTTCCTGGATGACCCCTCGTTATTATTCCAAGATTCCTCCGGACCTCCACCCCCGCACAGAGAAGCCCATCTCTTCCTTGACCCATTCCCAGAACAATCATTAGAGTCAGACATTTTTCGTGATCTCTCTTTCAAAGGCCACAAGATTTTCCCTGCATCTTTCAAGCCAGTGGCTGTGAGACTTTGGCAAGGAGGGAATGGAGCTCTGGGACCCAAAAATACGAGTTCTGCTCCGCACACAGATTAGTCGATTAGTCTTAAGAGGCCAGAATCCTCTCTTGCTCTTTCTTTAGCTGGGCGACCCAAGACCCACCAGAGGGAATGAGACCACTGTGTGCCTTGGTCCTTCTAATCCTGTCGTCCCATTAAAGCCTGATTATCGGGCCCCAGAGGGGGTCTCCTGGCTTAAGGGAACCAGCTACAGAAAGGTGTAGGGCCATTCCAAAAAGGCTTTAGAAAAGAAGCGGAAACCCATAGGCTGCAGGGCAGAATTAAGGGGAAGGGAGGTGAAGGACAACCTAGGAAAAAGAAGCAGGTTCTGTGAGACGAAGACCCGAGAGCCAGGGGCTTAAGCCGAAGGTTGAGAGGGTACTGAGATTGAGAAGGACTGGGATTTACAACTGCCCCAGCGCTCTGAGGGGCAGAGAACAGCCCCCTCCCGCGTCCAGGCAAGGCCCACCCTCCCAGACTGCAAAGAGTCAGGAACCGACAGCAGCCTCGCACCTGGGCCAATCACAACCTCGTCTAAAGAAAGAGGCGGAGTCAAGGGGGTTGACTCTTTCCTTGTCCCCGCCCCCTAGGTAAAATAACCAATGGCAATCCACCTGGAGCAAGGGGCGCAATCGGGAATAACCAATTACACCGCGAAACGTTTCGTGCATGCTCGACCCTGCCCCTTCAGCTGCGACAAAGGTGGCGCGCGAGCTCCTGGGGTCTGTAGTTTTCTTGCGGCCCGAAGGCCCCCGTGCTCGAGTTCGCCCTTACCGCCCCGCCCCCAGCCGCTTCCACTCTGCTAGTACGCATGCTCAGAGCCCTACCCCTGGGGCGAGGAGACGCGAAAAGGAAGGAGGCGGGAAGATATTAAAAACAACAGAAAACCACCGTCAGCTCGGGCAGCCACAGTGGAGGGGTCCGCTCCTCCCAGAAGGCGGTGCTGCCTGCCTGGGCGAACCACGCGGAGGGTTGTGGGGCGGATAGCTCCCCTCCTGATGGAGACTCATAGAGTCCAGTGGGCGGGGGACTCCATATCCCAGCATGCTCCGCGGCGGGCCCGACCGGCCGCGACTCGGGGCTTGGCCCCGGCCCTAGCTTGTTGGCGGTGTGTCGGGGCGCGTGGAGGCTGCAGTCACGGTGGCGCCCGCGGGGACGGAGGAGGGAATGAGTGAAGAGGAGCAGGGCTCCGGCACTACCACGGGCTGCGGGCTGCCCAGGTGAGCCGCCCGGTACCGATCCCTGCAGGGCGCAGAGCTTGGCGCGGTGCGGAGGGAGTAGCGGCGCGGCCCCAGCATGCACCTGGCCTGAGGGTTGTTCCCGGCAAGCACTGGGGTAGTGGGCCGTGGTTCCCGGCATGCACCCTGGCAGTGGCCACTGCCTCCAGCTTTAGCTAATTCGGGGTTGGCCCGGTTCCCAGACTGCACTGGGGCACTGGGCTTTATGCCCCCGACATTCAGTGCGTTTGGTGGGTACTGGGTTCCTGGCCTGCACTGTGTCAGGGGACACGCACTTTCAAACTGCAGTGTGATACAGGATCCCCCGCCTTAACTGAGACAGGAGCAGTGCTTTCCCTGCTTGCCTTGGGGCAGTGGGCCCTGCTTTCCCAGCCTGCACCTCTACTCCACATTGAACCCAACCGGTGGCTGTCTGAGGTCCCCTGGACCCTATGTCCCCCATAGTGTGCCTGGGTCTGATATGGCAGTGCTTGGGCAGGTGGGTGCAGAGAGGGGAGGTGTGATGAGGGTCTGTGCCCCTCCCCCCAGTATAGAGCAAATGCTGGCAGCCAACCCGGGCAAGACCCCGATCAGCCTTCTGCAGGAGTATGGGACCAGAATAGGGAAGACGCCCGTGTACGACCTTCTCAAAGCCGAGGGCCAAGCCCACCAGCCTAATTTCACCTTCCGGGTCACCGTTGGCGACACCAGCTGCACTGGTGAGGAAGGCTTGGGCAGCCTGGCTGGGGTGTGCATTCACAGGGCCCCATTGGCTTTATTGCTTGGAGTGTCTTCACAGTCCTTTTCTCCAAGACCAGTGAAGGAAGGAGAGATTTCAGGGGAAAAATCACTGACTGGATTGGGAGAACAGGTCTGTGAGGAGGTGGGTAGGACTTGGGAGAGTTAGAGGAGCAAGCAGGGCTGCCACAGCGATCCGGCAGATGGTTGTCACCCTAGAGGAAAAAGTAAGAGAAGATAATCAAAATCCCAGGGCAGCATTTGCGGGGGTGAGTGCCCACCATGCTGTACTCTGTTCCAGGTGCTTAATCAAATTCCCACTTAATCTTAAACCTCAGTCAGATCTAGTGACGTAGGTGGTAGTATCCTCATGTTGAATGTGAGGAAACCGAGGCTCAGAGAGATTCAATGACTGGGGCAAAGTCACATGTCTAGTAGGTGGCAGAGCCAGGCTTTGACTCTAGAGCCTACACTCTTTCTGTTTTTCCAGCCATCTCTATTTATTGAGAGAAAAGAAAGTGCTTCCCAGAGGAAAGTAAGGCAGAGAAAGAACCTCCAGACAAGGTGTCTGACCTCAGGAGCAGTTCTGCCTGGCATGGCTTGATTGGGGGAACTCGTGGAAAGATAAGGGCCCTTCCTTCCAGCAGTTAGCGTAACACTTCCAGTCTCGGGCAGGGGGAGGTTGGCGAGAGGGGGCTTGGTTGACTCCCTCTGGCTGTGAGGAGAGAGGCTGTGGGATGCTGGTTTCTCTTCTGTCCTTCCAGTGACCTCCAGTATTGCCCACACCCCCTCTCTCAGGTCAGGGCCCCAGCAAGAAGGCAGCCAAGCACAAGGCAGCTGAGGTGGCCCTGAAACACCTCAAAGGGGGGAGCATGCTGGAGCCGGCCCTGGAGGACAGCAGGTGAGGGAGGAACAGCCGAGGCATCCTAGAAGCTCTGTCAGGAACCCAGGCCCCTGCACCAGCCCCTCTGCCCCGTAGGCTTGGCCTGGTCACACTGAATCCCCTTGACTTGGCCTCTTCCTGAGAGCTTCCTCTGGAACCTGAGCAGGATGTGTCCAGGGCTCCTGCTGCTGTGAAGGATTCTGGGGGGGCATTGGCCAGCCCCAGTGAGGGGATGTAGCTGTGGTTTGGGGCCCAGGTTGGGGCCTGGGCGGGGAGAGGGGTGGAGGCTGAGGCTGGAGGGAGTTGCTCCCCGACATACTTCCCCTCTCCAGCAAGATGTCACTTCCCTTTTCCACACTCAGGTTGGTGTTTGTTGCTCCCATGATTCTTGGGTAGGAAGAGACCCTCCTCCCACTTTTCTTAGTCTTTTTGATCAAGTGTTTGGCAGCGGAAGATCTCAGGAGGAACTGGTAGTTGAGCTTCCCTGAATTTTTGGCTTGAGTGGGAAGAGATTTTCTTAGGGGATGGGCAGGTCAAGAGGACCTGGGTCCCCCACCCTTTATTCCCCACCCCCACCCCATGTGGGTGTGAATCAAAGGCCCCCTTCCCCTCGGGAAGTTCTTTTTCTCCCCTAGATTCTTCACTGCCTGAGGACGTGCCGGTTTTCACAGCTGCAGTGGCTGCTACTCCCGTTCCATCTGCTGTCCCAACCAGGTATCTTGTGTCTTCTGACTGCCTGAGGGGGGAGGGAAGGGGTCCTGTCTCCTGGCCCCCCAGCCCTTGGATCCAGGCTGGTCAGGCATGAGGAAGTCTGAGAGTAAACAAAGGATGGAATAGTTGGGGACCAGAGTTTGAAGAATTTGCACCAGCTGGTAAGCTCTTGGGACAGTAGGTAATTTAGAATTTTTCAGTAGGCATATGGATAGTATTTGACTATGTTAAAGGTCTTACGGGCCCCATTTTCTTCTGAGTTGGCTGCATGATGGCTCTGTGTTTGAGTCCCATCAGGTGTTTCTGGGGACTGGATATACACCCCTCTTCACTGTCCTGGGGAGGTGATGATCAAGTGTTCCAGAAAACGGGCCTGGGACCTGGAGGAGACCTCGCTAGGGTGGGAGGGGGAAGGGAGCGGGCTGGACGTTTGGAGAGACAGCTGCCTGCCTGGTGGGGAGTAGGGAGACGGCAGTGGTGGAGACCAGAGCAGGGCTTAGGACTCATGGGCGGCCACAGAAGGAACCAGCCCCTTCAGCTTTGGCCCTGGGCCCTGTTTCCTTCAGGAGCGCCCCCATGGAGGTGCAGCCCCCTGTCTCCCCTCAGCAGTCTGAGTGCAACCCTGTCGGTGCTCTGCAGGTGTGCCCCCACACTCATTTCCCGTGCATGCCTGTCCTCCCTTGTACCAGGGGCCATGGGGGAAGCTGATGTGGGGAGGTTACCCTGTTCCGAGGGCTTTTCCCACCCCCCACCCCCGTTTGTTCCTCCTCTCACCTGGAATCTGAGGCTCCCTGGGTGGGAGGGGGAGAGAATGTGGGGACTCTTTTCTCACTGTCTTGCACACCCTTGTTTCTCCCCCTTCCAAGGAGCTGGTGGTGCAGAAAGGCTGGCGGTTGCCTGAGTACACGGTGACCCAGGAGTCTGGGCCAGCCCACCGCAAAGAGTTCACCATGACCTGCCGAGTGGAGCGTTTCATTGAGATTGGTAACCGGTTGGAGGGGAGTTCTTGTCGCTACTACCCCCAGCGCTCCACCCTGGCCACAGGCAGCTCCCAGCCTCTCTCTGCTCTCCTGGCTGAGACGCCAGGCTTGGCTCCTTCCTGCTAGCTTCTTCCTTACACCCTACCCTGCCCTCCTCTCTGGCCAGCCAGGTTATTGGGTGCATGGAGGGTCCTGAGCTCCCCTTTTCAACTAACATCCCCAAGGGGACCCTCAGCCCAAGTGTAAGCTGGATGGAGGTACTGGATCTGTTCACATACTTCAGCAACCCTCTCCCCCATGCAGGCAGCGGCACTTCCAAAAAGCTGGCGAAGCGTAATGCAGCGGCCAAAATGCTGCTTCGAGTGCACACGGTGCCCCTGGATGCCCGGGATGGGGGTGAGGCAGAGCCTGAGGATGACCAGTTTTCCATCGTGAGTGGCCTTTGGGCCAGGCCCCGCGCTGCACCCTCCAAGCCGGGGCGGGCACTGGGCGGGCACTGGGGACTCAGGCCTGTGACTTGGAAGTGAGCCTCTCTGGGTCCCAGGCCTGCTTCTGCCCATTTTCCTCCTAGACCCAGGGTTCCTTGGGCCCCCACTCGGCCTCAGCTGTAGGCCTGCATGGTGAGCGCGTTGCGGGAGGGGGCTGGCCCAGGGCAGGGGCCCTGCAGGCTTCTGTTACTGGAGTGAGGAAGGCTGCATGGCCACCCGGTCCACAGCCTAGTAGTTAGAGGTGGCCACACAGGGGTCGACTGGGAGGAAGCATTCTTTGGGCTTTTCTCTCCTTGGACATAGAATGTCTATTAAATGCCTGGGTCTCAGAGCCCCTGGCTGCATCCTTCTTCCTCTCCCCGTCTTGTCAGGGTGTGGGCTCCCGTCTAGATGGAGTTCGGAACCGGGGCCCGGGCTGCACCTGGGATTCTCTGCGGAATTCGGTGGGAGAGAAGATCCTGTCCCTCCGCAGCTGCTCCCTGGGCTCCCTGGGCGCTCTGGGCCCTGCCTGCTGCAGTGTCCTCAGTGAGCTCTCTGAGGAGCAGGCCTTCCGTGTCAGCTACCTGGATATTGGTATGGCTAGCTGGGGGCCGGGGGATGGTGGGGACTGCGCCGGAGCAAGTATGCCTGGGAATAAGGGTTTGGGAGGCACGATGATGACACGGACACACCCTTCCCAGTGCTGCCTTCCTGCCCAACGCTGCTTTCCTCTTCTCTCTTGGTCTTTAGAGGAGTTGAGCCTGAGCGGGCTCTGCCAGTGCCTGGTGGAGCTGTCCACACAGCCGGCCACCGTGTGCCATGGCTCTGCAACTACCAGGGAGGCAGCCCGTGGTGAGGCTGCGCGCCGTGCCCTGCAGTACCTCAAGATCATGGCAGGCAGCAAATAAGGCCCCGGCTGGACTCGTGGACATACATCCTTTGCTCCCTGCTCTTCCTGCCCCTGGCCCGTGCATCTGCCCAGCTCTGGTACCCCTGGAGGTGCCCCCTCTACCTCTGACACAGACTGCCTGCCTGCAGGCTGAGGAGGGCACAGGGCCAGGAGTCAGGGACCACAGGGCCTCAGCTGGCCCAGGTTCTGTCCTCACATAACTGGTGATGACAGAGGGGAATGAAATCGGGGGCTCTCCAGTAAGAGCCCTGAATAAACGTGCTGCTTTTTGGATTCTTAAACCCTGCTCTGTTTCCCTGAGTAGTCGGTGGCAGAGGACGTTAGCACCGGGTCATTTTCCCTGGTGTTCCTCCCCACTTTGCTCCTGACAGGTCCCCATGTTTGACTTTCTGTTGGCAGGAGGTTGGGTGCACTGACATCCGGGAACCCCATTGCCTGTGTTCCTGGAGAGTTTGGTTTGGCGGAGATGGAGGGGGCTGTGGTTCTTGTATTGGTATTCTCTCCTGGCCCTTTCAAGTCTCATACAGATACAGACATGCACACGGATTCAGAAGCCAGACAGCTTTATTTGGGGGGACACATGGCACTTTTGGGTGTGGGCCTTGCATGCAAACATCAAAGGATGACATGTCACTTCTTCCCAAAGCGCTGAGGGTCAGCCAGGCTCCAGAATGGGGAGCTCAGCCCCTCCCCAGCTCGGGGACTCAGCCTTTCGTTGCTCCAGGAGCCCCAGGTGTTTCTGCCAAACCTTAGGAGAGATCCATCCTCAGCCATAGGTCCTTGCAGTCCCTCCTCCCCTTCCCTACCGCTCTCCTGCTCCTCTCCCTCTGGCCCTTGCCTTGCCCTTGTGCCTCTTAGACTCACCTCTGGGGCTGAAACAGGAAGGCTGGACTCCTGCCAGATCTCTGCATAGCCTGGAGCAGGGAGCGCAAGAGTGACCCAGGGGTCTGGGCATCCTGTGGTGGGTGGGCTCCACTGTTTTCCTCCTGTGGTACAGGGGCATCCGGGAAAGGAGATGGGCAAAGGCCTTGGGCATTTAGGTCACGAGGGGAAGGGAGTGGCTTCCAGGAGCAGGTCGTAGGCAGCTGAGTCATTTTCTCAGATGTGAGGACCCAGTGACCCTGGCACTCAGAGAGTATTTGAACCTGGAGTACAGGTCTCAAGCTGAGGTACAGGAAAGTGGTGACAAGGGGATGAGCATGCCAACTTACCCTGAAGATCTGGTCTCCTCCATCCCGGCCCCCTGGTCCTTCAGCGTGGCCCCCACCTGTTCGTAACAGCAGCACCAGAAGCAGCACTGCTGCCCGCCTGGAGTCCATGCTGCCACCTGCCTTCCTGTGGCCAAACCCGCCTCTTATACCTGCTGTTCCCCTGTTCCTCACCCCCCACAGCAGCCTGAGGGGGAATCTAGAGCAGGCAGTGGAAATGCACGGCTCCATTAAGAGCCGCCTGGACCCCCACCCCCCCCACCCCCATGGGACTTCCTGCTCTCAGCCTCCGGCCCCAGCCCCAAAGCCTGGAGTTATAGACTTTATTAGATGCATAAATCCTGTCTCCAGAGCTCAAGAAGTATCATTAATTGCAGATGCTTTGTCAGAGCCAGGCCCTGGGGGGCCTTCAAGAACTCCCAATCCCTCAACAGGTTGGAAAGCTCCAATTGATCACCTCCTCTCTTTCCTAACTTGTAGAATGAAAGCACAGAGACAGTCCTGTCAGGCTAGGCATTATGTCCTGGGAAAGAAGGAGGGAAGAGCCAGGGTCAGTCGGCCAGGATGACCCATTCTGGTGACTGGGGAGGCTGCAGGCAGGGCCACCCAGCCCAGTCACGTCCATGTGTACGTGCCTCTTGGAGGGTTAAAAATGGAATCACTGGGGGCTTCCTAGGTGGCGCAGTGGTTAAGAATCTGCCTGCCAATGCAGGGGACACGGGTTCGAGCCCTGGTCCAGGAAGATCCCACATGCCTCGGAGAAACTAAGCCCGTGTGCCACAACTATTAAAAAAAAAAAAAAAAAAAATGGAATCACTACTCTGAGATTTGCCTGTGGGTATAAAAGTGAGATACGGGAGGCAAAAAGGTTTCAGAGCCCCCAGAAAGTGGAGATTGCTTTAGATGTTTGTGGACAGACCCCCATCTTCACGAGCACTGCTAGGCCCTGCCTCACTTAAGCCTACAGAGCAGTGCTCTGCAGCTGAAGCACTGCTGCCACCCTGTGGTCACAGCTCTGCATTGTCAGGCCCGGCCATTTCCTTTTTCTGGAACAGAGCTTGTTTGAAGGGTAGGGTGGACTGAGGTCCTAAGGCCCTGACTTCACAGAGTCTCAGAAAGGCAGGGGCAGGATACTGGGGTTGGACTATCATTTTGGCCACCTCCCTCTAGTCACTCCAGCCTCTGCCTGGCTCTGACCTACAGGGGCAGGTGTCTAGAATGCCGCCTTAGGAAAAATCTGTCACTACCTCTCAGGAAGGGTTCCTTCAAAGTCATCTGTTAGTCTCCCTTCTGATTCTAGAGTCCCTTCCTCAGCACCCTCACCACTGTGGTTCTTTACCTGATACTGGAGAAATGCCATGACATAAAGGGCCTGTGAATCAGCCTTGGGCGAGATGCTTAGCTCTCTGTAAGTGAAGTTTCTTCACCTAAAACATAGCAACATTAAAAGGAACCACTTCCTAAGCTGAGCATTATTTGAGATACTTTTTGTAACCCATTCAGCACAGGACCTGGCATAGAGCGGGTGTCCTCACAATGTTAGCTGTGATTATCTCTTGCGTATCTGAGCCTGGTAACCTACTATCTCCTGAGACTGTCCAGACAGAATCATCCTTGCAAGGAGCTGACTTCCATCTCCCTGTGGCTTTCATCAGGGGTCTTGGTTTCCCCCAGAACACCTCTCATCTTTCAAGTTACAAGCCTTTCCCATGTTTGAAGACAGGTTTCATTCTTCCACTCTAGAGTCTTTTTTTCTTTTTGTTCAAGGGGAAGCGTTGCCCCTTCTTTAAAGTGAGGCATCTAGAAATCAACTTATACTTTGGATGGGTAGCTTTGATCAGGTTTTGATCTGGATGGTCTAGATACTTATTTCTATCAATGCAGCCTAAGCTAGGGTGAACATTTCTGTAAGCTTTGTCTCACGGGTGGTCTCAAGTACAGAACCTGACATTCACCATCATTACATCTTGTAGTTTCACCACTTCTTAAAAGGGAGTATCACGTCCATGGGTAGATGGTTCTTCTGTGGGAAATGGATTCTGCACCATATCAGGGTCCTTGTCTGTTCTTATTTGACAAAGTTCAGAGGAGCAGGGTGTGAGGGTGGGTGGCGTGCTGCAGGGTGGCTCCAGGGTCAGAATAGTTTTAATCCAGCTCCTGCGCTTTGCTGTGTGCCTTGGGCAAGGGTCTCAACCTAAACCTCTGTTCATCAACAGTAACATGAGGCAACTACTCCTGTTATCAAGAGGTTTTGTGAACAGTAAATGACTTGGTGAATGCAAAGCATCAAGCATTCTACCCAGCACAGAGCAGGCACACAATAAATGTTTACCCTCTGTTACTTCTTTGATCACCAGTTACAAGTGGATCTGAGCTGAAGATGCATTCAGAAAAGGGCTGGTCTAGTGGCTTCCTGTGTCCAGGATGGAGGTGATGGGTCTCTCCTTTGGTTAGAAATTGGAATGGGTTGGGACTTCCCTGTTGGTGCAGTGGTTAAGACTCAGCACTCCCAATGCAGGGGGCCTGGGTTTGATCCCTGGCCAGGGAGATAGATCCCACTTGCATGCCACAACTAAGAGTTTGCATGTCACAACTGAGGAGCCCAGTTGCCACAACTAAGACCCAGCACAACCAAATTAAAAAAAAAAAGTTGGACTGGGTTAATTCTTCTAACTTGGGAAACTGTCCTACCTTCAGTCTCATCTGCACCTCTAAAACCTCTCCTTCTTGGCTTTGATATTTGGCTTTCAGCAACTTCCTTTACCATTCTCTGGACGCCCATGTGCTCCTGACCACAATGAAGACCACCCCTGCCTTTCCCGCTCCCCAGAGGAGACCGGAGCTTCCTGTTTGTATCAATTATACCAAACACCAGTCACAAGCAGCACGTAAATCACCCCTCTCCTACTGGAAACCCCTCCGAGGCACCCAGCTATCTCGCGGTCCAGTTTTTCAGCCTGGTCACCCTCCTCCCTTGTGGTGTCAAGGAATACACGGACGCAAGAAATGAGCAGTGACTGCCCCACACCTCCCCGTAGTTCCTGAGCACGACCGGTTTTTCTTGTGAAGTATCTTACCTGCTTCTAAATAAACGCCACCGCTCATTTCCAGACTCCCCTCCTCCCTACACCCATAGACTCACAGAATGGCAGAGCACTTCTCCTTCAGTCTACATCTACGTGTACTCCCCACACATACTGGAAACTTACTGAGGGTAGGACTTATTATTTTTCAATCATGGGGGGGGTGGGGGGGTGCAACACACGGAACGGTAAGAGGTCACTTGCCTTCTGGACATCCTCTGACCCCCATTCACACAAAGCACACGGGTTCTCTAGTGAGGGCTCCCGTGACGCCGAGGGCCCCTGTCCCCAGGGCAGTGCGCAGATCTGAGCCTTCTGTTATGTAATTTATACAAACCACTCACCTCCTCTAGGCTGTGTCTCCCCGTGCATAAAAAGGAGGGGTAAGAATGCCAGCTGCTTCTGTCCTAAGAAACGGGAGAGTGACGATCACAGGCATGAAGGCCCAGTGCATTCCCAGAAAGAATGGACAATGGGACTTGCAGATCAGAGTACTGAAGCATCAGACAGAACAGTGGTTCTCTTGATAGTTTAATGTTATATTTGCAGCATAAATAAGGCACAATATATGTCAGGGCAAGGGAGAGAGGGAGAAGGCATGGCTGGGGGATAATTGCTATATGGCAAAGGGGAAGGAGGAGGGACGGTCAGGGAGAATAGAGCGAAGCCTCTGCCTCAGCCCCGTCCCAGGAGACTGTGAGAGCCTGCTCACAGGGATCATGCTGGAGTGGGCGCAGGGGAAAGGGAGAAGACAGTTTTGTAACAAAACAGCCTGTAGCACTGCATCCTCGCACCTGTCAAAGTTCACCACTGGGGACTGGGGAAACCCAGACCCAGAGTCAAGGTCCTCGATGACATGGAGAGGTGTTGCTACATGTCAAAGATATACAGATGAACAGAGATATAACCATAGATACACACAGCTTTCTTTTCAGAGGCTGTAGCCTCCACTGTTGGGCCTGGAGGCTCGTCTCCCTGCCTGAAAGGTGTGTGTGGTGGGGCGGGGCGCAAACAGGACCGCTGGTTCTTCCTGTAACAAAGAACATGGAGTGACCCGTCTGCAAGGGAATATGGGACAACTCCTGTCCAGACCCACGCAGGGCAGGTTTTAGGCATACGTGGAGGAAGACAAACCTAGATTCTGAGATGAGTGATGTTGTTGTTTTCATGGGAGTGGAGGGATGGACTGGAGGAAATGGAAAAATGTTAGTGCTATGGCAGAGAATGGTACTTAAAATATCCTTGACACCCTATAGGAACGTCCCAGCTTGCCCCTAAGGCAATGGTTCTCAAACTTTAGTGTGTGTTAGAATCACTTCAAGTGCTTGTTAGAGCTCATCCCGAGTTTCTGCTTCAACATGTCTTGGGATGGGGCCCAAATGTGCATTTCTAAAAAGTTCCCAGATGATGGTCCTGCTGGTCCTGGACAACATTCTGAGAACAACTGCCCTAAGGGGACGTCAGTGAAACGAGTGCTCATAGCCATTTCTTACAGCTAAATCCTCACGCAAACCCTCACTCACCAGCAGTTAATGCTGATGAGAGAGCTCTGTGCTACCAGCTCCCATTAAAAAGAGAAACCCTAGCAGCTACAATACAAACCTGCATCCAAAGGACATAAGCTGCCTTAAGCTGCCCTACTCTCCCCAGCCTTTCCTCATTCCCGGGAAGCACTTTACCCCAAGGAGACACAAATGAACCGGTATGGAGGGTGGCAATGTTGGCAAGCAGCCGCCTACGCTCATTCCTGCTGGGTCAGCACCCTGGGGTGGTAAGGATTCCTGCCTGTGTGCACCTGCATGTGTGCACACAGAAACAGAGAGAAATCAGTTCTAGATTATGAAGGGAATGGTTAGGGTTGTGGGAGGCTGAAGTAGGATGGGGGTGGGGGGCCCTCTAATCTGCTTTAGGATCCTCACCTGTCCTGCTCTTCCCTCCGCCCCGTCAAACAAAAGTCTAAAGAAAGCAGAAAGAGCATATCAACAAAGGCATATGTGAATATAGCTAGGAGGACTGGATTCTAAACAGACTGGTTATGACATAAAAAAAAGAGTATATTTCCTTCCTGTGTATACAATGTACAATATTAATGAAAAATAATGATTTGGGGATGGGAAGAAAGTTGTGAAAGAAACGGGAACTCTGTGGGGAAGAGCTGTCTTAGGGCTAGCACCTTTAAAGGAGCCTCTCAGTGTGAGTGAACGAGGGGGCCTCAGGAACCAGAGGAGGAATATTCTGGTGTCTGCTTGGTGGTTCAGGCTACAGACGGGGTGTGGTTATGGTTAAGCACCGGAATGGGTGCTGCTGGAGGGCAGTACGTCGGGAAAGGAACTGGAACCACAGAGCAGGCATAGGGGAAGGCAGCAAAATGAGGTTCCGTTAAGCCATCTCCTCTTTTACTGCCACCAAGAGTGTACAGTCTAGGGCTTAGGGTCAAGGAGGGGAACAGAGGCTGAAGGAAGCCAGATCTGGGGGGCACAACCAACAGGGAAAGATGAAGTAAAGGAGGTCCTACTGTTTCTAGTCCCTTCTAACATTGTGGGAGGCTGTCTCAGACTTTTCAGCGCTAGGCAAGCTTTCAAGACAATGGGGCATAAAGTCTGTGGATCAGAAGACCTGGTTCTGGCCCCTTTCTCTGTGACCTTGGGTCTCTAGCATCTGTGTCCTTGGAGTGAAGTGGGAGGTCTGAGTCCTGTGTTCACTTAGAAGAGTCCCAAGGCATCCACATTCCCAGTCCCTTTCAGAAACTGTCTTCCCTTAGGCCCCTAGAAAGGCCTTGGTCCTTAAGAAGGGCTAAGTGACACCCTCCATGATGTTTGTTCTGGTCCAGATGAGTCTGGAAGGCAAGGAGCAGGGGAGAGTGGTCACACAGCTGGCTGCAATAACAAGGTAAAATGTCATTCCCATTGACTATAGGAGAGACTTCAGGGCAAGCAATTGCTCTGCCTTCTTAGTGAGACCAAGGACCAGCTAAAGAGCTGTCTGGGGTGGGGGAGGTCCTGCTGTGTTCCTTCCTCATTTCATTGCTGCTTTACTACTGAAGTTCTGCCAATGCCTCTCAGGTCCCCAATACTAACTTCCCTTATTTCATGATGAAAATGAAATAAGGACTCAAGAAAATTAGACATGGGGATTAAGAAACTAAATAAGACCCTCTACATAAATTAGCCATCCTACACAGGGACAGACTGGCAGGACTCAAACTTCCTCCAAGGCCAAGCAGTGAGGCAGGGCATGTGTGCAGCCACAAACTGATTCTTAACTTGAAAAACACTTGACTGAAGGGGGAAGAAAAATAGTCAAGGGTCTATGAAGACTCCTTAGGAGCCATAAACTCAGTCAAGCTTTAGGGCAAGGCTACTAGTAGGGAATCAAGATAACAATGAAACACAACTAAGGCAGGAGAAGATCCCAGGGAGCAGCCGTCTAAAGGAAAAGTCCTGAGCACAAGTTATGGCTGTGAAGTTTTAAAGGCAAGTGGAGTCCCTGGAGGTGGTAACCTAACATCCTGACCATCTGCCATGCCATTTGCTAGTCTGAGTCACCTCAGGGGCTGTTCCTGTTGGGTCCTGGGTAGGGGAGGATGAGAAAACCGTATTTTCTCTCGTTTCTCTTCACCAGGTGTGGCTTCTTTAGCACCAGCTCTAAAAAGCAGGAAGGGGAATTAAAAACAAATGCAATAGAACATGTCCTCTGACTGGCTCACCAGTTTATTAGTCTGAGGAGATGGGAATCTTGTAGCTCAGAACATTTCCTCATTCCTCTATGATAGTCAATTTTGGAAGATAAAATAAGAAAGGAAGCTGGCAGTTACTTTGTATGCATGTATAGGATGGAGGTAGCAGAGAGAGAGAGAAAAGGACATTATTGGCTTGGGCAGATGGCAGAAAGTGGCTCTGGGACAACTGGAAGGGCTTCATACTGAAGGGCTATTAAAGCTGACCTATCTATCCACAGGCCTCTGGCTTTGGACTGCTTTCTATGGCCTTAGTAGAAATTGCATAGTTCAGAGCCAAAGGAAGATGAGAAGTCTTAATGGGGAAGAAAGAGGGACAAGAGGGATGAGTTTCCCCCTGCAACAACCCAATTTTTCAAAGTAAGAACGGCTGAGAGCAATAGTCACCAATTTCCCAGGCAGATCAGACCCTTCAACAAGCAGGGCTCTGCTGCTGACATCAGCACTCCACCTCCCCTTCCTGCGCCTCCACTCATCCTACCTCATACTCAAGAAAACCCACGTGGGACCTTGGCTGTGATGACTCAGGGTCCTTGGGCTTAGACTACAGAGAAGCATCGCATCCAGGGGGCAAAGAGCAGAGAAGAGCTAAAGAAACACTACAGAACCAGAGAGACCTAGGGGCTAGGCTTGGAGCTTGGAGAAAGAGAGAGAAGGTAGATCTAGTGAGGATCACTTGTGAATAGCAGATCCTCACTCAGAAAAGAAGACAGATCTGTGAGGCTGAGAGATTGCTGGGGAGCAAGGGAGCACAAGAGTCCCCTACATGACAGCCTCCAGAGGGCTGCGCCGCAACTAATTACAGATGAGAGACAGAGGCAGGAATGTAGACAGAGGGATGGAGAGGGAGAGGCAGGAGTGGAAAGATGACCAGAAGGAATCTGTATGGTTTGGCCAGTAAACTCTTGTAAAACATAAAAGAATCAACCTAGTAACTTGATGGAATGAGCTTTAAACTACATTGTTCCTGCCTGTCTTGATGATTAGAACCAGAGGAGGATGGAGTGGGGAGGGGAGGGAATCGACCAGGCAGATCCTGGGCCCTTTCCCTTTTCGCTGCCGAGCAGTATCTAATAAGGCCACAAGGTGAGGTTGCCAAGGCTTAGTGGGAGGTGGAAAAGACCCCACCACTAGACTGGGAAAATTCAAGAGACAAAATAAGGTACCCAAATAGCTCTGGAAATAAATGAGAAAGGACTAGAACTTTTGAGGTTTCATTTCTTTGTTTTTGTTTTGGTGGCAAGTAGGGAGGACTAAACTTTATGGAAGAGCTGGGAAATACTGCTACTTCATACATCAAAGGTAACCTTAACATTCTCCATAGTGAACATTTTAACTAGAATTTACGAAGGGGTAAAAGGGAGATAAATAAGCAGCTACTGGGAGATAAAGTCCTGAGTCCGTGGGGTGGCTAGGGATGGGTCAGCCAGTGATATGCCATCAACTCTAGCCTCCCTCTACCTAGCAGGAAGTGGTGTGCTGCTAAGGATCAAGAAGGTAATAGCCCTGGCTTGGTAGAAAGAGAGGGAACTGAGAAACCAAAACGTAGATGTGCAAGGGTTAGTGTTAAAAGAGACAGGTACACGTGCATGGGCAGGGATGATTGTTCGGACCATCTGGAAAGGCCTTTGGCTGTGGGTACATCAGAAACGTCCCCCTTCCTGGAGGATCTATGTGGCTCTGGGGCTGGGAGGCTCCTAGTACAGGTGTCAACATACATCACCATGTGAGAAAAGCCCCACATCTGACCATTACTCACAACACACAATTCCCCCCCACCCCCGCACATTGCCATGTCCAAGGCAGATGGGAGCGGATAAGATGACATCTCTCTTGGCTCTCGGGCGGGCGAGCTCTGGCTGGAGACCTCTCCACCAGGGAGGCATCATCTGCCTGCAGACTGCGACTGTGGGGTCATGATCACATGCGGCTGCATGGGCATGCTCAGTTCTGTCCTTTGGCTGGCCATCTGAGTGAGGACTGAGGTGGCCACAGCTTCAGCTGCAGAGCGAACGCTGAGGCCATTGCTCGGGGCTGTTGCTGAGCTGTGCTGAATCACAGGGGCTGGTGAACCCGTTGGCTCTGAGCTTTCCTTGGGGCTTTCTGCCAGAAAGGAAGGCAAAAAGCAGAGAACAAATGGTTAGAAAACAGAATGGGAAAACAGGCAGAACTACCTTTTGCCATAATTCTAAGGGAGCCCAAAGGAAAATGAAGCCCATCTTTTTAGGGGGGCAAACTTCCCAGATTCTTGGCTTCTAAGCCATAAATGGGCTAGGAAACTGGAAGCTGTGAGAAGGGAAGCAAGCTAGGCCAAAATTAACCTATCTACCCCAATAAAGCGAATCCCCAACACGTTAATTACAAAGCCTGGCTTCTAGGTCTCTGCGTAGTTTATTACCCCTATTGGAACACTCTTCCTCTTATTCATGTCTTTAAAGGTGATTTAAAATAGATCTCTTTTTAGCTATCCTCTCTTATTAATGCTTACAACATTGCAATCGTATTATTTTATTTATTTATTTATTTATTTATTTATTTTTATTTTAATCGTATTATTTTTAATATTCCTTTAGCATGTAGTTGCATCACAGGTAAACTTGATAAATATCAAGCTACAATCAAATGATGTTATGAATGACCAGTCCTTGGCCAAGGTTCAGTTAACACGACCAACTACAAAGAGGTCTGTCGGACCCTCCTGACTACCAACTAGCTAGGCGTTAACGATTTAACACATCTGAGTTATGCCACTCCACCTAAAGTGACAATAACATTTTATTACTAAACACAAATGTCTGAGCTGCATAAAAAGGTAATCCATGTTGGGACTTCCTGGTTGTCCAGTGGTTAATAATCCACACTCCAAGTGCAGGGGGCCTGGGTTTGATCCTTGGTCGGGGAACTAAGATCCCACGTACCGCAACTAAGCCTGTGTGCCACAGCTACTGAGCCCACATGCTCTAGAGCGCGCATGCTGCAACTAGAGAGCCCACACACCACAACTAGGGAAGCCCCTGCGAGCTCCAACTAGAGAGAAGCCCACATGACACAATGAAGAGCCTGCGTGCTGCAATGAAGACCCAGCGCAGCCAACCCCCCCATCCCAAACAAATAAAAAACCACAGAGGTAACTCCATGCTGCCCAACAGTCAAGGAGTTTCATTAAACATCAGATAGCCTCTCTGGCTATTTAAACAGGGATGTGTAAAATAAGGCCAAATTCCAATAGTTGGCTGTACAAGAGTGAGTCAAAAATTATCCGCACTCCAAACTTCTACTGGTCGCACTGTCTTGTCAGCACTTTCTGTTCAAGGCTACTGTCTCCCCAGTCACTGCTGTGCAGGTGTGAACGTGTCACATCGGTTCATTTGTAACTGTGGTGCGAGCAAAAATGGATGCTGCACTTGTGATCTGTACAAAAGAAGAGCAGCGTGCAGGGATTCACTTTTTGTGGTCTGAGGGTGTGCACATCCACACACTTCTGCCCACACTGCTCACACTCTGCAAAAACTTCGTTCTGAGGTGTTAAAGCATCCTCCCTATAGTCCTGATCTTGCTCCACTGGACTTTCACCTGTTTGGTCCCCTGAAAGCAGCCCTACGAGGACAAAGATTCACTCCTGATGAAGAAGTGAAGACAGTGGTGCATTCCTGGCTCACAGCTCAGCCTAAAACATTTGTTAATGAGGGAATACGAAAACTTGTTGACAGATGGACAAAGTGTATTGAAAGCAAGGAAATTATGTCGAAAAATGATGTATTTGTCTTTTCTAAAAGTTACTTAAATTCTATAGCCAGAGTGAGGATAATTTTTGACTCACCCTTGTATTTTTGACCTCCTGAAAAATGCCTGAGTCTTCTTTCAGGATTCAATTATCTCCTGTGTGAAGCCTTCTTTGCTACGCTCAGGAAATTACCTACTTCACTGTGCTTCCAGAGCATACATTCATTTATTCATTAAATATTTACTGAGTAGTGCCTGTGTGCCAGACACTGGGGTATATAAAAATAAACAGGTGGGACTTCCCTGGGGGTCCAGTGGTTAAGAATCTGCCTTCCAATGCAGGGGACAGGGGTTGGATCCCTGGTCAGGAAACTAAGATCCCACATGCCACGGGGCAGCTAAGCTAGAGCGCTGCAACTACTGAGCCCACACGCCACAACTAGAGAGAAGCCCAGGTGCCGCAACGAAGAGCCCGCATGCTGCAACTAAGACCTGATGTAGCCAAAATAAATAAATAATTTCTTTTTTTTTTAAAACCTCTAGTCATTATTTAAAGTAATAATGATAATAATAATAAACAGCCTCCCTGTCCTCAGGAAGTTCCTAGTCTAGGGGCTCTTTGGGATATCTGTGCTTACCTAACCCACAGGATGAAATGTTTATCTCTTCACAACCCTATCCCTATGAGTCTCTCAGAGATAGGAGAGCCTCTGGTTTGTCTTGTGTCAGGTACCTACCACAATGTCCACACCACACGATAGGAACTAAATACATCTTTGCTGTAACAAATAAGTAATTTCAAAGATGGACTACCTGTCAGAGTTCTTCTAGGGACTGAATAGAAACCGTACTGTATGTAGACTTCATACTGATAAATACTCAGTCCTTGTCCTCCTTAGCCCATCAAAAGGATTTGAAATAGTTGATCACTAAACTTCAAACACTTTCTTATCGTGGCTTACAGGACACCACAGTCAGCTACTCAGCTGGTTTTCCTCCTACCTGCTTGCCTCCTCATTCTGTCTCTCTTGTGGGGGTCCCTTCTCATCTCTCTGACCTCTAAATGCTGGAGTACCCAGGGCTCAGTCCTGGAACTTCTCTTTTTCTACCTATGTGCTCTCTCTTGACAATAACATTTCATCTGGTTTCATGGCTTGAAAAACTATCCATATTCTGCTGACTCCCAAAGCTGTACCTTCAGCCTTTCCTCTGAACTGCAGATCCACACGACCAGCTGCCTGCTCGACAGCCCCACCTGCAAGCCTAAGAGGCTTCCAAATCTGAGCTCCTGATATACCACCCAATCCATTTCTTCCTGTACTTTCCCCTCTCTCAATCAATGGCAACTCTGTTCCTGCAGCTGCTCAGGCCAAAACCTTTGGTACAATTTTTGATTCTTCCTTTTCCTCACATATACTGCCCCATCTGGCCGTCATCAAACCTTGTCACTTCAAAATATATCCTGAATTAAATCCATTCTCGCTACTTTTGCTACTACCATCCGGTCCAAGCTCCATCATCTCTTGCTCATATGACTGCGATAGCCCTCTAAGTGGGCTGTCTGCTTCTGCCCATGCATTCCTCACTCTCTAACACAGTGGTCCTGTTCAAAGAAAGTCAGATCAGTTATGTAACTATTCTGTCGAATATCCTTTAATGATCCCCAAAGCAGAGTTAAAGCTGAGGCCCTCACTATGACCAACAAGGCCCTAAAGGAAAATGTTCCCATTACCTCCCCTACCTCACCTCCAAATCCTCGCAATTCCCCATTCTCTCCAATCCAGCCACACTAGCCTCCTTGGTGTTCCTAGAATGTGCCAGACATGCTCCCACTTTGGCTCTTTGCATTTGCTGTTCCTCCCGCTTGCAGTACTTTTCTCCCATATTAATGCATGGCTAGCTCCCTCACTTCCTTAAGGTCTTCAGTCAAAAGACACCTCAACTAAAACTTCAACCCTGCTGCTAATATTTCATATTCCTCTTTCCTATTTTATTTTTTTCTTCCAAGCATTTACTCTTATCTAACATACTATATATTATAGCTTTTTATCTAGTTTACTGTCTGTCTCACCTACTAAAATATAAGCCCCTCACGGGCAGGGACTTTAATCTATTTGGTTCCCTATTATGTCCTCAGCATGTAAAACAGTGCCTGGCACAGAACAGGCTCAGTCAATATCTGCTTCATGAATGAATGTACCCTGAAGTACACAGTAAAATTAAAATTAAAATTTAAATAGAGATGTTTAAAATTGGTGATGTGGTTATTCTTTTTCTATGGGAACACATCTCTGAAATGATAAAGACAGTTAGTGGAAAAATAACTCAATATATCAAAATTTGATAGCGAACATTTCTATGAATTTGATTTGTAAGGAAAATGATTTATTAGCGTTTATTGTCCATAAGCAAATTATTCACAGTGATTTTAATTTCAGGATTGTGCTTACCCTGCGCATGACCGTGGCCAGCTCTTCCTAGCGCTGTATTATGTGTGCTCAGAGACTGCAAACTGAAACCACCCTCAGCCCATCGGTAGAAAGATGAAACATACTGCCAAATCGCAGTGCTTAACAAACCCTAATGTATCATCTGCTGTTATATCCTCTTGAGGCCAAGACAGTGGCTTTGGAATAAGGAAGAGCTGGATGTGAATCTTGGCTCTGCCACTTCACCAACTGTGTAACTTCAGGTAAGTGACTAATCTGAGTGCAGTTTTCTCGTGTATGAATGGAGGTAATATCTATTTCATGAGAGAACTAGGAAGATGCTTGAGTGCCTCACACAAAGCAGATACCCAATACATAGTGCTACCCTTTCTCTCCAACTATGATAATTAGGATAACTCAAAGAATTTTTTTGGTAGGACTGGTTGTTCCACAAAGGCTGCTCACTCATTAGTCTGGGCCCCCCCCGAACATTCAGAATGGGGTTATAAAATTTTAAACAGCTGAGACCCTCATTACATGCAGTTTACTGACTGACCTTGCTTATTAGGCTGTGCGCCACTCACCTAAATAGCCTTGGGTCTTCTTCTGTAGTGCTGTGACCGGGCAGTCTTTATGAGCTAACAGTAGCTGTTTCAATTGAGCCACCTCATTGCGTAGTAACGTGACTTCATTCTGAGGAGGGAGGGAAGAAAAGAATACGAAGGAAATTCATGCTCCAATATTGAACCCCCAGTGGCTATCCCCAAAGTGAGGACAGAATGCTGCCTGGATCTTGTCCCTCGAACCTGAGAAAAAGCCAGCAAGGCATCAGATAGCCCAGGGCCAACAGAGCCATGAATTCAATGACATGAGCTATTTACAGTGATAGCAGGAATTTTAAATAGAAAAATTACTCCTATTTAGGATAAATATGATTACATAAAAATTAATAATGCATATGTCCTTTGACAAAGAAAGCCTACTTCCAGGAATCTATTTAACAGAGCTATCTACTCAAGTGCATACAATGTACACTGCAGCAATGCTGTTCTGGCAAAAAATTAGAAACAATAAAAAATATCCATACTTATAATATAACCACACTATAGAATGCTACACTGTACAGCTATTTTAAAAAATGAAAATTAGAAAGGAAAAAGCAGAAGTAACAACGGACACTGCAGAAATACAAAAGATCATGAGAGACTACTACAAGCAACTATATGCCAATAAATTGGATAACCTGGAAGAAATGGATACATTCTTAGAATTAAGTACAATCTTCCAAGACTGAACCAGGAAGAAACAGAAAATATGAGCAGACCAATCACAAACACTGAAATTGAGACCGTGATTAAAAATCTCCCAACAGGGCTTCCTAGGTGGCGCAGTGGTTGAGAATCTGCCTGCCAATGCAGGGGACACGGGTTCGATCCCTGCTCCAGGAAGATCCCACATGCCGCGGAGCCACTAAGTCCGTGCACCACAACTATGGAGCCTGTGCCTTAGAGCCCGTGAGCCACAACTATTGAGCCCATGTGCTGCAACTACTGAAGCCCACGAGCCTAGAGCCTGTGCTCCGCAACAAGAGAAGCCACGGCAATGAGCCGCCCGCGCACCACAACGAAGAGTAGCCCCCACTCACCGCAACTAAAAAGAAAGCCCACGCACAGCAAAAGAGACCCAACACAGCCAATAAAATAAATACATAAATTTATTAAAAAAAAAAAAATCTCCTAACAAACAAAAGCCCAGGGCCAGATGGCTTCACAGGCAAATTCTATCAAACATTTACAGAAGAGCTAACACCTATCCTCCTCAAACTCTTCCAAAATATAGCAGAAGGAGGAACACTCCCAAACTCATTCTACGAGGCCACCATCACCCTGATACCAAAGCCAGAAAAAGATGTCACAAAAAAAGAAAATTACAGGCCAATGTCACTGATGAATATAGATACAAAAATCCTCAACAAAATACTAGCTAACAGAATCCAACAGCACATTAAAAAGATCATACACCATGATCAAGTGGGGTTTATCCCTGGAATGCAAGGATTCTTCAATATATGCAAATCAATCAATGTGATACATCATATCAACAAACAAGGATAAAAACCATATGATCATTTCAATAGATGCAGAATAAGCTTTTGACAAAGTTCAACATCCATTTTATGATAAAAACTCTCCAGCAAGTGGGCATAGAAGGAAGTTACCTCAACATGATAAAAGTCATATATGAGAAACCAACAGCCAACATCATTCTAAATGGTGAAAAACTGAATGCATTCCCTCTAAAGACAGGAAGAAGACAAGGATGCCCATTCTCACCACTATTATTCAACATAGTTTCGGAAATTTTAGCCACAGCAATCAGAGAAGGCAATGAAATAAAAGGAATCCAAATTGGAAAAGAAGAAGTAAAATTGTCACTCTTTGCAGATGATATGGTATTATACATAGAAAACCCTAAAGATTCTACCAGAAAACTGCTAGCACTAATCAATGAATTTAGTAAAGTAGCAGGATACAAAATTAATGCACAGAAATCTCTTGCATTCCTATACACTAACAACCAAAGAGCAGAAAGAGAAATTAAGGAAACACTCCCATTCACCATCGCAACAAAGAGTATAAAATACCTAGGAATAAAGCTGCCTAGGGAGGCAAAAAACCTGTACGCAGAAAACTATAAGACACTGATGAAAGAAATCAAAGATGATACAAACAGATGGAGGGACATACCATGTTCCTGGATTGGAAGAATCAACATTGTGAAAATGACTATCCTACCCAAAGCAATTTACAGACTCAACGCAATCCCTATCAAATTACCAATGGCATTTTTCACAGAATTAGAACAAGAAATTTTACAATTTGTATGGAAATGCAAAAGACCCCAAATAGCCAAAGCAATCTTGAGAAGGAAAGATGGAGCTGGAGGAATCAGGCTCCCTGACTTCAAACTATACTACAGCACTACAGTGATCAAGACAGTATGGTACTGGCACAAAAAACAGAAATATAGATCAATGGAACACAATAGGGAGCCCAGAGATAAATCCACGCACATATGGGCACCTTATCTTTGACAAAGGAAGCAAGAATATAAAATGGAAAAAAGACAGCCTCTTCAATAAGTGGTGCTGGGAAAACTGGACAGCAACATGTAAAAGAATGACATTAGAACACTTCCTAACACCATACACAAAAATAAACTCAAAATGGATTAAAGACCTAAATGTAAGGCCAGACACTATAAAACTCTTAGAGGAAAACATAGGCAGAACACTCTATGACATAAATCAAAGCGGGATCCTTTTTGACCCACCTCCTAGAATCATGGAAATAAAATCAAAAATAAACAAATGGGACCTCATGAAACTTAAAAGCTTTTGCACAGCGAAAGAAACCATAAACAAGACTAGAAGACAACCCTCAGAATGGGAAAAAATACTTGCCAATGAAGCAACAGACAAGGGATTAATCACCAAAATATACAAGCAGCTCATGCAGCTTAATACCAAAAAAAGCAAATAACCCAATCCACAAATGGGCAGAAGACCTAAATAGACATTTCTCCAAAGAAGATGTGCAGATGGCTAACAAACACATGGAAAGATGCTCAACATCACTAATGATTAGAGAAATGCAAGTCAAAGCCACAGTGAGGTATCACCTCACACCAGTCAGAATGGCCATCATCAAAAAAACTAAAAACAATAAATGCTGGAGAGGGTGTGGAGAAAAGGGAACCCTCCTGCACTGCTGGTGGGAATGTAACTTGGTACAGCCACTACGGAAAATAGTTTGGAGGTTCCTTAAAAAACTAAATATGGAACTACCATATGACCCAGCAATCCCACTACTGGGTATATACCCAGAGAAAACCATAATCCAAAAAGAAACATGTACCGTAATGTTCATTGCAGCACTGTTTACAATAGCCAGGACGTGGAAGTAACCTAAATGCCCATCAACAGATGAATGGATAAAGAAGATGTGGCACATATATACAATGGAATATTAGCCATAAAAAAGAATGAAATTGAATTATTTGTAATGAGGTGGATAGACCTAGAGTCGGTCATACGGAGCAAAGTCAGAAAGAGAAAAACAAATACCGTATGCTAACTCATATATATGGAATCTAAAAAAAAAAAAAAAAAAGGTACTGATGAACCCAGTGACAGGGCAAAAATAAAGATGCAGATGTAGAGAACGGACTTGAGGACACAGGGTGGGGGTGGGGGGACAATGGGGAAGCTGGGACAAAGTGAGAGAGTAGCTTTGACATATACACACCACCAAATGTAAAACAGATAGCTCATGGGAAGTTCCTGCATAACATAAGGAGACAAACTCGATGATGGGTGATGACTTAGAGGGCCAGGATAGGGAGGGTGGGAGGGAGTTGCGGGAGGGTGGGGATATGTGTATAAATACAGCTGATTCATTTTGGTGTATCTCAAAAATTGACACAGCAGTGTAAAGCAATTATATTCCAATAAAGAGCTTAAATTAAAAAAATAAAGTACAGGAAGAAAAGATGAAAAAAAAAATGAGGTAGGTCCTCTGTACACATGGCTAGATCTCCAGGAGATAACTGTTTTATGTTAAAATAGAAACACAGTCCCTCCCTGACTCCCCGACAAAAGCTATAAATGAAAAAAAAAATTAGAAATACATATATGTCTGATAGGTACACATCAAACTTATCTATGAGGAAGAGAATGAGACTGCAAAAGACATATTGAAGAGAGACTTTATTTTTAATCTATACCGCTGTGTATATGTATGTGTATATTATATATGTGTTATATAAATACATTACCTTTATAATGAAATATTTTAATAAATAATCAGAAGGGAAAATAATATTCAAGAAAATATCTGGATTATAACTACTATTTGTATTTGTGTGGCTTTTTCTTTCTTTTATCAAGCTGTATTTTCTGGGCAAATACTTTCTTTTTGAGTGTTCCACTACCCCTGTCAGATTCTACTGATGACTTAAAAGAGCACCCTGGGGCACTTTATTTAATTCCCTTCATCCAAATTGGCCTATGGATGACTCATTCTAGTAGCAGATTTGGGAGTAGATGGTCCTTTCCAGTCCCCAGGGAAAAGAACTTTCAACTCTGACTGTTGAGACATTCTTTCTGCATTCTCCCTGGCATATACTCTGGATCTGTCTTAATTTAAAGAATTATCATCTTCTATTATATTGTCTCACTTTTTCATGATTCAATCTCACTTTCCAGATTCAACAATCCCACTTTCCAGATTCAACAATCCCAATAATCACCCAGGACCCACTCACACTCAGCTGAATGTTCTGAGAAGTGAGTTCCTCAGCCTTCTTCTCTAGGGAGGACACCCACAGCTTCCGCTTTTGACGGCAGCGGGAGGCTGCAGCCCGGTTGCGCTCCAGAAAGCGTTGCCGCCGCTCATCTGGATCTTCATCCACTGTGCGCCGACGTCGCCCTCCAGTACTAGGAGTGGGTTGAGCTGGTGAAACCTGTTGCCCAGAAGGAAGGGGAGTTATTTGAAGGGAATGTCAGTCCTTTCCAAATTAAACCTGACAAAAGGTCTGGCAAAGATCTGGTAAAAGGATGTACCAGTCTCTGTAACCACAGCAAGTCTCATCACTATGTCCCTTAGCTTCTCTTTTGTAGTAGTTCCTCATCCTGCCTCTTATTTCCTTTCAGTCTTCTCAGTTCCATACTTAGACAAACCACAGTTCAGTTGGAAACTCTGATTATTTCTGAGACAGACAAAAATGAAACTAGGATCACTTTTTGTTTCTTAACAGGAAATCTTGTAGGCAGGGAAATTATAATCAGGGGAGGTATCAGGGGAACTTTTAGGGAGACTATGGAATAAAAAATTGGAGAAGCACTGATTTGGTCAAGCATCATATACAAATAACTGCATGCTACAAGTTTCAGAAAAGGAGAAAAGATTTTACTATCAGTGAGATATGAGCTATCATGGAGATACATGAATTAGTATATCCTTTTTTTTTTTTTTTTTTTTTTCCTTTCCGGCTGCGCTGCACGCTTCCAGGATCTCAATTCCCTGACCAAGGATTAAACCCAGCCCACAGCAGTGAAAGCCCAGAATCCTAACCACTAGGCTACCAGGGAACTCCCAGTATATTCTTTTTATTTACAATCAGTTATTAATCATTCTTAGCAATATCCCCACTTCCTGCCTTGTTTGTTCTGTTTTGTTTTTTTTTAAATTTATTTATTTTATTTTATTATTTATTTATTTATTGGCTATGTTGGGTCTTCGTTGCTGCACACAGGCTTTCTCTAGCTGCTGTGAGTGGGGGCTACTCTTCATTGTGGTGCACGGGCTTCTCATTGTAGTGGCTTCTCTTGTTGCAGAGCACGGGCCCTAGGTGCGTGGGCTTCAATAGTTGCGGCACATGGGCGCAATAGTTGTGGCTCACGGGCTCTAGAGCACAGGCTCAATAGTTGTGGTGCACAGGCTTAGCTGCTCCGCGGCATGTGGAATCTTCCCTGAGCAGGGCTCGAACCTGTGTCCCCTGCATTGGCAGGCGGATTCTTTACCACTGCGCCACCTAGGAAGTCCTGTTCTGTTTGTTTTTAAAGAGAAAAACATTTTTAAATCCCTTTACAAATTGGTGATTTAAGACCGTCTTTTTTTTTTTTTTTAAACTTTAGGCTGATGTCTCTTGTCTCTAAACACTTTTGAATCATCTGCCTTTTCTGTTAGATGGTATTTATTCAAAGAAGATAGACCAATTTTATAATAATGGCCAAAATTAAGATACAGAAAGGTCAACCATCTGTATAAAAGAAACTATGTAATGTAAAACAACGCCAAAAATAAATTCTTCCTGAATCTGTTGCTATTAGAGAACATCTATATTGGTAGTTCCCAAATGCCAGAGCTCACATCAGTTGCATGAGAATAAACATAAGCTTAAAAGAAAATAGAATCTTATTCTACTTCAGGCGCCACTGAACCACGTTCTCCACTAATACAGACAATGAAGAGATCATTTTATTTATTCAGATTAATATTCTCTCTCCCAAAAGAAAAAAGGTGGAGAGGAAATTTCAAACTCATTTTAACGAGCTACAGGCCTTGGGGTCATTGCTTCTCACTGTACTAAGGGAAGTTTACACAAATTCTCCTGTGATTTTCAATTTGCTTTGTCCTGAGCTCACTGGAGCGCCTGTAAAGATTTCTACTTGAGGAGAATGGGGAAAGGGAAATGATGGGTTCCTATTCTCTCTCATAGGCAACTCAATAATACATGCAGGGAATGGAGGTAAAAGAACAGGCGAAGAGAAAGGCAGGAAGAATAAGAAGGAAAGGAATTAGTGGTAACTAAAAAATAAGTCATTTCCTCAAGAGGGGAAGCAGCACAACTTGGGCAAGGGGGCTACTGCTTCACCATTTCCAGAAGGGACTGGCATCAGAATGGGTTACAGGAAGGTGAGCAGGCTTAGCTTCCAACAAGAAAACTCCAATGGAAGCTTTTGTTGTTGGCCAAGATTTAAGGCAGCATACGGTCATTAAATGCTAGGATATGTGGTGGTAACTGATGAAGCAGCTGGTGACATCAAGAAAAGGGGATGGGCAAAAGATGTAACTCTAGAAATTGACCTCAGGCTGTTGTCACCTAACCAGTATAGACAATATGAAAACTGAGGCCTATTCAGTTTTCAAAGAAACTCACTAAAACTGAAGCCTCCTTGAAAAAAAAAAAGGGGTGGCTTCTAAATGGGATTCCTGGACTTCCTAGGTGGCGTAGTGGTTAAGAATCCTCTTGCCAATGCAGGGGACACGGGTTCAAGCCCTGCTCTGGGAAGATCTCACATGCCACGGAGCAACTAAGCCCGTGTGCCACAACTATTGAGCCCATGTGCCGCAACTACTGAACCCCACACACCTATAGCCTGTGCTCCGCAACAAGAGAAGCCACTACAATGAGGAGCCCATGCACCACAATGAAGAGCAGTCCCCGCCCGCATCAACTAGAGAAAGCCCGTGTGCAGCAATGAAGACCCAATGCAGCCAATAAATTAATTAATTAATTAATTAAAAAAAATAAAAATAAAAAAAATAAATGGGATTCCTCTAGCTTTTTTAAGACTTCAGTTTCTCCTGATAAAAAGAGATTAAGTTGATAAGGAAAAAGTGTTTTTTTTTGGTTGTGTATTTGTTTACTCAGCCATCCTAATACTGTGATATCAGATTTTATTAATACATTGTTATTATCTGATTTTTGCTATAAAATCTCAGGTAAGTTTTTTTTTGGGGGGGGGAGGGGTAAGACTTAAGATAGGAGAAACTAGGGGAGCCTCCTTTGGTGTACAAAGTGGTCTGAAGTGAGGTTCTGTCACATTTTAGAGGGTTCTGCAGATATAGCATTCACGTATAGAAATAACCAAAAAGCAGAAAACAAAAATTAGGACCGCCTCTATGACAGTTCTGCATTATCCAGTCTGTATGCATTTAGGATAACACAAGGACGGACAAAGAATAGTGCATTTTGCTACTGTCAAACTGTCAACAAGAACCAAAGTGCAGATAGATGCCCAGAACGCTGAAATCCATTCTTCTTTCATTTTCCTGCTCCTTGAAAAACAGATATGACTTAAAGAGTAATGGTGACACAGCTGGTTCCCCCATCCAAGGGTTTAACTGACCTGTGGCTGGGCAGGGGATGGGGCGTCAGGGTGCTGGATGAGGATCTGACTTTGCTCTGGACGGGCTGTCACCATGGTGCTGGCAGTCCCCACTACCATTCCACAACCACCATTGATTGAGGAGACTTGGTGGGTTAGTGTAGCTTTTAGTCTCTGTGGGAAAAGATAAGAAAAAATAGCTTGTCAACGGTGAGATTCTATCAAGGGTGAGATGAGTGGGCTTAGATTTTATTACTGATGTTACGGACAACTAAAATTCCCACACTGATTTTCCCTTAACAGAGGGATTAAAAGAAAATGACGGGGAGAGAATGTGTACACGGATCCCTAAAATACCTACTCTGTTCCTTCACTATTATCCTGGGCACAGTTGGAGGGTGGGGGTTGAAGCAATAGAGTCCAGATGAAAGCTCTCTCCTGGAACCTGGCCAGGGGCTGGTTACACAGTTATTCACCTCTTGGCCAGCTCTCTTGCCCACTCATCCACCCTCCATCTGTCACCCTGGAACTGAAACAGCAAGAGTTCCACTCCAAATAATCTGTGCTGCTTCTTTTCACTGCCATGGCCTATGTACCAGGCTCTAAAGGTAGAAGAGAGGAGATAGGAGTCATGAATAAAGATCTTTTCTTCTCCAGATCCCACAACTGGGTGGGTCTTAAGCTCTGCAAACCCCAGAAGATACCACTTCTTTCAGAAAGGCCGGCATTGCCCCAGGACGGAACGTACTCACCATCTTGGCTTCTGATGGCACAGGGTGGCCAGAGGGAGAAATGGAACCACTGCTGTTAACTGGTGGGCCAGGGATACCAGGAATGTTGGGCACCATAGACACAGGTCTCGCCAGCTGGATCAAGAGAAGGAAGAAAAACCAGAAGGGAACATAATGCTATTAGTGGGGCAACAGCTTCCCCAAATGAAGTGCTTTTGAGATTGGCATGTTAGGGCCTGTTCTATGCACCCTGCCCGTGGGGCATGCAGAAACAGCCTGGGAAATACCATCCCCCATGGAGCACTACAGGATAGGGGATCTATTCCTTCAGTGCCATGACAATTTCTATGGGAAATGCTTAACTATATCTTGAAAGTGGTGGGCAATTTGTGAGGTACTTAGTGCCAAGTGGAATCAAACAACCAGCAGGCTAGCAAGATCAATTCCTAGACCAGGGGCCAACCGTCCAGATGAGCCTTTGTCTAGTGTTCCATAGTGCTGGATTGGCAGAGATTGGTGAAGAGTAAGGGCAGGCTGCCATGCTCAACTAACACAGACCAGAGCCCACGTTTCCCTGGGGTTCATGTGTGTTTTTGAGCATTCAGGTGGAAGGGAGGAGTTGGTGTGTTGGTAGGGTTGGCTGCCCCAACCACACAGCTCACCGATATAACAGAAGGCATCTGTACCGGAGGCCCTGGCAGCACAGGCATGGTCTGTCCGTTAGCAAGATGCATGACGAGAGGGAGGGAGCCAGTGGGAGACCTAGAGGAGATATGAAGAGAAATGCTCATAAAACAGACCCTTTTGCCAATGATCCTCCCCCAATAATTACAGATTTCCCAGTCTTTTCTAGTTATGGTAGCACTGTAAAATCTGGACATCCTCATGAACGTGGATAAAGCAGGGAATGCTGCTTACCTTACCTTATAGATGGAGAGAAACGGCAAGATCTTTATATCTTGCAAATTAAGCAAACACCACTGAATTCAAGTGGGTAGGGAGCTAATCCTCTTTAAGAGTTCAGAACAATGAAATAAACACCCCTACCACTGGCATGTATAAATTTTGTCTTGCCTTAGGCAAGGAATACTTCGCCCAAAGTTGCCATTTTGCAAAGCTGAATTATGTCATATGATAGCCAAATCTGAATAGGTTCTTCCTGTTCCTTTCCATGTTTTGCTCTACTCAAAGAAAGAAGCCATCCCTTTGTATTTTTCTTAGTGGGTCTAGAGAACAATAAACATTAAGAGGCTGAAGCCTGACAACTTCTTAACCCATGGGTACCTGGGGACAGGATCTTAAGTCATCCTATTAAGAAATCTGTATGGGCCATGCTGGGAATGAAGACAAACAGACAAACAAAATAAGGAATAGCAAAGACCAAGAACCTTAACTGTGACTGAGGGGAACAATCAGACTTATAAAAGATGACTTAATGGGTTTCAGCCCCTCATTCAGTAATGCCTCCATAAACATCCATATGATTGAGGCCAAGAACGAAACACATACTTCTCTGTGTGACCTCCGCTGTTATGATGAACTTCCTAAAGTTCTAAGGATTCTTCTTTTAGATCGAAGAAGTATTAAACCTCCAAATTAAGGAAGTGCACCCCTAAATAAATTCTTGCTTGTCTACTAAAAAAGTAGAGAAGATTCTGTTTACAGGATGAAAAATTTATTTTGAGAGATAATCTCAGTGACTTGCTTTCCTTGAGTATTCAGAAAGTCTCTATTTTATCAAATAATTTCACGCAGAGGAAAGAGATTCAGGCTTCATTGTTTCTCCCTGCTCTCTTTACTTACCCCAGTTGCCTGTTGGATGGTGGAGCCTGTGTGATGACGGAGGTTGGGGATGGAAGGGTTGGGTGAAGTGGATCATAGCCCAAGTGGAGAGGCAGAGAGCCCGGGCGTACGATGGTAGGTGTGGGGGTAGAGATCACAACAGGCTTTGCGGCAACATCCTGGGGAGAAGACACCAACAGATCATAAAATGCTTTAAGGGACAGCTTATAGGGAAATACATAGCTGGTAAAATCTAGTATAAATTTACTGGAAAGAGCATTCGGGCTACTCATGTAAATCATGACCTGATTCCATCACGATCATGGACCCACACCTCACTCACCCATTCGGTAGGAATGCTGAGTTAAGACCTTTTAGCTACCTCCCTTTCAGGGATGTTGGCTATATGAGTGAGATGACAATTGGAAGATCACTTGAAATCTCTGTAGAAGCCCTATAGTACCATATAAATGCTAAGGAGTGTTGTAATTTTTCTTTGGGTGGGTGGCGGGGGGGGGGGGGGGGGGCACGCCATACAGCATGTGGGATCTTAAGTTCCCTGACCAGGGAACAAACCCACACCCGCTGCAGTGGAAGCATGGAGTCTTAACCATTGCACCACCTGGCAAGTCCCAGGAATGTTATAATTTTTCATGATCTAGCTACTCTCATTCCAAGCTTGATGCACAAGTGTCCATTGATCTCTAATGGGAAAAGACAGGTATAAGACTGATGATAAGGCAACCCAATATCTCCTATAGACCCCTTAAAAAAAGGGCTAAAGAAGTTTGAATAATGATCATATTGTGATAAAACAAACTGCTTCCCACTATTAACTTGTTAGGACCTTAGACTGCCAGTGGCCACAGCGGCCCTGAAAACATCTCTAAACAGCCACTAGGCCCTGGATGCTGATGAAAAAGTGTGTGTGGGGGGGACAGTTGTAATGTTTATGGAGGGGGTAGTTTTGAGATGATAGCAAACCAATTTTGAAGGGAGGTAAGGTAGATGAGGTACAGATGCTCTATCCACAGTGAATATTGAAATTAATAACCACTAGTAGCACAGTAAAGACTGGAAGGAGGCATGAGGGGGCTTGAGGTTCTGACAATATTAACAAGGTGTTGGTTAGATAAGCTGTAAACTTTGTGAAAATTCAGTAAGCTTTATTCTTACAATTTATGTGCTTTTCTGTACGTGTGCTATATTTCAATAAATTTATAAAAAATAATACTTCACAAAAAGTTTCCTTTAAAAAACATAATTATCAGAATCCTTATAGATATTCCCTTTGAATCACTAGAAAACTTCCCTTTGGGAAGATTTTTTTTTGTTTAATATTCAATTGTTTAATATTCAATTTATGAATTCTGTGATTTTTCTTTTCCACTTATTAACTGAAGTAGTACAATATACATATAGTAAAGTACATCAATGTAAAAGGATAAAATAAAACTAAATGATTTTTTACATACATAAAAGCAAAACAAAGCCCATTTTTAGCACCCCAGAATGTTCTCCCGTGTCCCTTCCTAATCCATACCTTCCCTCAAGAGGTAAACACTATTTCGAGTTCTATCATCATCAAATAGTTTTACCCCTTCTTTACTTTTTTTTTTTTGGTGGCCACATTGCATGTGGGATCTCAGTTCCCTGACCAGGGCTCGAACCTGTGCCCTCTGCATTGGGAGTGTGGAGTCTTAACCGCTGGACCACCAGGAAAGTCCCAGTTTTGCTTCTTTTTGAACCTGATGTAAATGGCTTCATCTGGTATGTACTTTTGCATCTGAAATTTGTTGTCGTTGTTCAATATAATATCCGTAAGCTTCATACACACTGCTGTGTATATCATTAGCCCATTCTTTTTTAATGCCACGTGGTATTCCATTTTAGAAGTATACCACCATTTATTCATTCTCTTATTGATGGACATTTGGACTGCTTCCAGTTTTTTGTCTATTACGAACACAACTGCTATGAACATTCTCATATACTTCTTTTGGTGGACGTGTGCACTAATTTCTCTTCCATTCAGACTTAGAAGTGGAGTTGCTGGATCAGAGAACAGGTGTAATTTATATAAATCTTCTAAACAATTAACATTTATTTAAATATAATCAATCCTCCTGCATCACACAAAATTTATACAACTAACACGTCAAAACGTCAACTATCAATTAACATTTGAGAAGACTCTTGGTAGAGTTTTACCTTTTCCTTTAGTGGTGGGGAGCAGGGGCTAGAGGCAGGACTGTCAGGTGGGGATGAGTCTACCTCCACTGGCTCTTCTTCTTTGATTTTGATGTCTGGTGTAGAAGGCAGAGACATGTCAAGGGGCCCAGAAGCAGCCTGTTAAAAGAGAGAAATGAGCGTAGTTCAACCCCATGATCCCCTTCAGGTTAAATCTGTATCTTCCCAATTAAAAGATGAGGGAATACACTTGTAAGAAGTTCAGTCCTTGCTCAAAGCACCAAACTGAAAGTCAAAGAAATGTGGAGCCCAGGTTTTATGTACAGCTTTGGCCAAATCCTTTAACTTCTCAGGGCTTCTGTTTCCCAACTATAATACAAAGCTGTATCTGCCTCCCCATGGGTGAATACTTATATAAAGATTCCGCAGGGGGAAAAAAAAACTTAATAAAAAAAGATACCATTTATCCATGCAAATACAATGATTATATTACTTTTCAGGAAAGTACAATGATTCCTGAATCTAGTGCCTTCCTATTCCCAACCAGCTCTGTTGGCTACTAGAGAGCTATGAACAATTTTTCTGCCAATCAGAATGACTGGATTACCCAATTATTATTTTTTAAAATTTATCTATTTATTTATTTAATTGGCTGCATTGGGTCTTTGTTGCTGCATGCAGGCTTTCTGTAGTTGCAGCAAGTGGGGGCTACTCTGTTGCGTTGTGTGGGCTTCTCATTGCAGTGGCTTCTCTTATTGCAGAGCACCGGCTCTAGGCACACAGGCTTCAATAGTTGTGGCACATGGGCTCAGTACTTACGGCTCAGGCTCAGTAGTTGTGGCACATGGGCTTAGTCTTAGTTGCTCCAAGGCATGTGGGATCTTCCTGTGCCAGGGATCAAACCCATGTCCCCTGCATTGGCAGGCAGATTCTTTTTTTTTTTTAAATAAATTTATTTTTTTATTGGCTGTGTGGGGTCTTCGTTTCTACACATGGGCTTTCTCTAGTTGTGGAGAGTGGGAGCTACTCTTTGTTGTGGTGCGCAGGCTCCTCATTGCAGTGGCTTCTCTTGTTGCAGAGCACTGGCTCGAGGCACGTGGGCTTCAGTAGTTGTGGCAAATGGGCTCAACAGTTGTGGCACATGGGCTCAATAGCTGTGGTGCATGGGCTTAGGTTGCTCCATGGCATGTGGGATCTCCCTGAAGCAGGGATCGAACTCGTGTCCCCTGCATTGGCAGGCAGATTTTTAACCACTGCACCACCAGGGAAGTCCCGGATTACCCAATTATCAAAACCAAACAAAATCAAATTGGCTATTAAAGTACTGTCAACAAGAGAGGAAATATCTTTTCTGGGGAACTCCCCATGCTTGATGGTATTCTCACCCCAAAATCTGGTGTTAGAGGCTAAAAGTTAGGAAGATAGGGTTTTGGAGTAACAAAGAAAAGCTCATCATTTGATCAGTGAAAGCAATTAGAACTTGGTCCTATGAGCAGGACTGGAGAAAACCAGAAGGAAAAGAGTACTCTTCTGGCAGTGGTGCAATCACCTCACAGAACTGTGGAGCCATGAGTGGCTTTGAAGAGAACAATAAGCCATCTGAGATGACCCTGATACTGTGAAACAATAGGAGAGCTGGCACTGCAGTTCAGTTTCATGACAAAGTGGACCCTTTGTTCTATTCTGCCCATATTCTAGGCTTCTTGGTGAAAGAGAAGCTTGTTTTTAATTTATTCCTTGCTATCTTAATCACTAGAAATCTTGGTATTTGAGCAAACTGAAGATAACCTGGTGTCTACTACATTAGAGAAGGTGGTAATGGTTCTTTCTCTCCAATCTGATGAGGATGAGAAACAGCAAAGATGGTTCCATTTCTGCCCTCATTTTTTCTACATTTTTCTACATAGGTGTCAGATCCAATTGGGCTAATTCTCAGATCCCTGAATTCAGAGGGTGGTGGGAAGGAGAGGCCTCTAAATAAATACAATCACAAGTTTAAAATCTCCTAGAAAAGCTGTGGTTCAAAAAAGTTTTGGGCTCATTAAACACTCCTGAAGACAATTTTCCACTGAGCTGGTACTTCTCATTAAGGAGAGGTGAAGGCCACCCCTGACCAAGCAGGGAGAAACACCGAGAGATGCCCAATGAATTAAGGCCTGACTAACTATGAATGGACTCCTGTGTCAATTGAGCTAAAAATGGCAGTGGAAAAGATGTGGCGCCTTTAAAAGGAGGTAAATTTTCTTGAATTTGCCTATAATGAGTTTGGTTTAAAACCCTTTACATCCTGGTGGAAACAATTTGACTGATTTCTTTGTTTGGGGGGAGGGAGAAATGACAGGCAGAATGAGGTAGGGAAACTGTAAAACAAAATTATACCATAGAGTGAACTTCCCTGGTGGTCCAGTGGGTAAGACTCTGTGCTCCCAATGCAGGGGGACTGGGTTCGATCCCTGGTCGGGGAACTACATCTGCATGCGTGCTGCAACTAAGACCCAGTGCAGCCTAAATAAATAAATAAATATTTAAAAAAATTATACCACATAGGCTGAAGCAACTGATTGATGAGGGACCTGCGTCTCTGAAGAAAAAAAATGACGAACAGAGTGTGACTAGTTCTGCTGTGTGAAAGGAGAACTACAAGTATACGTCACTGAGTTTCCCCACTTTCTTTTAGTTTGCAGGAGACAGCATGAAATGAAGAACACAGAATGCTATGGAACTTGGAAAGACCCCCACTGATAATAACACTTCATTCTTTTAATTTAAAATGGATGAAAAAAAAACATGGATGGAAAAATCGTGCACAAAACTCTCTCCATTTACCTGCTATCTCCCTTTCAGAAGGAAAGAGCTCCCCCTGGAAATTCTTTCTTGTCTCGGCTTGCCTATATTCTGATGGGGTTCCATGCCTCACTGAACCATGCAATTATGGGAGGTACATGTGTTAATGTATATATTGAGATACAGATATTGGAATTTTTTCTGAATTATTATGGAACACAGAATCTGATTTTATGTAGTGACTAATAACTCAGAATTCTAATTCTAAAGTAGAGTAAACTTTGACCTTTCCAATTTCCTTTTCCCCCAAAACTCCTTATTCTATGGGAATTATTTTTCTTTGACTCTGCTTCTTGAACTATTTCCTCTGATCTTCCAAACTAAAGGGTTCTCTAGGGTTCTTAAATATAAAGGTTAAAATCAGAATCACAGCACCCAAGAATCCAAAGTGATTCCAATATTTTAATCCTGTCTACAATATCTATACTAAGTGGCCTACATATAATTGAACACCCTTTGTGATAGCTTCCTATCCTGGTCCTATTTCTACCTCTGGGCCACACAGAATATTAAGCTTAACCCCTCTTTTACATGAAAGCTCTTCAACTAGCAATATCTGAAGACTGCTGTTTTATTTCAATAAAATTTCTTTTCCAAGCAAAATGTTCTCAGTTTCTTTAAATGTTCCCAAAGTGACCTAATTTCCAGGTCTTTCACCATCCTGGTTGATCTCCTTTGAAAGGTTTTAAGAACATCCTTCCTTAAGCTTAATGTCTTGAATATTACTAGAGAGCTACTTGAAGGTAAGAGTCATATATACTGAAACAAAGAAGAGTTGAGATTCAATAAATGTTTATTGACTGGCTGATTGAATAAAATAGTCCAGCTGAGAAGTCTGATTCACTCAGAAAAGAGTGCCAATCTTTTTTAAGATTGGCAAAAAAAGATGCGAGCTAATAAAATCTTTATAATTTATAATCTTTTTTAACATCTTCAACATACTCAGAACAAAAATAATTAAAAAAATAATTACTGAACAGTGCTCCACTGGAAGGGCAAGGCTGATTTTTGATGAAGATCCAATACTTGTGCTAATCCATCATCTGGACCCTGTAAAGACCTGAATGGCTGACGAGGACTAGTGAGTACTATCTGGTTCTATAGAACTAAGCTCATAATTTTGTGCTTTAACCAATTAAGCAAATTATCCCAGAGCACAATGAAAGTTGCCTAGATCTGAACACTACCAGTTTTTCAGCAAAAGTCCCGCCTCTTGCCTTTTTTTCATCCTCATCTGCAGCTTTCTTGAATTCATGTTCAAAGGAGCTAGCTAGTTCATTGAAGAGCCCCACCTCTTCACAGTTCTTCAGGAATCTAGTCGGAGTAGGAGTTTGATCTGTAGATATGGAAAGAAAAGGAACCTCTATTTTAGTTTTGACCTGAAATTAAAACTTGAGAGCACACAGAGAACACATTTTTACTCTTCTATTTGGGGAGAATCTCTTTGGGCAAATTTGCCTTAATGAAGCTCTAGTAAGTAAAGACTGGTGTTAGGCCACCAGAGGGTGTCTGTGCTGTGTTGCCTCAAGGCCAGCAGAGGGAAGACAGAACAATATTTTGTTGTGTGACTATCTATGTAACTACCTTTTTCCCAGAGGCTGTTTCAGCTCCCTCACCCCCAAGCAAAACAAAACCACCCACTCAGGTAGAGTCTGTGAAACCTCCAGATTGGAAAATCAAGTACAGTTAAGTGACATTTTCTCTTTACACTTAACTTCCTGCTAGGTCTGAAGTGAGTAGGTATAAGCAGATGGACATTAAAATCTGATGAGGAGGGACTTCCCTGGTGGCACAGTGGTTAAGAATCCGCCTGCCAATGCAGGAGACATGGGTTTAATCCCTGGTCTGGGAAGATCCCACATGCCACAGAGCAACTAAACCCTTGTGCCACAACTATTAAGCCTGCGCTCTAGACCCCACGAGCCACAACTACTGAAGCCCGCGTGCCTAGAGCCCGTGCTCCACAACAAGAGAGGCCACTGCAATGAGAAGCCCACACACGGCAATGAAGAGTCACCCCTGCTTGATGCAACTAGAGAAAGCCTGCCTGCAGCAACAAAGACCCAAAGCAGCCAATAAATAAATAAATAAATAAATAAATAAATAAATAAATAAATAAAATAAAATTTAAAAAATCTGATGAGGAGAAGAAACTGAGGATCAGATGTTGAGTTTACTTGCTAAAGCTACCAAGTAAGAAATGGTGTCTTGTCTTTCAGTTGTCACTGAGGTAAGGGTCTGTTACCTTCTGAAGGCATTCCAGGCAAATGTAGGGACTGGAGAACAAGACAGCAAGATCATGAGCTAGAAAAGGAAACTGCAAACAATAGAGCTCATTTCACAGAGACTTGGGCCCGAGAGCAAATTCCGGAAACCAGGATATTTGGATTTAGATTTGCCAGCCAAAATATCCTCTCAGAAGCTGCACAAATCTTTCCGCGGCACAGTGCCCCTGCCCTTGGGAAGAGGAAGGTTCTTGGTAGCCCATGAGCACTTTTCAAGAGACCTGAATTTTAGATTTGAGGTTTTCTCTCCCCACCCCGTTTTTCTAGTTTTTCTCTCTTAGGTTGGTTGAATCTTTCTTGTTCCCTGCTCCTAACTCTATTATGATGGTTTTCCTTGACATGCTAATCACCCCAGGGATTCATCTCATACTCCAAACCACTAAATTGAACGATAGGGACAGAACAATGTTTAAACGATATTTTCAGGAGGGAGACCTGGGCTAAAATCGGTCCTTCGAGCATGATCAATTGGGAATAGCCAGTGGGATTTTCCATGGAAACAACATAATTTATTTTTATTTAAACAAAACTTCTTCTGAATCAGAGTGTTTGGAAAAATTACCACTACCTCCCAAAATAGTTTTAAAAGGTTCTCTGGCAGCTTTGGTTGGCCAACGATAAAGCCACTTTCCCTCCATCCCCGGGTGAGTGGAGGTAATATTCCCTTATGCTTAGAGACTACTTCAATAAGGGCACACAAAAAATCACAACTCAAGTGGAACAGGACAGGGCAGCTAAGGGCATGACTATGGCAGAAGAGGGCCTTTTGGATCTCTGGTCTGAGGCTCATATAAACTTTTCCCACTCATGAACAAACAGCCAACAAGCAGAAAGTGTATAAGCAAACACTTAGCCTGCTTTGACGATTCCAAAGAAATCAACAGGTGTTTACTGAATACTTTCTATGTTTTGGTGCTATATGCATATACTTGTGTGTACATTTGGGGGATGGGGAGAGACAGGAGTACAGGAGTTTGGGCCAAATATAAGACATGGTTCTTGCCATAGAGAACTAAGAATGTTTTTTAATTGAGGAAGTAAAATTAATTTATATAGGTAGTATCATAGTATACAAAATAGGTGTCATGTACAGTAGAGAATAAAATTGTTATAGAAACTATATAAAGACAAATTAATGACAGAGCAGTTAGGAAAGGTTTCAAGAAGTGGGACTTGAACTAGGCCTTAAAGAATGGCTTTAGATGGTAGAGAAGAGAGAAAATTAGGAGGATAAGAGGAGTAAGGCAGGTGATGGCACAGAGAGAGGTAGGGTATGGGCACTAATATATAGATGAGGAGAAAAAGGTATGTCTAGGTCAAAAGATAACCATGTTAGGGATGTCAGCTGCATCTGAAGTTGGGTAGATGCCACGGGGCTAGGTTACAGAAAGCCTAAAAACACAAATACAAATAGCATTAAAGTAAGAGAAAATAGGAAGATAATGACAGATTTTGAGCAGAGGAGAAGAATTTTAGGAAGTCTGGCTTTTCAATAGAATGCAAGATAGGTGAGAATGAGAGACTAGCCAAGGAGCCCAGCTAGGAGGCTATGGAGGAATTCAAGCACAATGACGGTGGGTGGTAGGAAGAATAGAAAAGAACAGAACAGTCAGAACTTGAAGAAAGAATAAAACAACTCAAGATTTTGAGAATACTGAGATCACTGAATAACAAAGGAGAGGAACTGGTTTAGGGGACAAGGAATTCCCTAATCCATAGTCACTGACATGAATCTTTGAATGAAAGACAGCCAAGCAAGTGCTCAACAAGGGGCTGAAATACAAGTGAGATACCAGGTCTTCTTTTAGAGATATGAGGATCAGCAAACTAGAGATGATAGCTGAAGTGTGCAATGGGGCGAACACTCCAAAACAGAACGCGAATAATAATAAGAAAACATTTTATCTCCTTGGGACTGTCCTGTATCAGTTTCTCTCCCCACTCCTGGAGGATGGCATAGGCCCTTCCATGCATTTAGAATAACCTCTCCAACTTGATAACCTTGCCCCAAATTTACTTCTTTCATAAACTTCTCCAATCAATTTCACTTAATATTCTCTTAGTATTGATATTGTTTATATTATTCACTGATACTCGACTACAAATACTAAAAATGTTTCATATATACATGCCCTGACGATAAACTTAAGTATGTGTTGCCTACACATATGTTTATGCCCTCTCCACTCTTTCTCCAAGGGCCTCCCCCAGGCTTTCTTAAGGATCATCAATGACAATGTTCCCACCTCAAGTCTTTTTCCAGGAATTACAATCCACAAGCTCCCAGCAAAGTGCCTGGTGCACACAGCAGATACTCAACAAATACTGGCTGAACTAATAAGGAACAGGAGATGTATAGGGCAAGCCCCTTTCTTCATGTACAGAAGTATGGGAGGAGGTCTCTCTTTCCTTCTCTGTGTCTCAAGCAGCATTTTGGCTAGTAGTGCTTAGAGAAATTGTGTCTTACCTGAGTTATTAACTGATATAATACAATAATCACCAACTAAATCCCCCACTGGTTAAACACTGAGGTAAGCTTGCTTAACTCAGGCTAAATCAGAACCCCTCATGGTATCAAAAGAAAAAGCCCACTTTGGTTTATCTGTCTAGCTGAAAATGGCACAACAGAACTGCTGCATGGTTCGAGAGGAGTTGCTGAGAATGCTCCCTTGAGAATGGCATGGGTAAGCAAAACAGTATCTCAGACAACCAGTGAGAGGTTCCAGGTCACCCAAATTGGCTCAGAAAAGTCCCATTGACTAAACGTCTTGTTTGCCCTCAATGGTGTCTGGGTTCATAAAGGGAAGTTGAATTTACGAACTGACAATCTGCCCGCTCAGGGGAAAACTGACACTCAGTGGAAGAGAAGCAGCCAGGCTAGGTCAGCTCTCTCGCTTTCTTTTGTTCACCCCTTCACTGGGAGTACGGAGAAATGTCAAAGGCGTCTTTTGTCTGTATATCTTCCAAAGTCTTAATAAAAAGAAGACAAGGAGGGAATAAGACTGAAAAAAGCTAAGACAAAATCTCAACACACCCACCTCAAGACCACAAAACCCAATCTTGTATTAAAAACTGAGAGTAGAGGGGACAATAGAAACTTGGGAGCTTTTAGTGTTCCTTTTTCCTGATTAAATGCAGATCACATAAGGGCTCTTAATGGGAGAAGGGGAGTACAGCTCCCAGTACATCTGGTCCCTGGTATTAATCTTAACTGTCTGGTGATATCAAGGCACGTGGCTTCTGGGGCAGCAAATACCTGCAATGATGACTGAGTCAGTTCGGGCTGGGCCAAATTTCAATGTCATCTCATGCTTGTGTTTATGAACTGCCAGGTGGTCCTCGTTTGTAAATCTCTGAAACAAAACAGAAACAGAGATGTGACAAAAAAATAAGCGATTCAGTGCCCTTTCAAAATGTCCTACCAAACATCCTGCAATAAAGTTGGTCCCTGGAAAGAGGGACAGGAGAAGGAATGGAAAGGAGGAAAAATGGAAATGATGGAAAAGGAGAGGAGATAGATTAAAAAAGAGAAAATATGGAAGGAGAAAAACGAAGCACTAGAAATCTGGGCAGAGAAGGGAAGAGGAAGACCATAGCACCAACTGCTCTGTAATATCAGGTCCAAACAAGAGAAATGGACAGATTGCTGGTGAAGCGGGATCCAGGCAGGAGGTTCCAAATGAAAAAAACATTAAGGCAAACTCGTAGCAAACAAGGGGAAAATAATTTTTAATAATAATAATAAACAAAGGAGAAGGGAAAGGCTGGGTACTAGTTGGGCATCACAAAAATAGGAAATTCAGAATGAAGCTCTCCATGGTGGGGCTGAATTGGACTATTTATGAGGGGGCTAACAGGGAGATAAATTATGCAGGATTAGGAGAACCATTTAACTTCCTGGCCCCCACAGTGCTGCAGCAGGCGCCTGCCCAGCTATTTGGCTCAGGGTTTTAATGAGCCAGGATGGAGCTGTAGAGGACAGAGGCCCAATGGCCAGCAGTAATGGCACACATCAGCCCCATCGGCCAAATGCTGTCTCCCTTCATTGGGCAGCCCGCCTGGGCTCCATCGACCATAAAGGGGCCAGTGCAATGCTGTTGGCTATATAATGGCAGAATAAAAATGCAAACAAAAATTTTTTTGTTAGGGTAGGGAGAAGTCTGTGACCAGGATGAGGGAAGGGAAAAAGAAGATGCTATAGAGATTTTATTTATTTAGGGGTCTGGGTGAAAGGACAATGAAAATGTGAGGCTAGGTCTGCCTCAGTTTATGACTAAGTAAGACAGGGTTACTGGACAATAATTTATGCCCCCAACCCTTCTTTAGAAGGGGGAGGTGAAGAGAACAGATGAAGAGCAGTAATTCAAAAGAATGATACCCTCAAAAATTCCCTTTGAGGATGGCTGGCTGTGTTCCTTCATTAAAACATGCCTGCAACACAGTAACAGCTTGGATGCTGCAGTTTTTCAGCAGCTCTTTCACCAGCCAGGCTCTGAAACATGGTTCTATTTGTCTTTTTGTTTCTAAAAATAATGATTGGTTAGTCTTCTCTGTTCACTCTCCTCATTAGATAGATACATACTTTCCACCAAAACTATACCTTTAGCCCTCTATCCTCAGCTCTTCTTGACTGCAAACCAAACAGAGAGGAGCTGGCCCCTTCCTAGCACCCATCCAGTTAAGAAAGCAACACTGAACTGTTTAAATTCCTTATTTTACCTAAAAGTAGCTTCCCCCAAATTTGCTCTGAGGCTTTATCGTAACTAAAGCCAGGTTAAGACCTAAAGTCTTTCCAGGCTAGGGTAAAGGTAATTTTCAATTAAAAGTATGAAGAATCAAGAAGTAAAACAGTCAAAAGAACACTGCCTTAGTGGTTTCCAATGAATCTAGGACAAAACCAATAAAGCGTGGGGATATTTAACCAAGAACTTCAGTTTACTCTCTTGCTGGTTAATCGCAGGCATCAACTTTTTCAGTCACAGATTTTTCTCTAAGGAAAGAAGGGTGGGGGTGGGGGTGGGAAAGGGGCGGAACAGTGTTAACATGGGTATACTTCTAGCTTAAATAAGTCACTGTGGAGGGTCTGGGATTGCTGGGTATTTGGTAAAAGGAAATCAGCAGAACTAGTCTAAGAAGGAGGAAAAACATCATTTTATAGGGATAGGAAGAGTAGTGGATTAGACAGGGGTACATGTTTTCAAAACACAATGATAGGGCTTCCTAGGTGGCGCAGTGGTTAAGAATCCGCCTGCCAATGCAGAGGTCATGGGTTCAATCCCAGCTCCAGGAAGATCCCACATGCTGCAGAGCAACTAAGCCCGTGTGCCAAAAATAACTAAATAAATTAAAAAAAAAAAAAACAAAAAAAACACACACTGATAATGCTATAACAATCTTTTTTCAAAAATACATTTATGGATACTTCAAGGAAATTTCCTGTAGGTAGCTTAAAAAATTTGGCACAATGTTCTAGAATATACAGAAGAATGACTTTCAAGCAAAAAGTCCTTTTCTACTATCAGAAATCTAGTTTATCCAAAACTGCTTGCAGAAAGATTTTAAACCTGCAGGTTTTGCTCTGGTTAGCATTGTTTAATATTTTAAAAGGCAACTTCCCTTCTCGTTACAGCTCTTCTGCACAGTCTTGACTTGTTTATCTTCTAGTTCTTGTTCCTCTCTGCTGCACACCCCCTTCCACACCAACCTATTCCCCTTTGAGCTATTTATTTTTTTCCAAATCAAAAGCTGAGGTCTGAAGAGAACTGAACGTGGCTGAAGGGGTCTCCCACCCATCAGCATCTCATCTCAGAGTGTTTTGATAACTGTGAACCTGCATAGAAAAAAAAAATTACATCTTTATTTTCACTAAACTCTAACTGAAATTTAGCATTCCTAATTCATAATAGAAATTCCACATCTCTTCATATCACATTACAGTTATTACTGAGATCTCAAAATAGCTTTTCTACTCATCACTACTTCAAAATTATGAGAGTCACCATGCCTACCACTAGAACTTATAGACAGCATTATGCTTAAAAGAGCACATATATTACATTATCAAATATTTTAAAAACATTTTTGATAACTATATCAAAATAACTGCTTCCTTTGTAATCCTATGTCTTTTATCTTATTGATTTAAAAATATTATTCTGAGAAGGGGTTCATAGGCTTCACCAAACTGCCATTGGGGGTCATGACCCCACAAAAGTTAAGAATCCCTCCTGACTAAATCAGGTAGTACGCTTCAGAGGGGGAGCAAAAAGGGCAGAATTTTAAGAAGCAGGGCACTGGCCTGGCCTCGGCTCCAGTCAGCTCTCTCTGCTATTTCTAACACAATTCTTGTATGGCCAGAGTAGGAGGGAGAGAACAAAAGCGTACTAAATCTTTTTTTTTAATTAAAGTGAATGTCAATCTGGTCATTATTTTCATTGTTCCTTATATTGTCTCTCATTTATTAAGAGTTAACTCCAGAATTTTCTAGATCAAACTTGAACCACATGCTCAGGAAACCATCCCTCTAAAAGCAATTAAAACATCTAAAATTATTAAGTGATAAAAATTTGACCTTATTAAAAAACAGATTATTCTATTGAATTAAATAAAATGGGTGGAGGGGCTCCCAAAAGGATTTCCTTTTTGAATTATTGCCCATTTAAAAATCTAGCTCTCTTATTTGTTAACCCTTAGTGGGTCTTCCTTTGCTCTCTGCTCTTACCTATGACTAAGGTTTTGGCAAAGAGCAACTCAACTTAGAGAACATTTACTCTGGCTGTAGGGTAAATAATGATGATTTTCAATAAATGTATAGATAGTCACCATCTCCAAGACAACTCAGGGCTGATATTATTCAAAATGGGGGCTGAAGAATTTGAGTTATAGTGGATCAGGAAGGCAGTTTATATGTTTTGGGAGAAGATTTGAGTAATAACCCAATAAAGTTTAGAGTTTTATTTGTTCAAGTAAATGAATCAGGACAGCTTCTTGGCATAAATGGGAGAGGGAAAGTATTATGTACTAATCTGCACCCTATCTAGAGGCCAAGATGATTTACATTTGCCCTATCCAATACGGTAGCCACTAGCCACATGTGGGTATTGAACACTTGAAATGTGGCTAGTCCAAATGGAGATGTACTGTACTAAGTCAAAACACATATTGGATTTCGAAGACTTAGTACAAAAAAGGAAAAAGAGAATGTAAAATATCTCAATTTTATTTTGATTATATGTTGAAATGATAATATTTTTAATATACTGGGTTAAATAAAACATATTATTAAAATTATTGTCATTTGTTTATTTTTACTTTTTAATGTGGCTACTAGAAAATTTAAAATTACATACACAGCTTGCATTTTGTGATTTGCAATGTATTTCTTTTGGACAGCTCCGCTCTAGATAACATGCTTGAAGATCTCATGAGAATTTTAATCATGTGCCAAACTTGATTCTTTTTTTTTTTTAACTTATTTTTTTGGCCGTGCTGAGCAGCTTGTGGGATCTCAGTTCCCCAACCAGGGATCGAACACACGTCCCCTGCAGTGGAAGTGTGGAGCCCTAACTACTGGACCACCAGGGAATTCCTCAAACTTGATTCCCCCAAACACATTTTCTCTAAATACAGTTTATACTATACAGCAGTGGTTCTCAAGGAGAAGCAACTCTGCCCCCCAGGGGATATTTGGCAATGTTTGGAGAAATATCTGCTTGTCACAACCTGAGGGATGCTACTGAACTCTAGAGGGTAGAGGCCTGGGATGCTGATACATACTTCATGTACTGGACAGCTCCCCAAAACAAAAAAAATTATCTGACCCCAAATGTCATTTGTGTCTCTACTGAGAAACCCCGCTACAAGGTAACAGGGAAAGAAAGAAACAAACAAATGGGCTGTTTTTTAGTTTCCCTTGCTAAACTGCCAACACATGTTTTTGGATCTGAAACTTGGAAGGAAAAAACACAGACAGAAAACTCCCAACCTCATTTCATAAAATGGCTGATGTACTACTTACTGATCTGCAAATACTTAGTTTAGGATAGGGAAATTAGGAAGATGGAGACAGAAGGACAGAAGGCACTGTAATTGGGAGAAGAAAACACTAAATGGAATTCTCATGCACTGCCTTGTTAGTAGCAAGGAGATAACACAGAAGAAAGCAAATCAAAACAATTTTGGCTACTTCTGATTTTCACTCCCCAGTGGAGGAAAAAAAATATTAAGAAAGGAAATTTTCTTAGTTTAAGAAATGTTAGGAAGCATAAAATGGACTATCAGGAATGAGTAAGTCAATCTGAAAAGTGGTATTAGTATCAGAATGGGCAGGGCAAGTACAGTTTTGGTAAAAAACACTTTCCATTTCAAGGAAGTTTCATTCTCACCCATTCTCCTAGGATGAGAAACTGGAATCCTAGCTACTAGCAAACTGACTGAATAAACAGAGCAAAATAAAAAGTTAGGAATGGTTTAAAGAACAAGCATGGTGGGAACTGGAAATCAGGAATACATGTCAATGAATGAAGCCTTAAATTTTTTAATTTTTAAAAAGTTTATGTATGGGGCTTCCTAGGTGGCGCAGTGGTTGAGAATCTGCCTGCCAATGCAGGGGACACGGGTTCCATCCCTGCTCCAGGAAGATCCCACATGCCGCGGAGCAACTAAGCCCATGCGCCACAACTACTGAGCCTGCGCTTTAGAGCCCGTGAGCCACAACTATTGAGCCCATGTGCTGCAACTACTGAAGCCCACGTGCCTAGAGCCCGTGCTTTGCAACGAGAAGCCACGGCAATGAGGAGCCCGCATACCACAACGAAGAGTAGCTCCCACTAACTGCAACTAAAAAGAAAGCCTGCGCACAGCAAAAAAGACCCAACACAGCCAATAAAATAAATTATATATATAAAAAAGTTTATGTATGATGTATACAAACTGCAAAAAATATCAGGTGTACAGTTCAATGAATTTTTATATAAGTATATGCTGGTGTAATCACAACCCAGATCAAGATATGAAACATCTCAGTCACTCCAGAAGGCCCCCTCATACTCCGCTTTTCTTGAGCTTTTAAATGAAATAATTATATAAAACACTTAGCACCTGGCATACAGCATGTATTCAGCTAGTTCTCTCCTCTTTCCCTTTTTAAATCTCAAGGTAGACAGGTATTGTAGTAAAAATTAGTATTTCTTTGTAGAATAATTTTAAATAAGTCAATGCTTAGAGAGAGTTCTTTTCCCAATCCCATTAAGACTAGTCTCCCAGAAGCTTTTTGAAACAGCAGCACTAAACAGAATTGAAGAGAAAGCTCAGGGTAAATGAGAACTCAGGCCAAATTAAAGCTAAATTTTTGTCTATTGACTCTGAGCCAAGCACAAGAATATGGGCATTAGAAATGCAGTAGTTTCAAGCTAAGTCCTTGGTAAAGTTTTGTGACCAATGAAATTTCTGTGCAGTATGCACTCAACCCCTAGCCAAATTCATTCCTAAAATGTTGTTTTTGGCCACCACAGCTCCAGTTTCCATGTGGATTTGCCTCACATTTTAAAATGCTCTTATATCCTGACCTATGATTAATTCACGTCCCTTTCCTTGTTTTAGAAGAGCAGACTGGGGGAAGGAGACAAATCAGAACTCTTTAATTATTAGGAAATAAGCCCTGAATGCCTAAACTATCAGGGAACTGAGTTTATATTTGTGATACTCGGAAAAGACACTTATGCTGAAACCTAGCTACTCTCTTCTCCAAAGTCTGTGGGTTTGGCAGTGCTTCATGAACAGAATAGCTTTCTTTTATTATAGTATCTACACTTGGGCATATTCTAATGAAACAAAATAGTTCTAAAAAGCGGGAGAAAATGGAGAACTTAAGGTAGAAAATTCTAGAATACAGTGATACTGGTGCTGAGCAGGGTGGAAAGAATAGCTGACCTTTTTTCGAACATTATTTAATCACTTCAACTGATCACATATTCTGAAAAAAGAAAATGGGAGATCTTCAACAGTCTTAATAGGGCTTCTCACCCTCACTGCAGAGCTTCTATTCCCAATGCAAGATATCATTTATATTTGGCAAAGTGGGGAAAGGGAGAAGGGAAGAGACTAAATACATGCACCTCAATCCAACATAACTTTCATTTGTACCTTAGTCAATCTTAGGCTCCTGCTTTCTACTTCAAGATGCTACTGTTTACGAAATGAGTCACATCCTGCTTTGAATGCTTCATGGCTCTTGAATGAATCATTTCAAAGTACAGGATTGTTCAACAAATAAATACAACCGCAGCAGCAGCAGCTCATAGGTTGCATGTGTGAGCAAGGTAATTTATAGAGGAAAAATAAGAACAGGAAACTTCTTTCCAAAATATTCTAAGAGAAAATGTTGTGAGGAGAATGAAGGAGTATAAACTAAACGGAGGGGGAAAACCCCACCAAACTGTACCTAAGGTAAATTCCTTTGTCTGTGGATTGAGGAATTTTCTGCTCGGAGAAGGCTGTTTGAGTGTCTTAAAGAGAACATTCTGACAGCTGACTAAATTAGTCCATTGTAAAAAGAAGGAATTTTGAGAGGAGAGACATTATTTGATAGTTGGTCTAGCAGAGAAGCCATCTGATAGAATACATGCCCCTCAAGAGCAAGAATCCTCATTTGTTTGTTTGTGGAAGTATCCCAAACACTTAGAACAGTACCTGCACATACTGAATGCTTAATAAACATTTGTTGAATAAATGCCAACAAGTATATCTCATTAAAGGGCTACAAAGCATCCCCAACTTATAAAACTCTTATCCATGTGTACAATGGTGGGAGTATTTTCATCACTAATATTCAAGAGAGTTGATACTGTAAACACCAGTTCTTTCCTATGGAACTAAAGGCTGGGCCCACTGAGGACCAAGAATACCCTAACGGGAGAAGCTTAGAATAAGAAACAAATAGCATTTCAAAAATTAAGACAACAGGAAAAGGTCCAAACGGCAGCAAAGGGGATTTAAATCATTGAGGAGAATTTCTTGATGCTGAGGGTTAGGGGGCTAAAATCATTCCCAAAGGAGATTTTAAAGGAATGTAAAATCTGTTAGTTTTCTGATGCTCTTGTATTTTTATAACTTTATTTTCTCCTATTCTTCCACTAACGCTTTCTACTCAGGTCAGTCTCTACTGATCTGCAAAATCCACTTATTTTCAATTTTGTGCCTCCACACAATCCCCCTATTCTCAGACATGTCTTCCTCTCTCCTTTCAATTTATCCAAATGCTACAACTTTCCAAGGCCCAGCTGAAATCCAATTGCTTTTTGAAAGCATCTCTAATCTTCAGTAGTCTATCTTTCCTGAACTTGTATGGTACTTTGAACAGTCTTTACCATATAATTTACAATTCTATCTACATGATCTCATAGTTTTATCCTTTAAAGTAGACTATAAACTACCAGACAGTTAAAAATGTATCCTACACTTACTCCTTTTCTTTTTGGCCCTGCCATGCAACTTCCGGAATCTTAGTTCCCTGACCAGGGATCGAACCCGGCCCTTGCAGTGAGAGCGCTGAGTCCTAACCACCGGACTACCAAGGAGTTCCCCCCTACACTTGTCCCTTACCTTCCCCACTAACCCCATCTCTGTGCTTAACCCTGTGGATAGCATACAATAGGTGCTCGAAAAACTCCTTTTTCAGTGATTGGGTCAAGTTTTATATAGTGGTGTAAGAATAACTGTTGAAAAGCTTTATCACCTTTAGATTCTAAGACCTTTAACAGGGTACACTTTCAGAATGATGTGATCTGCCTCCACCTCCATTTCCAAAGTATATTTCATTATGCATGTAAGTGAGAATCAGTGTATCCTCCCCACTGTTTTGTTAGACACCAGATTCCCTTTATTATGGAAAGGCACTTAGGACACTTTCAGTACACTGGAGTTATACTGCTGTTGTATGAAAGGACGCTGGTGCCACGTCTTGTGGGTCAACTTTCTTTGGGTATTTGATTCCAACTTTATTACCAGCTAACATGCTCTGTGCAAAAAATGTCAATTCATCAACTGCAACCTTTTCCTTCTTCACTCCCCGAACCACTAGTGGTAATTTTAACCACATCCTTTTAAGCATTTTCTTTCAGGATCTCAACTTCTTGAATTTTCTTGGGCAGAATATCAGCATCCCACAGGAGTCAAGCCCTGTCAAGAAATGGATTCCTCCTTTTACAGTTTACCCTGGAGTATCTAACAAGAAGAAAAGGTACAAACAAATCAAATCAACAAACCAGTTGGGGTTTGGGGAGTGGAAAAAGGATATTCAAACCCACAGTCAACACTGAATTGCTGGATCTTCCCTGTTAGGATCTGGGATTAACATTAATGCATGATTCCACAACATACAAACCAATGATACAACTATTCCTCTAAGTAGCAGAAGTTTTAAACACTCAGCCACACCTGATCATTCATGTTTATTTTTGTTCCTGTTCCCTCCTCCTGTTTATGACAAATGTGAAAAATCATGAGCCTCACGGGTGGTGTCTTTTGCCTAATAAATCACCGCAGAAAGGAAACGAGCTCCAAAGGTCATACAGGCCAACTCCAACCAGGGATTCGGCAGTGTAGGAAAGAGGGTAGCAAATATAATTTCTTGTCAGTTTAACTGAGGAAAATTAAGCATTTTATTCTATTTATGAATCTTGCTTATTATGGGATTGAGAAATATAAATCTAACTTCAGGTTTCAATGTACTTAGAAAGTCCTGGTCATCTCAACTTCTATGGGATTCCCTAGTATCACAGTAAAGCAGTAAGTGTAAATCTCTTCTCCTCCTCCTCTTGCTCTCTTTTCATTTATTTTATTGTGAATAAAAAAATATATAAAATTTACCATATAAAGTTTTAAGTGTACAGTTCAAGAGTATTAAATACATTCATATTGTTGTGCAACCATCACCACCATCCATCCCCCATAACTCTTTATTTTTCCAATTAATTAATTACTTTATTTGGTTGTGCTGGATCTTAGTTGCAGCAGGTGGGCTCCTTAGTTGTGGCTTGCCGGCTTCTTAGTTGCAGCAGACAGGCTCCTTAGTTGTGGCATGCACGTGGGATCTAGTTCCCTGACCAGGGCTCGAACTTGGACCCTCTGCACTGGCAGCTCAGAGTCTTAACCACTGTGCCACCAGGGAGGCTCCCCCCATAACTCTTTATCTTGTAGAACTGAAAATCTATACCCATTTAACAGTAACTCCTCTCCCTCTATTCCCCAGCAACCACCATCATACTGTCTTTATGATTCTGACTACTCTAAGCACCTCATGTGAGTGAACTAATACAGTATTTGTCTTTTTGTGACTTATTTCACTCAGCACATCTTCAAAGTTCCTCCATGTTGTAGCATATTGCAGAATTTCCTTCCTTTTTAAGGCTGCATGACAGCCCACTGTATGTATATACCACATTTTTGTTTGTCCATTTATCAGTAGATGGACACTTGGGTTGCTTTCGCATTTTAGCTACTGTAAATAATGCCATGAATATGGTTGTACAAATATCTCTGCTTTCAATTCTTTTGGTATATACCCCAAAGTGGAATTGTTGGATTGTATGGTAATTCTATTTTTTATTTTTTGAGGAACTGTCATACTATTTTCCTCATTGGCTGTACCATCTTACATTCCCACCAACAATGCACAAGGGTTCCAATTTCTCTGTATCCTTGCCAACACTCATTATTACTGGTTTTTTGTTCTTGTGGCTGTTCTTTAAAGTAGCCATTCTAATGGGTGTGAAGTAGTTTATCATTGTAGTTTTGATTTGCATTTCCCTAGTGATTAGTGATATTGAGCATTCTTCCATGTGCTGGTTGGCTATCTTCTTTGGTGAAATGTCTATTCAATTTTTTGCCCAGTTTTTTTTTACCACGTTGTTTTGTTGTTGCTGCTGAGTTTTAGAAGTTCTCTATACATTCTGCGTATTAAACCCTTACCTGATATATGATTTACAAACATTTTCTCCCATTCTGTGGGTTGCCTTTTCACTCTGTGGATATTGTCTTTAAATGTACAAACTTTTTAATTTTAATAAAATCCAATCTATTTTTTTTTTCTTACTTGCTCCTTTCGTGTCATATCCAAGAAATCACTGCCAAATCCAACATCATGAAGCTTTTGTCCTATTTTTCTTCTAAGAGTCTGAGTCTTACATATAATTGTTACATCTTCTTACTGCATTGAAACTTTTATTAATATATAATGGCCTTCTTTGTCTCTTGTAATCTATTTTGATCTAAAATCTATTTATTTTGATATTAGTATAGCCACCACTGTGCTCTTTTGGTTACTATTTGCATGGAGCATCTTTTATTTCATCCATTCATTTTCAACCTGTTTGTGTCTTTGGACCTGAAGTGAGTCTCTTGTAGACAGCATACAGTTGGATCATGTGGGGTTTTTTGTTTTGTTTTTATTAAAGTATAGTTGACTTATAATACTGTGTTAGTTTCAGGTGTAAAGCAAAGTAATTCAGTTATACATATATATTTTTTCAAATTATTTTCAATGATACATTATTATAAGATACTGAATATTGTTCCCTGTGTTATACAGTAAATCCTTATTGCTTCTTTATTTCATGTATAGTAATATGTCTATTAAGCCCATACTCCTAACTTATTCTCCCACTTCCTTTCCCCTTTGGTAACCATAAGTTTGTTTTTTATGTCTGTGAATCTGTTTCTGTTTTATAAATAGATTCATTTGTATTATTTTTTAGATTCCACATATAAGTGATATAATATAATATTTGTCTTCCTCTGTCTGACCTACTTCACTCGGCATGATGCTCTCCAGGTCCATCCATGTTGCTGCAAATGGCAATATTTCATTCTTCTTTGGATCATGTGTTTTTATCCATTCTGCCAATCTCTATCTTTTGAGTAGAAAATTTAATCCATTTACATTTGAAGTAATTACTGATGAGGAACTTTCTTCTGTCACTGTGCTTCCATATGCCTTTTGCTTTTTTGCCCCTTGTTTCCTGCATTACTGTCTTCTTTTGTGTTGATTTTTTTGTAGTGAAAAGTCTAAATTTCTTTCTTATTTCCTTTTGTGTATATTCTACAACTATTTTCTTTGTGGCTACCATGGGAATTACATTTAATATACTAAAGTTTTAACACTCTAATTTGAATTTATACCAGCTTAACTTCAATAACATACAAAATCTCTGCTCTTTTACAGTTCTAGGCCTACTCCTTTGCAGTTGCTGATACAAGTTGCAGAATTACAAGTTTATACACTACAGGCCCCAAAACATAAGTAATTCTTTTCAATGCATTAGTCTCTTAAATTACACGAAAAATAAGATTAGAAGTGACAAACCGAAGTTACAGTAATACTAACTTTTACAATAGAATTTTTTTCCCTTAAATGTATTAGTCTTAAATCATGTAGAAGACAAAAAGTGCAATTACAAGTCATTCATCCTTACAGTAATAACAGTAGCTTTATAATTGCACATTTATTTACCTTTCTTGAGATTCGTATTTCTCTTGTAGGGCAGGTCTAGCAGTCACAAACTCCCTCAGCTTTTACCTCTCTGGGAATGTCTTAATTTCTCACTTTTGAAGGGCAATCTTGCTGGATATAGGATTCTTGGTTGACAGTTTTGTTTCTTTTAGCACTGTGCATATATTTGGTCAGCTGTCTTCTGGTCTATAAAGTTTCTAATCAGAAGTCTGCTTATAATCTTATTGATGATTCCTTATACGTGATGATTCACTTCTCTCTTGCTGCTTTCAAGATTCTTCCTCTGTTTTTGGCCTTTGAAAGTTTGCTTACAGTTCTTTTTGGTGTGGGTCTCTAAGCTCATCTTCCTTGGAGTTCGAGCTTTCTGGATGTTCACAGTTCTGTCTTTCATATTTGGGAAGTACTCAGCCATTATTTCCTCAATTTTTCTCTCTGTCCCTTCTCCCTTTCTCAATTCCCTCCCTTCTTCCTTCCCTCTACTTCTGGGACTCCCACAATGCATATATTGGTCTGCCTGATGGATCCCACAGGTTCCTTAGGCTTTGCTTGCTTCTTGTCAGTATTCACTTTCTGTTCTTCACGCTTGATAATTTCCAAACTCCTATTTTCTTTTTCCTTTTGGCCATGCTGTGCAGCTTGCAGGATTTTCATTCCCTGACCAGGGATCAAACCTGGGCCCTGGCAGTGAAAGCAGAGTCCTAACCACTGGATCACCAGGGAATTCCCCAAACTATTTTCTTTTCTTTCTTTTTTTAAAAATATTTATTTATTTGGCTGCACCAGGTCTTAGCTGCAGCATGTGGGATTGCGGCATGTGAACTCTTAGTTGCAGCATGTGGGATCTAGTTCCCTGACTAGGGATCGAATCCGGGCCCCCTGCATTGGGAGTGCAAAGTCTTAGCCACTGGACCACCAGGGAAGTCCTCCCAAACTCCTGTTTTCAAGTTCACTGATTCTTTCCTCTTCCTGCTCAAATCTGCCTTTGAATCCCTCTAGTGAATTTTTCATTTCAGTAACTGAACTTTTCAGCCCCAGAATTTCTTTTTAGGTTTTCTATCTCTTTACTGATATTTACATTTTGTTCATGCATTGTTTAGTGTCTTCTCAGGTCTTTTCTGACCCTTTCCCTAGGCATGCACAGTCACTTCCTAATTTCCACCATACATGTGGTTGTTTTTGAATGTCCTAGACTTTAATGTCTGGCTCCCAAAAGGGGAAAAAGTGAAAAATGAAGGGGAGAAGAAGGGCACAGGCCCTTTAAATCCCCTAAGGCCAGGCTTGTAACAATGTGAGGAGGTTCAACAAAATGGCTACTTGTCTACACTTCTGCAATCAAAAGCAGCAATCAGCACCCAGAGCATAGATTCCTGATACTTAGAGGAAAGGGTCCTTTTGTGCCCCATCCTAGCTCCCCCATGGTGTGTGCAAATTGTTCTAGGAACACATGCATAGCTGCCTGGTATTGACTGAGGGTGGGAGGATGGGTAGCTGCTACTGTGCTGAGCTGAAATTGACTGAAATTAACCACAACTTACCCCCCAATTCTTCCTCTGGAAGTTGCAAGCCTTCAACAGACTCAAAGTTCCAGAACAGTTACATCAGACAGATTCTACCAGTGCAATTGTTGTCTATGTGAGGAAACAGATTCCTGATCCTTTCTACTCTGCCACCTTCCCAGAATCCCTCTCTTCCCTTTTTAATAATATTTTCCTGTGACTTTTTTTTTTTCAGTAAGACCATAAACTAAATTCTGTGTCCAGTGGTTTTAAAACTGGAAATCTGTATTGCTTATCAGGCCTCTCTGGTCCTGAAAAGACTGTTGTCAATTAATGCCTTGGATACTAGATTGCTTGGGGGAAGCTGAGGGGGTGGGGTGGGGGGGTGGGAGCAGGGGACAGAAATAGAAGAGGCAATAGGTTTGGGGAAGGCACAACTAGTTTCTAAACCCAACCCTCCTTCCCAACCCTTCTCCCTTGCTTGCCTCCCATCATAAAGGCTGAAAAGCCAGATACTCACTCTTCCAGTTTCCCATGCAGCTAAGATTAAACCTGTCATACAGTTCAGGCCAATGAGACAAAGAAATCCACTGGGGGTTGGGGTAAAACACTGCACTTCTGGGAAAGCATATGCTCCCTCACAAAAGAGAAACTAGAAGAAGAAAATCCTGGTGCTGCTCCTTTTTTCTTCCTCATCCTCTGACTGTGAGGCAACAAACTTGAGACTAAACGGTAAAATAGCTAAAAATGGCAGAGCAGAGAGGTAGAAAGTCCTCAATAACCTTGCTTAATTGCTCAGTCTTAATTCTTAGACTTCTTGTGTTACAGGTGTTCATAAACTTTTAAGCTACTGTTAGGTACTTGCAGGTGAAACCATTCCTAATCAATACATGATGGTTTTCAAGATATAGATTTTTCCTCATTTTCTATTTAAGGAATTTGGATATGGAATATGCAATAAAATATCTTGTGCTATATCTTCAAGAGTATTAATCAATTGTACCCTAATGCAGAATTCCATTTTCATTTTCACATAGTATACCAAATTACTCTATCTCATCATCAAGTACTGCCCCAGGGCTCCTTAAAAACAATGGCTATATACCGTCTAGGCTTTGGGGGAGGACAAAACAGTAAGAAAGAGGCACCCTATGATGCTGCTCTTGAAACTAAAGCAGTTAACGATCACTCTTCACTAAGGTATGGAGTTTCAGGCAGAACCACATCTTTTCTTATTCCTGGCTGCCCCTTTCCCTCAATACCTAATGGCTGGTTCTTTACTAAATGCCAGGGCACTCTTGGGAACTATGCTAAAGAATTAACAATGATAGATCCATTATCTTTCTTTAGATGACAGCTACTTACTTGGGTGGATTAAATGCTCAACAAACTTTTAAGAACCAGCGCCTAGGAGAAGAGAAATCCCAGGGACAATTCAGCAGGGCTTGGTCCCGTGTCAGTTACATGGTTAACTGCCTTCTCCGTCGCTCTTGCCTAACGGTAGATCTTTTAGTATTCTACTTTCCAGATGTAGCCACTTAGCTGGAGTACCATTAAAGTTCCCAAAGGCGCAACTTCAGTTCTTAACAAAGCAAGGAAAGCTTCTTTTTGGGTCAAAATGATTATCACGCAGTCCTATTAAGTTCTCGTTGACATTACAAAGTTACATTTTAATCTCATCTTGCTTCCCAAATTCTTATTAGTATATTAAGAACCCTTGAAGAACATATCAAATACTTTCATCTTCTAATTTCCTACACAGGAAGTGTTGTCACCCCTGGATCTCACATATGGGTGGGAAGGACAAACATGCAGTGTGAACAGTGTGGATCTTAACCATAAAAGTTAGGAAAATCTACTGCACTGTGTTTTTCTCTTGGGCTGCTGAAAATTTCATTACGGAAAAAGAATATTCTGAACACTTCTTGATAATACAGGAGATTCTGAATGCTTAGGACAAGCTGAGCAGAGCATATATGAGTCACAGTACAGAGCATACAGTAAATAAAACCCTGCCTTGTAAGGGCATATACAATTTACTACTGTTAACAGTTAAGCCAAAAGAAACATTAAAGCTGGGGGAGAGAGAGAAAGAAACGGAGAGAGAAAGACGGAGGGGGGAGGAGAGGGAGAGAGAGATCTCAGTCTCCAAAACTAGTGCTTGGGGTAAGCTTACAAGATTACACTCACTCACTCTAAAATAATTTCAAAACGCAGCAGTGCATTTTTGTTTCAAACAAGCTATCAAATCTTAAGTGCCCAGAGCCTTAGCAACCACAAAAGAAGTTACAGGCTGGTAAAGAAATGGGCAAAGACAAGACTCAAATGGTTTGGCAGTCTCTAGAATAAACCAGAAGCTTATAGGATATACTGATTCTGCCTTGCCACCTTAATTTAATGCAGAAAAAACTTCTTACCCTGATTTGTTGACATATTCAGCTGATTTATCTTTGTGTCTAACTTGGAAAATTTTGAAATAAAACCAGGCAAATGGCAAACTCATTAAATTTTGGATTTTTGCTTTTTAGCCATTAGAGATATATTTTAGAATGTTGGCCACTGAATAGAAGTGTATAACAAAAGAACACAGGCAGGCAGGGGAAAAGAATAGAACCTATGCTGCCTAACAGTAACACTTATCCACATCTCCTTGACTTTCCTAGCGATCCAATACAGCAGCATCAGGTACTGAGGAAACTGCCCCAGCTAACCTCTCCAGCCTCATCTCTTGCTGCTCTCCATCACAATTTGTGCTCCAGCAATATGAAACTACCTGCAGTTTCTCTGAACATGCTATGCTGTTTCATTCTTTTGTATCTGCTGTTCTCTTATGTGTGGAAAGTTCTTCTCTACCTTCTCTGTCTGGCAGATTCCTATTTATCTTTCAAAACCAGTAAAAGCATCATTTCCTCCATGAAACCTTCCCTGATATCTGACAGACCTCTCAATACTTGGAAATACTTATATTATTACATTTATCATATTACAAGTACAGTAAAACCTTGGATTGCTTGAGTAACTTGTTCTGCGAGTGTTCTGCAAAACGAGCAAACATTTCTCATAAATTTTAACTTGATAAACAAGCGATATCTTGCAATACGAGTAGTACGTGACACCAAATGTCACATGATCACAACCGAGCCAATGGAGCTGACCACCGCCAAACTGATGGATCTGCATCACGAGCAACAGCAAGAGGTTATGGAGGAGACCTCGTCTGCAGAGAAGGAGGACAAAAAGGCAGAGGAATCCCTCACTTCAAATGATATTAGGGAGATATGTAAAATGTGGGAAACAGTGCAAAATTTTGTAGAAAAGCGCCACCCAAATAAGGCTGTAGCAGTGTGAGCAATGAATCTGTAAAATGACAATGCCATGTCACATTTCCGCGAACTCCTCAAAAGGAGGCAAAAGCAAGTGTCATTGGATAGGATCCTTGTTAAAGTTGCACAAAAAGAAAAAGATTCCATTGAGCCAATAGACAGCAGTGATTCCATTAGTGATAGTGAAAGTCATCTTACACAATAATCCTCCTCTCTCTTGTCTCCCTCACACCAGCCACGAAGGTTTTAAAAGCTAAGTGCAGGTTAACTCGTTTATTTTTCTTTAAATTTTGTATTTTCTTTATTATTTTGTATTATATTACTGTACTGTAATCATTTTTATATGAATATTTTTGGGTTGTGGAATGAGTCATCTGAGTTTCCATTATTTCTTATAGGGAAACTCACTTTGATATATATAAGTGCTTTGGATTACAAGCATGTTTCCGGAATGAATTATGCTTGCAAACCAAGGTTTTACTGTAATTACATTTTTTTTTTTTGGGGGGTACACCAGGTTCAATCATCTGTTTTTATACACATATCCCCGTATTCCCTCCCTTCCTTGACTCCCTGTAATTACATTTTTACAAGGCTGCTTCCCCATAAGACAGTGAAGATGTTGATGTCTTATACATCTTTCTGTCACAGTATCTAGCATGGTGTCTAGCACACTGCAGATATTCAATTATTTTTTATTAAATTGAACCCACAAAACCTAAAGAAGGTCTGAATGAATTGAGAAAATTATTCATGGGCTAGTTTCTGGAAACCTGTTCCCAGGCTTACTCAAGTTTAGAGGTACCTGGCAAAATACACAATGGGAAATGCATTGATTTTAACAATGGATCCTTCATGTGCCCTAAGTCTCTCACTAGAGACATTTGTGAAAACCAACAGTCAATTTTTGATTGTGGTCTAAAATGATAACAAATTGCTCCAATTACATAGTAACACCCTCCCCCACCATTATATCACAATGTAGACAAACCAGCAGGTGGTAATGGGATCCCATTAACCTTCATATCACATTGCAACAGGCCCATCTGTTAGTTATGGGAAGAGAGGGGAGGAAGGATAAATATAAAAGCCATTAAGCATACCGATGGGTGTCAGGGAAGATCAAAGAAGACTCTGGTACGCCTAGTCCCCACTTCTTAGTAACAACTCACTATAGCAAATTGCTAATTTCAACCATAGTGTGGTAGGCCAATAATGGCTCCTATACTAGTTTGCTAGAGCTGACAAAGTAGAGCCCACAAACCTGGGGCTTAAACAACTGAAATTTACAGTCTCATAATTCTGGAGGCCAGAGTTTGAAATCAAGGTATCAGCAGGGTTGGTTCCTTCTGAAGGATGTGAAGGAGAATCTGTCCCATGTTTCTTTCCTAGCTTCTGGTGGTTTGCCAGCAATCTTTGGTCTTCTTTGGCTTGTGGCAGCGTAACTCCAATCTTTATTCCCTGTGTGTACGTCTGTGTCCCATTTTCTCTTTTTATAATGACACCAGTTATACTGGATTAGGGGCCCACCCTACTCCAGTATGACCTCATATCAATTAATTACATCTAGACTTCCCTGGTGGCACAGTGGTTAAGAATCCGCCCGCCAATGCAGGGGACATGGATTCGACCTCTGGTCCGGGAAGATCCCACATGCCACAGAGCAACTAAGACTATGTGCCACAACTACTGAGCCTGTGCTCTAGAGCCTGTGAGCCACAACTACTGAGCCCACGTGCCACAACTACTGAAGCCTGTGTGCCCAGAGCCTGTGCTCCACAACTAGAGAAGCCACTGAAATGAGAAGCCTGTGCACCACAACGAAGAGCAGCCCTCACTCACCGCAACTAGAGAAAGCCCACGCACAGCAACAAAGACCCAATGCAGCCAATAAATAAATAAATAAATAAAATTTCGTTTAAAAAAAAAAAAAGAGATGATCAGAGTGGATCAAAAAACGAGACCCAGGACTTCCTAGGTGGTGCAGTGGTTAAGAATCTGCCTGCCAATGCAGGGGACATGAGTTCGATCCCTGCTCCAGGAAGATCCCACATGCCACGGAGCAACTAAGCCTGTGTGGCACAACTATTGAAGCCTGTGCTCTAGAGCCCGTGAGCCACAACTATGGAGCTTGTGTGCTGCAACTACTGAAGCCCACGCACCTAGAGCCCATGCTCTGCAACAAGAGAAACCACTGAAATGAGGAGCCTGTGTTCCACAACGCAGAGCAGCCCCTGCTCGCCACAACTAGAGAAAGCCTGTGCGCAGCAATGAAGACCCAACACAGCCAATAAATAAATAAATAAATAAATAAAATTAAGAAAAAACACAAACCCTGAGACCCAACTATTGTTTATATTGTTTATAGGAAACTCACTTTAAATATAAAGACATATACAGATTAAAAGCAAGGGGATGGTGAAAGACATACCATGGTAACACTAATCAAAAGAAAGGAGAGTAGTGTTAATTTCAGACAGAGCAGTCTTCAGAGCAAGGACACTCATCAGGGATAAAGAGAAGTACTATCTAATGATAAAGAGGTAAATAGTCCAAAAAGACAAAAAAAAAAAAAAAATCCTTGATATACGTACCTAACAACAGAGTGTCAAAATACGTGAGACCAAAACTGACAGAACTGCTAGGAGAAACAGATGAATCCACTATTATAGTTGGAGACTTTAACATTCCTCTATCAGAAATGGACAGATCTAGCGGGCAGAAAATCAGTTAAGGATATAGATGAACTCAACAGCACCATCAATCAACTGAATATAACTGACATCTATAGAATACTTCATCCAAGAATAGCAGATTATACATTCTTCTCAAATTCACATGGAAGGAACGTTCACTAAGATAGACCCCATTAGAGGCCATACAACATACCTTAACAAATTTAAGAGAATAGAAATCATACAATGTCTGCTCTCAGACCACAATGGACTTAAAAAAAGAAGAGCAATTTAAAGTCAAAGTAAGCAGAAGAAAATTAATAATAAAAATTGGAACAGAAATCAATGAAATTAAAAACAGGAAATCAATAACACCAAAACATGATTCTTTGAAAAGAGCAATAAAGTTGATAAACTTTTAGATAAACTAAGAAAAGAGAGAAGACACAAATTACTAGTATCAGACATGAAAGAGGGACATCACTCCAGATTACATGGATGTTAAAAGGATAATAAAGGACTATTATGAACAACTCTATGCCCACAAACTTGATAACCTAGATGAAATGGACCAATTCCTTAAAAGACACAATCTGCTAAAAGTCACACAAGAAGAAATGGACAATCTGAATATGCCTATGTCTATTAAATAAATTGACTCAATAATTAACAACCTTCCAAAACAGAAAGCACCAGGCCCAGATGTGTTCATTGGCGAATTCTACCAAACATTTAAGGAATAAATATACCAATTCTCTATAATCTCCTCTAGAAGACAGAAGCAGAGAGAATACTTCCTAACTTATTCTATGAGGCCAGCATTACTCTAATACCTGAATCTGAGAAAGACATTCTGTCTCATGAACATTGATGCAAAAATCCTCAACAAAATATTAGTAACTGAAATCCAACAATGTATAAAAAGAATTATATACACCATGAGCAAGTGGTAGTTATCTCAAGTAAGCAAGGCTTGTTTAACATTCAAAAATTAATGTAATCCATCACATCAGCAGGCTAAAGAAGAAAAATCACATGATCATATCAATAGATAAAGAAAAGCATTTGGCAAAATTCTGCACCCATTCATGATAAAAACTCTCAGCAAACTAAGAATATAAGGGAACTTCATTAACTTGATAAAGAACATCTACAAAATACCTACAGTTAACCTTATACTTACTGGTGAAAAACTCAAAGCTTTCCTGCTAAGATCAAGAACAAGGCAATGATGTCCCCCACTCTCACCACTCCTTTTCAGCATTTTACTGAATATCCTAGCTAATGCAATAAGATAAGGAAAGGAAATAAAAGTCCTAGAGATTGGGAAGGAAGAAAAACTGTTCACAGATGACATATCATCTACATAGAAAATCCAAAGAAACAACAAAAAACTCCCGGAATTAATAAACAATTATAATAGCAAAGTTGCAGGATACAAGGTTAATATACAAATGTCAACTGTTTTATTATATACCAGTAATAAACAAGTAAAATTTGAAATTAAAAACACAATGCCATTTACATTAGTACCTCCCAAAATGAAACACTCAGGTGTAAATTTAACAAAATATGTAAAAGATCTATATGAGAAAAATTATAAAACTCTGACAGATGAAATCAAAGAACTAAATAAATAGGTATTTATTGTCAAGATGTCATTTCTTCCCAACTTGGTCTATAGATTTAATGCAATCCCAATCAAAATCCCAAGTTATTGTGGATGTCAACAAACTGGCTCTAAAGTTTATATGGAGAGGCAAAAGACCCAGAACAGCCAACACAATACTGAAGAAGAACACTGTTGATGGACTGACACTATCAAACTCTAAGATACACTATAAAGCTATGGGTAATCAAGACAATGTAGTATTGGTGAAAGAGCAGATTAAAAGATCAATGGAACAGAGTAGAGAGTCCAGAAATAGACCCATATAAATATAGTCAACTGATTTTTAGCAAAGGAGCAAAGGCATAAATATTCTTCTCATGTGCACATGGAATATTCTCTAGGATAGATCACATGTTAGGCCACAAAACAAGTCTTAATAACTTTAAAAATACTGAAATCATATCAAGTATCTTTTCTGACCACAATGGTATCAAACTAGAAATGAGTCACAAGAAGAAAACTGGAAAAATCACAAATATGTGGAAATGAGACGTGCTACTGAACAACCAATGGGTCAATGAAGAACTTGAAAGAGAAAAAATACCTTGAGACAAATGGGCATATAACATATCAAAATTTATGGGATGCGGCAAAAGCAGTTTTAAGAGGGAAGCTAAGAGCAATAAATGCCTACCTCAAGAAACAAGAAAAATCTTAACCTAACTTTACATTTCAAGGAACTAGAAAAAGAAGAACAAATGAGGCCATAAGTTAGAAGAAGGAAAGAAATAACAAAGATCAGAGCAGAAATAAATGAATTAGAGACTAAAAGACAACAAAAAAGATCAATGAAATCAATAGCTGGTTCTTTGAAAAGATAAACAAAACTGACAAACCTTCAGCTTGTATCACCAAGAAAAAGACAGGGGAAAAAAAAAACCCACAGAAATGAAACAGGAGACATTACAACTGATACCTCAGAAATACAAAGTATCATAAGAGACTACTACAGACAATTATAAGTCAACAAATTGGACAACCTAAAAGAAATGGAAAAATTTCTAAAAACGTACCACCTTCCAAGACTGTCATAAAGAAACAGAAAATATGTACAGACTGTTTACCAGTAAGGAGATTGAATCAGTAATCAAAAACCTCCCAACAAACAAAAGTCCAGGACCAGACAGCTTCACTAGTGAATTCTACCAAACATTCAAAGAATTAACACCAATCCTCAAACTTCCAAAAAATAAAAGAGGGAATACTTCCAAACTCATTTTACAAGGCCATCGTTACCCTGATACCAAAACCAGTGAAGGACACCACAAGAAAAGAAAATTAAGGACCAATATCCTGGATAAACATAGATGCAAAAATCCTCAACAATATATTAATAGAATTCAATGATACATTAAAACGATCATATACCATGATCAAGTGGGATTTATTCCAGGGATGCAAGGATGGTTCAACATCCAAATCATTCAATGTGATACACATTTACCAAATGAAGGATAAAAAGTATTTGATCATCTTACTAGATGCAGAAAAAGCATTTGACAAAATTCAACATCCATTATGATAAAAATTCTCAACAAAGTGAGTAAAGAGGGAATGTATCTCAATGTAATAAAGGCCATACATGGCAAGTCCACAGCTAACATCACAGCTAACATCACAATGAAAAGCTAAAAGTTTTTCCTCTAAGATCAGGAACAAGACAAGGATGCCCACTCTTGCCACTTTTATTCAACATAGTATTGGAAGTCCTAGCCAGAGCAATTAGGCAAGAAAAAGAAAAAAAAGGCATCCAAATTGGAAAGGAAGAAGTAAAACTGTCATTATTTGCAGATGATAAATAGAAAACCCTAAAGACCACCAAAAAATTCTTAGAATAACCGAATTCAGCAAAGCTTCAGGATACAAAATCAGTATACAAAAAATCTGTTGCATTTCTATATGCTAATAATGAACTATCATAAAGAGAAATTAAGAAAACAACCCCATTTACAATCACATCAAAAAGAATAAAATACCCAGGAAAAAATTTCACCACAAAAGTGAAAGACCTAAGACACCACAAAAGAAACTGTAAAGACACAAATAAATGGAAGGATTTATGCTCAAGGATTGGAAAATTAATATTGTTAAAATGTCCATACTACCCAAAGCAATATACAGGTTCAATGCAATCCCTATCAAAATTCCAATGGCATTTTTCACAAAAACAACAATCCTAAAATTTGTAAGGAACCACAAAAGACCCTGAATAGCCAATGCAATCTTGAGAAAGAACAAAGCTGGAGGTATCACGCGCCCTGATTTCAAACTATATTGCAAAGCTACAGTAATCAAAACAATATGGTACTGGCATAAAAATAGACACATATATCAATGAGAGAGAGACCAAAACAAGTCCATGCATATATGGTTAATTAATTTATGACACAAATACACAATTGGGGAAAGGACAGTCTCCTCAATAAATGGTGTTGGGAAAACTGGACAGCCACATGCGAAAGAATAAAACTGGACCACTATCTTATACCATATACAAATATTAACTCAAAATGGATTAAAAACTTGAATGTAAGACCTGAAACCATAAAACTCTTTAGGAAAAAAAATATGCAGTAACCTCCTTGCCATCCATACTGGTGACTTTTTTTTTTGGATCCGATACCAAAAGCAAAGGCAGCAGTTTAGTAAAACTAAACAAGTGGGAGTACATCAAACTAAAAGGCTTCTGCATAACAAACAAAATCATCAACAAAATGAAAAGGCAACCTACTGAACAGGAGAAAATATTTACAAATCATATACCTGATAAGGGGTTAATATCCAAAATATATAAAGAACTCATACAACTCAATAGCAAAACCCCATACAATTCAATTGTAAAATGTCAGAAGATCTGAATAGATATTTTTCCAAAGAAGATATACAGATGGCCAACGGATACGTGAAAAGATGTTGAGCAAAATTAATCTGTATCTATGGATACAGAGGGCCAATCATATGTGGAATCTTAAAACAAAACAAACCAAAGCCCACCAAACTTATAGAGAACAAATTGGTGGTTACCAGAGGTGAAGGGTTAAGGGAGTCAAATGGATGAAGGGGGTCAAAAGATACAAACTTCCACTTATAAAATAAGTAAGTCATGGAGATATAATGTACAGCATGGTGACTACAGTTAATATATTACATATTTGAAAGTTGCTAAGAAAGTAAAAGTTCTCATTACAAGAAAAAAAATTCTGAGACTTTCCTGGTGGTCCAGTGGCTAAGACTCTGTGCTCCCAATGCAGGGGCCCAAGTTTGATCCCTGGTCAGGGAACTAGATCCCACATGCCACAACTAAGAGTTCTCATGCTGCAACTAAAGATTCCACATGCCATAACTAAAAGATTCCTCATGCTGCAACTAAGGATCCTGCATGATGCAATGAAGATTCTGCACACAGCAACAAAGATCCCACCTGCCGCAACTAAGACCTGGTGCAGCCAAATAAGTAAATATTAAAAAAAAGAAAGAAAGAAAAAATTCCGTAATTATGTATGGTGATTGATGTTAACTAGATTTATTGTGGTGATCATTTTGTAGTATATATAAATATCAAATCATTATGTTGTACACCTGAAACTAATATAATGTTATATGTCAATTTTACCGCATTTTTTTTTAAAGGAGCAAAAGCAATACAACGGAGCAAAGATAATCTTTTCAACAAATAGTGCTGAGACAACTAGAAATCCATATGCAAAAAAGTGAATTTAGACACACACTTTAAACCCTTTGCAAAAACTAACTCAAAATGGGTCACAGACATAAATGTGAAACACAAAATTATAAAACTCCTAGACGATAACACAGGAGAAAACCCAGGTAATCTTGGGTTTGGCAATGACTGCAGAGAGAACACCAAAGACATGATAATAAAAGGAATAACTGATAAGCTGGAATTCATTAAATAAAAACTTGTGTTCTATGAAAGACAATGTCAACAGAATGAGAAAGTAAGCCACAGCCTGGGAGAAAGTTTTTGCAAAAGACACATCTGATAAAGGACTGCTATCCAAAATACATAAAGAACTTTTAAAATTCAACAATAAGGAAACAAACAACCCAATTAAAAAATAGGCCAAAGACCTTAACAGACATCTCGCCAAAGATATACAGATAGCAAAAAAACATATAAAGAGATGCTGCACATCATATGTCATCAAGGAAATTCAAATTAAAACAATGACATACCATGACACATCTATTCTATTGGCCAAAATCTGGATCACTGACAACACCAAATGCTGACAAGGTTGTGAAGCAACAGGAACTCTCATTTATTGCCAGCAGGAATGAAAAATGGTAGAGCCACTTTGGAGGACAAGTTGGCAGCTTCTTACAAAAATAAACATATTCTTACCATATGATCTAGCAACCATGCAATTTGATATTGTTTTTTTGCAATCTGATATTTATCCAAAGGAGCTGATAATTTATGTCCACACAAAAACCTACACCTGGATTTTCAAAGCAGCTTTGTTCGTAACTGCTAAAGCTTGGAAGTAACCAAGATATCCTTCAGTAGGTAAATGGATAAACAAACTGTGGTACATCCAGACAATTGAATATTATTCAATGCTAAAAAGAAATGAGGTGTCAAGCCATGGAAAGACATGAAGGAACCTTAAGTGCATATTAAGGGAAAGATGGCAATCTGAAAAAGGCTACATACTGTATGATTGCAACTACATGGCTTTCTGGAAAAGCCATAGCTACGGAGACAGTAAAAAGATCAGTGGTTGCTGGGAAAGGAGGGGTGGGGGAAAGATGAACAGGTGGAGCACAGAGGATTTTTAGGGCAGTGAAAATACTCTGTATGATAATATAATGATGACTATATGTCATTATATATTTGTCCAAACCCATCACATGTACAACACCAAGAGTGAACTCTAAGGTAAGCTGTGGACTTTGGGTGACTATGATGTATCAGTATAGGTTCATTAGTTGTAACAAATGTGCCACTCTGGTGGGGATGTTGATAATGGGAAATGCTATGTTTGTGTGGAGGCAGGGAGTATATGGGGAATCTCTATACTGTCCTCTCAATTTTGCTGAACCTAAAACTGCTCTGAAAAAACAGTCTTAAAATTTTTTTGGAAAGCCACAGAGTAAAAGTAAACAGACTGTTGCAAGTTTATTCTCATAGAGCACTCAGAAAAAAGCCTGAAAAATTAAGCCTGAAGTAGAGTACTCATTGCTTATATTTCTAACGTTAAGACAAAAAAGCATGGCAGAGCAGAAAAGTCCAGCTTCCAAACAAGAATTATTGTCTCTTTGACAGAGCTCCAATCCAATTATGCCTAGCCACTGATTTTTCTATCACCACTTCCCCTTTGTTTCACAGACAGCATCCACGACCTTCTGTTCATGTGGTGGAGGAAGAAATTGCTTCCCAGAAAGGCTTAGCCCACTGCATTTTACTAGATAAAGAAAAAACAAAAAGCCATTCGACTCTGACAAGCCGATTACTGTTTATAGAGGAGCAAAATGCCTCCCTTAGGACCAAAAGGTACAATATGTTCAAACCTTTAACCACTGCTCTGCCATGAGCTGCTACATATGTGCACACAACACTCTCCTCTGAGCAGTCACATGCAAAACTGAAAGTACAAGCTTCCATAAGGCCCTGTCTGGCTGTAGCTTCAAATACATATAAGTAAAAGAATACTGAAATAAAGTCTCCCCTTTTCACTTTTGCAATTATCTAGGTAAAAATTAAAAGGGAAGAAAAGGAAAGGCTGAAGAGGGAATAGCTAAATTGTTGAATCTAACATTGTTCCCTCCAAATACAGTCTAAGTGGACTACAGTCTCTTTCTTAATCCTAAGAAATACCTGAAATTGAAGTATAATAAAATGACAAATGTCTGCATAAACATAACACAATGAAAAAAAATTAATGCACACAGATTGCTACTGTGTAAAAAAATGATGCTCACTAAAGTGACAGATGTCTGTAATACTATCTGCCCACTCTGGTATTATACAGCTATATCCACCTACACACCACAACAGATCTTTAAAACTATCTCGACAACTCTTTTCATTTGAGTCAACTTATGGCAGTGAAAGATTTTGTTTTTGTTTTTGCTGTTTTGGTCAGTAAGCTTGAGAACAGAGACAAAAATGGAGGCAACTGAGGCTAGCATTAAAATGTAGGGCCTTTTTCTTTTCTTTTTTAAAAATAACCATCCATGCTATTAAGCTGTTACTATCTACCTGATAACCTCTTAGGAGCCAAGCTTGTAGTTTCTGTTTGATAGGCTGCTGCCCTGAATCACCTTTCCTTTGTATTTACAGTTTTACAGAAACTCCTGGCAGGGGACACACACACACACACACACACACACGTATGTATACACACAACTAACTGGCTTGTCAAAGGCATCCAACAAAATAAACAAATGAGATCTTTGGACATCCAGAGTAATCATTTTGATAGTTTGTGACCTTGCCCAATAAGGCATTCTTAGCTCTGAAGCCAAGAATTTGACTTCATGGTCAGAGGTAGAAGAGGCAAGACTCCAGTCAGGTATTTCTTGCAGTTGAATGCAGTTAGTTTCACATAGTCCACAGTTATACAATGAATCCTTATTAGAATCAAGAAGGAAATGTATATTTTAAGCAACTTTCCAGAAAAGGATAAACACATTCAGACACAACACACAAAGAATCCCTTTACTAAAAATATCAACTATAAGACTCTCCAATCTCTTTTGATCCTTTATGTGTACTTCTGCATATTTTTATCATCAATTATTCTGCATAAATATTTCCATGTATCTACTTAGCCATATATTTCCACTTCCAATCATAAATGAAATGTCCACTGCATCAACACACCACAGTTCATAAGAGAAAAGAGCAGATACACGGAAGTGCTCTGAAGTCAAAAAAGGAAAGAATTGTGAGATCTGAGTGGAGAAGAATTCTATTATTTAACAGTTAAGACCCTTCATGCAGTCATACCTCCAAAAAGTCAGATAATAAACAAGCTATCAATCACTGGGCAGATCATATATCTCATTACACTGGTAACATACTCTGAATTATACCCTAATTCCACCTTAGCCATATTTCCTCTTGCTACCAAACAGTATGGCAGCCACAATAACAAAAACCCCACTGCTACATGGCACTACATAAAGCAAGACACCCAGATACCACCCTTTGCATTTGGGAGCTCGCAGGCATAAAACTAAGAGGAGGAAGAAGGGAATACGAGTCAGGGAGTAACCCAGTCTAGAATTCACAAAGATGACACGACAGTGTTTCTTTGGGCCTATTAGTGGAGAATGCTGAAGCTACGATTTTTAGGTCACAGTTCTCTAGTTCTGTCTACATTTCTGGTTGATCAAGAATTAGTTTTCTTTCCCATCTTAAAATCATGCCCCTGCTACAAAACAGTGGTTGTTTACCTCACAGAGAGTTAGATACATCTCACCAGCATTCCCAGGCAGATAAAAAACATTATATATTAATAAGGCTGAGGCAGTTGCAGAGATGGCTCTTTGTTTTTAGTAAGAATTCTTATCTTTCTGTACACGCAGAGTTCAGCTGTCGATCCAGCTCTCTGGTATGGCAGCCAGACGTCTATCTAGATCAGTAACAAACTGCAGCTAGGACTTACTTAAATGACTGCATTTGGATCAGTGCAAAAAAACCACTACTTGTTCTTTTTTTTTTTTTTCGTGTGCTAGATATGCATATTTACATGTGTATGGAGAAGAATAAGGAAGCAATTAATCCTAGTAGAAGTGCTGGTCTGAAGTCTGCCTGAGTTTGTATTATAGCTCCATCACAGAGTATTGTATGACCTTGTACAAGTTATTTAACCTCTCTGAGCCTTAGTTTTCTCATTTGTAAAATGGAGATAACATTATACCCTCCCTCAGGGAATTTCTAGGACTAAATAAAATAACATCTGTAAACTATTTCTGCACAGTATGTAAGAGTTCAGTTAGCTTTAGTTATCACTGCTGTTGCTGCTGTTATTATTAGACATTGATAAAGTCGAACAATTTTCTTCGTTTTTGTTCTCTCCCATTTCCCCCATGATCCTCATATAATTTTCCTGTACATTATATAAACACAACACTTCCTCTAAGTTGTAGATGTATGTATGCATACATAAGATGTTGGCCTGCACTAACTGATGTTAATCCTGTACTTTATGTTACAGAGCCTACCCTATGCTAGTGTTCATTTTTACCATAGAGTCAATTCAGTTCAACAAGCAAGGAAATTAAATTAGTACTCAGGCCACGACTGGAAGATTCTCATATGTAGCCAAATCTAAAAGGAAAAGAGTCAGTATCTCTATGAAAAGAGATCTTACCCAATACCAGGGAGTTAACATTCTAAGTAGATGGGAAACTTGAATTCCAGAACTAAAGAAATCAGGTCACTCCCTTTCTCCCATATTTTTTCAATCTAAAATTTCTATGGGAATCCCCTAGAGGTCCAGTGGTTAGGACTCTGTGCTTTCACTCCCAAGGGCTCGGGTTCAACCTGTGGTCGGGGAACTAACATCCCACAAGCCCAGACTTCCCTGGTGGTCCAGTGGTTAAGAATCGGCCTTCCAATGCAGGGGACTTGGGTTTGATCCCTTAAGCCCATGCACTGCAACTACTGAGCTCATGCGCCCTGGAGGTGCGCCACAACTAGAGAAAAGCCCACGCACCATAACAGAAGAGCCCGCGCGTTGCAGCTAAGACCTGATGCAGCCAAAAATAAACAAACAAATAAATATTTAAACAAATAAAAAAATCCCACAAGCTGGGCAGCACGGCCAAAAAATAATAATAATAAATAAAATAAAAAATTTCAAACCAGGACAAGGAGGAAATGTCTCTTTCTATCCAAAGAGAATTAAGTTGTTTCCAGTGTTTACTGGTGCGCTTCTTAAGATTTATACTTCTTGGGAATTCCTTGGCAGTCCAGTGGTTAGGACTCGGCACTTTCACTGCTGGGGCCGGGATTCAATAGCTGGTTAGGGAACTAAGATTCTGCAAACAATGCGGTACAGCCAAAAAAGAAAAAAGAAAAAAGAAAAAGAAAAAAGATTTATACTCCTCAACTAGCGTCTAGCAGAAGGAAGTTGAGATAGCCTAAACAAAACTAACAAGTAAATCTGTTTATCTTTGACATCCTCATAAGTTTCCATGACTCCTTTGCTCAGAGGCCATTCCACCTAAGCCAGTTATCCACTAACCCCTAAATCCCAAATAAAAACTTCTATTCCTTTATGTAGCCAATATAACATCTGTGGTTAAACTAATTTATACTAAAGTGTGAATGACAGCTCCCATACTTTTCTAATAATATTAACTTACATGAATCTTTAATTAATGTAGAAGTGCAGAAGTTTATTTACATTGATTTTTTTCAATCACATATAAGGCTGCCAATGTGAGAGAAGGAAAGGAGACTTTACTGTCCTCAACTTAAAGGAAAAGGGATCACAGGCTTTTCTTCCTCTCAACTTGCCCAGCCCTAATACCTTGACTCCCCAGATACAGCCCATTCAGTGTTCATTCTGTCCTTGTTCCCAATACCTAGAACCAGTAAAACTGTCACCAGGCAAACCAAATCCTGTAACATCAGAAAGACTTCCAGAGAGAAGAAAGGCTGGCCACATGAATCTCCCTAGACTGATTCTTGCACTTTTAGAGAGACCTCAGAGCTGAGACCTCACGTCTTAATTTCCTCTCCCCTGTTCTGCAACTATTCCCAATCACACGGTTATCTGCTCATGACTTTAAAAAAATTAGAGAAATGCATGATTCTAACTATACGACATTCTGTAAAAAGCAAAACTATGAAGACAGTAAAAAGATCAGTGGTTACCAGAGGCTAAGGTGGGATGGGGGAAGAATACGTAGAATAACTGGGGATTTTTACGGCAGTGAAACTATTTTGTATGACACAGTAATGAAGGACACATACTACCATACATTTGTCACAATACATTGAATGTACCACACAAAGAGAGAACCCTTATGTAAACTATGGGCTTTTAGTTAACAAGAATGAATCAGTGTTAACTCATCAGTTGTAAAAAATCTGCCATACTAATACAAGATGTGGGAGGTTGGAGGTAGAACAAGCTGGGGGTATAGGGGAACTCTCTGCACTTTCCTCTCAATTTTTCTGTAAATATAAAACTGCTCTAAAAAAATTAAGCCTTTAATTTTTTTTAATTAGAGGAAACACTAGTTAATAATCCCTACTAGGCACAATGGCTAACAAGAGCCAAAATAAGCAGTACAAAAGGAAGGCAAAAAGTAAAAAATTAAGACTATAGGGCTTGATCTCCAACTGGAGAGGACGATAACTAAAGAAAAGGAAAGAAACTTGAAGAAATGAGAGAAAGACAACTCTCGCAGTGACTGGTGTGCAAAACACTAAAGCAAATGTTATCTCCCTCAGAGAAAGAGAAGAGAAGCCAAGCTTATCCGGGGCACTGAGATACTCAGCAGAAAAATCACCACCATTAAGCCTCTGGCATACTTACGAGTGTCACCCTGATGCCTCTCCCTGTGGCTAAGAAATCAGAGGTTGTCATTGTAACCAAGTCTGCAACCTGTGCTGGTGCCAATCTTTATAGCAGATTGAGGTATTTTTCAGGAAAATCAAGGGGTAATTGCCCAGTATTGAAAGAAGATCTGACCCTTGGGAGGAGAAAAGAGGCGTTCCTTTTGCCATTGGATGATTCTCTCTGGAATAACATAAATGGCTCTTAGAGAGATTATGTATCTGATAAGCAGAGCTGCAACTCTGACAGCCAATCTGCTGAATGCCGAACAGAGCACTCAGCTTTCTACAATGACTCAAAGGACAAGGCAAAGCTGCAGATTTATTCTGCTGACTTTCCTTGTAGAGCTACTCAAGTTTTTCAAAGGCAAAAAGGAAGAACTCTTTCCGTCCAATCCAGGGAATTGTAAATTCCACCTGGGATCTAAAGACAGGACTATGTTTGCTCCAAATCTGACATCATCAATAGGAACAAGATTTAAAAGCGGGAATGATGGCTGGCAATTTTAGTCTTTAGAGCAGAAGCTGGTTCAGCTCTTCAATCTGCTGGCAAAATCAGCAGCCACACAGGGCACATGGTGTGCCAGACTGGGAATGGGCTAATTTCACAAAATTCATTCTCATTCTCTGTACTTTCACATGACAACTGCAAATAGTCTGGATTCTTACCAAAGCACGATCTTAGGTAGCATATTTCACTGCACAAAGAAATTTTAAAGTAGAAACACAAAGGCACTATTACAAAGAGATAAATCCCAAAGCTTCCATGTTTTCTTCATGATGCTTCCTCCTTGAAATCCTTTCCTTAACCTGATAATTTTATGAGAAGACTTAAAAAGCAAAATCTAACTACAATAAACTATTAACAGCAGCATTTCTCCCTCACAATTTGTATGTCACTTCTTCAAGATAAGATTTTAAAAGAGAAAAGCTTTCCATACATTCTAACTCTAATGAAACAGCCACATGCTATGATTTATAGGACGGGCAGTCTCTCTATGGTTAAATAGATTCAATCCTCAACAGACAAAAGAAAACTAGGCTTGAGAGTTAAAAGATACCCAATTTGTTTAAAACCTTTTTTATGTTATGATAAACAAAGATTAAAAAACTAACATTTAGAGGTTATCAGTTTCATTTTGATTTTTAAAAACATGCTTTACTGTACTGAGCAAGCACCCTGGAATAGGTACTGGAGGAAGGGGATTAAATAATAACAAAACACAGCACAGAAAATTATAAGCAGGCTAAACCAGAATAATATTTTCTACCCAAAACAACATACATAACCCTTTTTAGAAAAATGAAAAGAGGACAAAAAATAAAAATGTTTTGCTCTATAATTAATACTGACAAACAATATATTCCTTAAATTCTTAGACATAACCCAAAATCTAAAATTTAGCTAACTGAAATTTAGCTAAGTGTTTATTAACACTTGCAACTGTAAGCCTTCAAGATTGAAACCTGGCTCTGACCAAACTCCAGCTGAAGGGGCTTTTCTTGTATTAAAAATCCAATTTTAAAGAGCATTTTGTTTTATTTAAGTCACTAGCATATGGTTAAAAAACTTGTTTGCCCAGTTACAACCTTTGAGCAGAACATGGAGGTTCTCTTTCTTTTCCTATGAAAGAGCATCCAGAGAGCATCTCTTGCACCTTGTTCATAATGCACAATTTATCGGCATTTCGTTTCCTTTCTAAATGGCTGGGAGGGAAGAAGAGCTCCACAGCCACTGTGTGTGGTTAGTAATGGCGCTTTTACTTGTCATTGTACAAAGCCTGTTAAATATTTACAACACAGACAGCAATATCTAGTCCTAAACACCCAGTTGTGAGTTTGAATTTTTTTAGAAATAAATCTATGACAAGTTTTCCCCAGCAAAACGCCAGAAGACTCTCCTAACAGCTTCAAGAGACCCAGCGGGTCCAGAGGAGCAGTTATAGGCCATCTGGTGATTACTTATTATTATTTATACAGCACTGTAGATGTACACACAGATGTGTTATGAATCCACATACAGAGTAGGCCTTAACAAGGGCTTCAGACAAAATGCGACTGCTGAGCAAGTCAATCTGCATTAAAGAAACACACTAACCAGACAGAGGGAGCACTGGCTGTCCTTCAATCTGCCGCATTAGCTGGAAGAGTATTTGATAAAAGAATGAAGAATTCTATATAATGATGACAATATCTTGTAAGTTAACAACCTAGCTATATATATGTGGTTTTGCAGGGGCGGCAAAAGAGGGATTAATGAATTAGGCTCTCAGATCTAGAAGGCAGTTTATAAACTCAGCAGTTTGTAAAAGAAGGGACTAGGAAAGAGCCCCTTTTCCTGACTTAGGATAACTGAGATATAAAGATAGAGGATTTTTTTTTTTCTACCAGGAATGTTCTAAGAACAGTTTCTGGACTCCCATTCCAAATATTAAGTCATATCCAAGGAAAACAAGAGTGAGTGAAAATTTTCACCTTAATTTCTTAGCTATAGCTCTAATTGGATTCATACAGCCTTTTTTTTTCCCCTTTCCTTTTCTTTTCTTTTTTTGCTGACTAGAGCAGGGATGCTTTTAATTTACCATGCTCTTAGTAACATAATAATAAATATAACACAAAAACTAAAATAGCCAATCACTTGTTTCTAAGGGCAAGTGTCAAAAGTGCCAGATCTGACATTAAAAGACTTGGGTTTTTTCATCCCAGTCCCAGTTTTTTTCTTTACTATGCATAACAGTGGTTTACTTCTATTACAAGATTATATAAAACTGCAGCACACTCAGAGTGGACTGAAAGTTATTGCAAAATCAACATATTATTACAAAAAACAAGGTTAGCATTTGGCCTGTGTATAACACAGCGTATTTTCAGCTGCCTGACAGCATGCAGGCACTCTTACCAGATGGGAACTGGATGAATTATTGAATAAAATATGAATTATTAAATAAAAATTTGAATTTTTTTAAAACTCTTGGCAGGGGGTAAGAAAGAAAGGCTTATTTGTTTGCCTGAAATTGTTCTTACCTGTCGAAGCATGTAAAGATAGCACATATCACCACAAATGGTATTTATGTACCAGAGCCATTTTTTCCTATGTTAATCTCCAATTCAAGATGCTCCCCTAACATAAAGAATTAGTAATCAGCACCAGCCATTCTTCTTTGCTTTTCTTTTGTGCCAATGCTAGTTAATAGGAAAACTTGCCAAAGGGACAGAATTAAAAATCCAGGGTCCCACAGTACCAGTAGGGCCCATTTAATGGGAGGGCTGGGATAACAGGAATAATCTCTATAGATTTGTGTTATATAGGCAATAAAATATACACCTTTGTAGCATGCCAGCATTTAACCAATCATAGAAGCTATTTGTTGCCTCATATATTACAAAGCAATAGAGATTTAAGGGATAATGTTCATGGAGGCAGAGGATACGAAGCAATAAACAACACTGGAGGTTGGTTAAATGCCAAGTGAAGCCAGGACTATAGCACCATAAACATTATTCCTATTATACGACAAGATAAGGAGGTAAAGAAGCTGCCCTGCATCCCACCACAACTAGGGCTCTACTGCTATCCTTGGCCTTAGGAAGGGAAAGCAGGCCCCAGAGGTCTATGAGCTAGTTATATGTCTCATGTCTCAGAAAGATATGAACAGAACCTCAACCTGTACCTAAATGTTCTCTGGGAGAAGAAAAGATCTGATAGTAGATATCTTCGGGGGGGTGGGGGGGAATAAAAAGAGTAACAGCCCCTCAGGGCCACACTGGACAGAGAAACAAAGGATTTTTCCTTAAAAGGACACAGTTGATACAGAGTGGTTATGACAGAAACCTTTCTCAAAATGGCTAATAATGGGATGATACTAACTATCCATTAATAGTATCTTCTCAGAGGAAATGTGTTCCTGTTCTAAGGAAACAGACATTCTAATAAGCTCATACGACCAGCTTCTGCTCAGACTTGATTATGGTAACCAGAAGGACTACTTAAATCCACATAATTTGTACTGCAAATCAGTGTCACGTGCCTGAGAGGGAGGTATAGGAATATGGAAATTGTTGACTCCTGGTAATAAAAACTGGACAAGGAATTCCCTAGCCATCTGGGGTTAGGACTCCCTAATTGGATAGGACTCCACACTGTCACTGCCAAGGGCCCAGGTTCAATCCCTGGTAGGGGAATTAAATCCCACAAGCCTCATGGCATGGCAAAAAAAACAATAACAAAAACCAAAAAAACACAAAAAAACAAACAACCCCCCCCCAAACATCCAAAAGGTAAGTTATTTAACTGTATCCACACGAAGTAACATCTCAAATTCAAGATTATTGACACAGACTAGTAATTTTTCCTGCTTCCACATGCAATAGAGCAACTTTATAATCTACCTTCAAGTAAAAGTGCTCCCCAAAGCATTAAAAACTTATAAGTCTTCTAGATTCAGCACCAAACTGTATTTCTATTATTTTAATAACACAGAGGCAAAGCTATTTTATAGTTACAATGTTTTTAAATAGATGTTACCTTATAAACATTTCTAAAACCCACACAACTCAAATTCAACCAGCCCTTTACCACAGGGGATCTGGGGCTCTGCTGCCTTAACAACACTAACCCATCCTCCAGAGGCAGGTCTGTTAACTATTCTTCCTACCACATTCCATAGAGAAATATTAGCAGGAATATTACTTTCCCTGAGTTCCATTTCATGAGGGTGATAAGGCCTCACCAGAAACAAGAGACTCAAGAGGAGAATAGGAACAAGCGAGCTCAAGAAACTCTTTATCACCTGTCTTTTCAGTTAAGAATGCAAAGAACACAACCTTCAGCAGCCATCTTTTTTAAAAAAGTACATGCAGCATATTTAGAACTCAGCTGTGTCACATCAGACTTACTGTTGGGAAGTGGATCATGAACAGAATCCAAAAATAACAGCCATTAAAGACCTAGCAACCAAAACATGTTTACGTATCCATTGAAAGCCTGGTGGTTTTGATTATATGGTGGAAAGCATAATCCACTAGTCTATTTTAGGTGAATTTTCCTTTCACCTCTCCTTAATATTAAGGCGTAATATGATTTCTGAGTTTAGGGGTACACAGGGTAAAATCTGGGCAGAGAATAGATATTTAAATAACGCAAGATTCCTACAGTTTTTGTTGGTTGGGTTTTATGGATCAGTCTCTTGAATTATAATTTGCTTTAATTCCTTCTTCCTCTAACTGGTAGAAGCCACTGATTTTTGACACTTCTATGGCTGCTGAGTTCTAAATATGCCTTGCAAAAATTATCATGGTCCTTATTACCTCTCCTGGCACTCACATAGCCTTTTTATTATTCTACCATTTCTGAAGTAAAGACTTTGAATCAATGACGACTGATTATAAATAGGCTTGAAGGCCTCAAGGTGGCTCCACAATGAAACCATTTTCAAGGTATATAAGGAAGTTGGGATGACAGGCCAAGGGTAGTTCACTTTACCAGACTGATTTTCTCTGCCACATTTTCACTATTTCATAGAAGATGAAGCAATCACAATAAATCTTGTAGCGATCCCACTCTAGAGTTATTTGTTACTAGATATTGGGAGAAACTTGAAAGGAGACTAAATTAAATATAACTAAAGAGCTACAATCTCACCTGACCATAAAGTTTTGACATGCAAAGGAGGCAAAAGGATGAATCGTGCTACCTCAAAGTCTTAAGTTGTAGCTTTTTATCCCTTTTCCTATGAAACAAGTAACTTGAATCCAAAAGAAGGTAGCATTCTCCCTCAGTTTCACACTCACTGAGAGAAAATATGCCTCCAGGATTTATGCCAGAGGTTATAATGAATCCTAATAACCAAAATACCAACAAACAATTCAGAAATGGGAAGGAGAAGCAGGGGAAGGAAAAGGCTTATGGTAAACAGAACCCAACAATACAACAAGGAACCAAAGTACAAAGTCCCTGTTTTCCTACCTCTAGTCCAAAATAATACAAAACAAAAACAAAGAAACAAACACAAAACCCTTCTGGGATCTCACAAATCTCAATGAGAACTACTTTTTTCTGATAAGACAGCCTGAAGAAACCCTACTGATATATTTTCTTTCTCAGAGAGCTTAAGAGATGCTTTACCTATGTATTCCTTTATTTTTATCATCCATTTTTATTTCTTTAAGTCCTTATCTGGGTAGTCTTAATAAGCATACAACATATAAGAGGAGCACTGAGCAGCTTAAACAACAAGTAAAGAAAAATAAATCTTTTCACTAAAAGTCCAGATTTTTAAAGTGAGATAAGTAAAAAGGGTACCAGGTATCAATTATGGGAGTCACAGTAAGTACTATTATCAACAAATTCACACACAAAAATTTGGAGGAGTCAGATTCAGGTATGTACTCCAATAAAGTTGTCTGAAAGTGAAACAAATTTACTCCACTTTCCCAAGTGGCTTCTACTGGGACTGGGGCGGGGAGGGTGGGGGGGGACTCGGGGGGGGGGGTCAAGGAAGGGAGGGAATACGAGGATATGTGTATAAAAACAGATGATTGAACTTGGTGTACCCCCAAAAAATAATTAATAAATAAATTTTTTAAAAAAAAGGAAGAAAAAAAAGAAAATGGTAACTATGTGAGGTAATAAATATGTTAATAAACTTGAAAAAAAAATAAATTCCTTTAATTATTGTTAAAAAAAAAAAAATACACACACACACACCCCCATGGGGAAAACATGCAGTCAACAAAGAATACAGCTGAAAACTTTGACAAGGAAGGAAATAAAGCCTACAATGCTGAATACTTCAGAATACACTGGCTATTTTAGTCTTTTATGAAATTTTCAGCACTTACTGGTATTTGGAATCATCCTTCTGCCCATTCCTTGTCATGAACCCCATTTCATCCACCTCTCAAGTTCCAATTCTTGGGAATCTCTGGAACTTAACTCTCTTCTTTTCATACTTACTTTAAGTATTCACAATGTTTAATAGAACTAGTCTGCAATCTCACATACTACCAGTAAGTGTCACTGGACAGTCACATGGCATATACCTAACTGAAAAGAAATTCAACACTTTGGGCTCCATAAAATCAACCCATGAAGGCAAATAAAACTTTCTTGAATAAAACTGTCTTTGTATTCCTTTCTTCATCCTTTGTGAGACATGGCAGAATGTGAGGGTCTAGGAATAAGCGTGAAGAAGGTACAGAATGAAAAAAAAAAAAGGGCAATTTCAACAAAATTATTTAAAAAGTACAAGATGAAAAATATTTGACACAATGTACACACATACAAACAATAACATGGCAGCTTGTTAGAATAAGGCATTTAACAGCGTCAGACAGGGAAAATGGCTGAGAAATCTTGTAGTTGATATATTGCTGTGAGATCTCAGATTCTATGTTGGATTTGTCCTTCCTAGACAGGTATTTGCCTTAGCTGCTAACAATGATTTTCTGGATCAACAATCAAAAGAGACTTTTTTTTCTTGTTTAAAAATTCCAAAATAGACCCTGGCAAATTGAGGTGCACAATGAATGGGTACATTTTCAGCTGCCTATCCAAATATGCTGAGCAGACTTTTATATCCATGAAGGCTGAAGAGAAGATATTTCTAAACTTGCTTTGTATTTATATAAATAGCTTAGAAAGGAAGCAAGAGCAACATGTATTCCTCTATGCTGTTGGGAAACAAACACCAGTAGAATAACAATATGAAAGAGAGCAAGGCAGATTTCATTACGGTAGAGTGCCTACACTTCCTCATAACTTGGATTTACACACTGCAAATCCTCTGATCTGATTACCTCCAGTGATCACGTAAAATACCGGCTTTAAACTCTTTGCCTTAGTGATAAAACAGCCACTTTGATTCACAACGAGACATTCACAATAAAGTATATTGTAAACGTACCTGTCCACAGCCCGGGGCATTGCACACAAACGGTCTGTCGTCTCCCATATTTCATATAGCAGAGCAGAACTGAGGAGGGGGAGGTAGGGGGAAAAGTTATGTTAAATACGTTGGAGTTAAAAAAAAAAAAAGTGCTTCAAAAATATCAAGCCTAGAAACAGGTGTTCCAAGAATGCCGTCTATCAAAGCCGTAAACACAGGCTACTTTGGGGAGACCCATTAGACAGGTGGCATATGATCTCCTGTGCCTCAATTGAAACTTTTAATTAGAAAAATTTAGACCTAAAGAGTCAAAGAATTTCAAACCTTTTGCTAGATTTTCCTTCTTTCTGTTACGGTATATAACACACTTCTTCAGTCTGCTGAATTACAACCAGTGCAGTTCCCTACGTCAATAAATTCACTGAACGCTCGATGCGGAAGCCATATTTCTGAACTAGAGAAGACCAAAATTTGTCATTTAATTAATTAAGGGATTATAGGAGGGGTGCTCCATTTTACAGGGCCATAATCTGGCTCCCTGGTGTATAAACTACGAGACTGTTGGCAAGGGCCGTTTATCCCAGATTATTGCCAAAGAAAACAAAGCACCCATCCTATTGGGCTACATGGGAAATGATTTTCATTAATAAAAAAATAAAAATAAAACCCTTCTCTCCCCACCGGGAGCCTTCTTCTCCCCCCACCAATCGTCTGTGGCAAATGGAGAAATATCGGTGCCCTTCCCCCCCTGATTCTATTTATGGCTAGGTTTTTAAAAGCAGCAATAAAACAAATGTCGACTCTTTGGGGGTTTACTGGGTGAATATGTTCCGGCTGTTTGTGCTGCTCTCGGCCAGAGTTCTTGGGCCGCTCTGTTGCAGCCAACAGATGTGTGCTGCTGCAGGGGATAAAAGAAATGGCACTAAAAGGCATCACCACACATCCTCTCTGTTTCTCTGAAGAATTTAACAGGGTTTATACCATTGTTGTTTTTTAATTATTGAAGCTAAACTCCTGAAATGTTGATCGAAATTCCTTGTCAAAGAACAATAATTCCAAATGAACATGTTGGGGAAATTTCTCATATCCCAACTAGGAATAAAAATAGAGGTGGAGATGGATAAGGGTTAGAAATGCAAATCATAGTAAAAATATTCCTAAAAGATACACAGTATTTTGAAAGAGTGAAAGAGAAAAAAGGGGAGGGTCACAAAAATAGTTTTTATAAAATAAACTCCTAAAGGACATTTTCAAACATCCTTCTATAAGAGAGAGAAAGCTGTATGAAAGAATACGAACAAGGGAAGATGAAAGAGGAAGAACTACAATTTGAATATGCCTAGAAACGACTTCAGAACTGTAACCAAATTTCAAATTTTTATCTTGGAGATAAACCAAAATGTCAGGCTAACCTCAGTCAAGTCTACATCAAAATAAAATATTAAAGTGCTAGACCAAATCTGGCAATCAGAAAACCATGCTTCAAACTCAGAGGGCAATGTTAACATCTCTGCTACTCTCTTAAGACTCACTCTGGGGTTGGAAACCCGTATTCCACAACTAATCGGTGTTTAAAATTGTGGGGTGCCCCATAAAATAGAAAGGGCTTCTTAGTAATCCTTCATTGTGATAGGAACAGGGTCTAACTATGAAGAAAACTGATGCTGCAGCACTGCAGTAATGGAAGAGAGCCTGTATGTACATAGGTGTACACAGATTTATATCACATTTAGCTAGGATAAATTGCTTCAATAAATTCTGTTCCTGGGAGAGGCCAGCTCAAGCTGATGACTGGGTACGGGGAAAATGAGAGCTTTATTCTTCACATAGCCCCAGGACAAGGGGGTTTTCTGGTTTGTTTGTTTAAAATACACAATGATTTTTCAGCCCTTTATAGAACTATATCACAGTGCAAAAAATAAATACAAATATATAACAGTAAATAAATAAATGCAAAGACCAATGCCATTGTGGCTGAAAACTCAAAACATTTCTGGAAAGAAATCAATCTCTGGAAGAATTCCTAACAACTGCTGTGCTGGAGATAATTTCACTTCCTAGTCCCACAACCTGCTTTCCTAATATAATCACTAAATGAGAATTTTATTTCAACAAGATCGTCTAACATATTTTCAACCAGGAAGTAAACTACAAGGGCTAGAGCAGATATAAAGACCAGGCAGGATTCCTTGTTTTTACCTTAGTTATGTTTTTTGAGGCTAAGTTTTCTCGGTCTTCTATTGATTTAGAGGAGGGAAAAGGGTCTTGGCTAAGGAGTGGAGGAACACTGGTATAGGAAGTGATTAAATAAATTCTGGAATGGTTTTCCTCAAACCACAGAATTCAAAATTTAACTTGGTTTTGTGCAATCACATCCCAATATATGACTTCCAAATTTTACTTCATTGCATCCTTACTAGGAAATAGAGATGAAAAATCATGATTTTCTAAAAGTGGAGAAAAAGACAAAAATAAGTTTTGGGGAAAAACATTAAAATGTAACAGAAGCAAGCATTTAACGGCTCTTAAATACTCAAATCTGACAGTTACTAACTAGGATTTCCTGCTTCCTTTCCATTTTGCTGGCTTTTGTTTTGCCATTTTCACCAAAGGGAGATCACAATGGGAGGAAGAAGGCCCTCCTTCTTAAATACTCACAATTCTTCTTCTTCTTTTTTTTTATTGGCCACACCATGAGGCATGTGGGATCTTACTTAGTTCGCTGACCAGGGATTGAACCCACACCCCCTGCTTTAGAAGCATGGAGTCTTAACCACTGGACCACCAGGGAAGCCCCCTATAATTATTCTTGAATCATTCCCTCAATCTCTTGCTCCTTTTCATTTTGAATAATTCTTGCTTTTAAATTTAAAGTGATGTCTTTTTAAAAAATGAAATATTTAACAATAATGATGTCTCCCCTTTAAAAAGAATTCCCAGTTAACATCCTTTTAAAAATTCCTCTTCCATTCCAGTCTGCTGTATCAATTGCTACATATAAAGAATGCCATTGCTTATTTCTATTTGATACTTAAAACTAACCTCTAATTATGAGAGGTCAAACTGATGCCGTCTCAAAAACAAATAGCAACACATTTCTGTAGTATAAAGACTGAGACAAAAGGTGAAATCTTGAATAATGATGCTGCCATTCACTAGAATTTAACTCACAGCCCATTTGTAACTGTACTGTTTGACAAGTAGATCACGTGTCTGGGCATGACACTCAAGTCTGTCATCTATTTCTCAATCTATTCTTCAGGATGAAACTCAAGCATTTTATAGAACTAAGCAATAAATGACAGACGGGATACACATATTTAGAGACATTTCCAAGGGAAAATAAAATGCTCTCAGTGGAGATCTCAGAACAGGAAAACAAAGATGCATAAAAAGGTTGTCCTAGGGGCCAAGGAAAAGGCTCATGTACTCAGATTCACCAGAATGCGCGAATGATAAAAATTGGTATTCACTTAAAAGAAAGTTATCTGAATGCTTGCAGAGAACTGAAGAAAATCTAAGGTTTAGAGAATGATTTTTAATAACTGGGGTAATTTCATAGAATCTTTCTTAAATAGTTTTGTCAGAGCCAGAAGTATGTCCTAAAACGGTCAATGTGCAAATAAGAAAACTGATTCTCTGTGTATACATCTGTGTATCTATTTTTTTTTTTTAATATAATTAGGATGGAGTCTGTCACTGAGGTCTACAAAGTCAGTTCTCTGGACCTGGTTGTAATATGATTATTTCTTTGGTAACCAACTGATGTTAATAAGATGGCCCAAATTTAGGTAAGGAATAAAAGCCATGCATCAATACAAACACACCCAAGGGCCTGTCTGTAGGTTCCTAATAACAAAAAGTAGATATTGCTGAGTACAAAAAATTGAGAAGAGCATATAAACCTTAAATATCAAAGATTCCTGAATATCTAGAAGGGGTTCATACTAGCTATCATTCATTCATTCATTCATTCAAAAACATTACTAAGGAACTACTAAGTGCCAGGCAAAGTGGACATAAAAATAAAGACAATAGTCCTTTGCAAAAAAAGAATCTTTCTCTCATCTGTGTCAAAGAAAACCAGAGCTGAACAGTAGTTAAAGCAGTAAAAAGCAGATTTTTCTCAGGACTATTGCAATAGAGGTTAAGAGACCTCAGTATATAACCAGGCTCAGTTTTGAATACACCATGGGAGAGTGGGAATTTATAGCCAAGGACCACGGTGGGGGTCAGTGACTAGAAAATTACTAAGAGGAAACATAAGGGGCAAGGGGGATTCTGGTTAAACTAACCTAATAAGATTCTTGCTGAAGACAGGCCAGGGTGATCAGACATCACCTGGGGGATGGTAGAGGATGAAGAACCTAATCAGATATGAGAGTGAACAGATATTGAGAGTGGGGGGCTCTTGCTAAACTGACTTAGCAGGGTTCTTGCTAAAATCTGATTTCATAAGGAAGTACATAGATGGGTCTAAAAGAAGGTTCAGGAGCCTAAATAGAGTTTGGTCAGGCAAAGAATCCTTGTCATCTGGCATGAAAGATGCCAAGTAAGCAGTAAGAATGGTAGCTTAATTTACAGGTTCAATTAGTCATAGGTTGATCAGTATACATATTAGATCCCTTACTATTTCTCCTATTCTTTATGGTATTTATCAACTTATTTTGCTAGAAATTCCAGAGTGTGTACGAGCACAAAAAAGATGGTTAAGTCTTGGAATAAGATCTGACAAGGAAGACATATGCAACTAATAACTACAATCTACCTTTGGGATCAAAAAGTAAATTTAATAACTTAAAAAATTCATTAATTCCCTGAACACTTTATTCAGTGCCTACCATATACCCTAGGCCCCAAAATTCCACAATGAATGAGACAGACAAGATATGTGCCCTCAGACTTCCCTGGTGGCACAGTGGTTGAGAACACACTTGCCAATGCAGGGGACATGGGTTTGATCCCTGGTCCAGGAAGATCCTACGTGCCATGGAGCAACTAAGCCAGTGTGCCACCACAACCACTGAGCCCACATGCCTTAGAGCCGCAACTACTGAGCCCATGTGCTGTAATTACTGACCCTGCATGCTGTAACTACTGAAGCCCGTGCCTAGAGCCTGTGCTCTGCAACAAGAGAACCCACCACAATGAGAAGCCCGCACACCAAAATGAAGAGTAGCCCCCAGCTCACTGCAACTAGAGAAAGCCTGCATGCAGCCTCCCCCTTCAAAAAAAAAAGAGGAAAAAAAAAGGTATCTGCCCTCACAGTGCTTACTTACAGTCTACAAAGAAGAGACAAACACAAAAAAGTTAAAAAACAAAATTTTATATTAATAGCAGATAACTGCTGTGAAAGAAACGGAATGGTGATGTGTTGGTAACTAGGAGTGGACTACTTTAGTTTCATGAATAAAAAGGAAATGGGGGCTTCCCTGGTGGCGCAGTAAAGAATCTGCTTGCCAATGCAGGGCACATGGGTTTGAGCCCTGGTCCAGGAAGATCCCACATGCCGTGGAGCAACTAAGCTGGTGCACCACAACTACTGAGCTTGTGCTCTAAAGCCTGTGAGCCACAACTACTGAGCCCACACGCTGCAACTACTGAAGCCCTCGCACTTAGAGCCCACGCTCTGCAACAAGAGAAGCCACAACAAGCCCGTGCACTACAATGAAGAGTAGCCCTCGCTCTTCGCAACTACAGAAAGCCTGTGTGCAGCAACAAAGATCCAATGCAGCCAATAAAGTAAAAAAATAAATAAATGGCTGTATTATCTGTGATCAAAAAGGTAATGGGGTAGAATACAGACATCCTGTTTAAAAGTTCTGGAAGCCTTTCCTGACATAACACAGTTGATGTTCAATAAATATTTACTAACTTAATTTGAAGTCTATATTCAAGTATACTTTGCTGAAATTTTACACGTATCTTTCCAAGTTTTGCAGAGAGCTGCTCCGTCTACGAAACAACTGCTATGCAGTATTTAAGTATTTAAAGCGATATATACCTAAGACATATTTTAAATACATATTTACAACTACTTTGTGCTTAAGGTACTTTATGTGACTACACCCAACCAATTCTCTGCTTTTCTTATCATACAAATAACATAGAAGAAGCTCCACAGTTTTTGGTTAGAGTGTTAAAAATGGGGAAGAGGCAGGTATTTGTCAAGTTAATTGACCCTTGAAAACAAAACCTAGACCAGAGCTGTTAGGATATATTTTCAAGCATAAAAGAATGCTTCCTAATCAAGGATGCGGCAGAGAGGGCACCTTAATATGGGACTTTTGGGAGTACATATTTGGACAATCTTTCTGGAAAGCAATCTGGCAATGTTTATATTAAGTGTCTTAAAATGTTTTATAGCCTTTGAACAAATCATTCTTCGTTCAGGACTTTATTCTGAGCTTAAAACCAGAAACATGGACCATTTATATATGAAAATGTTCATCACAGTCATATTTATAACAAAAAAGGGAAAGGAATTAAATGTTTTAAAAATGGATAAATATAAACTAAGATACTGTCTTACAATAGATACATTTAAGTTGTTAATAATAATGTTTCTGAAAGCTATTTAGCAACATGAGAAAATTCTATACATTAAGTGGGGGAAAAAAAGCAGGATAGAAAATTGCATATGCACCATAATTCCAAATCTAGAAAAAAGCAAACAAAATAATAAGCATAGAACAAGATGAGGGAATTAACATCAAATGTTAATACTGTTATATCTGGATAACGGTATTCCAGATGATTTTATTTTCTTCTTCCTACCTTCAGTATTTTCCAAAGTCTCTACAATGATCACAGATTGCTTTTAATAAATTAAAAAATTACAATATAATTTAATAATAAAAAGATTACCAAACAGCATGACAAAAAAAGTCTGAGTTTTTTTTTTTTTTAAGGCTCACATCTGCTAGACTAATTTTTTTTTTAAGATTTTAATTTTTTTCCCCCAACGTGGACCATTTTTGAAGTCTTTGTTGAATTTGTTACAATATTGCTTCTGTTTTTATGTTTCAATTTTTGGCCAGGAGGCTTGTAGGATCTTAGCTCCCCAACCAGGGATTGAACCCACACCCCCTGCACTGGAAGGGGGAGTCTTAACCACTTAACCAGGGAAGTCCCTCTGCTAGACTATTTTAAAGCACTAAACAGTATAGTATTTAAAAATTATACAAAGTTGTTCACTCTCTACTACAAAGCAACAGAACCACAGAACCAACTGACAAACTAAGTTCAAAATAGACTACCAAAAAAATCTTTCTAAAAATATAAACTAACAGCGTCATATAGAAATAGACATGGTGGAAACTTAGATCGATACACAGGGTAAATCAAGCATTTCAAGATAATTCCTTCTTTGTTATCCTCAAGGACCCATTCTCATGAATGCTGCCTAACAACAGCATTGTTTTGTAGTAGTAGTATAACAGTAGTACTTATATCAAACACTTAGAAATTGCCCCAACCATCCATCACAAAAGGAATAAAGAGAGCTGAAATCAAGCTTAGCAGGTACTGAATGCCTTTCAGTGAGCTACAAATAAGCTAAAAAATTTAGACAAGCACCCAAACAGAGCTCTATGGGCCCCATTCCCCTATGATATTAAAAAGAAAAAAATTATATACAAACAGTTCTCTTCCAAAAACTTTGGATACCAAGTTTCAGACTCTAAAATAATTTGGCTGCTGCTAAGCAAAGAGTATATAAACACTGAGGCTCTTCACTACAGCAGTCTCAACATTTTATTCTCCAAAGGATACTCTGTGCTGCTGTGACTTGTATTTGTTATAGTACATTGATTTAAGGAAAAGATTCCAATAAACATATGAACTATGAGACTATAATGAAGGTATGTTAACCCTAGAAAACAAAGAAGACTCAAGTTTTACTAGGCATTAGATTATTTAGGAATTGAAATTTCTGTTCATAAATTCTGGATTCATTTTCTACTGTACCATTTAGCGTAACAACAGTTTAACACATTATTTCATTAGCAGGTAAACCAAATGCCACAAAAGGATTACATAAAAAGCATATATACTTCTATAACCTAAAACTAATTAGCCTTTTGTAAAGCACTTTGCTAACTGACTGGAAAACTGAGGTAGAGAGAAAAAAAAAAAGAAAAAAGAAAGGCAAAAGATGAATCAAAAGGTTGTGGCTGGACTAAATCCTAGTTACCTGTTCTCACACACCCCAAAGAAGACATAAAAATGGACACCATATCTTTTTATAACACCTGCAAGTTGTACAACAACTTGAATATTGTATGACTACTTCTAACTGAATCGTGTATTTCCAAGTTTACGCACAAACAGGTGTTTCTTGTATGCTTATTTACAGAAATAAATGTCCAGAAACATGAATTTGAGGGACTACAATTTCTTGAACCATTATTTTTGTCTAGGCAAATTAAATAATGTTGATAGTTTTAACATTGTATACTTTATTGTAATAATTTTTAAACTCATAATCCAGTTATAGTACACATCAAGGACTGGCAAACTCCAGCACATCAGCCAAATCCAGCCTGCTACTTGTTTTTATATGGCCCACAAGCTAAGAATGTTTTTTACATCTTTATTTTTTAAATTTTTTTAAAAAATTATTTATTTATTTATTGGCTGTACTGGGTCTTTGTTGCTGCACGTGGGCTTTAGTTGTGGTGAGCGGGGGCTACTCTTCGTGGTGGTGCGCGGGGTTCTACCTGTGGTGGCCTCTTTTATTGTGGAGCATGGGCTCTAAGCACACGGGCCTCAGTAGCTGCAGCACATGGGCTTAGCAGTTGTGGCTCATGGGCTCCAGAGTGCAAGCTCAACAGTTGTGGCACACGGGCTTAGTTGCTCTGTGGCATGTGGGATCTTCACGAAACCAGGACTTGAATCCGTGTTCCCTGTGTTAGCAGGCAGATTCCCAACCACTGTGTCAGCACAGAAGTCCCTACATTTTTAAATGGTTGAAAAAACTCAAAGGAAGAAAACTTTGCGACGTGAAAATTATATGAAATTCAAATTTTAGTGTCCATAAATAAAGTTTTATGGGAACACAGCCATGCTGATTCTTTGCATGTTGTCTCTGGCTAGCTACTTGTGTGCTGCAATGGCACAGCTGTAGTTACAACAGAGACCTCGAGCCTGCAAAGCCTAACATATTTACCATCTGACCTTAGTTTGCCACTCCTGGTATTTATGATAACTATTATTAATTAAAATACAAGATTAAGATATCCCAATTATAACAAATATGAGAGTGATTGTTAATAGGGGCTTTTATTATATGACTATTCAAGCACTAGGTTCTTTTTATCTGACTTCTTGAAATTTAGATATTACGTTTTCTTAAAATATGATTAATTAAGCTAGCTCCATAGTTCTCAATCTGTAGCATATTCATCTAGGCACCGTGTAGAAATACAGATTTCCAGGCCTCCTGGATTCTCTTGGCTTTGGGGCCCAAGAATCTACACTTTAAAAAACACCCTGGGGACTTCCCTGGTGGCACAGTGGTTAAGAATCCACCTGCCAACGCAGGGGATATGGGTTGATCTCTGGTCTGGGAAGATCCCACATGCCACAGAGCAACTAAGCCCATGCGCCACATCTACTGAGCCTGTGCTCTAGAGCCAGTGAGCCAAAACTACTGAGCCCATGTGCCACAATTACTGAAGCCCTCGTGCCTAGAGCCTGTGCTCCACAACAAAAGAAGCCACCACAATGAGAAGCCTGCACACCAAAATGAAGAGTAGCCCCCGCTCGCTGCAACTAAAGAAAGCCCGCATGCAATCACTTTTTAAAATAAATTTATTTATTTATTTTATTGGCTGTGTTGGGTCTTTTTTTGCTGTGCGTGGGCTTTCTTTAGTTGCAGTGAGTGGGTCTACTCTTCGTTGTGTTGCGTGGGTTCCTCATTGCTGTGGCTTCTCTTGTTGTGGAGCACGGGCTCTAGGAGTGTGGGCTTCAGTATTTGCAGCACATGGGCTCAATAGTTGCAGCTCACAGGCTCTAAAGCGCAGGCTCAATAGTTGTGGCACATGGGCTTAGTTGCTCCATGGCATGTGGGATCTTCCTGGAGCAGGGATCGAACCTGTGTCCCCTGCACTGGCAGGCGGACTCTTAACCACTGTGCCACCTAGGAAGCCCCACATGCAATCACCTTCAAAAAATACATAAATAAAAAACCCCCTAGGTAATTCTGATGCAAATGGTCAGTAACACACCCTTTGAGAGCATTAAAATGGTTGGATATTCCTCCCAAATGGCAAACAACTGTATTTTTCAAGTTTAGTACCATAAGACATCAGTTTGCAAAGGGGGCTCCAGGGATCCCTACAGATCCTTGAGACCCTTTCAGAGGGTTCATGGGTGTTCAAATCATACATGAGTAAAAGAGCTATTTAAGAGGCAACATAGGCCAATTCATTTTAATGTAAAAGTTCACAGATGTGGTGTCAGATTTTACACAATAGCTAACCTTTAAGAAACTATCACTTTTCAGATTTTGATGTAGCATCAAAGAAGAAAGATTATCTACAATTATCTGAAAATAATCTTTCCTTTTCCTATTACATTTCTGTGTAAGCACAGGTTTTCTTCATATACTTCAACCAAAACAACATATCCTAACAAATTGAATGCAGAAGGAGATATGAGAATACAGCTGTTTTCTATTGGCCAGATATTTGATGTTCTTCCCCCCCCATTTTTAAAAAACTATAGATACAGTTATTTATGTTGTTATTTTAAAATAAGTAAATAAATATTTTAAAGTTTTCTCCTTTTAATTTCTAATTGCTAAATACAAATAAATATAACCACAATAAGCAAAAGCTCTTTGGAGTTCTTGATAATTTTTAAGAGTATAAAGGGGTGGGTACTGAGACCAAAAGCAGTTTGAGACCCACAGTTTGAGAAATAAACAGTAGAGTGTCCTGAAATGATCAAAGAGAAGGTCAAAATTAATTTCTGGATTTCAGGCTCAGACATGTAAGGACAGGTTTCAAAGAAAGGAGCCAGCTTAAATAGTTTTGCAGCAAATGACTGAAAACAGAGGGGAGTGAGAATTAGGCTGAATCATAAGTTAGGCAACACATGGCCAAAGCTTAGAACCTATATGGAAGCAGCTTCATACAGGCAACTACTAGACAAGAACTTTTTAAAAGTCTCTCCAGGCTTTTGGAGGATTCACGGAATTATTCTGAGCTATTCTCAGAAAGGTTAATAAAGCAAAATCAAAGAAACAACAACTTGCTAGAGTGACAGTGGGAAGCAGAGTTAGATGTTAGAGAACATTATACTTATCCATGTTTGGCCTCAATATGATTTTAGAAGTAAAAAAAATTCCTGGAAACTGGTAGGCTGTCAAAAATCTAGTGTTGTGTTTTGGTTTTTTTCCTACTCATTTTCAGATAAAGTGTGATCCCTAAAACAACAAAGCAATAGCAATCAACCCCAAAACCCTGATCTTTAAGGATAAATTTTAAATCTTCACGGACTTAATTTAAATAGGCTGCAAACAACAAACCTGATAGACTTTAACATTAAATCCCAGTATGAGTTTGGTCCCAGACAGGAAACAGCTACAATATCCCACAACAATAATCATGGAGGCCCTTAGAAATTCACAAGAAAAATATCTGTTTTCTAAGACTGTCCACATACTGGCAACACAGTGACCTAGCTGGGGTATCCAACTGACTTTCAAAAGTCCCTAACATAGATATGTAAAATATTAGCAAACTACTGCTTGACCAAAACTTAAAAAAAAAAAAAAAATTAAATGGTGCTATAAAAGATATGTTAGTACCAGAAATACCAGAAAAACCATGTTAAATAAAACCAGGATGGTGTTACTCAAGTTTGATAAAGCTTAAATAAACATTACTGGCAAGAAACTTGGTGCCACACAAATCATTTATAGCAATCGTATGTTATATTCAATAAGTCACCCTGTTTTTATAACAAAGTCAGGCATATTCCTATTTCAAAAAGAACGGTTATGCTCTATTTTTTAACCTGAAAAAAAAGTAACTTTTCTACTACATGGTAAATTTTAAGCCCCAAATAAAATGTGGGGAACATAAATCTCTGTCAGCTATGTCAGAAAGAAGCACTATACCAGATAAGAAGATATTAGTAGGTAATTCCACTTAAAGAAAACAAGTTGGGTTTTGTGAGAAGGTGGGGCTACAGCAGAACAAACTATTCCCATGGAGGCCCAGGCCACAAGATCACAAAGTAACTTTTCAAGCTAAATCTTGGCTCTTGTTAGACTTTCACAAATTGACATTTATTAAGGATAAATGTAGTACTGAATTAGAGAAACTTCTGCACAGTCAGGTTTCAAATATATGAGAACACTTAGGATTAAATTAATCAAAAGATAAAAAGAAGCTAACAAAGACATGAGTTTGCAATGAGTTTTGTTCTCCTTCATGACACTACTGTAGCAGCTCACCTTTGGTTTAGTTGGGAATCTTTCCTAGATGTCTGCTTACAAAGTTTTAAAAACTAGATAGTAAATTTGTCTTTTCCTAAAACTGTTCCTGAATTTGAATATTCATCCTTCCTTTCCAAGGAACCCATGCAGTATACGGTTACTTTCAAAGCTGACGAATTTTGCCTTCATTGTATAGTCAGTGAGTACATTATTCAGATTTTTTTTTTTAAGTTTCTCAACAAAAGGACAAACGAGAAGGAAAGGAAACAAAATACTATGACAACAGAAGGGAAAAAAAAAACAACCAACCACATTCTTTCAACACAGTGTCCACCAGGGAAATTCTGAACAGAAAATGTCATAATAAAATATTTTAAGACATAAAATGACCCCAGTGCAAAATATTTGTTGTTGTTGATTTTCGTTTTGTTTTTAGCTCAAAGGAATTATTATTTCTTGTCATTTATGTTCCTTACTTTTTGTTTATTCATTCCCACTGGGTCAGTAGAACCATTTCTATTTCATTTTCTTTACATTCTATTTTTCTTCCTGATTCTTCAATAAGTTCCTTTATCTGAGCCTCTACTTATGAATGTTTGGACTGGAAAGGACCTTGAGGGGTCATCAAGTCCATCCGTCTGCTTTCCAGGAGAATTCATAACTACAATCTAGATAGATAAGAATGCATCAAAAGAAACTGTATTCTGTCCCTAACAGCATGCTACTTTATTCCACACAAACATTTCCATTCACAATTTGCAGTTTTCTAAAAATGAAAGTAAAAATTAAAACCCCAAAAGAGGAAGGTGCTTTAAAACTGCATTTATCAGCTAAAATTGCTCAAACATAAATTCAACTATCAGGCTAAAATTAACACACGGGAAAGTTGTTGGCTGCCAACATAAAGTCTTTAGTCCCTAGAGATGTCCTCTGATGTTTTATCTTATTTGTAAGTACCATTTTACCTACAGCACATAGTATGACAAACTTAGATCACAACACCAATAAACTATAACATATATCATGTATATATATATATATGTATGTGTACTTTTTTTTACACATGCTGTAGGTTTTTATTTCAAACATAAAATGAAAAGTTAGGTCTAAACTGGAGATGTCAATATTTGTAGGAAGCTACAATGTAACTGTTATATGGGCAATAGTTTAATTCTTTAATATGTAACTTAAAATGTTCAGGGAATGATGTTTCTTCCTAAAAGAGTTTCCAAAACAGAATTTCATCTAATGACAAAAAACGTGGAACTATGAGGAAACACTGTTCAATCATTCTAGAATTATTATTATTTTTTAAAGGAAGCAGGACCAGAGATCTTGGAAATGGGGAAAAGATAATACTTAGAAAAAACAGGGGCCAGGGAAAGCAGAGCCCAGACACTGTATTCTGATTAAATATTGCTTCTCAGGAAGATTATAAAATGAATTATTAAATAGATGGCTTATGAACAAGTAATGCAATGATCTATAAGCACTAGCATAAGAAAGCTAAATAGTAACTCATGTTTAACTTTACTTTCTTTTTTGACAGGGTCACTAGCCTAGGAGCTCAGGGATAATGTCAGACACAGAACATATTTAGATTTCACCAGAACACCTCTTAATACCTCATATGAAATATAGGTTAGATAATAAAACAGTAGGTGGATTCATAACTGAATTTTACCCAAAAGGTTCATTAATGGATTAATATCAACCTAATGATAGTGTGCTGATGTTACACAGCATTGTTCCACTCATATATTTTTACCAGTGACCTAAAACAAAAACATAGGTGTCATGTTTATCAAATTTAACTATCAACAATAGAAAGATATGAGGAATGGTTAACAGGCTAAATAACAAGCAGATGCAAACGGGTATATACAGAATGGATAAAAACAAGGTCCTACTGTATGGCGCAGGGAACTATATCAATATTCTGTGATAAAGGACTTCCCTGGTGGTCCAGTGGTTAACACTCCACGCTCCCAATGCAGGTGGCCCAGGTTCCATCCCTGGTCAGGGAACCAGATCCCGCATGCATGCTGCAATCAAGAGCCCACATGCCTCAACTAAACATCCCGCATGCCACAATGAAGATCTCGTGTGCCGCAACTGAGACCCAGCACAGCCAAATAAATAGATAAATGTAAAAAAAAAATCCTGTGATAAACCATAATGGAAAAGAATATGAAAAAGAATGTATATATATGATAACTGAGTCACTTTGTTGTACACCAGTAATTAACACATGGTAATTCAACTATACTTCAACAAAAAATAAATTTAAAAAAAGGCCAAATAACATTATTGAGCTAAAACAATAAACCAAGACTAACAAGATGACAATTACAGGGATAAATGCAAATTCCTCAATTAAAATTTAAAAATTAATTATATAAGTTAATGTGATCTTAGGCTTTAAGAACAGAGGTATTCAGTGCAGTGAAAAAAGAGGCCCTACTCTCCCCTGTACTTTGTATTGATCAGATAATAACTGAAATGTTATATTCAGATCTAGATAAGAAACCCTAAAAACTCAGGCAACTAAGTTGATAAGGAGACTGAACTTTATTAAAAATGTCACTTAAGGAATGGCTGAAAGAATGTGGGATATTTACCCCAGTAAGAGAGGCCTTAACAGGACATAACTGTCATCAAATATTTGAAGGACTACCATGTTGACAAGGAATTAGGTTTATTTATTGTAGCTTCAGATGGCAGGAGTAAAGAGCCTCACAATGTAAAGAATGTTCTAAAAGTAGAGCTCCAATAATGGAACAGGGTATCTATGAAGCAGGGACCTCTTCCTTACAGCATTTAGAAGTTAAAAGATCACCCACCGGACATTCCAAAATGATCCATTTTCACATTTCATGAACATATCAATACTTGATCTTAAAATAAGCCTGTTAGGCGTAGACAACATTCAAAACTGAGAAGCTTAAAAATTGTTTTATTTGACATGTTTCTAGAGATGGAAGACATTTTTTTCATGAACTCTAAAATCATAGTACAATTAGAGAAACCAACAACAAAAGAAATAATGCTTTTTCTTTTTTAATGAATGCTGCATTTGTTTTTCTCAAAGAAACAACACATGCACCATAACTTTAGTACCTTTATCAAGGGATAAGGGACAACTGTATGCCAGCTTGCCAACTAGTTTCAAGAAGAGAGCTGTTTTTATTAAACATTTACATGGCAATGCTATTTGCTCCACCTAAAACTTCCTCTCAGAAAGGCTCCTCCTCATCAGACGTGGATAGGAGGCTGCTGTTAACACTGACTCCCTCCTACTGCAGCCCAGGGAAAACTCACTCTTGACATGTACAAAACAATAACTTGTGAGAACTTCAGAGCAGCTGTGTTCAGGCAGAGCCAGGGGCTTAAAGCAGCAGCTTGAGAGTAGGTTGAAAAAACAAATTTCATTTTGGGTTGGAAGTGGGGAGAGAAAGGAGATATACAATAACAGTATCTATTAACATTTAAAAGCCCTGGTAAACAAAAATGCTTAAAAGTTACAACACTAAAACTATCACAGGATGTAACCTTTGATCCATAAGTTTAAAGATGAGCAGTGTTTATCATTCAACCTTTCTGCTAGGTGTTAACACTAATGAGATGGTGCCCAAGTCAAACCTATCACAAATTCTAGGATGGAAGAATAAAACAAGAACTTTGCTCTCTCATTGGCTGTCTTTTTGTGCTGCTGCTAGGCAAACTGTGAAAATGTCTGAATGTCCAATAGCAATGCTCTGAATGTGAAATACTGGAACCCAATTAAGTAATTAATGCTAAAAGGTCAGTAATTAATTGGTCTCAATGTGCTGCAGGCGTAACTTCCTGGCCAGGAGGACAAATGGTTGCTGAAAACCAAAGGTAAATACAAAGCAACATACTCTGGTCTCTCTTCATATAACACCTTTACCGGTATTTCAGATGTTATTTTGCTTCCAAAAGGAAAAGGAATGTAAAAGACAAATCTATGCAATAGTAAAGAAGTTATTAATTAGTTGCCTGTATTATTTCATTATTAAATAATACACAACTATCAAAGAAAGGGCAAAGACGTCCCTTTTTTGTGCAGAATTAAGAACTGGTAAGACTACTTAGTATAGCTGCCAAACTTTTCTTTAGCTTCTTTTCTTACAGACGTGTTACATTTCGCAATAGTCTTCACTTACCTTATATCCTCCATGTTTAAGTACAAATTGTTTGATTTCCCCAACCCTTGCCCCCAGGATATCAATATTATGACATATCTTTAGCTTCTGAATCTGAACACAAAGGAAGAAACTGAAAAATCTTCACTTTCCTGAAATACGTGTCCATTTTATTCACACCACTTAAAAAAAACATGAGCTAACTAAAACTAACTGCAACCAACCATTTAGCAACTCTTCAAGAATACGAGTGGGTAAGAAACACATTTAACAAAAACTTCAGTTTAGTACATTTTTCTGTGCTTAAGATACCTATAAAGACCTATGTCTCCATAAGAATTACTTACACTACTGAAAAGTTTTTAAACAGAGGAATCAAGCGAGCTTGTGGAGAAAACTCTGCACACCCCCACAAATCTACACTTACTATGATACAACCTTCAAAGACATTAAAACACCTCTGATAAGTAGAGAACAAACTTTTAAAGTTAGGAAAGTAGCAACGCGGGAATCTGGGTAGGAGGTGCCCTGGGTAGTAAACACCCCAGTCAGAGAACATAAGCAACTCAGAGCAACATATAACTCCCGCTGGGGCTCCAACCTGGCCGCTTAGGTCCCAAGCCCCCATCCCTGAGTTGAGGAAGAGATGAAGTGTGGGAAGAGGAAGGGAGGGAGAAAGGAAATCAGAGTAGAAGTAATGAAAGTGTTCTATTTCTCTCCTTCTCTACCTCCATCCCAGCTTTCTTGCAGGCTGGTCACCAGACTGGGTGCCATATCCACCAAAAGCTCTAAATCCATTTCCCAGGCTTTTTCTGATACGTAGGCTAAATACCTGTATGTATCAACCATCTCCTTCACAAACACCTTCCCGACCCCTCTGGATTCCCCCATACCCTTCCCAAAGTGCTGCCTTTTGGCCACTAAGCCCATCCCTATTAAGTCTTCCTAAACGCATTCACTTAATTTCTCCATATCCATACTTTCTCTCTGGTATCATGTCCCTGATACTTTTTGTATAATTCAATCGAAATGCCATGCTCTCACTTCCACTTACTCCCTATCTTCCCAGCAAAACCAAATGCCATGTTTTCACCTACTCATCCCTACCTCCTGCCCATTACCCCGACTCTTCCAGTGCCAAGCCTCTAACCCCACTCTCTGAAGCAGCTCTGGGTCTTCAATCAGTTTAGTACCTCTCCCCTTTCTCCCATGCCACCCCATTCCAGGCTCCACGAGACTTCCATTCCCTCAGGAATCAACTCCCCTCTCCTTGCCACGCCCTGTGCCCCCCGGGGCTACTTACCCCAAGTTCTCCCCACACTTCAGGCCTCTGGCCCCGCCTTCCCCCCCCCAAAGGAAGGAGGCGGGAGGAGGGAGAGAAGAGGGGCGGCACTCCGCAAAGTAAAGGTGACCTCCCATTAGTGCTCGCCGCTGCCAATCGTAGGTTCCTTCTCTCTTATTGGTCGGCGTTAGTCCATGCCCCACCCTCTTCCTCAGACAGGGCCCGGCCACCGCCTCAGCGCCCCCGTCCAACACGCACTGGGAGGGGAGACCCCGGCCTGGGACACTGGGACTGGCCAGAGTTGACGGGGAGACTCCCGTCAGATCATGGACTAGTTAATGTTATCAGGACTCACCCGCTGGTAGCTCCGTCGCCTCCCGCCCGCCCACGCTCGATCCCACAATCTGCCTCCAGCTCCTTCTTTCCCCCCTCAGCGGAGCAGATACTTTTCTCTCGTCCGGCCAGGCGCGCTCACTTCTCGCGATATATGGAGAAGGGTTGGAGGAAGGGCGAGATCGGCGAGGCCTGAGTCGGAAAGGGGCCGAGGGGCGGGGCTCCGGGAAAAGAAGGGGCCGGGCTTTCGGTGGGCCGGGGTTGAGGGGGAGGCTAAGCGAGTTCCGTGAGTGCTGGGCACACGTGTTAGGCTGCCGAGTGTAAGGGGAGAAAGAAAAAGAAGGAAGGGGAATCTTTACAGGTGCTTGTAGTAATGGAGATCCAAACCGTTCTCATACTAGAAAACTAGATTACCTCAAAGGAGCGCACTTTACAAATGAGACAAGGTTATACCTCAGTAAAGCTGTTTTTTTAAAAAAGCGTGTGGGCGGGGGGAATTCCCTGGCGGTCCAGTGGTTTGGACTCTGCAGGGGCCACGGATTCTATTCCTGGTGGGGGAACCTAGATCCCGCAAGCCGTCCTCAGAGCCAAAAAAAAAAAAAAAAAAAAATTTTTTTTAATTAAAAAAAGGTGGGGGGGGGTAAAACGAAACAGCTACACGAGGTGATTCAGTGTTTCAAATAGTCGAGTAGTTTCCTTTTCTTCTTTGCACTCAGTAGCATCACTGTGGACATAATCTCTGCTGTGTGTGTGTGACCGACTGTATATTGGGGTGAGGAGTGGTAAAAGTTCAACCGCAGGAACTGGCGGCTTTTTAAAAAATGTGCAGATTGTTTATACTGCCCTCCAAAGTTATCACTTCCTTAATGGCAAAGTAGTTGGAAATATTTTAGCCCTAGAACTGGAGTGAATGTGTTGGGAAAAGCGAGCTCCCAACTCTATCATTTTCTTTGAGTACCTTTACAGTGGAGCCAGCAATCCCATTTTACTCAAAGAGTTGTAATGATCAAATGAGATAATGTATGTGAAACTTCTTTGGCATTAAAAGGCACTATATTTATTACTCAGCAAGTATTTTAACAAATACTTAGGACATACTATGTGCAAAAAACTGTTCTAGGCTTGGGGAGAAAAGTAGACAGACCAGGTCCCTGGTCTGGTAGAATTCACATTTTAGTGGGGAGTGGGGGACAGTTAATAAACACAAATACTGTATTTCAGTTAGTGAAGAGTGCTTCACGGTAATGAGACAGTAAGTGACCAGGAGTAGGGTAGCAACTTTAAACCTGGTGTTGAGAGGCCTCTTTGAAGAAGGAACCTTTGAACTATGAGAAGGAGATAGCTTCGGGAAGATTTTGGGTGAAACATCAAATGCAAAGACTGTATTTAAAATTTTCTCATATGGTTTTACCAAGGTGGTAAATTTTATGTTATGTGGTTTTTTACCACAACTTAAAAAAAAAAAAAAAACTTTTAAAATGTTGTAATTATAAGGAGAGTTGACTCAAAATATTACCTATGGAATCTCTTTTCTCTCAAGTAACTTCCTTTTGCAGCTTTATATTACTCAGCTTTCTGAACTTCCTGCCTAGGATCTTATCTAGCCTCATAGCCTCTGAAAGGTAGAAAGATCCAGGTGGTTTCTCCCTAGACAACAAAAGTGAAACAGAAACGTACACTTATATTCTTGTGAAGTGAATAGAGAAAAGTTGAGAGGAGTCTTGATTTCCAATCTGCTCTCCCCTAAAACAATTCCTACTTAAAAGAATACAATGATAGAAACAGACACTCAATATATATGGGAGATTGGTGTATAACAGAGGTGGCATTACAAATCAGAGAAGAAGGGATTCCACAAATTGTGCTAGGCCAATTGACTCTATACATACAGAATAATAAATATAATAGCCAGCCTTTATAGATCTTACTATGTTCTAGGCCCCACTCTAAGTGTATTACATGTATTAATTCATTTTTCCCCAAATATATGTCTCCAATCCGTACCTCTCCCCTGAACTGCAGACTAATTAACAAATCCTACTTGGATGTCCTACTTAACAGATCCACTTGGCTGTCTAATTGGTATTTCAAACTTACCATGTCCAAAATAAATATTTCCTTTCTCTCCCACATGTGCCCCTTCCCTAATCTTTCCTATCTTAGTAAAAGTTACCTTCATTGTTCCAGTTGTATTTTTTTTATTGTGATATAATTCACATACCATAAAATTCTTTTTTTTTTTTTTGGCTGCACTGCTCGGCTTGTGGGATCTCAGTTCCCTGACCAGGGATTGAACCTGGGCCATGGCAGTGAAAGCACCAAGTCCTAACCACTAGACCACCAGGGAACTCCCCAAATTCATCTTTTTGAAGTGTATATATATAGTGCTTGCATCAGCAGCACATATACCAAAATTGGAATGACACAGAGATTAGCATGGCCCCTGTGCAAGCATGATGAAAATTTGTGAAGTGTTCCATATTTTTCAGAAATAGAGACACAGATGTAGAGAATAAATAAGAAAAAAAAATCAAATTGTACACTTTAAATATATGCAGTTTATTATGTCAATTATATCTCAATAAAACAAGAAAAGAAAAGAAAAAAATAAAGTGTATATGTAAATCAACCATACTTCAATAATAAATAAATAAAATAAAAATAAAGTATACAATTCAGTGATTTTTAGTATATTCACAAAGTTATGCAACTATCACCAATATCTAATTCCAGAACATTTTCATCACCCCCTCCAAAGAAACCCCATATTTAGGACTTCTCTGGTGGTCCAGTGGCTAAGATTCCGTACTCCCAATGCAGGGGCCCCAGGTTTGATCCTTCGTTGGGAAACTAGATCCCACATGTATTCTGCAACTAAGAGTCCACATGCCACAAGTAAAGATCCTACATGCCACAACTAAGAAGTCCACATGCCACAACTGAGTCTGCATGCCACAACTAAGAGCCTACATGCTGTGACTACAGTTCCCACATGCCGCAACTAAACATGCCACAACGAAGCTCTTGTGTGCCATAACTAAGACCTTGCACAGCCTAAATAAATAAATAATTTAAAAAAACAAAAAAAGAAACTCCATATTCATTAGCAGTCACTCCCCATCTACCCCCACCAAATCCTGGCAACCACAAGTCTACTTTCTGTCTTTGTGCATTTGCCTATTATAGACATTTTATATAAATGGAATAATATAATATGTGGCCTTTTGTGGCTTCATTCACTTACAATGTTTTCAAGGTTCATTCATGTTGTAACACGTAGCAATCAGTACTTTATTCCTTTCATAGCTGAACAGTATTCTATTGAATGAATATACCAATTTTTGTTTACCCATTCATCAGTTGATGGACATTTGGGTAGTCCCACTTTTGGGCTATTATGAACAATGTGACTCTGAACACCCATTTACAAATTTTCACATGGACATTGTTTTCAATTCTCATGATATATACTGAGGAATGGTCTTGCTGAGTCATATGGTAAGTCTACGTTTAACTTTTTGAGAAATCGCCGAATTGTTTTACAAAGCAGTCGCATCCTTTTACTCCTACTAGCAATATATGAAGTTCCCAATTGCTCCACATCCTCACACCAACACTTTTATTGTCCATCTTTCTGATTCTAGACATCCTACTGGATGTGAAATGGAATCTCATTGTGGTTTTGATTTATATTTCCCTAGTGGCTAGTAACACGGAACATCACTTCATGTGTTTATTGGCCATTTATACATCTTCTTTGGAGAAATGTTTATTCAAATCCTTTACCCATTTTGTAACAGGATTATTTGTTTATAACTATCTGGTTTGCATGAATACCAACTTAATTTCAATAGCATACAAAATCTTTGCTCTTATATAGCTTTATTTCCTTTCTCCTTTGTGCTGTTATAATTTCTATATTTTCATTGATATTCTCTATTTGTGCTGTTATTGTCATACAAATTGCATCTTTCCTCATTGTACTGAGGTAAAAGATAGATATGCCCCAGGCTGAACAGCTGCAACTGGTTTCCCTGGGCTGAGCACTTTTGTGGACCCTTCGAGATGGGATACCAGTGGGAGCATTGGGCCCTGATTGGGTGCATTATTGAGGATTTTCTGGCTCAACACATGCTCAGAGAAGGCCCTCAGTCTAGAGGAAGGACAAAAGGAGGGAGAAGATGCCAGCTGGAATCCACCTTGGCTGAGAGATAAGCATGCACACCAAGACCAAATATGGAGATTACTGGCCAGAGACAACCCAGAAAATTGCCCCCATAGAAGCAATTTAAGCTGCCCCTATGGTGCGTAACTCACTCTGAGTCCTCCTGTGTGTTCTTCCACAAGTACTATGCTTCTAATAAACACTTTGATCTTTTTCATAATTTTGTTCTCTTTACTGAATTCTTTCCTCAAAGAAGACAAGAACCGAGGTCATTCTTCCAGCTTTTCACTGCTGGAATTAGCATAACCATTAACATAGATTTATGATTATTGTTTTACACAATTATCTTTTAAGTACTATAGGAGAGAAAGAGTTACAAACAAAAATTACATTTACAGCCTTTTATATTATATTTACCTATGTAGTTACCTTTATTGGTACTCTTTATTTCTTCATGTGGATTAGTTACTGTCTAGTGACCTTTCACTTCAGCCTAAAGGCACCCTTTAGTATTTCTTGTAGGACAGGCATGCTAGTGATGAATTCTTCTCATTTTTGTTTATTTGGGTATGTCTTAATTTCTCATTCATTTTTTGAAGGATAGCTTTGCTGGATATAAAATTTTTGTTTGACAATCTTTTTCTTCTAGTACTTTGAATAAGGCACCCTTCTACCTTTGGCCTCCATGGTTTCTGATGAGAAATTGTATTGAGGATCCCTTATATATGGTGAGTCACTCCTCTGTTGCTGCTTGCAAGATTCACTCTTTTAAAAAAAAAAAATTATCTGTTTTGGCTGCACTGGGTCTTAGTTGCAGCACATGGGATCTTCTTTATGGCATGTGGGATCTTTAGTTGCGGCATGTGGACTTCTTAGTTGCGGCATGCGTGTGGGATCTAGTTCCCCCAGCAGAGATTGAACCTGGGCTCCCTACATTGGGAGTGTTACCCACAGGACCACGAGGGAAGTCCCTGAAGATTCACTCTTAAATTTTGACTTTTGACAGCATGGTTATGATGTGTGTAAGTATGGATCTGTTTGAACTTTTCCTTCTTGGAGTCTGTTGAACTTCTTGGATATGTAGATGATGATTTTTCATCAAATTTGGCAAGTTTTTGGTCATTATTTCCTCAAATATTTTTTCTGTAACTTTCTCTCCACTACTCTCCTCCTGTGGTACACTTGATGGCATATCACTGGTCATTTTTCTTCATTCTTTCTTCTTGTTCCTCAGACTAGATCATTTCAATTGACCTAAAACAGTTACTTTTTCTCTCCTGTCTGCTCAAATCTGCTGTGGAACCCTTCTAGTAAAAGTTTCATTTTCGTTATTGCATTTTTATACATAAGAATTTCTATTTGGTTCTTTAAAAAATAATTTCTGGGACTTCCTAGGTGGCACAGTGGGTAAGAATCCACCTGGCAATGCAGGGGACACGGGTTCAATCCCTGCCCCAGGAAAATACCACATGCTGCGGAGCAACTAAGCCTGTGCGCCACAACTATTGAGCCCGATCTCTAGAGCCCATGAGCCACAACTATTGAGCCCATGTGCCACAATTACTGAAGCCCACATGCCTAGAGCTGATGCTCTGCAACAAGAGAGGCCACCACAATGAGAAGGCTGTGCACCACAACTAAGAGTAGCCCCCGCTCGCTGCAACTAGAAAAAGCCCGTGTGCAGCAATGAAGACCCAACACAGCCAATAAAATAAATAAATAAATAAATTTAAAATAATAATAATAATAATAATTTCTGGGCTTCCCTGGTGGCGCAGTGGTTAAGAACCCACCTGCCAATGCAGAGGACACGGGTTTGAGCCCTGGTGCGGGAAGATCCCACATGCCGAGGAGCAACTAAGCCCGTGTGCCACAACTACTGAGCCTGCGCTCTAGAGCCCATGAGCCACAACTATTGAGCCCATGTGCCACAATTACTGAAGCCCGCATACCCAGAGCCCATACTCTGCAACAAGGGAAGCCACCGCAATAAGCCTGTGCACTGCAACAAATAGTAGCCCCTGCTCTCCGCAACTAGAGAAAGCCTGCATGCAGCAATGAAGACCCAACACAGCCAATAAATAAATAAATAAATTTTAAAAAATAATAATAATTTCTGTGTTTTCATTGATATTCTCTATTTGGTCAGACAGTCTCTTTCATTTAGGCCTGTACACGTGGTTTCTTTTAGTTCTTTGAACATATTTTATTTATTTATGTTTGAGGTAACTGGTTTATAATGTTATATAAGTTTCATGTGTACAACATTATATTTTGACTTCTTTATACACTACAGTGTGCTCACCACCAAAAGTTTAGTTTTCAACTCTCACCACAAAGTTGACTCCCTTTACCCATTTTGCTCTCCCTCCTCCCTACCCCACTCCTGTTAACCACTACTCTGTTCTCTGTATCTATGTGTCTGTTTTTGTTTGATTTGTTCATTTATTTTTGTTTTGTTTTATTTTATTTTTATATTCCACATATGAGTGAAATCATTTGGTATTTGTCTTTCTCCATCTGTCTTATTTTACTTAGCATAATACCCTCAAGTTTCATTCATGTTGTTGCATTTGGCATATTTTATCTTTTTTAAGGCTGAGTAGTATTCCATTTGTGTGTGTGTGTGTGTGTGTGTGTGCGCACACGCACGCGTGCGTGTATCACATGTTCTTTATCTGTTTTTTTGGATATATTTAAAATAGCTGATTGAAAGTCTTTGTCTAGTAAGTCCATTATCTGATCTTTCTCAAAGACAGTTTCTATTGACTACTTTTTTGTATTTTCTTGTTTCTTTGAATATCTCATAATTTTATGTTGAAAACTGGACATTTAAAATAATATAATGTGGCAACAAGAAAAATCAGATTCTTCCCCTTACCCAAGGTCTCTTTTGATGCTGTTTGATATTGGTGGTAGTTGTTTATTTAGTGGCTTTTCTGAAATAATTCTGTAAATTGTGTATTCTTTGTCATGTGTATCCTCTGAAGTCTCTGCAGAGTTAGCCTAGCAGTCAGGTAATTAGTTGACAGAGATTTTCTTAAATGCCTGGAACCAGTATGTCTTTGCCAAGGGACTTCAAATTCATATTGGGGTATGTCTTCAACACTCATCCAGGCAATTCACAACTCTGCCTTAGGCGTCACTTTCTGCTTATGCAGAGCCTCAAGTTTAGTCAATAGTGAGAGTTTAAGGGCTTCTAAGGTCTTTCCTGACCACGCACCGAGTCTTATAAATGTGCATGGCCTTCTAGACTTCCAGGAACCTGTCAGAATATTCCAAAGCCCCAGTGGACATTGTAATCCCCAGATTTTCCTTCCAAATTTTTTGGTTAGCCTATTTTTTTTTAACTTCAACTGCTATCCACCACCACAGGCAGCTGTAATGTTGAAAAACTGCCTCTCATTATTTTAAACAAATGCCTCCAAGGAAAAGGCTGTTCGTAAGAGTCTGAGTCAGATCAAATAAAGATAGCCTTGAATGGATCTTCCAGGGAACCACCAGACAGGTCAAATAATGACAGTTCTCTAAAGATGAGGCTTTGAAGGAGCTCCAACCCCATTCCACCCCCTCCATGGGGATATGGGGCTGCTGGTTTTCACTGTGATCGCAGGATTTTGGTTTTCAAGGGTACCATGGAGCTGGGGAGAGGAAAAGATGGGAATAGGGCAAATTAAAATGCCACATAAGGGACTCCCCTGGTGGTCCAGTGGTAAGAATCTGCCTTCCCATGCAGGGGATGCGAGTTCAATCCCCAGTCTGGAAACTAAGATCCCACATGCCATGGGGCAACTAAGCCTGCTCGCCACAACTACTTAGCTCGTGTACCTCAACAAGAGAGCCCGCACACTTCAAACTACAGAGCCCCATGTGTCCTGGAGCCTACGTGCCATAACTAGAGAGAGAAAACCCCTGTGCCACAACTAGAGAGAAGCCTATAAGCCACGACAGAGCCAGTGCATCACAACAAAAGATCCTGCATGCCTCAGTGAAGATCTTGCACGCCTCAACTAAGACCCAGGCAGCCAAAAAAATTAATTAATTATTTAAAATGCCACATAATTCACTGTTCTTACTGAGATTCAGCTATTTTTCTTGCATAAACACTCTGTTCACTGTTGCAAACCTTTGGTTAATTTCCAAAGTTTCAAAAAGTTGATACTGACAATTATACCAGTGTTCTCATTGCTTATACGGAAGAGTGGATTTTTGGAGGTTCTTAATCCACCATTTTTGCTGATGTCACTCCTTCCAATTGTTTTTCACCCACATCCTTTAGGGTCATCCTTAATGACTTTCTCAAAGTCCTATATCATCCTATATCAGCAAATCCTGTAGATGCAGAAATCCTTTACGTTCAAAATATATCCAGGATCCCACCACTCATCACTACCTTCTCCTCTCTCCTCACTTGTTATTTTCCAACAACACCACCTCCTCACCTTTCCTCAGACTGCCAAGCATGATCCTGCAATTTTTCTACCAGGTATGTACATTTCTTTACTTCCTTCAGATCATTGCTCAAATGACATCTCCTCAGAGATGCTCCCCTCACCCCTCTACACCTCATACTCCATCACTCTATCCTCCTCATCTTGCTTCATTTTTTTCCTAGCACTTACCTGACATATAATATTTACTAATGTTTATGGTTTGTCTGCTCCCATTAGGAAGTAAGCTCGTAAAGTTAGGGGCTCTGTAACTGACTACAGTTATATCTTTAGTGCCTAGAACAGTACCTGGCTCATGTTGGCAATCAATAAATTCTGGTTGAAAGTATGTCATTATGTTTCACTTGCTCCTCCAGGTCCACTCCCCTCCTTCTTCCCAGTGTCTAGTATGGACATCAGTGGACTCCTTTGCCCTCTGGCTTCAGCCCACGCAGAACCTTAGTACAAGTTTGGAGGAAGGAAGGACAGAGAAGTCAGAGTATTTATTCCACAGGCTCCTCCCTGCCAAATTGCCTCAGATTTACCCTATCCCTAGATCTAAGATCACTATCTTTCCAATAACCACTGCCTACCCTATTCCTTCCTTTTGGCCTCAGTGTTATGACAGCTTCTTTGCTGCTACTACCCTCAGGATATCGTACGACCCCATACGGTTCCCCTTTACCTACCCATATCTCTGTAAATAAACCCATCTCATATCATCCTAACTTAAGAGTGACATCTGTTTCTTTGGCTCCCTGCCTCATACAGGTGAATAATCCTAAGAACAACTCCATGAAGTAGACATTATTACCATCCCCATTTTAACACATGAGAACTCTGAGGCCCAGAAAGATCAAGAAACTTGCCCCAAGGTTACACGGCCAGTAGGTAACAGAGCCAGAATTCACTTTAGAAAAAAAGGTGGGAGGATATTTTTATGACAACATGATAAGGAAGGAATCCCAAAGAAAACTAAAAAAGCGTACCCATAAAGGAAAAGACTAAAAAAACTTAAATTCTCTATATCAGAAGATACCATAAACAAAGTGAAGATACAAATCACAGACTAGACAATATTTGCACTCCACGTAAAGGATTTTAGCATGTGTGGTTTTTTTTACATTTATTATTATTATTATTTTTGGCTGTGTTGGGTCTTTGTTGCTGTTCTTTCTCTAGTTGCAGGAGAGCAGGGCCTACTCTTCGTTGCAGTGCCTGGGCTTCTTACTGTGGTGGCTTCTCTTGCTGCGGAGCACGGGCTCTAGGTGTGTGGGCTTTAGTACTTGCGGCTTGTGGGCTCAGCAATTATGGCACATGGGCTTAGCTGCTCTGAGGCATGTGGGATCTTCCTAGACCAGGGATCGAACCCGTGTCCCCTGCATTGGCAGGCAGATTCTCAACCACTGCGCCACCAGGGAAGTCCCAGCATATATGTTCTTTATAGAACATATAAAGAACTCCTAGAAATTAATTTTTTAAGAAGCATAAACAACACAGTAACAAAATAGGCTGGGCAAAGGACAAGAAGATGGTCACTCCAATTGCAGTTGCCCTAGGAGATGTAGTTTCATTGTCTGAGAAAACTAACATGTGCCCTGGAACCTAGTATGTAGCTATTGATCTGGCAAATACCTTTTTATTATCCCTGTCAACAAGGCCAGAAGATGTTTGCTTTAAGCTGGCAAGGCCAGCAACACACCTTCACTGTGCTACCTCAGGGGTATATCAACTCTCCAGCCCTATGTTATAATTTAGTTTGCAGGGATTCTGATTGTCGTTCATTTCCACAAGGTATCACACTCGTTCATTACATCAGTGACGTGATGCTTATCGGACCTAGTGAGCAAGAGGTAGCAACTACACTAGACAGATTGGTAAGATATTTGCATGCCAGAGGTAGGAAATAAATCTGACGTTTCAGGGGTCTTTACCTCAGTGAAATTTCTAGGGGGTCCAGTGGTGTGGGGCACATCAAGATATCCCTTCCAAGGCGAAGGATATGTTGTTGCATCTGGCCCCTCCTACAGCCGATGAACAGGCACAATGCCTAGGGGGCCTCTTTGAATTTTGGAGGCAATATGTTCCTCCTTTGGGTGTGTTCCATTGGCCCATTTACTAAATGACTCAAAAGGCTTCTAGTTTGGGGGGAGGGGCCCAGAACAAGAGAAGGCCCTGCAGCAGGTGTTGTGCAAGCTGCTCTCTTACTTGGCCACATGACCCAGCAGATGCAATAGCACTTGAAAGTGTCAATGGCAAATATGCTCTTTGGAGCTTTTGGCAGGCTCCTGTTGGTGAACTGCAGCATAGAACCTTAGAATTTTGGAGGAAATCCCTACAGATAACTACTCTCCTTTTGAGCAATAGCTCTTGGTCTGGTACTGGGCCTTACTAGAGACTGAACCCTTCACAGTGAGCAACCAAGTTACCATGCAACCTCAGCTGCCCATCATCATGAAGTGGATATTACCTGGCCCACTAAATCATAAAGTTGTGTGTGCACAGCAGTACTCTATCATCCAACAGAAGTAGTATATATGAGATCGGGCTTGAACAGACGCTGAAGGCATAGTAAGTTAAGTGAAGAAGTGGCCCAAGCGCTCGTGATCCCCACTCCTGCTACACTGCCATCGCTCTCCCAGCCTGAACCTATGGCCTCACGTAGAGTACCCTGCCATTACTTCACAAACGAAGAGACTTAGGCCTGGTTTACAGATATTTCTGCGTGATGTGCAGGTACCATGCTGCAGCAGACAGTTGCAGCACTACAACCCCTTTCTGGGACATTCTGAAGGACAACGGTGAAAGGAAATCTTCCTGGCGTGCAGAACTCCAAGCAGCGCACCTGGCTGCTCGCTTTGCTCGGAAGAAGAAATGGCCAGACGTGTGATTATACACTAATCTATGGGCTGTGGTTAATGGTTTGGCTGGACGGTCAGGGCTTCGGAAGGAACATGGGTAGAAAATTGGGGACAAGGAAATTTAGGAAAGAAGTATGTATACCAAGGAGTTCCCTGGTGGTCCAACGGTTAGGACTCAGCACTTTTACTGCCGTGGGCCCAGGTTCAATCCCTGGTCAGGGGACTAAAGATCCTGAAAGCTGCACAGCATGGCGAAAAAAATAAGTAAATAAATTTAAAAATAAATAAAAAGGAGTATGTATACAGACTTCTCTGAATGGGCAAAAAAAGTGAAAATATTCGCGTACCTTGTGAAAGCTCACCAACAGATGACCTCAGTAGAAAAGGATTATAATAATTCTGTGGGTACCAGTCAGACTCTTTCCCCAGCTGCTCCTGTAATCACTCAACGGGCTTGTGAACAAAGTGGCCATGGTGGCAGGGATGGAGGTTATGCATGGGTTCAGCAACATGGACTTCCATTCGTCAAAGCCAACCTGACTATAGCCACTGCTGAGTGCCCATTATGGCACCATTCCCAGGCTGATCAGCCAGATACATGGTGTCAGATTGATTACACTGGACCACTTTCATCATGGAAGGAGCAGCATTTTGTTCTTACTGGAATAGACACTGACTCTAGATATGAACTTTCCTTCCCTGCATACGATGCTTCTGCCCAAACTACCATTCAATGGACTTACAGAATGCTTAATCCACTGTCATGGGATTCCACACAGTATTGCTTCTGATCAAGGAACTCATTTCACACCAAAAGAAGTGCATCCATGGGCCCGTGCTCATGGAATTCACTGGTCTTACCATGTTCCCTACCATCTGGAAGCAGCTGGTTTGATAAAACAGTGGAATGACTTTTGGAGACCCAGTTACAGTCTGCTAGGTGGCATATCTGATTATTTTTGCTAATGTATAAGCACAATTGATTTTTGCATGTTGATCTTGTATGCTATAACCTTGCTAAACTCTTAGGTCTAGTGGCTTTAAGGTAGATTCCATAGGATTTTCTATATAAGTAATTATGTTACCTATGCAAAGTATAGTTTTACTTCTTCCTTTCTAAAATATATGCTTTTCATTTCTTTCTCTTTCTTTATACACCAGCTAGAATCTTGAATACAATGTGGAAAAGAAGTGGTAAGAGTAGACATCTCTATAATTCTCAGTGCATTTCTCTATGTTTCAAATGATTCACATTTAAAATTTTTTAATTTATGTCAAAATTAAAGGAAAAATGCAAGAATAGTATAAATAGGGACTTCCCTGGCAACCCAGTGGTTAAGAGTCTGGGCTTCCACTGCAGGGGACGCTGGTTCAATCCCTGATGGGGGAACTAAGATACTGCATGCCATGCAGTGTGGCCAAATATTAAAAAAAAAAAAAGAATAGTACAAATAATTTTTCCCCCTGAGCCATTTACAAAAGGAAAATGTCTCATCAGCTCTGAATATTTTAGTGCATTATTCCTACCAAGTAGAGCGTTCTCCTACACAATCACAAGAGCCATCAGAATCAGGAAATTAATATTTGATACCTGCTACCATATAACCCACAGACCCTGTTTAAGTTTTGCCAGTTGACCAAAAAATATTCCTCAGTGCGAAAGAACCCAGCCAAGGGTCATATTTTGCATTTAGTTGTCATATTGCTTTATTCTCCTTCAATATGGAACTTATCTTGGTCTTAATGTTTCCTTGAGTTTCATGACTTTGTCACTTCTGAAGATTACAGGCCAATTTTTTGTAGAATATTCCTCAATCAGGTAGGTCTGTTATTTCCTCATAACTCAATTTAGATTATGCATTTTTGTCAGGAATTACAATCAAAGTGATGTTGTTCTAATTGCATTCTATCAGCCTGTATATTATTTTGATTTGTCCCATTAATGGTAATGTTAGTAACGTTCATCCCTTGATCATGGTGATGTCTTACAAGTCCCTCCACTGTAAAATTATTATTTTTCCTTTTGTAATTAATGAGTATTTTGTGGGAAAGTACTTTGAGATTATGGAGATATCCTGCTCCTCATCAAATTTTCACCCATTTGGTTTAGTATTCATTGATGTTCTGTGGCTTAATTGTTACTGATGGCTTCTAAATGGCATTTTCTAATTCCATCATTCCTTCTACATTAATTAGTTGTCATTTTACTGAGAAAAGCTTTTTCTTCTCCCCACTTATTTATTAATTATTACCATCAGAATGACTCATGGATTCCTGTTTTATTCAGTGGATTATAATCTTTTACTGTTATTATTCAGTTTGATGTTCAAATTGTCACAAATTTGGCCAGTGGGAACCCCTTCAAGCTCTTTTCTTTTCCTTTTTTTTTTTCAACTTCTTCCTTTTTTTTTTTTATTGGAGTATAGTTGCTTTAAAGCTCTCTTTTATATCCTTTTGAAATGATGTCCCCATCATTTTTTGAAAGTATAATTGACTTACATTATATTAGAGGTTTAAACATAGTGATTTGATATTTTTATACATCATAAAATAATTACCGTAAGTCTAGTTACCATCTGTCAGCATACAAAGTTATTACAGTATTATTGACTGTTTTCCCTATGCTGTACATTACATCCATGACTTATTTTATAAGTGACATGTCCCCATCATTATTTGAGCATTCCACACTTTGTCCTGGCACAACTATATAATTTCAGGTTCATCTTGTACTTCCCATCCCCAGGCCCAAATCAGCCCTTTTCCAGAGGAGCAATGGTTCTTTTCAGTAGAGAATTGGTATTTAGAAACCATAGACCAATGCTATGGGATGTCACTATTCCCAGGTCCCCTCAGTGAACCGAATTAGGGGGAAAATGTGTGTGTGTGTATACATATATATGTGTATATATATAAATGAAACCTGGCTCCCTTTATCCTCAATATGTTTGTTTATTTGACCAATCCCATTTGTATATAACCAATATTCATTGCTGTTGCTGCCCGTCCATCCCCTGACCATGGATGCCTGCTTGGGCTCCAGCACCCTATGCCAGGCTCCCATAACGGTTTCCCCACATGGAATTAGAACCCTCTTTACCGTCCTCAGGCTCTAACATACCACAATGGGCCACTGCTGCTGCTCATCTAACTGGACTCCTACACTCCCCACCTAACGGCTTTTAGACCGAATTATTCAGGAAGGAAGGAAAAAGAAAGGAAGGAAAGTAAGAAGATAGGCAGGCTCATAATTACGTTTTAATTAAAGAGAAAAAAAAGCCTGCAATCATTTTGATTCCTGATTTTCACTCACAGGAGTATTGTTGGCTACTCTTTTACTTGTGGCCGAAATAAAATCAGGTTTCATTATTAAACTGGGTATGGTTAATCTGTGTCTGTGATATTTTTTTTTTGGTTGTGTCCATATTTTAATGATTTACATAGCTACACCCCAAAGAACCATGTTTGAGGTTATTAGATATACAAATTTAGGATACAAAGTAGAATAGTTGAATCCAAGAGAACTACCAGAGACTCAGTATTACTCTTTCATCTTTGAGTAAGCGCTGAAGTACAAGCTTCTAGCTGGAGAATATGCTTTAGATACTTATAGATAAGCCATACTCTGCAGCTTTTGTTATACTGAGTCAATTTTAATATTTAAGAATTATCTTAGATGGGAGATGACAGATCTGGACCTATGATGGGTGATAAATATTTCACACTGATTCAGGAAGACAGCAGTACAAAAAAGTATGGGCTTTGAATCCAGACATCCTGGGTTCCAATCTGCCCTATCATATTTACCAGTAGCGGGACCTTGCAAGAACTGTTCAGCCTCTTTAGGCCTCAACATCTTCATCTCTAAAATGGAGATTCTACTTCATAGGGTTGTTTAAGCAGATTAAGCAATACCCTTAAAACAGTGTCTGGCACTAGACGTGGATTTACCTTGAAACTAAAGACATTTAAGTTTCAGGGAATCTCACTTGCTCAGGCTACCTCCAAGGCCCTGTACTTAATTTTATATCTGTAATTTTTTTTCCTTTTCCTTTTCTTTTTTTTAATTAATTAATTAATCTATTTATTTATTTATTTTATTGGCTGTGTTGGGTCTTTTTTGCTGTGCGCGGGCTTTCTTTTTAGTTGTGGTGAGTGGGGGCTACTCTTCGTTGTGGTGCATGGGCTCCTCATTGCCGTGGCTTCTCTTGTTGCAGAGCACAGGCTCTAGGCGTGTGGGCTTCAGTAGTTGCAGCACATGGGCTCAATAGTTGTGGCTCAAGGGCTCTAAAGCACAGGCTCAATAGTTGTGGTGCCCAGGCTTAGCTGCTCCTTGGCATGTGGGATCTTCCTGGAGCAGGGATCGAACCTGTGTCCCGTGCATTGGCAGGCAGATTCTCAACCACTGCACCACCTAGGAAGCCCTTTTTCCTTTTTCTTAAAGAGAATCCCCAAATTGTATAAACTTCAGGCCCTACCCAACTGGGTCTGTTCCTGTCTGGCACACAGTAAGTACTTGGTAAAAGTTAGTTTTTATTACTTACATTTGATATTAAGAGTGGCCCTTTAAGGTGTTTTTGTTTTCAATTTTGTGTGTGCATATTTTTACTTTTGTTTTTGCTTTTAAGATGCCCCACCTTGTAGAAAGACAAACTATAAGATAAGCCATAATGTAGGATTTTTCTTTCACTCATTCATTCACTAAAAAAATATTTATCGGACTTCCCTGGTAGCACAGTGGTTAAGAATCTGCCTCCCAATACAGGGGACACAGGTTCGATCCCTGGTCCAAGATGATCCCACATGCTGTGGAGCCACTAAGCCTATGCGCCACAACTACTGAGCCTGCGCTCTAGAGCCCATGTGCCACAACTACTGAGGCTGTGTGCTGCAATTACTGAAGCTGCAACTAGAGAAAGCCTGCGCCCAGCCAAAAAAAAAAAAAAAAAAAAATTATTGAGTGGCTACTATGTAGAAGGTGCTTAAAATCTTGTGGCCAAGACCAACATGTACATAAATAATTACAATATGAATAGTAAGTCCTATAGTAAGTATATATCTAGACATAAAGAGGAAGGGACAAAAACCTCTAGAGTGAATTCACAAACTTAGGCTTTTGATTGAGACATTTTAGTGGATAAATATGAAATTTGGAGGGTGGAGGATTATTCAGTTTGAAGAAATAACATATTCAAAGGCCTTAATTCTTTCACTGAATAAATACTTACCAAGGACCTGCATTATGGCAGGTACTATTCTGGATGCTGAGGATACAGCGATAAATGAGTCAGGCAAGAGCTGGGCTTTCATGGAGCTTCCACTCTAGTGGTGGGGGCACTAAATAGGGTGATGCAATAGAGTGTTACACAGCGTATTAGTGTATGTCCATTCTAAACTGAATGGTAAGAGAAGGCCTTTCTGAGGTGGAAACATTTGAACTGAGGCTTGAATGACAAGAAGGAGTCAGACATGAGAAGATGAGGGGCAGGGAGGGGCACTCAAATGCAAGAACTGCTGGTAGCAAAGGATGTAGAATAGCCAAAACAATTTTGAAAAAGATAACAAAGTAAGAGGACTTATACAACCTGATTTCAAGACTTACTATAGAGTTGCAGTAGTTAAGACGGTGTGGTTTCAGTGTATTTATATCAATGGAAGAGAAAAAAGAATCTAGAAATAAGCCTAATTGCATATGATCAATTGAATTTTAACAAAGGTGCCAAGTTAATTCAATGGAGAAAAGACAGTCTTTTCAAAAAGTGGTGCTGAAACAATTAGACATCTGTATGCAAAATTAGAACTACAACTCACACCTTGCATCACATAAAAAAAGTCAACTTGAAATGGATGATAGACCTAAATATAAAACCCCAAACTATTAAACTTCTATACAAAAGTACAACTGAAAGCCTTCATAATTTTGGGTTAAGCAAAGATTTCTTAGCCAGGACACAAGAAACACAAACAATTTAAAAAAATGATAAATTTGGACTTCATCAAAATTTAAAATTTCTGTCTTCAAAAGATTCTGGGGGCTTCCTGGGTGGCACAGTGGTTAAGAATCTGCCTGCCAATGCAGGGGACATGGGTTCAATCCCTGCTCCAGAAGGATCCCACATGCTGCGGAGCAACAAAGCCCATGCGCCACAACTACTGAGCCTGTGTGCCACAACTATTGAAGTCCGGGCACCTAGAGTTCATGCTCCGCAATAAGAAAAGACACCACAATGATGAGCCCATGCACTGCAATGAAGAGCAGCCCCTGCTCACCACACTAGAGAATGCCCGTGTGCAGCAACAAAGCTACAACGCAGCCAATTAATTAATTAATTAATTAATTAAAAAAAAGATTCTGTTTAAAAAATTAAAAAAAACAGCCATGGACTGGGAACTAAGTTGCAGGGCAACTAAGTCCACGTGCCACAACTACTGAGTTCGTGCACCTCAACTAGAGCCCGCATGCCCTGAAGCCTGCACACCACAACTAGAGAAGAGAAAACCCGCAGACCACAACTAGAGAGAAGCCCATGCACCACAACGAAGAGCCCACATGCTGCAACTAAGACCCAACACGGCCAAAAATAAATAAAATAAATAAATAATAAATAAATCTTAAAAAAAAAATAAATGAAATGTGTCCACAAATTCTACACTTGATCTTAGCCAAAATGTTGAGAAGCAATTATCTACAAATTCTCTGACATTCCTCACTTCAAGAGGAATTCTGCTCCCCTTTAGTGTAGGCTGATTGACTTAGTGACACTTTGCTAATAAACAGAGTATGGCAGAAGTGATGGTGTGTGACTTCTGAGAATAGGCTATAAAAGGCATTGCAGCTTTCTCCTTATTCTCTTTTGGATCACTCACTCTGGGGGAAGTCAGGTATCATACTGTAAGGACCTTCATCAGCCTTATGGAGAGGCCCACATGATAAGAACCTGAGACCTCGTGCCAACAACCATTTGGGTGAGACATCTTGGAATTGGATCCTCGACCCCCAATCCTTGAGTCAACAGGGGCTGAAGCCCTGGCCAACGTCTTGTCTGCAACCTCATGAGAAATCCTGAGCCAAACCAACTAGCTAACCCAGTCCTAATTTCCCGACCCACAGAAACTGTGGGATGATAAATATTTGTTGTTTTAAGCTAGTAAATCTGGGGCAATTTGTTACACAATTATAGACAGCTAACATACTGAGATGAGAGGAGTAATCTGAGGTGAAGTTGGAGAGGTAGATAAGAGATCAGCTCATGTAAAGACTTAACAGGCATTGTGAGGACTTCAGATCTAAGTTTAATGGGTAAGCCATTGGTGGTCTTATTCAGAAGAAAAACAATCACAATTTCACTTTCAGTAATCATTTCACTATGGAGTGGTCAAGAATGGAGGCAGGGAGACCAGTTAGGAGGCCATTTTGGCAGTGCTGGTGAGAGATAACGGCTGAGACTAGGGTGGTGACAGTGGAGATGGACGTATAGAGTGAAAGAAGTAGAGGAACCGAGGATGAGCCTACAGTTTTTTTTTTGTTTGTTTGAATAGTTGAAATGAAGATAACTGTAAAAGGGACATACTGGGAGAAGTGATGGATGAAATCAAGGCCTGAAGGAATATATAAGCATAATGTGTTTGAAAAACTGCAAGTAGGTCAGTATGGTTGGAGTTTATGATGATTGGATAGGAAAAGAGAGTGGTGAGAAAGTAGGCCGAAAAGACAGGCATGAAAGAAAGGCCCTGTTTATCACCATAAAATGTCTGGACTTTAACCAGCTGGTCACTGGGAGCCACTAAAAGATTTTTAAGTAAGAGAATGATTGATCAAATTCACATTTTAGAAAGATAACTAGCAGCAGCAATATAGAATTTGGATTGAAGATGAGAGATATTGGAAACCAGAAGACAATTTGAGTAACTTTCTGGTTTTTAGGAGGTAGCATAGTACAGTAGAAAGAACATAAATGGCTTTGGAGTCAGATAGACCCAAGTTCAAATCTTGGCATATCAAGTTACCATCTATTATGGGTTGAATTGTGTCTCCCTCCAAATGCATATGTTTAAGTCCTAACCCCTCAGTACCTCAGAGGTGACCTTACTTGGAAATAGAGTCATTGCAGATGTAATTAGTTAAGATAAGGTCATACTGGAGTATGGTAGGCCCCTAATCCAATATGATTAGTATCCTTATAAAAAGGGGAAATTTGGTCACAGACATGCACACAGGGACAATGCCATCTGAATATGAAGGCATAGATCTACAAGTCAAGGAGTGCCCCAAATTACCAGCAAACCACTAGAAGCTAGAGGAGAGGCATGGTGCAGATTCTGCCTCAGCCCTCAGAAGGAACCAACTCTGCTGACACCTTGATCTTGGGCTTTTAGCCTTCAGACCTATGAGATAATAAATTTCTGTGAAGCCACTCAGTTTGCGGTACTTTGTTATGGCAGCCCTAGCAAAATAATATACCGCCTGTGTAACTTGAACAAATTACTTTATCTTGCTAATTCCTAGTATCCTAATCTGTGAAATGGGGGTAATTGTATCTACCTGATAAGGTGGTCACAAGGATGAAATGAAATGGCATTTGCAAAACACCTGGCACTACATAAGCATTGTCTTACCTTTGTGAGATACTAATACTAACCAAGGAAAATGGGATGTTTTTGGACATTTTTGGAAAGACTGACTACAGCTATAAGGGTCATGTGCAATACAACCTAAAGGGAACAGGATGGAGAAAATGATCTTGGAATCCCTATTTCCTGTCCGAGTCCTTAGAGAGGAGCCCTGGGATTGTCTTGCATTCTGTGAAAATATAGCTTCTTTTGGGATAGAACACTAGTACAAGAACCAAAGCATTCTCCAACGCAGGAAGATTGAGGCTAACTAACATCCTGTGGTGTGGTAAAGTTGGGAAGGGAAGGAGGTTAACAAAGCTACAGAAGAATAGGCCAGATGCTTTAGGCCTCCAGGTTTCCTAACTCACTTCCTTAGGTAAAAGATTTAGGCTGGGGGTTGCCCTTTCCTCAGCTCCATATGGGAAACCCAACAGAGGCCTCTGGAACGCCTAGGCTTTTCAAGCAGGGAGTCCTTTGCCAAAGCAAACAATCCCAGCTCTACGATTGTGCTCTGGCTGGGGTAGGGGAGAACAAAGATCCCTTTCTTTGCTTCCCCAACTCTATGGCTCCAGCCAAAGGCACTGTTTACACAGTCTTCCCTGGTGAAGAATTTGTTCCTTTTCTCTCTAGGTTACAGCTGGAAAAGATTGACTCCCTCCTTGCCTGTTCCTTTTCCCCAACCACCTGGACAAGAAAAGTGCCCAATACCTGAAGCCTCCCACCCTCAGAAAAGATGTCAGCACACTTAGGAGTAACTCCAGGCCCTTTGTCATGTGACAGAGAACCTCACAATTTTAGTGGCAGAAAGCCTGTCTGGCTAGGAAAGGGAGGCTGGCTGGAGCAATCAGGAGCCGAGCTTGTCTCCATTCCAGTTCTGTTTATCCCTTCCTCTCTCACCCCCCAGGGACTCCTAGGCTTTCCCAGGTCCATATCTAGGAGTGAATCAAATAATCAAAATCCAGGACAGATCTGGTTTCCTTTTTTAAAAGGACGATAAGGTGGGTAGGATAAAAACAATGTTTTCTGGTGGGAAAAATTTTCTGTAGTCTTTAGTTTACTAATTCCAGCAGCACATATGTTTCCCTCCAGCCCCCAAAAACAAAAGCAAGGAGAAAAGGAAACCCCAGACTGGTGGAGTCTAATTTTAGCACTGGCAGAGAATCCTAGTGTTAAGTTACTCCTGGTAAATTGGTAACTAAGAAACAGAAGAGACAGAGACCATTTACAAGATCTACATCTCCAACAAGAAGTTTTAAAATCTAATTTCATTTATTTCTATGACATCTCCAGGAGGTACATCTCAAGGAAATGTGCCTCTCATTTCACACAAGGGAAGGAAATTGAAGCACAAGAAGAATTAACCAAAAGCGACTTGAACCCAAGATCTGAGACTTTCAATCTGGTCAACTCCATAAGCCAAGTTGCTTTCTGAAAATGGTATGGGTCTTTGGCGCTGTACAAATTTTCCCTGAGCTTGGCTGGGACTTCCCTCGCCGTCCAGTGGTTAGGACTGCACGCTTCCATGCAGGGGGCGTGGACTAGATCCCTGGTCCGGGAACTGAGATCCTGTGTGCTGCGTGGAGTGGCCAAAAAAACCAACTAACCAACCAACAAAACAAACGAACCAAAAAACAAAAGCAAAAAAATTTTTTTCCCTGAGCTAAATCCCCACTGACTATCCTGCTATTGTTAAGGGAGTTTCAGGCTAGGTGTTTGTTACCCTTTGCAGCTATGTTTTGGAAACTTAAAGTCCTTACTCCAGTTGTTGGGAGATGTGGATGGAAAAGCCTTAGGGGTGCAAAGGGGATGGAAGTCTGTTAGGCTCAGCTATCACCCCTACACATACACACAAACACAGCTCCCCAACCACCCTCCCCAGCAAGATCTGCAGAGCTGGTTTCTGTAAAAGCAGTTATGCAGTTCCTGGAAGGCTCTAATCCACAATAGTTAAATAATCCATCTTGGGGCCAGAGCTGAGCCAACTAAGTTGAGCCAACTCAGAAACCCAGGAAATTACCCAGCAGCGGGTAAAATGAACACGACGTTAGGCAAACGCTACCTATCTGCAAGATAACAATAGGGATGGTAACTGTAAGAAAAACAGATCAATCTCCTTCACTGAGAAATCTAAAAATCTGTCCAGATTTGTCTTTTCCTCTCTTTCAAAGAGATCCTGGCCCCCACACCTTGTGGTGTGGCATAATGCAAGGAGCTCTGTTTTATTCTATCACTTCCTACCTAGGTAACCTCTAGAACTAAGTCATGATTCTTGAATATGGGTTTTAGGTTTCTCATTTGTTAAAACAAGAAAAAAAATCTACTCCACACAAGTGAAATAGCTATGGTAACAATAGTGAAAATAGCTATAGGCATACAATTTTTGTTTAAAGGTCTTCCCTGATAGTTCAGTGGTTAAGACTCAGTGCTTCCACTGCAGGGGGCATGAGTTCAATCCCTGGTCAGGGAACTAAGATCCTACATGCCACATGGCCTTGCAAATAAATAAATAAATAAATAAATAAATATCCTTCCTTATTTAGCCCTCCTGAGCTAGGTTCAAGTCAATGAAGTTAGGAGGCAGAGGGTCAGATAAGTCAACTTTAGTTTCCTTTCAACACAAAATTCAGATGAAACTTCACTCCTTTCGCAGACTGGAAGATTGCATTTCTGTTAGCTTTCTATTGCCACGTAACAAACTACACAAACTTAGTGGTTTAAAACAAATTCCATTTATTCTTTTACTGTTCTGTAGATCATAAAATCCAGGCAGGCTTGATTACACTTTCGGTTTAGGGTCAAGGAAGGTGTTGACTGGGCTGGGCTCTTATCTAGAGGTTCTAAGGAAGAATCCACTTCCAGCCTTATTCAGGCTATTGGCCAAATTCAGTTCCTTGTCGTTTTCAGAGTCAGCATTTCCTTGCTGGCGGCGGTTAAGGGGCCAATTTCAGCTCCTAGTGGCCACTTTCTAATCCCTGCATATGGTCCCCTCCAACTTCAAAGCCAGTAATAGTGCATCGAATCCTTTCTTCGGATCTCTCATTTCTCCTGTCACCAATCTGAGAAAGCTCTTTGCTTTTAAGGGCCCATGTGATTAGATCAGGCCTATGCAGATAATCTCCTTATCTTAGTCAGTTGTGCCATATATAACATAACCACAGGTGTGATAGCTCATCAAATTCACAGGTTCTGGGGATTAGAGCAGAACATTTTTAGGGGATCATTTAAGAAATTCTGCCTGCCACAGCACTTATACAAAGGATGACAGGAAATGATCTCTTTCGGGGTGGGAAGGCGAAGAAGGAAGTGGGAATAAACTATCTCTAACTGATAATTTATACTAATAAGAGAAGCCAAGCATTTGAGATGAGAGTCCTGACCTCATCCCTGGTATTCTATCCATTATATCTTCTACCACCTCTTGAGTGGCTACTTTGGTCACAATGTCCTAACAGTGCCTTGAGGTAAATGCTCAATAATAAGGGCATTTTAAGGAATACTTGAGGACTAAAAAAAAACTTCCCGTTTTAGTTTTTCCTCATCAAATGGTGTCAACACCAAGCTGTCCAAAGCTGTCCAAGAGTATGTCCTAAGAATACATGTTGGAAAAAATGCGTATTTTTAGATATGGCTCAATTAAGACACAATTTCATTGCTCAAAACTTGTGGGACCAGGATAATATTCCCTGTACTCCTCTTCCATTTTCTATTTCAGAATTCACTGTGAATATCCCTTCACCTCATTTCTCATCAAAGGAGGTAAGACACAGAGCAGCCTCTAGGTTCCTGGGCACCGACTTAAGCTAAAGCACCAGGGTTGTTCCTGAGCAGCTTTTTCATCCTGAAAACCTAAGAAGGCCCCAAACTGATAAATCCATGCTGAAAGGGAGGCTGTGGATGATTTTCAAAGGACATCATTTTCTTCTAATTAGGATGACACTCCTTCCTGGTACTGAAGAAATACAACTGACTCTTGAAAAAACTGAGGAGTAAGAAGAGGGAACCAACTATATGGGGAAAAAAGAGTGGATATACATATATGTATAACTGATTCACTTTCTTGTATACCTGAAACTAACATTGTAAATCAACTATACTCCAATAATAATTAAAAAAAAAAAAAAGAAGCGGGAACCAAGACTACCTTCAGCATCCCTGGGATTTTTCCTACAGGTGCTTTATGGCCAGATTTGCCAACCATAAAAGAGGGAGAGAAACTGTGCATAAAATGCCTGTGATAGGTTCTGAGCTTCATGGAGAATGAGAAAGTAAATTATAATCAACATACATTGAACTTTCATGGCACCATCCTTTCCAAATACCCAAAGTACCTCTGTGTGCATGCACATAATTCCTGGGATAAGGAGTATTATCCCAATTTTATAGCTGGGGAGAAACTGAGGTCCTAGAATTACTAATTAGTGATCTGACCACCACAATGGCCAGGAGTAGAAGAGCGATTAAACTAACATCTCCTAATTTTAAATCATGTGATCTTTTTGAAACTACAAGGACAAATAGAAAACTTTCATTCTATGTTACCAAAATTGGAAAGACCTTCAGAAAATTTGCTCTTGGACCTTCTCTACTAAAACATAGCACTCCTCTACCCCAAGTGGTTGGCAACTAGGGTTACCAATAAATATCTCGGGACCTGACACTGAGAGGATCCAGGTTGCCTTGACTCCTCCTGAAGAAATTTGCTTTGAAGCTTCTTGCAGCACCATCTCATCATTCACCTCAGAGAGAACAAGAACACGTGGGCCACCAGGTGTGTTCTCTCCAAGCATCCAAGTTGTTAAGGAGTCAGCTAGATTCAGTCCCAAAGAAAGGGCCAAGGAGAAAAATAAAACACAGATGATTCTCATCTGATGACTTGGTAAGGGGACCGGCATGAGAGGCTCCTACCAGAGGTTCAAACTTAAATGAACAAAACAGAGAGGGCTATTCCTCATCCCCAAATATGTAGATACCTTCCACCTACTCATGGCTGGGGGAGCTGTTCTTGTGAGATCCACCTAGAGCCCCAGAGTCCAGTATATATAGTTATTTGGGAATAGTACAGCAACCTAGAAGCAAATGGTGGATAGGATCCCATTCAACCCTTGATCACAACAGCAAAAGGGCAAGGGTGAATGATTTGGGGTGACCTGCTTTCTGAGCATCACTTTTCTCTGGGGGCTAGTCTCTGCCCTGGGCTTTCAGTCACTGATTGAACCAAAAGAAAAACTGTGTGGTCATCTACATTATCATGAAAGGACTTTTAACTTATATCCGACTTCAAGCATATGTAAGATAAGGCTTAACGTTTAGCCTTTCGAAAATAATTATCTTTATATTAACCTCACTGTTCAAACTCCCTCTTGAGGCATTTTTAAGGGAAAATGTTTTATCTATCTTTGCTTATTCTCCTCTTGCTTGGGAAAACAATAGTCACCAGCAACACTGGAAGAGCCCCACAAGACCAACAGTGTGGTAGTCTTACACCTTGGGCTATGAGACATGACCCTTGCTATAGCTCCAGCCCTGTTAGTAAATATCCCTGGGAGAATCCTCGGATCTCTCAAAGTCTGTTCCCTCACGTGTGAAGCGAGGTGTCTGGTTTAGATGATTAAATTAAAAATTTGACTAAGATACTGCTGAGATGTGTCACACTAGATACTTCTAGTGATACCAGATGAACATGACATACTCCCTGCCTCAAGAAACGAACAATCTAACTTGGAAGATAAAGGCGCACATACGTGCACACGTATACATAAACCCACAATTTATCATACATAGTAAGCATTAGAAGGATACAACATGCTTTACAGCCCTTTATATGGGTTAATGCTCATTTGACTTAAAGTGGATGGAAATCAAATGAAAGCTTCATGGAAGAAGAGGCAGCATTTAAGCTAAGTCTTTCAGGACAACAGAGGGAGTATGAAAAAGGAAAGTGACTAAAGATTTAGGGAAAGAAAGCAGAGGTGGACAAACGGCAAGGCCTACAGATATGTAAGGATGGGAAAGCTGGGAAAGTATCTGGAAAATGACAGACCACTCTGGGTAGAGTGTAGAAGAATAATAAAAAATAAAGCTGAGAAAATTGAGTCAGACTGTTTTTGAATTGGTAAATGGCAAAACCAGTCCTATGCTGAGGAGGATTAACCTGGTGGTGGAGGGTAGAAATAAATGCTAGAGGGTAGAGACAGGAGGCAGAAGGCCAATTAAGAGGTTACTGCAATAGACCAGGTGGGTGGCAATGAGGACCTCAGCCAGCAGAGTGGCAGCGGAAACAGAAAGCCCATTAGTCAAAATTTTAAACCAGCACTGTAAGTTGCTACTGACCCAATTCTCCAAGGTAACATGCCATCCCAGGTGAAAATTATTAAAAAGGAGCACTAATTTGAATAAAGCTTTCCCGACACAGAGAATGAAGAATAAGCGAGCCCAGACCCACGTTGAGTTTAGAATCATCACCAACCTCCAGACCTTATACTTTCACCAAGGCATTCAGCCAATTGTGGAAAAGAAAAATACACAAGAGACTCAAGAAACGTCTTATGAATACAGTATTTATTTGTCTTCCTTCTGTCCAACCCTGAGCCAACCACTTTCCCCAGGCTGCCTGGGAAGGTACAAGAAAAGGAACATACAGGGCAGACGAGGCACGGGAGAAAGAACTATGGGAGATGGAAACGGCTCCTTCACATGGCGAAGAGGATGAGAAAGGCCACCATCAGACAAAAGAGCCCCATGGCCTCCGAGAGGGCAAAGCCCAGAATGGCGTAGGAGAAGAGCTGTTGCTTCAGAGAAGGGTTCCTGGGAGAAGGGGAGGAGAAAAGACTGAATTTCTAGTCCACACAAAGAAAAGGACAAATATTAAAGGTGGGCTCAGGGAGAATCCATCTCAAGCTAACATCTTATGTATTGAGTCTCTCATGCCCCAATTCTTGCTCTGATACATCAAGGGCTCTACAGAGACGAATGAGGGGAGTGGACAATCCAAAACTCTGTAACATAGCCCAGGACAAACATTACCTTCTCTACTGCATCACCCATAGTTTCCTCATAACTTAAGACCCCTGGGTCTGGACACAACTATCCAGGGCTCAACCAGGATGGAAGAGGTATCTGGAGTGGCAGGGTCTATCAGAGTAGTGTTTCCAAACTTTAAGCAGCAGAACCCCCAAATATGAAATGTATGAAAGGTAAGGTATAATTGTAAAAAAAGTGAGGGATTTGAAAGTCTTGTTTGATTGCTCTCTCCTTCATTCTCTAAGACAGTCTCTGGGGTGTACCCTCAGAACCCTAGGGCTTTATGTAACACAATTAGAAAAACACCATTCTAGTGGACAAGGGAGTCAGAGGGACAAATAACTTCTCTTGTTTCAAAATAGTGAAAAGATTCTGGGCTACAAATGGTCTGTGGGGTTTAGATGATATGAATTAAAATGGGATAAAGGACTCCCAACTTTGAAAGTCAATATATAATTTATATTTCCCTTACTCTGTTACCTCTGGAAGCCTTGATGGATAAAGTAAAGCAACACCAGCTTTAAGCAGAATTGTGGACACAGAAGTTTCTTATTTCATATAAATCCTAAAAAATAAACTTATTTCCTCAAAGACATTAAGAGAACTTGCAGGTCTCTAGAGGATTAATTTAGTTCTAACAGTGAGATGTCCGGAGTTGGTGGAGACCAAATAGTCCCAAGTGTCAGGGAGCCATGGGGCTGATGCAGAGGCAGTTTTCCCAGGAGTGATGGGGGGAATTCCCGGAGATGGGGTAAAACAGCAGCGAAGCCACTGTGCTGAGGTTCTAGACCGGGGGTGAGGGGAGGTACGGGACAGGGACGGGACTTCCTCTGTAAAGGGCCGGATGGCAAATATTTTAGGCTTTGTGGGTCACATATGGTCTCTATGACCTTGTCTATTTTCATGACTCTTTAAAAACGTAAAACCCTTCTTAGCTCAGCTATACAAAACCAGGCTGTGGCCCAGATATGGACCTCCTGCCTTACTTTGCTGACTCTTACTCTAAACCAAAGCTGTCCAATAGAACTTTCCAAAATGGTAGCCACTAGTCAAATGTGGCTATTGAGTTACATTAAAAGTATACAAAATTTAAATTTGTGTACTTCCAGTTAATTAAAATTTATCAACATATGGCTAGTGGTTACTGTACAGGATAGTGCAGCTCTAGAACCCCAAGTATTTCTGTCCAGACCTTTGGAAGCATATCAGAACGCCAGTGGAGGGCCCATCTTACCTGGCATAACCAATGATGAGGCTCCCAAACACAGTCCCAATTCCAGCCCCAGAGCCAGCCACCCCTACTGTGGCAGCTCCAGCTCCAATGAACTTGGCCGCTGTGTCAATGTCCCTTGAAATGGCACTGGTTTGGAAGCTGCAGCTAGGAATAAGTGAGGTGGTCAGGGGACGTGAGGCTGCCAAGCTGCTGTGGCTCTGTGAAAAAGAAGGAGGTAGAAAGTTTTTATGAAACTCTTCCTTTGCTTTGGAAACTTTTGTACCATATAAGCCCTTTATGCGATCCAATCTCATTGTTTCTCCCCAAAACAGAAAGTTTTAACTCCCTGGAAAACTCCCTAAAGTGCTGCCAAGAAGAACTTTTAAATGCAAGAGGTGGATGTCAAATACCTTCAAAATTCAGGTATGGTCTAGAAATCTAATACTGAAGCTCTAGCCTGTTCTTTTTTTCTTTTAAAACGTATTTATTTTTATTGTCTGCATTGAGTCTTTGTTGCTGTGTGTGGGCTTTCTCTAGTTGTGGTGAGCTGGGGCTACTCTTCTTTGTGGTGTGCTGGCTTCTCATTGCAGTGGCTTCGCTTGTTGTGGAGCACGGGCTGTAGGTATGTGGGCTTCAGTAGTTGTGGTGCACGAGCTTAGTTGCTCCAACGGCATGTAGGATCTTCCCAGACCAGGGATCGAACCCATGTCTCCTGCATTGGCAGGTGGATTCTTAACCACTGCGCCACCATGGAATTCCCAAGCCCTAGCCTGTTCTCGATGCCTTGAGGAGATCATCTTCCTGGGATTAAATACTCCCAACTCAAGTCAGTACATTAGGTCAAGTAATGGCAGTTATCAGCAGCACACACGGGCATGTGCTGCCAATGGCAAAAGCTGGAACATTAGGGAATATATGGTATCATACATGACACCATATATTGTCAGGTAACCCTCCCCACCCCACAGGCCCAATTCCACTTATAACGTACCTCATCTGTCAGGATCTCTGGTCGTTTCAGCACCACTGCAGACAGTGATCGGCTCAACAGTGGAGAGGTTCTCCTGATCTAGTGGGAATAACACAAGGCCAAGAAGGTCAAGGAAAGCTGTGGAGAGGAGTTTTAGAACCACCCCAAAGTGTTACTCAGATGCCCCGTTCATTCACTAGAACTTGAATCACAATCTCAAAAGAGAATCTGGAATCATTCTTTTACTTTTAAGCGAATTCTAGATTCAAGAATGGCACCATTTCTCTTGCTTCCTAGGTTTCTCCACTGCTTTAAGGGAAGAAAGTCTACTTCCTTTGGGAAGGAATTACCTACCCTTGCTATATACCCTTTTACAGGCCTTGAGAATAGGAAGAAATTTAAGCCTCAGAAGCATTTACTTCACTCAGTAAGAAATTCATACACATACTGGTAACGGCCAGCCAATTAGAAGGAAGCCAATGACTGCAACACGGTTCCCTGAACATATCCTTTTGGAAAATAGGCACAAAGATCCATGTTGAAAATTTATCACATAGCCTTTTCTGACTAACTCCAAGCCAATGTCTCCAAAGCAGACAACATGGTGGTTAACAGCCAGGGCTTTAGTCAGATATAAACAGATTCAAATCTTAGTTCTGTATCAGTTGTGTGATCTTAGGACAAGTCACTTAAATCTTTCTAAGCCTGTTTTCTCATCTATTAAATGGGAATAACATATCTCAGGGTTGATTTGAGGAGTAAATAAGATTATGTACACAAGCTGGTAAACTCAGTGCCAGGCACAGTAAGTGCTCAATTAAATAATACCTACTAACAGCATCACTCCTTTTCGCTTATAAGTGGATGAACCAACTGCCTCCACTATCTAGTAATTTGTAATTTCTTCCATGCTGTTGCTTCTGAGTCAAATATTTTCCCAATGTGTATTTACGTGTATTTTAGCTTCCCATCCAAATTTAAGCTCCTAGAGGAACTCCTAGCTATGGCTCTCTGACACTCAGGACAAAATCCTGTACACAGTGCATCTCAATCCAACTCAGGCAATTTAACTCATGTTTACCATTTTGGTAGGGTTCCAAGAACACAGAGTTTCAGGATAGGAATAACCTGATCTTAGCCAAATTCTCATTTCTACTCTTCTAATATGGTTGGATGAGAAGAATTAACTGGCCTTCATGGGACACGAGGCAGGGAATGCCTGAGAAGCATTCATTCTCTCCTGTCAGGCTAGCACAGCAAAGGACCTAGCTGTGAAGAACAAGGTCTTGAGAAGGAAAAGATGTCTCTCCTTAAAAACTTTCCCAATAAAGGCAGGTACTCACCAAAGAGGGGGTGGAGACGAACTTGGCACAAGTGTACATTTTCAGGGGACAGGGACGAAGGGCTGTGGCAGGACAGCTGGAATTATAGAGCAGCATTGTAAATATTGTCTTTGCTTACCAAACGACACCCTTATTAGCAGCAAAGGTGCTCTGGAAATTTAAGTGGCCCAGAGAGCACTGACTGACCTCAAGTCTTAGCGGAGATGAAATCAGAACCCTGAAGTCAGGATTTCCTCCACACAGCTTCCAACATTTCCTTATAATCAAGTGACTTCTGGTCTGAACAAGAAGCCACTTTATCCCAGCTTTAAGATCTGTTATCCCTTTCCATAGTCTCATGAGTTGGAGTTGTCAGATGAATATCCCCAGCGTCTTCTGTCTGAGTTTCCCTCAGTCTCTTACTCAAAAGGAACTCAAGACTTCATTGCCTGGGCCCCAAAATGCTGCCCTTTAAAGACTCTTGGGGAACTCCCTGGTGGTCCAATGGTTAGGACTCCACGCTTCCACTGCAGGGAGCATGGGTTAGATCCCTGGTTGGGGAACTAAGATCCTGCAAGTCTCGTGGCACAGCCAAAAAAAAAAAAAAAAAATCTTGGAAGATACTTGTGGAAGGCCAAGGCACTGAAAGGGTCTCCAACAATCTTTTTACTGAATTACCTGGAAACATTTGATTCCTCAGAACACTTATTTCCTACATAAATTAACCAGATAAGGTAAACGAACGATGAACTCTGTCACTACTTGAATTAGCAATGACTGTTAAAGTATTCATTTCCACCATCACACTAAGGGGTATTCAATTTTTTTTCTCCATGATCTAAAACAATGTTGAGGGACTTCCCTGGTGGTGATTCAGTGGTTGAGAATCTGCCTTCCAAAGCAGGCGACGCACGTTCGATCACTGCTTGGGAACTAAGATTCCACACACCGTGGGGCAACTAAGACTACGAGCCAAGCTACTGAGTAGGTGAGCCACAACTAGAGAAGCCCACGTGCTGCAACAAAGAGCCCGCCTGCCACAACGAAAGATCCTGAATGCTGCAACTAAGACCTGATGCAGCCAAAATTAAAATAAATATTAAAAAAAAAACCCAAACTATGTAAAAGGCAAAAAAAAAATAAATGAAACAATACTGACAGCTTGTAGGTGCATAAGTTGGTAGGACTGAGAGAAGCGTGGGTGAGTTAAAGACCTACAGGCAGGGTTTTTCCAAGTACAATTGAAGGCCCACCTGAACTAGTTACATGCCAGTAGGGATAGTGTATGTATTAAAAACAGACTTCTCTGGCAGTCCAGTGATTAAGAATCTGCACTTCCACTGCAGGGCTTGCAGGTTTGATCACTGGTCAGAGAACTAAGATCCTGCATGCCACAAGCTGCGGCCAAAAAAAAAAAAAAAAAAATTAAAAAAAAATCATTTTCTTGGACTTTAGACTTTCTGGGTTAAGCTATCTGGGAATAAGGCCCAAGTACCCTGTATTTCAACAAAGCTTCCCAAATGATTCTTAGCTACACGGAGACCATGGTCTTAAAACCAGTCTTTGGTAGTCGTATAGCCAGGACTTGAACTCTTCTCACTCATAATGCTTTCTAATACGTTACAGGTTGAAATACTCAGTGATTACTTAGGCCTGTCAAATGACACTTTCTTGAATGAGTTGGACTAATACTTTCCCAGATTACACTCCTGACGGCAGAATCTTAGTTACTTTTAGATTAACGGATGTCTTCAACTCTTGTCCTATCTAGAACTGTGATTTCTGCCCATATGTAACTCTAACCCAATTTTGCTGCCAGAGTATTCAGGTTTTCTTGGGTCAAAAATCCGAAATTCCTTTAAAGCTTTTAAAAAGGGAGGACTATTTTCTCCCAAGTCAACAAAACCTCAATATCATCATTTGTAAAATGTAGTTCTTAGGGAGATTAAATGAAATAGCATATGGAAAGAGCCTGATGTGGAACTGGAGGGAGCCTACATGAAGTGGCCATCCCGCCACTGGTCACCTAACCTTGGCCAAGTCTGCACTTGTTAACCAATACCACTTTGGGCAACAGCACTACCCAGATTCATGAGTTTCATCCTCAGTGTAGATCAGCCAGGATGTAACAGGGCTGCTACTTATACGTTCCCTTTCATAACCTTCTTTTTCTCTTGAGGGCAGAGTCTGGGGGCTGTCAGTAGTAAGCTGGCAGGTGGGTACTATCCCATGCTGGCCCCATCCCTTTTTAGGCCGGCTGCCTCTAAGGGAAAACCACTCTACTAGTCCACGACATGAGTTTTTCCCCAACTTCACCGCAGTGGAAGAAAGAGAACGGCACTGGGAGACAATCAGTGGTTCCAAAGAAACGCGCCTCTTTTTTGCTATAGCTCTCCCAGGCCACAGCCTGAAAGTTGGGGCTGTTTTGGCTGTTCTGTTCATTTCTACCACTTTCAAGGTTTACTTTTTAAGTCGAGGGGTGCTGACTAGAGGAGCTGGTGGCTTCAGACGATTCACCATCTCCACTGCTCGGCACCTGAGGTCCTGGGACCCAAACTCTGGAGGCTTCAGGATAAGGAAGGCACGGGTCAGGATGAGAAGAGAAAGAGATAGAAAGGTAAAGTCTGGGGGTTGGGACAGCTCTGAAAAGGCAAGAGAGTGAGAAAAGAGCGTTTGTAAGGGACGAGTTGGGACAGGTGGAACAGGTGGAATGAACACCCTGGGATTTGACTTTCGCCAGCTCCAAAGCGCCCTCCCCCAACCCACGAGACATCCAAGATGGCGCCAGGCCCGCGCGGTTGGAGGTCACCGGCACGCGGAAGGGGCAGCCCTAAGGCGCGGGGATACCGGGGGCAAGGGAGGGCATGAGGCCCTGGGTGGGAGCATGCAAGGTAAGGGCCTCAGAGCATCCACGCGAGGTGGGGCGACACGGGCGCGTGCGCGGCGCAACGAGGGCGCGAGGGCCCAAAGCCTTACCTGCTCCCAGTGCAGAGAAGACAGAGAGGGCGGGGAAGGGGCGGTAATAGCGAAAGGAAGGCTCAGCGCATGCGCGGCCCGAACCAACGAGTCGCTCCGCCAAGGATAGAGTGATTGCAAAGTTGAGGTCGGTCCAGGCGCCATAGCGCCGCCTGCCAGCTCTGTCGCGGCATCCGGCCAGTCTCTCCACCTGGCGTTTGTAAGGAGAAACTGCAGGCGGAGCCGACCGTGTGCAGAAATGAGGGCACTGCGCAGTGTAAGCCGATCCGTGGTAACGTGGCTTGCGGTTTGCTCTGCACAGCATTTGGGATCTCGGATTTTCTTCCCTTTCCAAGCATGCGCAGTCACGCTGCAAAAACCAAAACCAAACCAAAACAACCCCCCCCCAAAAAAAACCCATCAAAAACTAAAAACCAACAAAAATTTCAGTGTTAAATAGCATACAATCGAGATTGGGGTTCAGTGTCCAAAATGTAGCAGGAGGAAAAGGATTCCTGCCTTCTGTTGCCACAGACCCTGACTTTATGGATGGGAAACCAGTTCAATGGGCGAATAGTCAGCAAAATGCCCTAGCTGCCTCTAGTGGCTTCACCTTTATTTCCCTCTCCCTCTTTCTTATTCCAGTGATCAGCTATGAGAAAACCAGCATCACCGAACCAGAAGATAGGGGCTTAAGATAATTAGGACCCAAGAGCACTGACCCTAAGCCTTCTTTCCTGAGTCCTGAGACAGTCAAGGAATAATGGTCATCAGTGACCTGCCGTGAGGTTGCGAGGTCACCGCAGGCATTCCTGTGCCTCCGCCCAGGCTTCACCTACACGAGTTGAGATAAGCAGCCCCCCCCCCCCCCAGGAGGTGCTCTTATGGCGGCTCCTCGGCTTCTCCCTTTCACTCGTCCTTTCCCCAATGGGAGGAGGGGGCTTCCCGGCCCTCATCTCTTCTTCTAGGCCGCTTTATCTCCCAGATAGGGTCTGACTGGCCCCTCTGGAGGGAGGTCGGCAAGGCCTACCCACTTCCCCTCACGTCCAAACCTCGTCGGTCCAGGCATCGTGCTTGAAAGCAGAGAAAGACGGGGAAAGCTCACCAAACCCCCGTAAAAAATAAAAAATAAAAAGAAGGCCGCGGCTGTAAATAAAGCCAAATCCACCACCCTCTGAGGGGCCGTTTGTCCTCCCCTCCTTGGCCCCGTCCTTCCCGCCGCCCCCTCCCGGCTCCCGGGCCCCGCGGCGCCCCGGCCCCGAGCTCCTCCATTTAATCGGATTTGGGAGAAGGGGAGGATAAATCACGGCAGCAGCTTTACGGTCCCGGAGGAGAGGCGAGCCGCAGCCAGGCACACCCCGGCCGGCGATAAAAACCGCCGCTGAAAGCCCACGGAGCAATTTCCCGGGACCCCGAGCGACGCCATTACAGGAATGTAATTTTGCCCGGATGAGGCCCCGAGTTTAATTATCCTCGCGGAGGAATTTCATTGCGGCCAATCCATCTTGCAGGCGGGCGGCAGAGGGATTTATATGGGCCCGTTATTTCACACCGATCCTCCATCTGCATTTTTATGGCCCTGAGCTCCTGAAAGGGAGGGGAAGGAGTGGGGAGAAATCGGAGAAGCGGGCGAGGAGAGAAGGGTGGCAGACTTCCCGCCTTTCCTAAATCCACGATTCCAGCTCGATGAGGATTCTCACTGGTTCCCCTGAAATGCCCAGATCTCCCTCCAGTTCCAGTTGTTGACTTGGGGTGGGGTTGGGGGTAGGTGAGGAATGGAGCTGGGATCCTTGGGAATCAATCAACAGGTATTTACCAAGTAGCAAGCGGTGCCAGGCACAGGGTAGGATGCTCAGAGAAGAAAGGCAAGACAGGTTAGCAAGAATATCTCCTTAAGTCCCCAGACACCCCCACCCCGCCCTCACTGAATTCCTTTGAGCTCTCGGTTTCATATTCTCTGAGGCAAAAAGTCCACAGTTCTTAAGAGCCGCCACCACCAACCGGTTGTTGCAGCTGTTTGTTGAGACAATTTAGACCCCTCTCAGATATCGCTAACAATCCAAAGGAGAGTTGGAGAAGGGGCCCGTGCCACAGTCTGCAACGTTTATTTCTCCCTTACCCCCATTCAGTGGTGGGCTCTGGATTCACATACCTGGGTTCCCAAATCGCTGTGTGACCTTGGGCAAGCAGTTTAATCCCTCTATATCGATCTTCTTTTATGTAAATTGGGAATAGTAATAGTGCTTACTCTGCAGCAAATATTGGGATGATATACGTGAAGCTTTTAGGAAGGGGCTTGGAACTTACTAAGAGTTCAATAAATGCTAGTAACAGTAGTAGTAATAATAATAATAACAATAATAGTTTTTTGGTTGGTAGTAGTAGTAGTGTTATGTTGGGAGCATTGCAGCTCAAGTCTGCTCTGCTCCCTATAGACTTTATTGCAAGCTTCTTGCAATGATAGCTCCTGAAAGAAACTCAGCTATCACTTACAGAAATTTTTTACCTCCATAAATTACACAATAGAAGTTATTCCGCAGGTTAGTGGGTGGAGATAATTGGGGAGGGCTGAGAGTCCTGGGAGCTATTGCTACCAGGTTCAAAACCAGAAATTAAACTGGTAGGCATGAGACTGCAAAAAGTGGTTGGAGGTACCTGCGGAGGGATGACTTTGAAGACAACAAAATATGATCCAAGAGAACATTATTAGCTAAGGGCCTAGGGATCTTCTTAACTAAGGGCTTGGGAAAGGGTCCTTCCTTCACTTCACTGAGGGAAAACTGGGGTCCAGGAAGGAAAGGGTGTGGAGCCAGAACTATCCTTTCCAATCAATCCCTTTCTTTTCCTACCAGACCATGTAACAAGGTTGGCCTGATTGGCCAGGTTTTTTATTGACTGTTAGTGGCAGATTCTGACTGGGTAGCAGCCTCCCTGAACAGTGGTGACGAAGAAATGAGATTGATCTTTTCTTTCTTAGGATTGGTTAACAACCAGAGGCTCATTTTAATTGACTGGATAGGCTAGGGGGGAGGTCCAGCACATCTCCTATAGAAATTCTGAGAGTTCTTTTCCACAAAGGTCACCAAGAAAGTCTTGATTGGCTTATGCATGTTTGCCTTTGGACTGGAAACACAATAGCTTGGAGAAGGAAAATCAAGAGAATCATGCAGGTATGCTACAGTTCAATTTGAAACCCAAACAGAGAGAGGCATTCACAGAGAGAAACAAAAGAGTGATAAAAAGAGAGAGACTAGGACACAGAGAAACAAACAAACAAAAATTGCCAGAGAGAAGAGGAAACACTTGAATCATTTGTTTTTCATTCCTGATGGTTTAAGAGGAGGCTACTTTATGATGCATTTTGCTAGATGCACGTGTTGCCAGTGCGTGGCACGGAAAGAACAGCTATCTTCGAGGCAGGAGACTAAGAATCTGGGCTCAGCCTTACTACCTACTAGCTGAGTAACTGTGCAAGTTACTTCATCTCTCAATGTTTCAGTGTCCTCACTTGGAAAAATCAGGGGGAGAAGTAGGTGATCCCTAAGGTTCCATCCAATATTAACTTTCTAGCATTCTCTTTCTGACAATCAGTTTTGTACAAGTTGAAGTGGTAACTTTACACTGCCAGTAAGGACTATTGTTGGGTCCTGTGCTTTCCTATTTAATTTGTGCTTGTTAATTTCAAACTCCTGGGGCTGGTGGGCACTGACTAATGGATTTTTCTACTTTCTCTCACTAAATCAGTTCCCCAGGACAGCGGGATTATGAGCCATCAATAAACCTCCCTACTCCCGGAGAAAGAAAACAGTAGATGGAGGAAGAAAAAGGGTCATTAGTATCCAGGATTCCAAGAGAGGGATCAGTGGGAGGGTTGGTGATAGAAGGATGGCCAAACAAGTTTTTGCTGGGAAGAACTTAAGTTCCTTTGAATTTGTAAGATGAATTTGTACATGCCCTACATATTTACCTGGAAACAATGATTATCTGGAAACAATGATTAAGTACATGTGTGAACAGATTTAGTCCCTGCCATTTGTTGTCTCCAAGCCAAGGAACACACACAGACAAAATAGAAAATAAAAGTCATTGTGATGTATTGTGTAGAGTGAAGGACAGCAAGTTAAAGATCTGAATCTAGACTTGGGACTATTTTTAATTAATTATGTGACTGAAAAAAATCACTTCACCTCTCTGGACTTTTCTCAGCTGCAAATTGTAGGAAAACACTAGATGATTATTGAATTTTCTTTCAACTTTAAATATAAATGGCATAGATCTATTCTTCCTGGTTTGCCCTTGTCTCCTGTCTCTTCAAGTAATCAACCAATATTAATTGAGCATCTACTATGTGTGAGGTATTATACTACATATTGTGAATGGAAATAAAAAAGGAGAAAGCACAATCCCTTGTCTTCATAAATTTATAATCAGTATGAAGGACATCTACATACATAACTATAATATGCAGCAAGATTGAATAGCTTATATGGGTTATAGGAGTTGAGGAAGCAGTATGACTTCCAGCTAGAATGATCAAGGGGGGCAACATAATTAAAAAGTAGGTTTTCTTTCTTCTTTTAAAAAACTATGAAATATTTGAATCACATAAAAGAATGCAATTAATGCATATTTATTTAACAGATATTTTTGGAGCTCGTACCAGGTGCTGTTCTGGGTGCTGGAAACACAAATGTGAATACAATAAGACAAAAATCCTTGCCTCCTGAGAGCTGACATTGTATATAAATTGTGAAGCATAATAATAAAATGAACACCCATGAAACAACTCCAGTTTAAGAAAAGAAAAAAATTACTAATACCACTGAGGGGCCCCCCATGCCTCTCTCCTATGGTAATCCTTGAAATTTATGTTTATCATTTCTAGATTTTTCCCCAGATTTTTACCATATTGCTTATTTTGGTCTTTTTTTACCTACCATTCTGAAAGTGATATGATATTGTTTGTATACTTCTTTACTCGCCCTTTTCATTCAACATTATGTTTCTAAGCTTCATTCAAGCTGATGTAGGTAGCTATAGTTTGTTTTCATTGACGTTAATAGCCCACCAATTTGTTGATTAATTCCCCTGTTGATGAGTATTTAGGATTGTTTCCAGCGTTTTGCTATTACAAACAATACTGCTCAGAACATTTCTCCTGGAATACATGGTCAAGAGTTTCTTCAGCTTACATATGTATGAATTGCTGGGTTGTAGCACCTGTATTTTTCAACTTTTCTGGATAACGTCAACTTGTTTTCCAATATTTATGCCCACCAAAGCATGTAAGAGTTTTGGTTGCCACCCTATTCTTACCAACTTTCGTATTTAGTCAATCCTTTGGATGTAAAATGGTGGTTTGAATTTATACTTAATTGTATTTGCCTGATTATTAGTGAGGTTGAGCATCTTTTCATATATTTATTGGCCACTCATGCTTCTTCTTCTGTGAAATACCTATTCATGTGTGTTTTTTGCCCATTTTCCTATTGGGTTATTTGTCATCTCCCTATGGATTTTTAGGAATTAACAAATATGTATAGCCTAGTCCTGATTCTTTGTCAGTGGCAGCTATCTACTTCGAGTTGTCAGAGGGGTTGGGATTTTAGTAGAGGCTTAAAGGATGGATGATTTCAGTTCCAGCTCAGAGTCCTCATTTAGTTGGATTAATTAATTCTTAATTCATTCATCAAATATTTATTGAATGTCTAGCCAGACGTCACGCTAGACTCTGAGAATACAAATATATCCCACATTTGCTCACCCCTTACCACTTCCAAGATCTGGCTGGTTTCAAGCCACTGTCTTCTGCTGGACCACTACAATGGCCCCCTAGCTATTCTACCTGTTTCGGTCTGGTCTTGTTACAGTCTACTCTCCACCTAATAAGTAGCTAAAGTGATCTTCTAAAATGTAGATTAGATCATGTAATTTAAAACCTCCCAATGGTTTTCCAGTTCGCAGAAAAAAATTCCAGGGTTCAGCTACACTAGGCTCCTATTGATCCTCAGTCACACCAAACTTCTTCCCACTTAGCACCTTTGCTGTTTTCACCACCTGGATCATTCTTCTCCCAAATCATTCGCACTCTCTCATTTCATCTAGGTCTCATCTCGAGTATCACCTCCTTAGAGAGGCCTTTCCTGACCACCTGATCTAAATTGCCACCACCTTCCCTTCTTTATCTAATTATCTTCCTTCATTTTTCTTTTTAGCACTTATCATAGTTTTGTTTTTATATTTTATAGCTTTTTTCCCCACTAGAAGATAAGCTCCACTAGTGCAGAGACATTGTCATCACTGTATCCTCAGCATTTAGAAAAGCACATGGCACATAATAGGCTCTCAGAAATTTTGTGAATAATGGAACAGTGAATTGGATATAGTCCTTGCCCTTAAAAAGCTTTAGTCTAGCAAGGAATATAGAGAATTAAAAGGCAAATAATTTCAACCCAATGCGATAGCATTATAAGATGGGTAAGCACTAGATGCTGTGGGAACGCATAGGAAGGACATGTATCCCAGTCCTGAGGACTAGCAGTCAAGGAAGGCTTCCAGGAAGAGGTGACATTTACAAGACACTTAAGGACCTGTATAGAGAGGGAATGGAAGGATGTTCCATAGAGAAGCAGCAGTAAGTACGAAGCTTGAAGAGAGAGATAAAATGGTCTCTTCTACAAAGGGCAAGTAATTCAGTGTGGTCAGAATGAACAGTTGTGGGTGCAACAGGGTGCAGAGACTGGTTGTTAGTGGCTAGATCCTGAAGGATCTTGAGCATCAAACTAAGGCTTTTGAATTTTATCCAGAAAGCAGCCAGGAACCATTTAAATAGGAGAATGAGAAGCTCAGGTTTGCATTTTAGAAAGATCATTGTAGGTCTAGTGTGGAGCATGGATGAGAGGGGGCGGGACTGCTGGCAGGGAGAGCCATAAGGGGCTGTTGTCCAGGTGGGGGATGGTGGTGGCCTGAGCTCTGAGGTGATAGCAGGGATGGAGAGAAGTCAGCAGAGTTCAAGAAGTTTAGAAGGAAGAACTGCTGCCGAGAACAACCTGGCTCTGCTCACCGATGCCAAATAGAAATATGGAGACAGAGGTTTGGAGGAGTAGAAAGGAATAGCTTTATTACTTTGCCAGGCAGGGGGGAACACAGTACGCTACTCTCTGGGGAATAGGGAAAGGTCTTATAGTCGGGGCTCGTGGTCAGGGGTAGGCGATAAGGAAGTAACAGTCTTGCATTCTTCTGATGCGTTGGTGGTGAGGTAAGTAGGAGTCAGCATTATCAACCTTCAGGTGCAACTGGCCTGGGGTCTACATGCTTGAGGGCAGCATACCCTCATTAATCACTAACCTCTCCCACCTGGAGAGAAGTTAACTCTCCTTTCAACTTCTGCAAAATAGCTCAAAGATATTGCTGTGTGTATTGTTGCTGGGGAAACAGGACCTGCCCCAAGGCTGCTCTTGACTCTTTCTCCCAGGTCTCGTGCCTCCCCTCCCTTCACGAATTGACAACTGCTTGAATCTGCCCACTGGAACGGGAAGGTCCTGGAGGCTAAATGAAGACTGTTTTCCTATAATCCAAGAAATAGGGGACACCGAAATGCTTTATGCCAGGAGCCCCACAGGGCCCTGCTCAGTAGCAGAACCAATGGGCCTCAGTGATTAATTTTTGTGGGGGATGAAGGAGAAGAGAGAGGTGAAGATGGTGCTCAGTTCTCTGGCCTGGGTCACTGAGTGGTACCATTCTCTGATTGGAAAAGAGTCAGAGGGTTAGAGTGAGATGAGCAGGCCCACCCCTAGTATATGTGGGGCCCAGGGCAAGATAAAAAATATAACCTACATACCAAATGTCCAAATATGTACAAGTTATAAATCAAAACTAACAAACTGTTAAATAAAACATGTTCTACCCTCTTATCTTGACAAATATATCAATGTCAGCTGGAAGATTTATATTTAGAATCCTGGGATTCTTCCAGCCCCCTGTCTGACCCTCAGGTTCTCTTGCTATTTCTGGCTGTGTCCCCACTACCTGAGGGGCTTCACACCAAAGTGCGTGCTCCAGGCAGCATCACACCTAAACTCCACATCAACAGGGTCGGTGGTCTGCTCCTCAGCAGCTCCTTCTATGCTTTCCGGAAATCGGACCCCAGGAAGAGGTCCTGGAAGTGGCCTTGGGGCTGCGTGGCAGAACATTCTGGCAATTGGAGCATGGTCTAGGAGCAGGGAGGCATGAGCTCTGGGTAGGTACCTCCCCTTGGCCTTAAGTTATCCTCCCTCTGCAGGAGGAAGAGGCCCTCTAAAACAGATGCCCAGGGTAGAGGCCTCTCTTGCCAGGTCTAAGGGCATGGACTCTGAAATCATATAGACTGGGTTCAGATCCCTATTCTCATATTTATTTACTCTTCTTTGAACCTGGAGAAACTCTCTGAGCCTGTTTCCTTTCTTGTAAAATGACAATAATAATATCTACCTCATAAGGTTATTGTGAGAAATAAAGAAGCAAATATGTGCAAAGCACCTAGTGTTTAATAACCGCTGCTCGGTTTACACTGTTCTTCGCACTCACCACCATGTTTCCCTCAAAGTAACCATGGAGGCTGGGGAAAAGTATGAAGCCTGTTTTAGGTAAGTTTTTTTCTGGGAAAAAAGAAACCTTCCTGGGTCCAGGGAAAAGGAGTTTACAAAGGAAACAGTAATAATCTAGGCAGCAGTAATCTCAGCTCAGGCTGGAGCCATGTGGAAGAAAGAGAGAAATTTGTCTTGTATGCAGATGAATGAGAAATGGAAATAGCATAATTGCTTTTACAATCTGTTTATTCTCCTGAGGGTAGCAGCTGGCTACTATTTTGATTCTTGGTTTTCAGGTTAAGATAGGGGACGAGGGTGTGAATAATCTAAGAGAATAGAAAATCCAAACATATTTTCTTGGGGACCAAGAATATGGTCAGAGAAACACATGGTTGCAAACACGGATGGATTCTGTCTTTCAAACACAGAGACTGGCCCTCTTATTATTAAGCTGATCTTATATTGTTGCTGAACACGTATAAATTCTTACCACACGCTGTCCCTCTTGCTACTCCTGCAGCTGGAATGCCCTTTCTTTCCTTCTCAGCCATTTCAAATTCTACTCTTTATTTCAGGCTCACTCCTTCCATGGTAAGCATCTTATGCATGACCCTCCCCACTTCCTCTGAGCTCTTCCTAGTCTATATCACCTAAAACTTGTTCATGGTCTTAATATGTTTACTGCCTCATTTTATGCTCTTATCTTTTTATCTGTGCAAGTCTTGTCTCCCCAACGAGAGCTTAAGCTTATTAAGGGAAGGAACTACATTTCTATTTCTCTTCCATTTCCCATAGTGTCTATGTGTTCATTTAATATACATTTATTTAGTTCCCATGTGCCTGAACTGGTGTTCGAGTGCTAGGTATACAAAAATGAAATATATATACATTTTATATATATATATATGTGTATATAAAATCTCCTCTTCACTAGTGGAGCTACTAATGGACTCACAGTTTGATAACTGCCTATAAAAGTGTTGAGCACATAATGGTTCCTCAACGTAGGGTTGATGGATTGATGAGCCATGTTGCTTTTCGACTAGGCATTCAATGAACAAATGAATGAATGAAATAACTGGATAAAAATTCCCTGATACAGCTGTTCCAGGTGTACCCCTCCTATATGAACCTAGTTCTAGCAGACTTAAAGGTGTGAGACTGGTTTGAGGAGAGAAGTACTCCTTAGAGTCATCAAAACAGAGAGCCTGCTGTCTTTTCAAGGCAGTGTTCACTCCTTCCCTTAAGGCCTAGTGATTAAACCACAAAGCATTTTACAGGCATTGGTGAATACCTTTTGCCAATTTGTGTCATTCTGGTTGTGAGTTATGAGAACTGTGTCCATTTATCATCATAGAAAACAGCTATTATTGAATACTTACTATGTGCTGGATGTTTTGCTGATCTCTTTACATGAATTATCTAAATCCTAAGAACAACCCTATGAAGTAGGTATGATTATTATCCCCACTTTACAGAAGAGGAAACTCAGGCATAGCTAGGAAGCAGAAAAGACACGACTTGAATCCAGGAAGTCTGATTTCACACTGTGCTGTCTACACAGTGAATTGGGAGAGTGGAGAGCTGAGTTCTTGAGCCGACCCTACCATTTATTTGCTGTGTGACCTCAACTCTCTGGTCTTCTGATCACCAGTCTTAAAGCCTGTTCTTTTGAATTCAATACTCTGCTCTTTCCACTAGCCTCAGTTGCCTAAATCTGGTGGTGATCCCCTGAATCTCATCTTTCATCTCCTTGTAGTATCAGAGGCAACTTGTGTTACTGTGTCATTCATAAGATGAGTACCCTTTTTTGAGAAGTTATATGTGAAGACCTTCATGGCTTCGTGAATGTCTTGGCTGGTGGGGAGTATAGAGGGAGCTGCAGAAGGACCCCTGAACCCAATTTCTTCCTGTGACTCCATCCCTCAACTCCTAGTTAAATAAAAATATTTCTGATACAGAAAAATATACTGATACAGGATGCTTGTTATCATGGGCCCATTCAGAGCACATAGCCGAAACCAGGCGCTGAAAAGGCAGGTGGTATGTCTGATTCATTTCTGAGTGTGGAGCTTGAGCAACACAGGCAAGAGATTGAAACCAGGTAACATGAAAGAGCAGGCATGAGTGGATTTGAAAGGTTGATCTCTTTGAGGGGCCTCCACGCGGAAACCGAAGGTGTCCAAATCCTCCATTTGTCCCTTCATAGATGAGATTTTTCCCCCCTTGTATGCAGACAAGGGGTAATAATTATCTGAACAATTGTCTGTGGTTGGCTGGCATCAGTCAGTGTTTTAAATTGGTATGCTTAAATAAAAATTGGTTTACTGTAGCCCTCATGTTGTTATTTGACTCAGCTCTCTCTTCTTAGTCTCCCTTGTCTGTATATCAAGGGTAGCTGTGTGTTCCGTTCTCACCAGGGCAGCCTCTGGCTAGGGTGCCTGCTAGCATCCTTTCCTAGAGCTTCTTTAATACCAGCTAACCTGGCAGGATGACCTTTATGTCCCTGCCCTTACCACTTCCCCAGCCTCCAATTTCCTTTTGTCATTTTCCAGAATCATTTGCATGGTTCTCCTGTATGCATTCATCTCCATCCCTGCATAAAATTCTACAGAGACCAGAGGGAAAAAATCTACTATAGAGGAATCAATCTCCCCTCCACCCCATCTCCCCTTCTCTCCTTCCATCTCTCTCTCTCTCTCTCTCTTTCTCACTCACACACACACACACACACACACACACACACACACACACACACCCCGGCAGGCAGACTTAATTTCTCTTCTGACCTTACCATGCTCCCAAATATCGAATCAAGATCAGTCCCAAAAAACGAGAGAAAGAGAGAGAGAAAGAGAGAGGGGATGACTTCCCTTCTAGGAAATGAGTGCACCCTCTTTGGCAATACATCTAAAGTTACTGAAGGGCTGAATTTCTGAATCCTCTACTTCTGTCAGTTTTGCATCAGTCTTCCTGTGTATGTGATGGGTTTATAAAGGTATTTTCCTTAAGCAGAAGGTAGCTTTGGTTATAGGTTATAATTCTAGCTGTGCGTGTGGGAGAAGTTTGGTGAAGACAAAAATCCTTTTCTGACCAGAGGGTAGGGATTCAAAAGGAAGTCTTGGTACCTGCCTTTCTGGGAACCCCCAGTCTTTGGGGAGGGGGATCTCTGCGTCAGATGGGGAGGGAACAGTATAACTTTGTTTACAAACCAACATAACAAACAATGACAAACGAATTCACTCAGGGGCACCCTCAACTTCAAATGGAGAACAGAACTGAGAAAGGAGTGATGGCACAAGGGCAGAACTGAGAAAATTGGAGAAAGCTTCTTGGAGGGAGCGGTGCTTGGCGAGGTGGCCTGGGAACCTCAGCTGAGGGTAGCGCACAGCCTAGCTGCCTTTCCCGGGGTCTCCTCCTCGCGAGCTGGGTGACGTGCTCTCTGGGCAGGACCGGCTCTCCGCCTCCCTCCACCACCAGACCCCGCCGGCTCTCGCCTCCTCCCTTGCCATCCCCGGGTCCCTTCCTCCACATCCACTCCTCCTAGCTCCCCCTCGATAATCTCCTGACATCTCTTCAAATCCAATTATCGAATTAATTGACGCGCTAACCGAGAGGCAAACAGAATGGGGCGGCAAACACTGGGCGGCTCAGATTTATCCTCCGGCCTCCACAGGCCCAGGCCGGGCGAGATTTACTGGGCCTCGAACACAGCGACAGTTCAAACCTTTGATTAATCATGTTTTTCTCCCGGCCCCATAATTTAGTTGCTCTTTTTCCCTCCCTGCCTTTTTTTTTATCAGTGGAAACAGAGACGGAGTCCTCATCAGCTTCAATTACAAATATTAAGCCCCCGGACAGCACTTTGACAGAGAGGCGGCCAGCCCCCACTCCGTCCCGCCCCCCTAAATCATCCCCGAATTAACATCACAATCGGCGGCTGGCGCGCGTTCAGATTTAAATGGTGGCATATTGTTCGCGGACGGTCTAGTTCAGACCAGCGGGTTCGCAGCTCCCGGCGGCAGCCCCCGCCTCTCCCCCCACCGCCCCCCTCCTGCCTCCTGGGAGGCTGTGACTCAGGAGCCGCGGGAGGCTCCGGCGCCCCGTCTCCAGCAGTGGAGGCTGCAGGCGGGGGTGCGCCGGGGTGGGGGCCAGCGGGCTGGTGAGAGGGATAGGGTGAGGGGGGCGAGTCAGGCACAGGGAAGAGGAACTGCAAGATGTGGGGTGGCGGGGAGAAGGGCCGAGGCTGGGCAAAAGAGGGTGAGTTCGACTTGAGGGGGCGGGAGAACGGGGTTTATGCAAATGAGATGCAAATGAAGACGCGGAAGCTGTGGGTTTCGAAATGCCACCGTATGGCCGCCTTGACCCTTCTCAGGGTCTGCACGGCATCCTTGGGTCGTGGTGAAGTGGCCAGGAGGTAGGGAAATCTCTTGCTCTTTGAGTCTTGCGGTGTGAAAGAAGAATGTGTGGCAAGATTTCTCTGTTTCCTGAGCATGTTAGAGAACACTGGTGTTAAACTACAGCCGGGAGGCTCGACGACAGGCCTCAGAAAGGACTTCCTTAGTGGGAAGACCGAGCGTGAGGCTGGAACACCTCCTGGGGATTTTTTTGAATTAGAAGACCTTCGAAGTAGCCAGGTTTCTCTGAAGGCTTTTTGGGGAAAAGATGTAACTTGTTGGCTCTGTCCCGCTGTAGAGGAGAAAAGGGAGAGTCATTCCCCTGACCCCATTAATCCTTTAAGAATGAAGGAGCTCAGGAAGAAAAATGACAATCCAAGAGGCTAGGTTTCCAGATATTTTCCTATCCACCTGCCTCTCCAGTCTTGCCCGCATCGATCTCCAGGACTCCATTTCTGCCTAGCAACATCACAACCAATCAAGATGCAATTAGGCCCAGGCAGCTCGGCTCATCCTTAACTGGGATTGGCTGCTCGATGTATGCGCATCCCAAGTTTTCATTGGCTGACGGCCACCTGTATGGAAATAAGAATTACAAGGGACTCTCAGCCCCTTCTCTGCGATGTGGACCTGTGGCTTAATGCACTGAAAGCTGCAAGCTCAGAGCTGGAACTCCTGGGCTTGTTTCTTGTCCTCTCTGCCTGTTCTTCCCCCAAAGAGATGTCTCAAACTTTTCCCTCGGCGCCTCTGCCTGAGGCCTAGTCTGACGAAATAACGCAAAAAAAAAAAAAAAAAAAAAGGCGAATTTGTATGTTTTCTGCATCTTCTTTGCCTTCTCTCGGTTCAGTGTCAAGATTTTCCCCCTTCTGTCCAATGCTACGACAGTTCTTGCCCCTCTCTCTCTTCCACGTCCATCCAAGGGGCGGCTTCTCTGCGTGTGGAGTCCCTCAGTCCCTACCCCCTGTTGCCTCGAACCCTCCCTTCGGGCTCAGCTCCACCAAATTCCCGATTGCCCCCTTCCTCCCACTCAGGATCCAGGTATCTCGCACAACGATGTAAAGCCCAGTTTAGGAGGGAGTTAGAGGGGGAGAGGACTCCCCCCCCCCAAAAAAAAAAATCCTCCAGCCTCGCTCCCCATCCATTTTCTCCGAGGGAGCCGAGTTTGACAGCGAATTCATTCCGAGCGGGGAGGGTGATTTATTCTTCAAATATACCGACAAGTGCGGGCATGATGGAGCCCATTAAAATGTTGGGAGATTGTTTTTATGATTGAAGTCTGTATTACTCCAACCATAAAGAAAGAGAGCAAGGAGTCATTAGCATTTTCATGATGGTGTATTTCTGCTTGTCTCCGCGCCATCACTCATCTTTACTGCCCGTCCCTTTGCTCTCGCTCTGCTACAACGAGGAGAGACTGCAGCCTGAGTTGGGGTTGGGGGTGGGGGGAGGCGGGGGCCAGAGACCCCCCCGCCGCTCTGCCCTTCACGCCAAATCCTCACCCTCCCTGGGACGCAGATCACGGGGTGAGAGGCTGAAGGCGGATGATGGTGTGCCTCAGCTTTCTCCTGCCGGCTCTTCCTAACCCTGAATGGTGGGAGCAGGGGGTCCTGTCCACATGGTGCTTGGAGATCTGGGCAGACCTGAGTTAGGAGAGGGGTACTACCCCTTCCTTTCTTTGGCTTTTCCCTTCCTGGCCTACACACACTTTAGAGCTTTCCAGAGTTATCCACATAGGGATAAAGTCAGGAATTACTGGCTGAGTGCCCTGGGCTAGAAAGATCACAGTAAGAGAGGACAGAGGGAGGAGACCCCAAGTGTCTGGGTTTGGAGACTGTGTTGGGAGGAAGTTGGGAGCCTGGACCTTTGGCTTCTGTCTCTGCTCCTCCCTCTTTAGGGTTTAAGCTTCCTGTCATCCCTCCAGTCCCCCTGCTTCTGCTCTCTCCTAATTCCTTAAGTCCTTGATTCTTTCTACCCAGTCATTTATAAGACTCTCCAGTAATCCAAGGAACATAATGGAGCTCAAAATTATTATTGCCAAGGTAGAAGCTTGGAGAAAGTTGGTTAGAGGTGAAACAGTGTCTCTAGGGGCCCAAGGATTGTTGGAGTTACCTGGCCTCACGCCTGGCTTCAGATAAGACTCTTAACATAAAGAAACATTCATTCTAGGTTGGACACAACCCGCCTGAATATCCTATTGACTCAAATTGTGTGGTGGTGCTTGAGTGAGAGTTGGTTGGGATAAAGGCTAAAGGGTGGTGGGAAAATGGAAGTGTTAGCTCACAAGACATTAACAGTGATAGTAACGGTTAGTGGACCACTTTCCTGCTGGTCTGGTGCTTTCTCATGGTTGTCTCACAACAACCTGAAAGGTGGGTTTTATGACTGCTGTTTCACAGATGAGGAAACCAAGGATCAGGTGAGTGTGTGGGGGTTACTCAAGATCACTTAGGAGTAAACAGGAGAATCAAGATCTGAACCCTGGGCTGTCTTCATTGTCTGCTACTGCCTGAGAAGGAGTTCAGGGTCTCTAAAGTGGAAGCCGAGATGACTGACTGCTCCATATACTTCACCTGAGTTCATAAGAAAGTGGAGAAGACGTTCTAGTAAGTGTTAAATATTTGGGAGAAATCTTAGTAGGAATATTCATCCCTTGGCCACCAGAGCTGGGTAGTTGGATAGTAGTTAACATTGCTGGGATTAACCTTTCTCTTTTTCAGAGACTATTTATTGAGCACCTAGTATGTGTCATCTTCTGACTGACCACATTCTCCCCTTTCGCAGGCCTTCTCCGCCTTTTGGGATGGATATCTAATAGGGCTCTGGAGTCCTGGGCAGAGATAGAGCCCCAGGCAGCTGGGCAGAGATGGAGCAGAGAGGGGTGAGAGGTGAGAGCCCTCCTACAGCCTGCACAGTGCCCAGAGGTGGCTGCAGCAGCGGCCCCAGATTTACAGCTGCCCAGGCGCTGATGCCGTAAAAGCAAACGATCCTTCTCTGTACTAATTTCTGTGTAATTAGATCTCTCCTGGCACGGGAAGTGGGGAGTGGGGGTGGCCAGGAGGGGAGGGTGCCGAGGACTCTTCACAGAGGTGGGAGGAGGGGCTGTGGGACACACATGGGTTCATGTGGCGAAGGTTGGGCACGGGGATCTGCATGCACAGTGACAAAGATGGAAAATGCAATCATGCACACATGGAAGGCATGGATGGAGGATGAGTCCTGATGTGGCAACACCCTTGTGCCTGGGATAGGGGCAAAGCTGGGATCCTGCACAAAGATCCTGAAGCCGGAAGAATAACTCCTGGCTAGTCTGTGTACACACAGGAGGAATTGAAATCCTCGGAGGAGCGGCACACAGATTCTCCCACAGGCAGCTAGATACCAAAATCCCACAGAGAGGCCGGAACAGTAGAAAATGTGTGCAGACCCATTACATTTACAGAACAACACACACACACATTTACCTGCATGATAGCAGATACGCATTTCTCTTAAATGCAGAAAGTACAGCATCTGCACTAAACAGGAACTCAACAGATGTTTATTTCCTCCTCCGCCCCCATCCATTGCTTGCCCACCTCTTAGAGGCAGAAAACTAAAAGATGAAAAAAGCCCCTTTTTTTTAAAAGCAAGATTTTCTTTAACATACTTGAAGATGGATTCTATTAAGCCAAGAAAGAAAGAAAAAAGAATTAGAGGAATGTGGGGATGGTTAAAGAGGGAATGATCCTGGAATCTTGCCTTTCCTCGGAAAGAACAAAGTCTTAACCAGGAAAAGCATACAGTTATTATTACTTTGCCCCCCCATCCCACCCCATGGTGACAAACAATGGCCATGGGTATGGCAGTAATGTCATTTGGAACAACACTTCTACTGAGCTAAGTACTCATTATGCGCTGCAGTGTATTTGTGGAGGGACCTCAGAGGGCTTCTTATCCAATCTCTCTCTGCAGCCCTGATTTCTTTCACAGTAAGCCTGCCAGGGTGTCAGCCAGCTTCTGCTTCAATACTTCCGCTGAAAAGGAGTTCTTTACTTCATAAGCAGTTTGCCCCTGTCACTGGACAGCTGTAATGGTTAGGCTGTTCTTCGGTAGAATTGAAATCCATCTTCTTTTAAATTTCAGAATATACTGTTTCTAAACTGCCTGTCGTACCTTGAGTTATACTAATGTTTTAAGACCAGTTCAATCAAAGCATTAATCATCCCCCCACAACAGCAATAACAATTAGATACCCATTGGAAAATCAGGAGATTCTGATCTCCACAGATGACTGTCATGTACTTATCTTAAGCCCTTGTTCTAATGGGTAATTCCTGATTAACCTGAGTAATGAAAACGTATCACAATAAAGAAAGATTTGTCATGCCTTGTTATCACTTCATAAGGTCGTCCTTCTCGATACCTGCCATAACATCAGGATATTTCTATATCAATAAAACATGATCATAATGTGCTCGGCTAATAAAAAGGAAAAAAGCCATGTATTAAAATATGTTTAAAATGATTTGCATGAGTGATGTAAATATAAACCACCGCCATGATCATTGTCAACATCTTCCTCAGTTTATTTGCCTTTTGAAATCTCTGCCCGACCTAGGGGGTGGGGGATAAAGAAAGAGGGAGGCAGAAAATTAGCATCTATTAAATGCTTCCCGTTGCCAGGCACGGTGCTAACCACTCACAATAACCCTGTGAGATAGGTATTATTATGCCCTTACAGGTGAGGAAATTGGGCTCTAAGAAGTTAAGTAACTTGCCTGAGGTCAGACTGCCAGTACAGGGGATCAGGATTTTAACCCAGGTAAGTCTGTTTCCAAAGCCCACCCTTTCCCCACTAAACTCAGACAGGTTAATTTTACTTTGATGCCAGCAGAGCCTCACTGAGTGGATTTATACACTGACGTGACGTTGGTGAGGAGTATGTTGGGCTCAAAGACCTTGCCTTTCCCAGTCTGGACTCCCTGCAGGGGAGCCAGGAGCTCAGAGCCTGAACTTTGTGGCTTTTGTGCTCAGTCACATTACTGCCATCACCCAGGGGTGCCCACATCTAATCACGGGTGGCGCAACACGCACCATCACTGCTGTACAGTGACACATCACAAAACGCAGTGTCACATTCAACGCATGCTGGGACTCACAGGCTGGCTGTTCCTTCTCTTCTCCCAGGCGGTGGAGTGCGCAGCCAGCAGGGGTCGCCAGCACACCAGGAATTACCACTTGCTGGGCCTGTCTCCTTCGGCCCTAACCAGTAGGAATGTTCCTACTCCTCTGCTCTTCCCCTAAAACCTCTCGCTGATCCCTCCCCTTTCCTGCTTTCCCTTTCTAGCCCCACTCCCCTTCCCAGGCCCTATAGCTTCTTATCAACGAGCTGGGTAGTTACCCCTCATGCAGCACCTAAACTGCCCAATCCCAGCCTAGACCGAGACCAGGGATTCAGGCTGTCAATCCTGCTTTAGGGATGCCAGGGAGCTGGTAAGGAGACTGGAGTGCCCAGCCTTCTGGTTCACCCTTGGCCAGTTAAGAGTCTCCCTCCTCTTAGTGCCTTCCCAGCACCATGTCATGACTATTCTTTTACTGTCCCAATGTTCACGTAAGCGTATGTCCCAAACATTCTCAGACTTCCAGGGTCCTTTAGCTCCCTCATCTTGGGAAAATCTAAGGATGAAGGAGGAGGCAAATCCCTGGTGGACTGAATGATCTGTGGCCTGTGGTTTTGGATGAGAAATCACGATTTGGAGAGTACAGGGGAGGGACTCAGGTACCCTGACCCCCAACAGAAAGAGGTGTCTGCTCCCTGCAGGAAAGCTGTGGCTGCCTTGTGGGAGTGGCATCTCTCTGCTCTTTTCTGCCTCTCCCCTCCCCTGCAGTAGCAACAGTTCCCCAGCTTTTCCATGCCCTCTTCTCTCTGCAGCCCCCTCCCCGCAACTCGCAACTCGCAGCTCCCGGAGCCCAGTGATTGGCGGCTGCCTGCTGCAGGGCTGGCTGGATTTATGGCTTTGCGGCAGCTGGGGAGAAAGCGAGGCCAGAGACAGAAAATGGAGACCAACCAAGAAATCGAGAATGATGAAAAAGTGAGAGAGGGAGACTGAGACAGAGGCAAAAAGACCTCAAATCAAAATGAGGAGAGGGACAGACTGAAGCAGAGATGGGCACAAAGAAAATTATAGAGATGCTGATAAAGGACAAAAAAAATGTAAAAAGGATGGGGTGAAAAGGAAAAGAAAAGCACACAGGAAAACATTTGGAAAAGTCCTGAGAGAAGGGATATGCTGGGCTTTCCAAGGGGACAGGAATTGCTGGTAGTATGTAGAGGGTAGGATGGGCTTCTAGGGACTCACAGAAATTCTGATACAGAAGAGGCCGGAGAATCTTGCAGTTCTCCACACATCTGTGCTCCCATGCATCCATTCTAGCCTTTTCCATGTTCACACCCTCCTGGAATTTTAGGGGTTATTACAAAAATGTCCTCCTTAAGAATGAGCCATGGGGGCTTCCTAGGTGGCTCAGTGGTTGAGAATCCAGCTGCCAATGCAGGGGACACGGGTTCGATCCCTGCTCCAGGAAGACCCCACATGCTGCAGAGCAACTAAGCCCGAGAGCCACAACTATGGAGCCTGTGCTTTAGAGCCCGTGAGCCACAACTATTGAGCCCATGTGCTGCAACTACTGAAGCCCACGTGCCTAGAGCCCGTGCTCCGCAACAAGAGAAGCTACGGTAATGAGGAGCCCACGCATCACAAGGAAAGAGTAGCCCCCACTCACCGCAGCTAAAAAGAAAGCCCGCACACAGCAAAGAAGACCCAACACAACCAATAAAATAAATCAATTAATAAAAAAAAGAATGACCCATGATCTAGTGTGGAAGAATCTTGTTCCATTTTCCTTGAAATGAATGGGAAAACTGAGGTCTGGGATTTAGGAGGGATTTTAACATTAGAGCTACACTTTGCTGTGCATGAATTGACTTGCAAGGTTATTGGCTGTCTGTCATGGCACCTTGATTGGCACATACCACATTTATCTTATGTTATAGTAATTTCTCTCTGTATCTTTTTTGCTAATATATAAATAGATGCTTTAATAGCAAGATCTGTGTCTGCCTTTCTTTGTAGCTCCCACAGTGCCTTGTTCTTGTTTATTGAGTGAACCAATGAATGGCCCCTAGAGATGTTTAAACAGAAGTTGGATGACTACCAATGAGGAGTGGAGTCCAGGGAATTTCTGCACTGAATAAGAAGTTGGAAATGTATCTCTAAGCACCTTTTTTTGGTTTTGATGTTCTATCAGTCCATATATATGAACCTGAGTTTGCTCTTTCTTTTCCCAGTTCTCTAGATATGCAGGGGTAAGACGCAAAGTGGGAAACCCCAAATTATAAAGTAATTACTGTGGGCAAGGTTTCTGTACAAGGCATTTTACACATCTGATCGCATATAATCATCACACTAACTGTTCCAAGTAGGCCTTATCCACATTTTGCAGATGAAGACTGAGAGAGATGAGGTGTTTCGCTCCAGGTGACATGTTTAGGAACTATGACAAATCAAGTCCAGAGATCTCTTAAGCCTGGTGATTGCCACAACACTGTGTTTCTACCAGTTTGAGAAATTTCCAAGGTTTCAGAAAGTCAAAGAAGGAGTTGAGAAATGGGGGAAACAGGGAAAAGACACAGCTTCTAAATTGAGGGTTGGGAGACAGATTCAGGACTCTAAGCCGGGGAAAAAAATCCACTTTTCTGAGAGTTGGAACTGGACATTTCTGCTCTTACCTGATTATCAACAGACCTGGAAAAGGAGGGACAGGGACAGAGAAACCAGGAGGTGGGATATTGAATACTGGAATCTCTTGCCATAGGTTTTGGTGTTGAGAGTATGAGACATAGGGGTGCCTATAGAATAGAGTCTTGGGGATTCTAGGCACTTCTCTTTCTTCTAGGAGGGATGTTGGCAGTCTGGGGGAGTCTAGGGATGTCCAGGTTGGGGGGGTCTTATCCAGTGGCAGGGCTTAGGCTAGTGCTGTGCAGTAGAAATTAATATGGGTCACATACATAATTTAAAATCTTCCAGTAGCCACATTTAAAAAAGTAAAAAAGAACTAGTGAAACTATCTTTAATAATATATTTTACTTAACCCAGTATATCCAGAATATTATATCCCCTCAACATGCAATCAATATAACATTATTTTAAATTCCCTTTTTTTGTGTGTGTTAAGCCTGAAATTTGTTACGCAATTTGCAGTTGACAAATCTCAATCCATACTAGCCACATTTCAAGTGTTTAGTAGTGGGGACTTCCCTGGCGGTCCAGTGGTTAAGACTCTGAGCTTCCACTGTAGGAGGCACAGGTTCGATCCCTGGTTGAGGAATTAAGAATCCGCATGCTGCGAGGCCAAAAAATATTTTTTAAATTAAAAAAAAATCAAGTGTTCAATAGTGGCATGTGGCTAGTGGCCACCACAGTGGAGTGCAGGCTTAGGGTGTGCCTCACACCTGGTTGGTCGCAGGCAGCAGGAGCTTTGATGTTGGATCCAGACGTCTTGGTTCCTACCCTTGATTTTTCTTACACCTTGACTTAGGAGTCCGTTTTTCTGTGTCTGGAGACATATCCCCAATTCCAACGGGTCAGAAGAATTGCATCTATTGCAGGGTATCTATTGCAGACTCTGTGAAGTCCAGCTGTGCAATAACTTCCACTTGCAACACTCTACTTAAGGGCCTCTTGCCGAGCTGCCAGTGACCTCCTGGCTGCTAAACCAGCCATTTCCAGGGGTACTTTCCTTGGCTTCTCTGCTGCACCTGCCGCCACTGGCCTTTCTCCTGGACTCCTCTCTCCTGAGTTGCTTTCTACTTCTCTGATTGATCCTTCTGTCTTCTCTGTGACTCTGCACTCTCCATCCTTCCCTTCCATGTTGATGGTCTCCTAGGTGCTGCCCTTGGTCCTCTTACCTCTCACTCTACATTCAGGGAGACCTGGGTAATCTTTCTTCACTTGTATCTCCTTTACTTACAAGAATCTTAAGTCTCTCTCTCCAGCTCTAAACCCTCTTGAGCTCTGGACTTAAATACCTATCCAATTGTCTCCTATAGTTCTCTCTCCTTTGAAAGATTCCAAAGATATCAGGAATTCAACAGGACAAAACTGCACCGGTCACCTTCTCTCTCAATGTATTATTTCTCCATTTGTATTATTAATTTGATGAATGGCATCACTGGTCATCTGGTCATTGAAACCGGAAACCTGGGATCACCGAACTCCTTCTGTTCAATTCCCATATCTGATTATCAACAAGTCCCATTAATTCTGCATCCTTAAGAATTCTGCCTCTTTTCCTCTTGCCACTGCTCAAGTTCAGTGCTGTTTGTTTTTTTTGGCTGCGCTGCACAGCTTGCAGGATCTTAGTTCCCTGACCAGGGATTGAACCCGGGCCACCACAGTGAAAGCTCCAAGTCCTAACCATTGGACTGCCAGGGAATTCCCTAGTTCAGTGCTCAATGTTCTGGCCTGGCTTATTACAGTGGGTTCCTAATCGGTTTCTTTGGACTTTCATGATCTGGCAATAGAGTGTAAGCTCCTTGAGGGCAGGCATTCCTATGTGTTCATGGAGTTTTCCAGTGCCTAGAACAGCACCTGGCACACAGTGGGCATTCAGTGAGTATTTGTTGAGGAAATGTATGAGTAAATGTCTATTACCCATCTTTCCAGCCTGATTTCCCACATCGTGTGTGATCCTCACTCAGCAGCCCTGAGTGCCGAGATTTCTGAGTGAGTTACATCTTCGCCATTTTGTTCCGTCTGCCTGCACATGCGTGGCTCACATGTACACACTGTTTAAGACTCAGCACCCATATCGTCACCCACAGGAAGCTTTGTCTCCCCGAGTCTTGGTTAATTAAGCACCCCTTCTCTGTGGTCCCACAGCACACTGTGCATATCTTTAAAGTGGTGCTTACCTTGCTTTCTTCTATTTGTTGGTTTACGTTGACTGTGAGCTCTTTGAAGGCAGGGTTTTTGACTGTTCCATCTCTAGTCCCAGCAACTGTCTCATAAAGGACACTCCATAAAGTTTTTTTGAACGAATGCATGAAATCTGTCCATCCCAGCTGACATCACATCTTGTTCTTTCAGGCCACACAGGGTACTCCAAATGTATTGGTAATTTTTAATTTTTTTATTATCATTTAAAATTTTTATTTATTTATTTATTGGCTGCGTTGGGTCTTTGCTGCTGCACGCAGGCTTTCTCCAGTTGTGGTGAGCAGAGGCTGCTCTTCGCTGTGGTGCACAGGCTTCTCATTGTGGTGGCTTATTTTGTTGCGGGAGCACGGGCTCTAGGCACGTGGTAGTGTGGCATGTGGCTCAGGGCTCTAGAGTGTAGGCTCAGTAATTGTGGTGCACGGGCTTAGTTGCTCCACGACATGTGGGATCTTCCAGGAGCAGGGATCGAACCTGTGTCCCCTGCATTGGCAGGCAGATTCTTAACCACTGCGCCACCAGGGGAGTCCCGGTAATGTTCCTGAAGCTGGTAAGTCCAATAATGTGCACTTTATTATTCTTTACCCCTTGTATATGGACACGTATGTCTTCTTTTGTATGCATGGAATATTTTGTTAACATAACTAAAAAATTATTTTTGGAGGACTGGCCCTACGTGCCAGTCTCTGTTCTGGACTTCAGGGACATGAGATGTACAAACAAGAACCTACTCTCAAGCTGCTTACAGTCAAGAGAGGAGAAAAACTTGTGAAAATGATCTAGTGAGATTTTACGACGTGCTATACGTGGTATCTCAGATAATGAAGGAAATCAAGTAAGGCTTCATGGAAGAGGTGTCTTTTGAGCTGAGGGGAAAGCATGTGTTCAGAGGCATGCAAAAGCAGTGCCTATTTCTGTGGCATGGTTCTGTAAAACTGGAGTCCAGGGTTCTTTAGGGTAGGATGGGAACTGGAAAGGCAAGTTGGTGAAGACCCCGACTGGCACACTGAACAATCTACATATCGTGTTCCTGTAGGTAACAGCCAGCCATTGAGATTCTGTAAGTGGAGAGTGATGTTTGGATTCATTCATCTCTCACCAAATACTGACACCTGCGTTCCTATTTGCTGTTATTTGGTCTGAGCCCATTCAGGTCCATCACTTTCTGCAAGAATACTGGGAAGCAGAGGGAGAGGGACGATCCACTATAGGAGGGAAACAATACGAAGGCTGGGTTGCTAAATACCACTACGAGAATAGGAGAAAGAACACAGATTGGCACCCAGCTGTCTTCCCTCCCTGCGCATGCAGTCAGTTACTCTCCTCTGAGCTCCCTGCGTCAGGGCTATGCACTGGGCCCTGGGGTAGACAAATCATAAGTGAGGAAGAGAAATGGCTCTACATTTCTGGGGAACTCCTAGTCTGAGGGTGCAGACTGAACACCAGCAGACATATAAAGGGCAGAGAAAGGAGGGGCTGGGAACTCTAGATACCCAGGTTGAAGGGCCCAGCGAGGGACTGAGGGACTTCGTGGAGGAGGTGAGTGTGGAACAGGTTTAGGGAGGTGAAGAAGGACTGGGCTGGGGAGGAAGGAAAGAGGTGGAAATGACCCAGGTAGTTTTGGAGGTGGGAAAGAACAAAATTTACACTGCAGTCCTCATAAGCGCTTTTAGTCTGGCAGTCTGTGTCAATGGCCTTGTGCAGCTACCCATGTGGCTCCTACTGGGGTGTGTGGCTTTGCAGGGGCTGTGGGGTGGCAGAAAAGGCCTCAGGTCCCTCTTTCTGTCTCCTTTCCTCCTCTTTTGCACTGGGAGGTGGCACCCTTCTAGAAGCAGGATGTCTGGGTTCCAGATTCTTCCCTCCCCAACCTCCCCCAGACATAAATCACCAGTGATTTCATTAAATGCACCTCCTGCTGGGGATGTTGGCTCATAATTCCTCTCTGATTAACCCCCACTACCCCGGCAAGTTTATAGGCCAGGAGAGGGAGGGGATGGGGGGAAGGAAAAAAGGGATGGGGGGAATCCCAGGCGGGTGATGGATGCCTCTGTCAGCCCCGCTCGTATTTATTAATAGTCTTAATACGGGAAGCAATAAAGGAAGAGAGGGATTCTATTAATTAAATCATTGTTATAATTAACTTTCATTAAAGGAGGATCAATAAAGAGGAGTTGAGATGGAGAGAGGAGAGATCCATTATCTCTAATTTCCTTGGAAGGGATTCAGGGAACGAGATGGGGTTGCTAGGAGACAGCAACGTGAGGCAAGAAGGAAGGATGTAAGATGTCATCCAGGTGGGGCTGGAAGAGGGGTGGGCAGGAGGGTTTCAGGTGGATGGAAAGAGGGAATGGTGGCCCACCCACAGGCCCTGAAGGGAATCGGCACGGGGAGACTAATAAGGGAGCTATTGGGATGGAGACCAGGGGGCTGTAGGCACGGCTAATGCCGGGCATTGCCGAGAGCCTCGGTGAGCACGTGGGTCCTTAATACATGCTTTATGATGCCCTAGCCTGTGAAGCTGGTTAGAGTGGATGAATGTGTTTTTGTGATTGTGGAGTCTGCGTGTACATATGGGTGTGTGAGGATGGCAACAGAGGGAGAGATGGAGGCAGGGCTGGGAGGAATTCAAATAATCTCTAGAGGTAGGAGGTTTAGGACATTTTTTACGAAGTGGATACTCAAAGGTGTACACTGTTGACAGGAGTAATGCCTGTCCTTTGGCTCAAGGTACAGTGAAGGCTGCTTTGGAGAGTGGAGGTCTCAGCGGTGGAAACCTCTCCCCACTTCCAAGGCACTCACCTTGACCCAGTTTCCCAGGTCCCTCACCGTCCTACCCCTGGGACTAAGCCCTTCCCTCCCCTTGTTTGCTCCCTCCCGCACTGCAGTGTTTCCCAAGCCAGACCCCCACCTGAGACAAGGGTTCCTCCCTCCTCTCTTCCCACTGGTGGCCAGCATGCCAGGTGGCAAGATGGGAAAATACCGCCAGCCTCTTCCCCAAGGCGGTGGGGGGGGGGGGGGAGGGGATGGTGTCCCTTCCTCCCTCCCTCTTCCTTCCACCAAGGTCTAAGAGCCAGAGATCTTGACCTTCTTTGCTCTAGCCACACCTCATGATAAGAACACATTTTATTAGAATAGTTATACATATCATATAAATATATTTGTCCAACTACAGGTAGGAGAAGGGGTATGGGGAGGGGGAAGCTCTTATTGCTGAGGGAGAACCTGGAGAGGGAGGGAGGGCTGGCAAGTGGGGACACCTGGGACCATTTGTTCCCCCATCCCTCACAGAAGGCACAAATGCATTATTTCTTTCCATGTGAGGACTCTGGGGGGTGGTGTGAAGGAGGGACAGGAGATAAGAGTACAGAAAACCTCAAAAATACAAAAGAAACCTCCAAACTTAATATCTAATGATATGGAAAAGGCCTGGCTGGGTATGGAAGGCAGTAGGGGAATGGAAGGAGGAACCAGGGAAGCTCAGAACAGGAAGAGACCTAAAGAGGTCATGATGTCAGTGTAGGCCCCGGAGAAAACTTAGGTAAACAAACACAGACCCCAAAGGAGAGGGTGGGGCGCCCCAGGAATTGGCTTCGGGGCATCAGAGTGTGAGTGTGTGAGTGTGTGTGGTGGTGGTGGTGGTGGTGATGCCGTGGCTGGTGTGAGTGACAGAAGCAACCAGAGCCAGGAGGGGGTGATTCAATGCCCCCTGGAGAAGGCCTCCTCCGTCCTGGTTCCTCCAAAACCGCTTTCAGGGAGTAAATTCAGCCACTGCTTCCAAGAAGGAAGCCCTGTCTGGACAGAAGAGCTAGGTAGGAGAGGATGAAGCTGGAGAGCTTGGGATTGAAACCACATGGGAGCACGTCTCAGGCAACAGAGTATCATGGAGCTGAGTGTGTTGGAAAAGAGGCATGGAACCTACGTGTCTGTCTATGCATGAGTGTGTGTGCGTGTGTGTGTGTGCGTGTACTGGGGGTTGGGGGGGGGATCACTCAAAGGTGAAGGGGTCCTGGGTGCTGAAAAAGAAGTGTCCATCCATGTGGTCCTCCAGGGCATCCTTATCCCTCTCGGCCGGGAAGCGCTCCTTACAAATTGGACACTCCTTCCACGGGGGGGTGGTAGGGCCCCCCGTGCTGGCCTCTGACAAGGGACCCACCGCAAAGCCACTGAAGAGAGACAGAGGAGAAAGGAGAGGGTCAGTGTGCGCCGCTGCCCTCTTGGCTTTCAGACCTCAGGGACAGGGACCCACACACGTGGGCTCGCAGGCGACCCTGCTCCTAACGCGGCACCCGGGACGTCCCTCTCCCCACAAGACTGGAAGCCTTAGTTTCCCAGCTCCCCACGCCCTCTTTTCTTTAGTGCCTGCTGGTCGTGCTAGTACAGGGCCCATCCCCCAACCTCCTGCTCTCCTCCCTCCATCTCCGTCTGCTGCCTAATGAGGCTGAAAATGAGTCTGACATCGTCCTTCATCTTCCTGCTCCAGCCTGGAAGGATGACAGCATCATCCCCTCCCTGCCCTGAGCCCATCTCACATCCAGGCAAAGCTGGGGGCTGGATGATAAAAGCTTTCTTCACCCCACCTTCCCCTCTTGACCTGCGGAAGAAAAGGGAAGGCAGGGGGGCAATCTGATACTTGAATCTCCCACCCAAAGGGTCCCCCAGGGAAGTCAGGGAAGAGGGACAGCATCTAAGGGGTGACCAGATGGATGCTGGACCCCAGTCTTCTGTTTCTGTCCCTAGGGGCCTTGGTCACCTCCCTTAAACCCCCAACAGAGCCTAGGTACCTACCTGGTGGTTGGGGAAGGGGTAGGGGCAGGAGAGAGGGGATGCAGGGCACTTTGGGCTCTATGGAAGATGGTGCTAGAACAGCACAGAAGCCAGTTAAAGGCAGGCCTCTGAGTGTACACGTGCATTGATAGGATGGGGGCAGGATCACTGAAGGCACCAGTGATTTGGAATGGTGGGTCATCTTCTGTGTCAACACAACTACATCTCCTTTTCTTGGCCGGAGCCAAGAAGAGGGAGGCTGGGGGAAGGGCACAAGGACTGTTCACCTGGATGCCCTTTCCATGGGCATCCTTCTACCTCCCTCCTGTCCTCCCGCTTTGGCACTCACCTGGCCATGTCATAGAAAGCATTGCCCAATTCTGGAAGTAGCAGGTTGGCCTCCTCACCCCCACTCTGCACAGCTGCCATCAGGACTGACTTCTCATCTTCGGCCTCCTGGGCACCAAAGGGATAGGGCTGAGTCTGGGGTAGTGTCCCAAGATCGGAGAGCAACATACTGGGATAGGTAAGGGACTGTTAGCAGAGGGCTGTCGTAAGAGTGGGGCAGAAGTGTTTTGATGAGGGCTGGTGCACAGGAAGAGAAAGGGTGTGGGGAGGAGGGGCTGGTAGCAGTGAAGCTATTGGGTTAGACTGTGTTTGGGGGTGGTGTCCACTGGGTGGCCTTGAAGAGAGCCTGGGCCTGCCTGCTCTCCCCCGAGAGAAAAGAACCCTGTATGCGTTTCCTGCTCTGGAGGCTGGGCTACTTGGAATTGGTCCTACCCCATGTCCCTGCCCCTGCTCTGTCGCCCCTCTGTGCTCACAGAATCGGAGCTACTGTCCTCAGCTGCCCCTGAGAGGTGGGGAGCGATGGGAGCTGGCTGGCTGATGACAACTAGGGGAGAAGCCTCTCGTGGCCCCGTGGCAGGGGAGGAGCTCGGGTCTCCACGCTCACACAGGCTGTAGGGCGGGAGCCTCATGTCTTCTGGAGACTCATCCTCTGAGTCTGTCAGAGCTGCCGGGCAGCCTGCAGGCGAGGGAGTGGGTAGAGAAGAAAGAAGGAAGCGCTGTTAGAGGGTCGGATCAGCTCTGGCTTCTCTGGATGAGGGACACAGTTAAGCTAATGAGGGGCCAGGGTTTGGGAAGGAGAAAGGCAAAACACGGAAGGCAGAGGCAGTTCCCAGAGGGGTGACGTGGAGCTTTCCCAACACGGGGAGGTACAGCGGGAAGAGGTGTCCCAAGACAGGGGGTGTACAGACTCAGCCCCGCAGCGGCCTCCTCATCCTCTGTGGCAGGGTCCTCACTCCACTTCTCATCGGCCACCTTCTCCAGGCGGGCCTCCAGCTTTCTCATGTACTCTAGCAGTTCCTGGAGGTGGGGAGGAAAGAGGTGTGAGAGGCTGGGAAGATGTGAACCGTGCAGCCCTGCAGAGCCTTCCCTTGCGTCCAGGATGAACTCTGAGCTGTTCAGGATTAGATGCCTTCGCTAAAGGGTGGGGCAGCTTAAGGTAAACGCCACCCCCCACCCTCTGGTGCCCTCCTTTACCCCTTCGTCCCGGCAACCTTCCCCTGTCCTGCAAAGTTGGATAATAAGAGAAGCCATGGTCCCACTTTTTGCCTCTGGGCCCAGTTACAGATGCCAGTTTCTAAGCCAAGAGGTGACAAGAAGATACAAAGTTTCCAGCCCTCAAGTCCTCCACTCTGGGCTCCAGGGGGCTAGGTTATGGGTTCTCACCTGCTTCTCCTCCTGGAGCTGCTCCTTTTCCTTCTGGAGAACGCGCAGGGCTGACCGCAGCTCCGTCAGCTCCCGCTTACTCTCTGACAACTGCACCTGAGGGGAAAGGGCCAGATGGACGCTGGAGCCTAGAATGTACCTCCGAGAACCTGGGCTCTGACCTGGACACAACAATCTAGAACCACGACTCTTGGTGCCTTTGCTCCTCTCTTGCCCTGACACACAGGAGGCCCCGACACGCTTCTTCCACAAGTCCCCCGTCTTGGCCGCAGGAGACTCACCTGAGTCCTAGTCGCTGCCTCCCAAGCGGGGACCTGGATGACTGCCTCTGGGCTGGGGTGCAGAGGGCTTGGGCATAGCAGGGGCACTCTAGAATTCTCCTAAGTCACCCCCACCGGGCCCAGAATGTGTGCCGAGGGCAGAAAGGGACATGGCCTGCTTCAACCAATGGAGGCTGGGCGGCGTGCAAGTGGGGTGCTGCCCGGCAGAGAAGGGAGTGCTCAGCACTTCTGAGCCCACAGCCAAGACAGAGGGAAGGGGCGCTGATGCCTTAGGAGGCCGCGGCCCAGGATTCTCGGGTGGCCGGGCGCCTCACCAGGCTAGAGTCCTTTTCCCGGGCCAGCTCAGTCTTGAACACTTGGTTCTGGGTCTTCTCCTCCTGCACTGTCTTTTCCAGCCGAAGTATCTCTGCACTCAGCTTTAGGATCTTGTCCTTCTCTGCCTGGGAGATGCCGGAAAGGAAAACGCGAGGGTAAAGAAAACAGGATGCCACTGGCAACAGCACCACTCCTCACCTTTATTTAACTGAATATTTTGGAGCGATTTCCCTTCCTGCCTTCCTCATTCCCTGTACCCCCCAATGGAGGAAGGTCCCTGACAGCAAGGCGCCTTGCTGATCAGGAACGGGTATCCCAGCAGGTCCAGTGCCTAGGATGGTAAATGCTTCTGAATCAAGATGGTAATCAAGACAGGTGCTACAGAGATCAGGATCTAGACACACTGCTCAGGGAGGGACCACACCGGGACAGTGACTGTACCTCTCTCACAGCTCCTCCCCACCCCTAAGTCCTCTAAGGTTCTCACCCGTTTCTCTCCTCCCAGGGGATCTGACCACACAGAGGTGGGGGTGGTAGTAGCCAGGAGCCTGCAGGTCCCCCCATCCCTCTACCTCCACACTCTGCAGCAGCCCTGCCCGCTCCTTGCTCCACTGGCTTTTTTCCTCCTTCAAGTGCAGACTGAGCTCAGCCAGCCTGCCGTTGACTCCAGCCACTTCCAGGCGGCTGCGGTGCAGCTCGGCTATGGTGCGGTCTCTGGCTCCCGCTGCGCTGGCCAGCTCCTCCCCAAGAAGGGCAGCTTTCTGCTGGCTCGAGGCTGCAAGCTCCTGGGCCCCTCGAAGCTGCTCCTTCAGGGGCTCCAGCTCAGCCTCAGGAGAAAGGAGATGGAATCAGGGCTCCCAGTGAGTCATTTGTGAGCCAGGAAGGGAACTAGGCTCCTTCCTCTCCCCCAACTCATCAAGACTCAGGATTGGGTTGTTTAGTTTTGAGCCATGTCGTTCCCCCGTACTTGTCTACAACCAGCCCTGGTTCTCTACTCCCTGTTGCCAAGGGGCTTCACTCACCACCCGCTGCTGGGCCTGGCCGAGGGTGTCCTTCATCTGGGCCATCTTGTCCTTCAGTCGCTGGGCCTGAGCACTCTGCTCCTCCTGCCGGCCCTTGGCATCCTGCAGCTCCAAATTCAAGCGACGGTTCTCCTGCTGTGCCGTCTGGAGCTCAGCCTGATGGCAGTGGAGAGTAGGTAAGGAAAGGGGCTACATATTTGGGGTGGCCAGGGAGGGGGACCTCTGTGATGAGAGAAGCCAAGTTCCACTCTTCAGGGACTTCTCTGATGGCACAGTGGTTAAGAATCCACCTGCCAATGCAGGAGACACGGGTTTGATCCCTGGTCTGGGAAGATCCCACATGCCACGGAGCAACTAAGCCCGTGTGTCACAACTACTGAAGCCCGCGTGCTGCAACTACTACAGCTCGTGCTCTCTACAGCCTGCACATCACAACTACTGAAGCCCGCGTCCTGCAACTACTACAGCCCATGCTCTGCAACAAGAGAAGCCCTCACTCCCCACAGCTAGAGAAAGCCTACGCACAGCAATAAAGACCTAACGTGGAGCCAAAAAAAAAAAAAAAAGTTCTACTCCTCAGATTTAACACAAACTCGAGTATTCAGCCCTGGCCAGCCCTTCTTGGGTTCTCAGCGCAAAAATGACTCAATCCTGAACATCCCATCTCCAGCGGCACAGCCTGGGGTCTTGCCATGCCCCCTGTCTGCCTCCCCACTTTTCAGATCAAAACTCAATCTGGATGTCCTGCAGGCCTCTCACACTTCACATATTCTGCCTCCCACTCTACCCCAGTACTTGCCACTCTTGTTTCTGTCCATGGCACTAACTATTGCCCAAGTCACTTGGGCTGGATACCCTGGTGCCACACGTGGTTCTGTTCTCTCCCTAGTGACCCACAGGATGGATGCTTCTCCATCCTCCATCTTGTTCACAGCCCTTTTCTCTTTTCTACTGTTACCATGACCACATTAGCTCAGGCTCTGGTCATTTCTTGCTTGGACTGCTGAATAATCTCACAACTAGTTCATTTTCTACAAGTCAATCAGATTAATAATCTTTTTTTTTTTTTCCAGCTGCACCATGTGGCTTGTGGGATTTTAATTTCCTAACCAGGAACCCAGGCCCTCAGCAGTGAAAGTGTGGAGTCCTAACCACTGGACCATCAGGGAATTCCCAGATTAATCTTCTTTAAGAACATTATTTAAGTACATGTCCCTCACTTGAAAATCATCAATGACTCCCCACAGAATAAAGACTAAACTCAAGAACCTCTACAACCTGACCTAGGCCTTACCTCAAACTCTTTACCCACACGTTCAACTGCCCTGAGTGTTCTAGACGCTAAGCCTTTGCTCATGTTTTCCTCTGTTCCTAGAATGGCCTCCCTCTCATCTCTGTCCACTCAAATTCTACCTACTCTTCACTGCTGAGCAAATGGTTTTCAGACCATCTCCCATAGAAGCCTAGGGTTCCGATGAAGCCATTTAAAAGCTGAAATGCTTGATTTCAACTTCTTCCAAATTACGAAAACTTATGTTGAAAAACAATGCACAAACTCACAAGTTAGCACACTGGAGATCACCAAGCACTGACATGTGCTTCCTGGTTAATTCATTTTTGTGCAAATTTCAGAATAAAGTGTCAATTGTATTTTCTACTGATGTGAAGAGAAAATGAGATCACAAGACAGAAGCTTAAAAATTATCATTTGCACCTGCTTGTGTGTGAGACTCAAGGTGTTCTCAATACCGTACAACCATGACACGATATAGAAACACCTTAGCTGCTGAGGCCAACAAAAGTCACCCATAACCTCCAATTTCAAAGTCTGGTATCCATCAAAATCATCTAATTGCTTTCATTGCTTTATAAATAAACGTTACACATTTGAATTTCTAAAAGTAAATTTGTACTAAAACACTGGACAATCGAGAAAGCAGACCAACTCTGAGCCCTTACCTCGCTTTGCTCCTTGTCTGCCTGCACTTCCTTCAGCTGCCCAAGGAGCTTCTCTTGTTCCCGAGTCAGGGCCTTCACCGTGTCTCTAACCCTGTGAGTGGTGGACGCAATGTCAGATGACCCGCTGATCACCAGAGAAGGAACAAAGACCAGACTTCTGTCTTGAGCCCTTCTGCTGGGACTCCTCTAGCCCAGACCTCGACTTCTCTCTGGGATGCCCAAATTCCCAAACCAAGATGATCCAGTTCTAAGCGCCACGTACCCAAGATTCCTAGTTTTAGAGCACAATATAGAAATAAACAGTTGTTCCTTTCTCTGTATGTATCACTTTAAGGGATGTTCTGGTGATGGCTTCTCAGTTGTTTGCACTCAATCAAGAGACCAGAATCCAGTCTTTTCTAGACAAGGGGCAGTCATCATTGATGATAAACTTTTGATCTAGGTCAGAAGTTAGCAGATGTTTTCTGTAAAGGGACTGAGAGTAAACACTTTAGGCTCTGCAGGCCACGTGGACTCTGTGGCAGCCTCTTAACTCTGCCATTGGAGTGTGGAAGCAGCCACAGACAATATGTAAATGAATGAGCATGGCTGTTCCAATAAAACTTTGTTTACGAACACTGGAATTTGATTTCATATGATTTTCATGTCACAAAGTATTACTCTTCTTTTGTTTTAAACCTTTAAAAATTGTCAAAACCATTCTTACCTTGTGGGCTGTACAAACCCATGTGGCAGGCTGGCTTTGGCATGGGGGCCAGAGTTTGCTGACTCCTAGTCTAGACAGTCCCTGATCTTTTCCAGATGCTCGGTTTGATCCCAATTTTTCTATTCCATGATTTAGAACCTAGACATTTAGTATCTCCCTAGGGCAAGACTAACATAGCCTGGACTGAAGAAGCCTTAGGGGTCCACTTACTTTTTACTCTGGGTCTTGGATAGCACGCCTCTTTCCTTTAAAGAATTTTTCTGAAAATATCATATCTACCAGTACTGAATGAAAGAAACTTAATTATGTCATTTGACGAAAGAAGTGTTTCCCCTGGTGAAAATCTGAAGGAGAGGCATGGGAGGTGGTTAATATCTGTGCTATTTGGTAGAAAGAATAGTTGTCTGGCAGAAGAAAGAAATGTATACTATGTGGCTCCAGAGGTCTAAACCAAGACCAATGAGTGAACGTTATAGGAGGGTAAATACAACACAAGAGATACAAAAATGACAGCTGTCTGATACTGAAAGAGGCTGCCTTCTGAGATACTGATCTTCCCTCACATATCCTCTTAAATACTTTACATTCCTCCCAATGCTAAGATTCTATGATTTATACCTTTTTCAGGGCAGAGATCCCATAATATTTCTGGATCACCAGTTCTAACATTTCCTAATAGTGAGGACAGAGTCTAATCTTATGCTTTGCTGAGGTAAAATCTGAAATCCATCTTCTCTTATCTTGCCTGGACCGTTCTATCCATTCTCTTCTTCCAAATCCTCCACACCTAGCTCCTGCTCCGCCTTTACTGTACAATAAATGGTAACGATGATTATTTCCAAAGGTGAGGAATACAGAATAGGTTAGGAAAGATGGAAGAGAGCTTGGCAGAAAAAGATACCCTCAGTAACTGGAATACCCTGAGTGAGTTTGAGAAGGGAAACAGAAACCATGTGAGATAGAGAGCAGGTCTTGCCTGCCTGACACAGGAGGCTGGAGTTCGAGGGTCACAGGAAGCGAAGGGAAGTAGTGGGGGTAGAGGGGCCCCTCACCTGTCTAGCTCTACCTCCTTTGTCAGCACTTTCTCACTGATGGTCTGGATGTCATCTTCCAGCTCCAGGATGCGGGCCACATGGTCTCCCTGCTGCCGGCTCAGGATGTCCTTCTCTTCTGTGAGCTCCGCGTGGGACCGGGAAAGCCCCTAGAATTAAGGTTCCCCAAGAAGAAGAGTGAAGCTGAGACTCATCTCTCAACAAGTGGAGTAAAGGCTTAGGAGGAGAATTTGTACGTTTGACTATCCACCCTTCTACCCGGTCACCTTCTTTGAAGAAGAAACTGTAAGGGAACATCCCTTTCCCGGTGAAGATGGCCTCCTCCACCCTAACTCAGCACTCCTGTGTTCAGAGAACTGAGTCTCACTACAAACTGGGGACGTGTCTCTCATCATATTCACTTTAATACTACTTGTGACCCCCTAAACCTGCATCTTTGATGCCAGAACCGTCTTAACAGCCCACTAACGTCTTTCCTTTACTGTCTTCACTAGGTTCAGATTTTGGACCCCAGGTGAGCAGCCAGGCCCCTCCCCCCACCAGCGTAACTCCCACCTTGTACTGCTCCGCCAGCTCCGCGTGCTCCTGCCCGGCGGCTGCCAGAGCCTTCTCGAGTTCCTGTACTCGGCTCCTCAGCTCTGTCACCTGCCCCTCTAGCTGCAGCTTCAGCTGCATCAGGTCATTCCTCTCTTGCTGGCTCTCATCCAGCTGGTTCTACAGGGGATGGGATGAGAAGGGAGGTCTGCCTGTGAAGTGCCCATTCCAAGGTGCTGTCCCACTGCTCTGTAGATGCATGCCAGGGCTGGGAAGTTACATCAGGACAGACTATAAAGAGGCGAGTCAGGGGAGACTTGGTGTGCTGCTGAATCCTGCCCACCACCCATCAGACACACCAGCTCCCGGCACTCTTAACTGCCCGCCCCTCTTATCTTCCCCCGCTGAGACCGGCCCCTCCTTTGCCCAGCAATTGCAGGAACCCCTCGTCTTTCTCAACCCACCCAGACAAAGGGGATAGCTCCCCTAATTTTACCTCATCTGTGCTGGAGTAAGACAGATGTGGGTTTAAATCCCCAATACAATTTTTACTAGCGGGGTGACTCTGAAAAGTTACTTAACTTCTCTGAGTCTCTCTCCTCATCTGTAATGGGATCCCTTAGCCTGGGTTGTTGTAAGGTTTAAGTGAGAACAATAAATGTAAAAACAGCGTGGGTAGGAGATCACCCACCTCTGACTTACGTAAGATATAAACATCTTCCTCCTATTCTTGCGCTGATTTCACATGTTTAGAGGGTTCCACAGGGCAGGAGTTTGTGTAAATCACAAACTACTCATTCCCACCTTCTGAGCCTTCCTCAGGCCTGTCCTCTTGTCTGGGGCATGTACTTCCTCCCCACCTGGTCCTGTCCTTCACCTTCCTTCAGGAAGTCTTCCTCGCTAACACATGCCTTCACTCCCTAATTCTTCTCTATGTGACCCAACAGAAAAATAATATAAGCTACATATATAATTTAAAACTTCCTAGTAGACACTTAAGAAAAGTAGTAAGAAGCAGGTGGAATTCATTTATCTAACCCAGTCAATCCAAAATGTTAACATTTCAACATGTAATCAATATAAACAATTATTGAGATCTTTTACACTGTGTGTGTGTGTGTGTGTGTGTGTGTGTGTGTGTGTGTGTGTTTGTTTTGGTTGCGCCAAGCAGCTTGTGATCCTGGGCCCTCGGAAGTGAGAGTGTGAAGTCCCAACCATTCCCTACATTCTTTTTTTAAATACTAAGTCTTCAGAATCCAGTGTGTATTTTAACCATATGCAATACCTCAATTTAGATGAGTAACATTTCAAGTGCTCAAAAGCCACACGTGGGTAGTGGCTGCACAGGTCTGGGGCCCTACCGATCTCTCACTCCTCACTTGCCCTGGAAGTGGGTCTCATCCTCCCTTTCCTTGGAATGTTCCCTCCCTGAATGGCCTCCTTCTACCACTTGCATCTTCCTCTAGGGCCCAGGGAAGGCTGCAGCCCCTGGAGAAGGAAGGCTCAAAAAGTTCTTAGGAAATCTTGAGTGACACTGGCTTTCCTACTCTATGTGTTCATGTCTGTGTCAGATTGAGACTGTCTTGTAGGCAAGGCTTTGTGTAACTCCCAGTGAGGTCTGCAGTTGAGGCTACAGTGCAGGGAGGGTGAAGTGGGAAGGGACCCCTTGCAATGCTATCCTCCGCCCTCACCCAGGAGCGGCTCTGTTGCTCTGCTCTCACCTGCAGCACAGTGGCCTTGGGGACTACCAGCAGGATGTCAGAGCCGCCATCAGTCTCCTCCAGGGTCACCAGTTCATCCATGGGCCGTGGCTCTCGGAACTGGAAAGGGGGGCTCTGCCCACACACCCGGCCCTGGCGGTTCACGTACCGGAACTGGTAGAGCTGGGCTCCAGGTTTGGGCAGGTAGCTGGCTGTGGGAAGAAGTACAGACCCAGGACCCCAATATGATCCCAGACCCTCAAGTGCGCAGCAGGACCCTCTGCCCCTTGGTGTGTTTTATTACCTCCTGCCTTTGGCTCCAGCCCCTTGTTCCCTGTTCTATAGATTGTTTTCTCTCCCCTCCACCTCCCACAGGCTATTTCTAATCCCTGGGATACCCTTCTCCCTCCTTTCTAGCCCTCTCTCTCCTCTCTTTCCCAAATCTACCCTCCTTAATAATAATAATTACAACAACAACAACAATGCTAGTTACCATTTTTTTAAGTACCCATTATGTACCAGGCACTTCGCTAACAGCTTTATCTGGATCACTTTAAATGCTCATATTGTCCCTGTAAGCCAAGCATCCCCTTTTACTATTAAGATAACAGACACAGAGACGGTAAGTAATTTGCCCAAGGTCAAACAGCTTGTACGTATTAGAGCTGAGCTTCCAACCCAGGTCTTTCAGAATCTAATGACCATCTTCTTGTTAACATATGAAGCCACTTTTCCCTCTTTCCTACCCTCTAGTGCCACAGGAAGTGTTCCTCCTTTTTTGGTAGGAGACAGGACCAGTGATCCTTTACAGTTCCGTTCATGTCTGAATCCCTGATTTTTAAAAATCCCATGATTCCACATCTGCTGAGCCCACTACCCTCTTCCAAACCTCCTTCCCCTTGACTCCTTCCTCCCGGTTTCCGCTCTTCCCTTGTACCTTGGAACTGGACACTGGCATGGATGGGGGAACCATCAGTTGCACTTTCAGGCACTGAAGACCACACAAATGTGTGGTAATCCCGGACACAGGCAGCCTCCACCTGTCAAAGCCCACGGTGAGAGAGGGGTATGGTAATGCAACTACCAGCTCTGGAAGGTGGAAAGCGCTGAGGGATTGAACTGGGGGCAGGTAGGATGGTGTTGCAGTGGCAAGGATGATGAGAGACAGGGAAAGTGGAGGGACGCTAGTGTGTCAGGAGAGAGCAAGGCTAAGATGGGGGGAAGATGGGCTTTGCTTACACAGGTGGCCTTGTCATCTGTGACATCTTTCTCCCTCCTTCTTTATCATCATGAGGTTGAGAATCCAGAAACCAAATCACTCCCCTTATTCCAAACAACCCATGGCCCATAAACCTGAGCCAAAAGGGGGTCCAGGGATACCTTGAAGATGCCAATCCAATCGCTGGCACTAGGCATGGTGCCTGGGGGGAGTGTGTAATGACATTCCACCTTGGTGTTGGGGATGTAGGTCCGGGCTACGTTCAGAAAGCTGACTCCACTCCGGGATGGTGCCCGGCTTAGTGATGATGATTCTTCCATTCTGGCCTTGAGACAGCTGACCTCCTATGAAACAAAGATTTAACATCCTGAAGTCTCTTCCCCTCCACCTCTTTGCCCCCTAACTCTGTTCCCACCCACTCACAGCCTCTGTCCCTGGAGATGAAGGCATATCTGGCTTCCAGCCCCCGAAGGTTATAGGACGCTTTAAAGGTATCAGTCTTAGACTCTAGGCCATAGGTCTGGCCTTCTGGGTCAGCACCCATCCTGCCTCACACTGTACCCTCTGAGTCATAGACTTTTCCTAGAGTTAAGACCTTTCTAATTTCTGCTCCCTTTTCACAGCCCCACTGACCAAGCCTCAGTACCTTAGGCTCTGCCTCCTGCAGTCCCTCCTTTCCATCTCTTAACAGCTTTGAACATTCCAAACTCTTCAGCTTCCATCTCCCTACCCCATCCCCCACATCTTCTGGCTCTTGAATTCAACATCCAACTGAGCTGTGGGGCCTCATTCTGAGCAGGTCTCCTTGCCCACTCCAGCCATCCCCAGGAATGACTTATGACACCTGAAAACAGCAACTATCTCTGAAAGTAATGAGTGAGTCTTTGGAGCTGGAATATGGCTGGGAGTATGAACAGACCAGTCTTCAAGCCCCTGAACGCTCACCCTCTCTCTCCGTCTTTCAGCTGTCTTGCGCCATGAATTAAAAAAAGCCTGAGCTCTAACCCTAAGAGACAAAGGGAAAGGGAAGATATAAGGAAAGACAGGTTCTGTCCCTCAATCATTACTCCAGGAAGTCAAGAATTCTGGAGGCGGCTGCTTCAAGGGTGGAGTGAAACACTCAGCAGGAACGTGGTGCTGTGGGGAGATGGAATGTGGGGGCCTGGAGCCAGGGAAGCCCCACCCCTGAGTAGGGACAGCCTGGAAGTAAGGGGCCCTGTGAAGGGGAAATGTACACATAATGTTGAGAGAAGAAGAAATAATTCAAAAAGAACCTCACATTCTTCTCTTCAGGTCTTGCCAGGAGTAGAGCTAGAAACCTACTGGTTTGATGGTTTGTTAACCCATCTTTAGTATTTCATCCCCCCAAACCCCCCAGTTTTCTCTCTGCTCTCCTTGGCCTCAGTTCTAAGTGCCTGAATCCTTCCATCTGCTTGGATTGGTAGTTGGAGGCATGCTATAGGATGGGATTAAGAAGAAGTATTCCAAGTGAGGTGGGGAGAGTTTACTGGAAAATATGAGGGTAGGGTGAGGGAAGATAAGGACGATCAAGAGAATTCCTCAGCCCAGGGCTGTGAGATGGCCCTTGTCATCTCTCATCTCCAGCCCACTGAGCCTCGGCCTGTGTCAGTCACAGTGATGGGCGTGCAATCAACCATGGCCACTAGTCATGTGCACACCCCCAAACAGCACAAACCCACACCAGGCTGAAGCCAGGTGGGTAGGGGCTTTAAAGGAGTACAGAAAATCAGTAAAGACGGGAAGGTGGGCCAGGTCTACAAAAAGGAGCTACTTCTCCCTCCAAAATAGAGACTGAATTGACAAGAGGTTTCTCTGAATTTTTCATCTCTCTGAAAAATCCCTAGTTAAAACTAGTCCATGCTTTTTTTTTTTTCCAAATACAATGCTTCTGGCTTTCTAAGAACGGGTGAATTGTCCTCAAAGACATTGTCCAGGGGACCCCAAATACTCCCCACAAACAAAATTCATAAGAGCTGGAAATATCCCCCAGGCCTGAAAGAGAGCGCTGGGCATCTAAGGTGTATATGTGTAGCCAGATTCGGGTGTTTTCCTGGGGCGGGGGGTCCCTATTCCCTGACACCCACCCCCCACACTGTAGAGCTGTAGAGTTCTTTGACATTCTACACCTTGAACGGTTTCTCCCGCCAAGGGATTCAGCGTAGCAAAGGCCTTTGAATTGGTGGTGGGGCGTGGGGGGGTGGGAGGTGGGGGATAATGGGGGTAAGGGAAGGTTTCTGGGGCCAAGTATTGCCGGACCGAGAATGAGCAGATTTCAGCGTCCCCCCAACTCCCTTAGGTGCATCAAGCTTTATAAAGAAGGACTGAGAGGGAGGCGAGAACAGTCAGGGGGCACCCCCTTGATCAGGGCCCCTTTGAAACCAAGAACTCCCAAAACCATGGGGGTGGTTTCTCCAGTACGGAAAGTGTTAACACCCAAACGCGCCTGCCTCCCCCTTCTACGGTTCCCTTAGATTCTCCTTTCACAGACTTGGAAATAGGGTAACCCCCCCATAAGATTGCCCCCAAATTAGGCCAAGTTTCTTACCCCACAGACGGATCAGCTGTTCCCTCACCTTTCACCAACAACAAAAACAGCACTCGGACTCCGAAAGGGGAGGGAGAAGGGTGGGCGCGAGGGCTTCTGGGGTTTGTGGTTCTTCCACCCCCTTTTCGTCTGTGAGCCAGCGCAGCTATGGGACTACATATCCCAGAAGGCTGTGCGCATGGAGCACGGAGGAGGGGGCGGCCGTGGCGGCGGCCTTACCGCTGCATTCTGGGAGACGTAGTTCTCACTTCCGCGGCAGCAAAGAGGGTGAGGCCTGCAAAGGACTTCACGGCCCAAGATTCCTTGGGAGGAGGCAGGCTATATTAATGGCGACTGCTGGTTGGTAACTTGCGTGGTTGGGGGTGGGGTGGGGTGGGGTGGGGAGGGGTTACGGCTCTAACGTCCCGTGTGTAATACTTTAGAACGGGCCGAAAGCGTTCGGTACACCCTCACGTTTACTTTTAACAACAACCTGTAAGCTACGCAGTTTCGTTATCCAGGCTTTACAGATAAAGAAACTAAAGCCCAGAACGGTTGTGGAACCGTTCTAAAGTATCAAAGCTATGAGATGGTAGGATTGCACGACTCCAAGTGCTCTCGCCACTACATCACAGCTACCTACTGTTTAGGGGTTAGGAAACTAACCGGTGTGGTAGCAGTTTCCCCTTTGCTTCAACCTTAGGGACAGCCCCTGGAAAAACTATGTGTTGTGCACTGCTGACGGTTTTTTTCCAACTTGAAGTTTTCACTGCCAGGGGCCTGCCGATACACACAGTCTTAGCCTGGGCATCCCTGGAATGGCCTCTAGGTCCAGGAGGAGGGGCCATTGTCGGACGCGGTGGTGGGGGTAGAGCGGGGGAAGCTGAAGTGAGAAGAATCAAGTTGAAAAGGGAACCAGGCATAATTCAGGACGGCTCACAATTCAGAAACAAGCCACTTATGGGGCTGGTTTGCCCAGGCCTCTTAACTGGCTTAAATTCATTAGGATAACAATGCATGTGCTTTTGTTTAGGAGAAGTGAAAGATTCACACTCGTCCCACACCCCAAGTCATGTAAAAGACTTAGGCATCGTGCACCCTCTACCCCTTCTGGACCCTCCAAGTAGTCTGAGGCATTCAAAATGATCGCTCTCTTTCTGTCTCTGTATTAAGGGATTACAGTCTAAGGATTGATTTGATCTTCCGGGGTGCCTGCTTTAATTCTCTGCTGCATTGTTGGGGAGCCTCTGCCTTTTCCAAGTTTTGGGGTAGTATTTTGCTTTTATGACTGAAGAGAGTGGCTGGTGCCTGCCCTCGGGTGCCTTTCATCTGAAGATCTCCAAGCACTTAACAATAAGTTATTGGGCTTCACAAACATTAAGGTGACATGTCTATGTCATTAGTCAGGATTTATGAGTTAGGGAGCAAGCTGCTGGTTGCAGAGGTGGCTCAAGGTCCTGGGGTGGGTTCAGAGTGAGGCCTGTTCAGGGACCTAAGTCTCAATTGTTCTTGGTTTTTGTCTTCCACCCAGAATAAAGGCGTGGGCATCCTGCTCCCCCTACTCACTCTCGGCTGGAGCTAAAACTAATATCAACGTCCATTTATTGGGTGTTTACGATGTGTACTATGCTAAGGATTTTTCCATTTAATACAACAGTCATATAGTAGACCTTATTATTATCCTCATTTAAGGTATGATGAAGATTGAGGCACAAACAATTAAAGGACTTACCTGGGGTCATCCAACTAGTAAAGTGGTAGAATCAGGATTCAAGCACAACAAGTCAGTACACCATATTACCACCCCAAAAACTCCTCATGTGGAATACTAACTCCCTTTGTTCTAAGGAGCAGTGCTGTTATTCAGGGAATAAGCATTCACTGAAAGTTTATGTGCAAGGTGATGTGAAACAGATTAATTAGACAAATAGGTGTGTCAGGTACTATGCTAGTAGTATTTCAACAGAATAAATTTTGTTGAAAGAATGAGTATAAAATATAGATATTTGAAGGAGAGATTGGATAGTTTAACGGGACAGGGTCTGGGAAGGATACACCAGGCTGAAGCAAAGTTGCAGCAGTGGGAATGTGTAACATTTACTGGAGCCTAGGAAGTTGCATAAGAACAGCACATCAATCTCAACTTTTTTTCCCCAGACTCAGATTATTGGTAATGACTGCCTGAAATGCCGTGTTGAGAAGGATTCTGAGGAAAGAGTGCTAGGGTTAATTAGTAATATCTGTTGTATATTCCAGATGAAAGATGGCCGTTGTATTAGATTGACTTACTGTTTGAAATTATTTATTTTCTCCTTCTCTGCCCATTGCCACGTGACTTGCAGTGTCTCCTGTGGAAGGAGTATATGTCTCATTTCATTGACTTTGGACTTGATCGTTTTTCATGTTTTGACCAATGGGATGTGAACAGATGTGACTCATGTCATATTTAAGCATGTGAATTTACACTTTCTTGTTCTTCTCTGCCACTAAAATGGGCATATTCCACATGAGGATTGCTCCTTCTGTCTGGGTCCCTGAATGAGAAGTGCTGCCCATGGCCTACATATGTGTAAGTCAGAGATAAATCTTTTGTTGCTGCAAGCCACTGAGATTTTGGGATTGGTTGTCATAGCAGCAAAACTGGCTAAGAGCCATTCCTGGGTAATGGTACCAAGCCTGAAAGTAAATGGTATCAAGTGTGAAAGGTAAGTTTAAGCCAGGGTGTGAAGAATCTTGAATGCCAGGTGAGGCAGGGCCCCCTATGTGTTTATCAGAACCTCTTTCCTTCTTTTTCTTGGACACACAGCTGGACCACATTTTTCAGTTTCCCTGTAAGTGATGCACTTCCATGCCTGGCCCGTGAAACCTCCCAAGGGAGATCTTTCGTGTTCTTTCCTTTTTGGCTTGATGCATAGGACCTTAAGCACAATGGCCTTGAAGGCTAAATGTTAAAAGTGGTGGGGCCACAGGTTGGAAGGAACCTAGCTCCCTGAATCACTACTTGGCAGAGAACTGCCGGCTATTCAGGAACATGTGTTTTGGACTTCACTTGACGAAAAAAATTCAATTTCTGTTTTGTTAAACCTCTAAAATTTGGGGCTTTATGTTTTATAGTAGCTAGTGTTTTCCATCAGGTTAAAAGATTTGGACTTGATTCCCATTAGGGGTAGGAAGTTAGTCAATGAGGATTCTACAAGGGGAGTAATATTGTGAAGACTGGTGGAAGTGAGAGTCGTAGGGATTAAAGAATCCTTGTGAGTGAGGTTGTGAGAATGTGGGACGGTTGCTGTTATACAGACTGACTCCTGAGGGGGCTGGGGGAAGATTGGCATGATCTTTGGAAGGCTTTCTAGAGGCTGTGGAAAGAGCTGCTGCAAGATGGGTCCTATCTTCCTGAAGTTTAAAGTCTCTTTTATCTTTCGTAAAAGCCCTACCTTTGGTATTGCTTCATCTAGCCCAGTGCCTGATACATAATAAATGTTGAATGGAAGATGGCCTTGGACTCTTGGGATGTTTTGAGGAGCTACCACTAGTTGAGTGCCTACTGTGTGAGAGGGCCCTTTCACCCACTGAATCATCACAATCACCCTGCAAGATGCTGTCAGATTTTACAGATGAAGAATCTGAAACTCTAAGAGTAACTTGCCCAAGATCCTTCAGAATAATCTTGTTCTGAAACCCATACTTTTTCCAATATAACAAGATGCTTTCTCAGAAAATCATAATGACTAGTATTTACTGAGTGCCTGCCATGTGCCGGCGCTCTGCTGGGTGCTTTACAAACATACAGAAGCAGCTGGTGCATCAGACATTGTAGGCTGTTACTAGTGTATCCAAAATGTGGACTCTGTGGGAAGTAGGTGTCTTAGTCTGCTTAGTCTGCTGCTTAGTCTGCTCAGGCTGCCATAATAAAGTACCACAGAATGAGTGGCACAAACAACAGGAATTTATGTCTCATGTTTCTGGAGGCTGGGAAGTCCAAGATCATGGTGCTGGCTGATTTCGTTCCTGCTGAGGACTCTCTTCCTGGCTTATACACAGCTGAGTTCTCACTGTGTCCTTACATGGAAGAGAGAGAGAAAAGATAAGCTCTCTAATCTCCTCTTATGAGGGCACTAATCCCATCTTGAGAGCCCCACCCTCATGACCTCATCTAACCCTAATTACCTCCCGAAGGCCCCATCCCCAAATACTATCACACTGCTATTTAGGGTTTCAATATATCAATTTTGAGTGAACACAAACATCCAGTCCATATCACTAGGAAAAACATTAACATTATTTTAGGGCAAAGTTCAATTCTTTTGGATTTCTTGTTAAGGTCCCTAACCCATTTTCTTTCGTTCTCTCAGTTCTTTGGCTCCATTTCTTTAGGCTAGGTGGAAGGGTGGTATAGGGTTCTCAATAATACCCAGGTCCTGGAGCTCCTCCTTCACTCCATGGACTCACAGACCCACTCTAATCTCAAAGTGTTCAGATCACTTTTGTCCTTCCATTATTAGTGGGGGGAAGATGTTGCTCTGAGAACTCACCCATCTATTTATTCTCATTCATTTATAGTTATTCAACAGATTCCAAATAAGCATTACGTGTCAATGTCAACTGCTGGAATAATAGCCAATGACAATGTAGCTTTCTGGTTTCAAAGGCCTTTTACCTTCTTGGACTGATTTGATCCTCACAACCAGGACTATGAAATGGCTTGTATTATTATTGATAGTATGTAATTTTTATCAATGAAGAAACCAAGGCTCAGAAATATGAAATAACTTGACCAGAGTCACAGAACTAGTATAATACTCAAATCAAGAATTTCTGGGACTTCCCTGAGACTTCCCTGGTGGTGCAGTGATTGAGAATCGGCCTGCCAACGCAGAGGACGTGGGTTCAATCCCTGGTCTGGGAAGATCCCACATGCCGTGGAGCAACTAAGCTCTGCACCACAACTACTGAGCCTGTGCTCTAGAGCCCATGAGCCGCAACTATTGAGCCACGTGCCACAACTTCTGAAGCCCGTGTACCTAGAACTTGTTCTCCACAACAAGAGAAGCCACAACAATGAGAAGCCTGTGCACTGCAATGAAGAGTAGCCCCCACTTGCAACTAGAGAAAGTCTGCACACAGCAACAAAGACCCAATGCAGTCAATATATTTAAAAAAATAAAAAAGAATTTCTGGGGCTTCCCTGGTGGTCCAGCAGTTAAGACTGTGTGCTTCTATTGTAGGGGGTGCGGATTCAACCCCTGGTCGGGGAGCTATGATCCTATATGCTGCACCGTGCAGCCAATAAAATAATAAATAAACCTAAAAAGTGGTCTTATCTTAAAAAAAAAGAATTTCTGAATCCCAGGTGCTTCCCCCTGCCCTCTACATCCATTACAGTCCAAATTCTATGGTGCCTTAAGCCTGATTTCTTGTCATTTTGGGCTCATTACCTTGATTCGTATATCAGAGTAGATATAATGGCTGCAACAGACAACCCCCAGATCTCAGCATCTTAACATGATAAAGACTTATGTATCACATAGTGCGATGTGGATATTTGTGGCCCAGTAACTCTGAATCTGTTCATGCTGTGGATCTGCCATCTTAACTACGTGGCCTCAGGTTGCCCAGGTGTCATCCTGCCAGCAGATGGGGAAGAGCAAGCATGTGGAGAAGCCATAACCACTATTAACCTCCTCAGTCCAGAAGTAAAACATCACTTCTGCTTATGTCCCGCTGGTGATAACCAGTTCCATGGCCTCACCTCCCTGCGAAGGGGCTGGAGATTGAGTTTAGCCGTGTGCTGCTTCCACTTTCCCTCAATGTGGGGTTGAGGCAACATTCTAGATTTGGTAGAGTTGTCCTGGGAGAAAAGATAACCTCTGGAAAGACCTTCAAATATTGGTGGAGCATCGGGCCCCACGGTGATTGGCGATAGAAGTGGTCTTTCCCCCTCAGAAGAATGTTATTCCTATAGTTGTTATTTTTTATATTCTACTGAAAAGTTTGAAAATGTTTACACCATCACAAAATAAACAAAACTGTGTTAGAGTCATAATTTTAGTCGTTGATTTTAGGCATTTGACAGTTCTATCACATATCTAGCCGTTTCAAAATACTTCTCCCTGGGAAATTGTGTGGGTGGGCATGTCCCCTAAACTTCCCAGGCCTCCGCAGTGCCATGAGAACAGAGAGGGTTAACCCTGGAGCCTGGGAAAGTAATAAGGAGTCAGCTCAGTCATCTTACTGAGGGCTGCTTCTCATCCGCTGCAGAGAATGGAGCCAAGAGGGTAGGCTCAAGACTTATTTAGGAGATGGCATGGGCAGGGTGTGGGGGGTGAAGGAGAGGGAGGCAGGACATTTTGATTTTTGAAGTCATTTTGATGCCTGTGACTTGTGACTCTAAAAATGTTGTCTAAGTCGATGCATGCAACAGACTCCCTTGTCCTATCCCTAACTCAGAGAGAAGGAAGAGTCAGGGCTGATCCCAGGTTCCTGGCTTGGTGGGTGGTTGTTCCTCCTAGAGATGCGGACCTTGGTGGAAGGAGCAGGTGTGGGGGTGAGGCTGGGTGGAGGAAGTTGTTCTGCTTCTGGACACAGATGGTTCAAAATACTTACTGGTCTCCAGAAAGCCATTGCTTGTACTATGGAGCTAGGCCTTCCTGGCCATCTTTCTGTTACTCCAGACTTGCTCTTAAAGGAGAAGATGGGGGGTGGTTCAGAAATTCAGGCGTTCGGAGAAATAGAGGAGCCAATCATGGATAAAATAAAGAGAGAGAGAGAGTGTGTGTGTGTGTGTGTGTGTGTGTGTGTGTGTGTGTAAATACCATTAGGAGCAGGCTGGAATTACAAAGACAATAGATATCCATCTGCGCTGTGCATAACATATGCACATCAATTAGCACAAAAATGCATAAAGACACCCCCCTAGTTTCAGCCCCTCTCCTAATTGAGGAATCATCCTTCTCTTTTCTGGTTGCACCCCCAAACCCCTAATTCCTGTTGTGTAAGTTTGGGCTCTTCATACTTGAAAGCACTGGTTGGCCTCCCTCCTGCCAGTTCAGGGTAACTTCCCTTTGAGCCTGGGTCAGAGTTGTGGGGGAGGGAGCAGCAGTTGAGGGACCAGGATGGGGACAGAGACTGGCTTAGTCTGGTCTCAGGGGGTGTCCTTGTCTGTATCTATCTGGGTCCTTCTTTCTGTCTCTTTCCACTCACAGATTGTGTGGCATTTTGGAGGGTGGAGTGCCTGGGCACCCAGCCCACTACATCCGGCCCCAATCTGGCCCTGGGCACGAGCCACATGGTGCTGGCCATCAGCCTGGCCTCTTGCCCATCCATTATGGCCTCAGCTGCCGGACTGGCGCAGGTATCAAAAGGAACTTCTACTAGGTCCTGCCCTCCCCCAATTCTGCTCCTGGGGCCAAAGTGAAGGAGTCAGTTGGGAAGAGCACACTCTGGGATGGGGAACCATGCCAACCCCCATCCCCCATGGTGGAAGGGGGCATCTGGACCTTGGGGAGGACTGCTGAGGCACTAGGCGGCAGTCCATGGAGGACCACCTCAGTGTGTGTATGAGCTGGGGGCAGTGTTGGGAGGAGACAGCATCAGTTGCTATGGTGTGAAGGAAGACTCCCTACTAGGCCCCAGGAGATGTTTCCCTTCTTCTCTCTGTGTCTGTGCAAATCATGTGAACTTGTGCATGATTCCTTCTTGTGGGCTTATCCCCTGGTGGGCCCGTGCACAGGGCTCCACTGCTGTGGGGAGGGGCCTTTAGCTATGCCCAGGCAATGCAGAGGTGAACCTGCAGTGAATATTGCATGTCAGGATATATGAATCTGTCCCATGCGGGAATGACATCTGTGAGAGTGCTGTTAGGGTACAGGTGAAGTCCATGTATGGCTGAGGCGTAGGGCCTTTTAGTCCCCTGGTATGGACCAACTGTATCTGCTCTATGAGGCGCGTGAGTGCCATATACACGGACCCTGGTTGTGGAAGACACGCACCCTCATTCCTGAGAGCAGTGGCCTGGTCCGAGTGTGGACTGCATCTGGGCGTAGGCAGTGAGAGATGGTCTTGGTGGGTGGTATGTCCTTGAAGGGTGCTGGTCTCACCTAGCCTTTACACCTGTGTGAATTGTATGTTCAAATATGTGAATCCCCTCGAGAGATGTTGGGTGGTGAGGGGGTGGGAAGCCTGAAAAAGATGGGAGAATTTATGAGCTGCTTTTGTCGGGAGACAGTCGTAATGAAGAAAATTCAATTTTCTGCAGCTCGAAGAGTCAATATGTTAAATCTTGGAGAAGCTGTGGAGTGACAGCGGAATGGCAAAGTCAATGGGACGTGTGTGGGGGGAAGCTGTCTATCTGTGTCTGCAGTGAGGCTGCCTCCTCTCTGTACCCTTGAACTACAGCTGGAGACAGGATGGAACCAGATACCTGAGTTCCTGGAACTCCCCCTCTCTCCCTTCTTTTTCTACCTCAGTGGCCATTGTCTCATGCCTCCTGCTTATAGGGAGAAAAGCTGCTCTTTCCCAGGCTCAATCCGACACTAACACCTCCTCAGGAAGTCCTTCTTATAGTCTAACCAGCACTCCCTCTTGCTGCAGTTACTAATTTCAGAGTGACTGTTTATAGCCCAAAGTGATTAGTAGGAAAATTCTCTTTTCTTTCTAACTTTTCATCCCACTCTCCCCTCAGCTACTCCATGACTGGCCTCCTTCCCCTCCTGGGAAGCAAGTTTCAACTTTTTCCTAACCAGTCTTTACCTCCTCCTTTCCAGCCTCCTGTTCTCGGAGTCAGGAGAGTGGCAGCGGGTGTGTGTGCGGGGGTGGGGAACGGTGTTGGGAAGAGGAGAGGGAAGCTGGGGATTCTTCTGTGAGCCACAGTGTCACCAGGAGCTGTGATTAGCTGAGCTGCTGGCTGTGTAATTCGTGTGTGCCCACATCCCGGGGGTCTGGTGTGTTAACAGCAGGTCCCTGTGGTGAGTAACGAGATCGTGCCCATGGCTGGTTGCACACGCTAATTAATTAGTGCTCCTCTAGTGTCGAGAAATGAGGAGGATCTGGGGGAGGTGATGGTGGGGGTGTCTCAAAGCCCAGGAGCCCAGCTCTTCAGAGCCCAGAGGTCATCTAAGGTTCTGCGGCATGGGGGTCTCAGGCTGGCGTGCAGGGTTAGGGGTCAGAGACGTGGGAGCCCTGGCTGAAGAGAGGGTGTGTGGGTTACAGTAGCCTGGGCTCTTGGTGGTGGGTGTCCTAGGCTGGGCTGGTGGAGGCAGATGCAGGGGAGTACAGCACCCTCAGCTTACAGAGGTCTCTAGGCTCAGGGCCTTAGAGTATCCTTTCTCCAGGTGGCCCAGAGAGCAAGGGAGTGGAACAGAGAGGAGGCATTCCAGACCCTTCCAGCCTCATTCTTGTCCCCTCTATCCTCCCTCACCTAAGTCCAGCTTCTAAATCAGCCATTTCACACTTATTACACACTCACTGTGTGCACAGAGCTCCAAAAGTTTCTCTCACCGTTCTCACCTTAATAACCATGGCCTTCCCCCTTACCGCCCATGCAGATAGAGACCCAGACTCCTCAGCTCCTGGGTCTATCTTAAAAGCCCAGAAGCCTCTTCTGAAGCCTGGGATGTGGAACGGAGATATGTGGGAGAAATACCATGGAAAACCTGAAGAAACAGGGGGGAGGGGAGAAGGTTGGGAGAGAGCCTCACAATTTCCCAGGACAGTATGATCACTTATAGCAGCAAGAAAGATTAAGGTGAGAGGAGAGGAAGAACTTCCAGTGAGCAGACAGCTCTTCTGTTTCCTAAAGCAGAAATCCCCCGCCTGATACAGGAAGGGATCAGGAGGAAAAGGGACCCATAGAAGGAGATCCTCTCCCCTTGGGCGTTGGGATTCAGCAAGATGTGGCGGGAGTGGAGAAGGCGAGACAAAATACAGAAAACGGGCAGAAAAGAAGATGAGACTGCGGCAGGGAATCTTTGGCTTCCGTGTGGAGGCGCGAGTCCCATTCCTGCACACGGTAATTGCTAAATTACCCGCCATCTGCTCGGCTCTCAGACATAAATTATCTGCGAGGAGAAAAGACGCAGAGGCTGCGCACTTTCCTTTCTTTCTCTCCCCGAAACCCACGCGAGGAGCAGGAGGGGTGGGGTTCTTCCCTCCAGCCTGAGTGGAGGCGCTGGTGGTGGGACCACCTGACGGGGAACAATCACCCTTTGCCTCTGCCCTCTTCCGAGGGGGAGTGGCTTCGGGGTGACCGAGTCCCAGCGCTGCCCAGGGTCCTTTCGGACTTGGGGCGGGGCGAGCTGTGGGCTGACCCGGCCGGGGCTCGCGAGGCCACTTAGGAGGGGGCGGGACGCCCTGAGTGGGCGGGGCTTCCCTCAGGTGTGACCGAATTGCCTCGGCAGGTTTTTCCCTGGTCACCCTCTACCTCCCCCACCTCCTGCCCATCGCTTTGCTTGTGGGGAGAAGTCTCTTCAGCTCGCGTTTACACTTGTCCTGTCTGCCAGAAGGAAGAGAGGGAGGAGGGCAGGCAGAGGGCTTGAGGAGAGAGGAAAGGGGGGCAAACCTTCCTTTCATTCTGCTCTGAACCTCGTCCTTCCCCTCTAGGTTCTGAAGAGTGGCAGAGATGTGAAAGCAGATGTAGTGGCAATGACATGAGATGAGGCAAAAATGGTAGAATGCAGCAGGTTGGAGAGATGGAGGTAATGAGAAAGCAGAGCCCACTGGGAGGTGGGGTTGTCTGGGGAGGTGAGCAAGAGAAGCAGGTCGTCAGGCTAGGGAGGTGAGCCAAGAGGGGAGGGGAGCAGAGCGGGAGGTGGTCAGGATGAGGGGGTCAGAGAGATGGGGGGTGGGTGGGTGGACGGGGTGGGGAGGTGGAGTGATGGAGCAGGTGGAGGAGGATGGAGTGGTAGAGAGATGGGGTGGGGTAGGGAGGTGGAAGAACCAGGATGGGGCAATGCCAGATGGAAACTCAGAGATGGTCAGAGTGGTGAGTCGTCTAGAAGGAGAGCTGGAGGAGGCTCAGAGTGGGGATGAGAGCAGTTCAGAGAGCAGGTCAGGCTCTGGAAGGAATGTAGGGAGCAAAGGCTGTGGCAGAGAAAGCGAGGCTGTTTGTGCGTCCTTGGAGGGTCCCAGGAAGGTGAGGGTAAGACCCCCAGAGCCACTTCCCACTCTGAGGCTGAGGCCTGACTCTGGAGGGGAGCTGAGGAGACCACTTAAGAAGGCGGGGTGGGGGGGTGCGACCCTTGTCCCCTGCCCCAGTCCCAGGCACCTGCTGGGTGTGCCCATGGAGGGGGAGGGGAGGGGTGTCGGGCGGCTTCCCAGCTCTGAGAGCAGAAGCTAGTGGGGTTTCTTCCGAGCGATTGTTTAGTATTCATGGGGCGACGCAATCTCTCCCACATCTGCTTAGCACAGCAAGTCCTGTCATATAACTGTCTCCCGCACTGTCTGTCCATAAAGAATGTCTCGGAATTGGTGTAATTCAGAGAAATTAATGACGACTTTCCGCGGGACTGCTCCCTGGGGGATGATTAACACTTCATCGTCCATCTGATGCGCGGGGCCCAGCGCTCCATCGCGAACATTTGGGCCGTGGCCAGCCGCATTAAAGGTTATTACGGAAAACGCGACCTGCAAACGGGGCGAGAGGCATGATGGACCAGGAGGGGCGGGGGCCGGGGTGGGGGCGGGGGAGTCCGACGGAGCCGGCCAAGTCCGAGATCAAGTTTCCCCGAGGTGCACGCACCTGGAGGTCTGAAGCTGAGGGAGACTGGGTTTCTGTTTCAAGGGCTGCAGGACTGGGAGGGTGTTGAGGAGACGCTCACCACGGGGACTGGGGAAGGGAAGGAGGTGGCTTTCCATGGTGGATTCGTTGCTGATGGAGGCTTTCCCCGTCTCTTAATTCTCACAGAATTAATGGGTAAAATTTGTTAACCCCACCTTACAGGTGATGAAACTGAGGCTCAGAGAGGTTATGTAAGGTGTCCTAGGTAACACAGCTTATTAAGAGGCAAAGACAGGATTTGATTCCTGAGCTCTTGCAGTTTCCACCACACCCCGGGCAGGTTTCACTCCTTTATGTTTCCGCCTCGGCTTCAGGCAGGAGGCCTGTGTGTGGCAGAGAGGTGCTCAAAAATGTCTGTCCTATGAATGAATGAATGAGCTTTGCAGGTCCCTCTTCCATGGGGTGGGCGGGAGTCCCAGAGACCCTGGAGGCAGGAAAGGGAACACAGCAGAGGAGTTTCAGTTTGGGTCAGGAAACTAAAAATAGGTTTCCTGTGGGTTTTCAGGCTTCCCTGCTGGGCGTTCTAGACCTCTGGAATCTAAGGGGCTGGGCTCTTCATCTTTAGTCCAAAGAAAGGAGAAGAGACACATGTATGTATATGTACATGTGTGTCTGGTGAGTGTAGGCATACGTGGAAGTTAGTGTGTATGTGCTTGTCTGTAAATGTATGAGTTTCTGAGCATGTATCTTTGTGTTGCATACATGTGAGAATGTGATGTTTGGTTGTGGACTGTGTGCATTTTGAGGGTGTGTGTCTGTGTGTGCCTTGGTGTGTGTGTATCTGCGTGTGTGCTGGTGAATGTGTGTGTGATGCGTGTGCTGTTCAGAGGGAGCCTCACAGCTGAAGAGGTCTTTCCTTTGCCCAAATCTCTAGTAGGTTCCAGGATGTGGTATGTGGTGGGGCTGAGGTAAGAGGCCAGAAGAGGAAGGCGGTTTCTGCTTGGGGTGTGGGGGACTGGGTAGCCTGATCAGGGAGTGCCTCTGCCCCACCAGGCATGCATCAGAGTCCTGGTTCTGAGGCTGGCTGGAGACTGGGCCCTGAGGTCTTCACTCAGGGCTTGAAGTGGAAGTGCTCAGAGGCCCTGATGCGGGAAGGCAGTGAAGAGGTGGGACCCAGACAGTGGAGGAGTCAGGCCTACCCTCTGCACCTCTCCCCAACCAGGTTTTAGGAATGTCTTCTAACCAGGCTGCAGTTCCTAGCTCTTGGCTTCACCCATTCTGCCTTAGGGTGGTAGAGTCCCCGAAAGTCTCTGTGTGAAGCCTTCTGACTTTGGGGGAACCATAGCCACAGTGAAAACCCCTCTCTATAGTCAGCATTACCCAGTTAGATCCAAAACAAATGTCCTTGTTTCTTGGAGACACAAAAGCTGAGGCTTTCAGAACCCCTTGGTCTTCCTGAGTCTAACCTCAAATCCTCTCGTGGCATCTTGTGCCCAGGAAGCCCAAGCTGAGTCTGTGAAACTGGAACTTAGCACCCCCTGCCCGCTGGCATGGAAGCAGCTTCTTCTGGATAGGGGAGTGGGTCTGGAGTTTAGGCACACTGAGCGAATAGGGGGCTGAAGCCTGGCAGATTACAGATGGGCTGGACCTTCTTGGGGAGGAGGACAATGATCAACAGGACAGTTTCAGAGATGGGAGTTCAGAGACTGTGGGTTCCAACTCTCTTACTTTACAGACAGGAGCCAGAGCCTGAGAGGTGGGAAGACTCACTCAGTGTCCCCTGCTCCATGGTGGCTGCATCTGGAAAACCTGGGCCCCTGGCTCCTGATCTGGGAATCCTTCTTGTGTCCCATTTGGAGGACCCTAGATTCCACTTCTATTCTCTTGATTTTATGCAGGTGGGCAGGGAGGGAGGAATACTTCAGTTAATTGGGGAGGTGTCCCCCTTCTTCTTGCTGAAGCCTCCAGCGACTCCTTCCCAGCTTGGGAATCGAGGCCTTTCACCTACCACACCTGTTCTTTCAACTTCGCATCCCCCTCGCAGGACCCCACCATCACTCTCTTAGATGCACCTGGGCAGCTGTCCCAGCATTCGGTCCTCCGCGCCCTCTCCTAGCCTCATGGTCTATCCCTAGTCTGAACCACTTCCTCTCCTCCTCTTCCTGCAGGCTAGCCTCTTGACCCTTTGCAATATCACTTATACTCTTCTCCTCTGGGAAGTCTTCCTTGATTAATCTTCCTGTTTCTGGATCCCGAATGTTGTCTTTCTAAACCACTGCCTGGGTAGCTGCAAGTCTCTCCTCACTCTTCTGTCTCCTCTTTCCAGCTGTGTACCTTGCGCCTGCCCCCCACTCCCACCTCCGAATGGAAGGTGCCTCCATGGGCAGGGCTGTTTTTTCCTCCCTCCCAGGACCCCTCTCCATGCACCAGGAAGGTCAGGTCTGCAGTGGAGAATTGACTGGACCCTGCCCTGTTTTCTGTGTTCTGGGAATGGCAGAGATAAAGGCGTCTGACTGGGTCTTCTCCCAAAGAGGGAGGTGGCAGTGAAGACCCTTCCTGGTGTTTATTCTGGGTTAGGCCTCACCCCCAGCTCCTGTTGCTCTTCCTGTTCCTGGTTGCCTCTGGCCCAGTTAACAGGCCCCTCTAGACTACTGCCCTAGGACTCCTGGGATGCTGCGCCTGGTGTGGGGAGTGACAGGCAGCTCCACTATGATGCCACAGGGTTGGCATCCTGCCTGGGGAGGAGGGGGTGGGATAAGTAGAGATCTGGGTGGAGGAGAGGGTCCTAGCGCTGGTGAGGCACCAGCTCTAGCTCTGGACCAGTCGATGTACGGGCCGCCACCTTGTGGCAGGTACTGAGAACTGCAGGGATGGGGGCCTAGTGCTAAGAGTGGGACCTCTGGGCAAAAGAGATGGGAAGGCCGGTAGGGTTGTGCACTGTGAGGGTAGCAGGCCTCAGAATTCCTAATTGACATTGGTGGTTTCTTCAGGGAGCCTTTGAATTCTTAATTGACGGGGAGTAGAAACCTGGGAGGAAAGCCAAGTGGCAAGGACACTTCTAGATGAAGAGAGATAATTGAAACTCTGTCCTCAAGTCTCAAACCTACTATTCAAATTCTCCCTCCCCAAAAGAGCCTTAAAGGGGAAATAGCCTGAAACAAAAGCAGGAGGAGTTGAGGTTTGACCTGCAGAAGAACTTCCCAATAAATGAAGTGTATCTGGATGTCACTGCTTCTGATAGTTGCACAGGTTTTTCAAAGCCACCCCTCCCACTATACCCATGCCCGCCTTCTCCACGTTCCCCAGTCTCATCATGCTCAGCTCACTGGGCCTATTCAGAAAAGCCCAGGTTCCTCAGCCTTCCCTACCCCAGCCTGTGTTGTGGCTATGACCAAGATGCTAACCTGGGAAGTCCCTTCTGTGGTCTAACTCGAGTCCTTCCTATAGCATTGGAAATGGAAAGAATCAGCATACAGCTAGCAGAGCTGCAGAGGGAAAGGTGGCCAGAGAAAGGAACCTGTGAGGAAAGTTCTGAGGGAGGGCAATTCTGCCTCAGTTTCTCCTTCATCCTCTGCTCCCCTACCCTACTAGATCCTTGCAGATGAAGGGGATGGGACAGAGTGGTGCACTTCATGGGAGAACTCTCTCTGCTTGGACCTTAGGATTCACAGGTGCTGGGGGAAGGTGAACCCCTGAGTTCCAATCATGGCCTTTGTTATTCTCTTCTGTAAAGTGCGTATTGTGGGGAGGGAAGATGGGGGGAGGGTTTTGTCTCCATCACCCTGAGTCCTTCTGGTTTTACCTAGGGTCACTGTGAAGTCTTCTTCTCTCCCTGCACCCAAATCCTGGTTCCTCGGAAGCCCTCACAATGATCCCTCCTCCTGCACCCCCCAGTCCAGCCCCCTTCCTTGGTGAGCTGTGTCACTGAATCCTCTCCACCACCTTCCCTCTGCTCCTGCTGGCACTGGCTGGAGATCTTGGCCAGGAGCCCTGGTTCTGCAGGCTCCGGGTGGGGGCTGTACCCTGGTGCCCTCCCTCTGAGGTGCCATTCCTCCCCTGCCTCATTTGCTGCCACTGACCTTACTGAGTTAAATTAAAAAGCAATGTTCTGTGTGTGGCTCCAGCCCCGTGGAGCTTGACTCTGGGAAGACGAAGACAATTACCGGCCCCTCCATCTCCCTCTCGTCTGGCTGTCTTATAATTTTTTCCCCCGCTGCCTGGTATGCAACATTTATGTTTTTAATAACACCAGAATGGTTTTGACCTTGGGAATTCATAGCAGAATGGGCACCATGAGAGGCCCCAACGTGATTGGCGTTTGTCTCAGTCCTTTGCAGGGAGGAGGCTCTGGCCGGTGCCTCCCCAATACTGGGGAAGGTGGGGGGCCGCACCTGAGGGTCTAGGGGGACATCTCAAAGACCAGAGTGGATGAGGAGGCACATGGGGGGCAGGGAGACAAGGGGACGGTTTTGTCTTTTCAGATCTCCCCTGGAGGATGAAAGTTGGACTAAGGTGTTTGAAAGGCTGGGATGCTTTTCTCTGCTTGTTTTACAAGAAAGGAGTCCTGGATGGGGGAATGGCGCGGGGTACATATGTGGGGGGCTATGTGGAAGGGGTGGGGCGTGGCCCCCTTGTATGCACATGTGTTTGGAGTTTGCATGGGTTTCCCTCCTCCCCCCCCCCCACCTAGGCTCCATCCCTCTTCACTCACTCTCACCTTCCTCAGCTCTTTAGCCCCAAGGAGAGTGGAAGGAGTGAGGACCAGCCAGGAGACTGGGGTCATACTCTAAGTAGAACTTCTCATCTGAGCGTAAAGGGAAGAGGACAGAGCGCTCTTCCTGGCTCACTTCCTCGTCCCTCCCATCTTTCCTTCTCTCTCTTTTCCGTGCTCACCTCCCTAGGTGACTCAGCTTTTGAGACTAAAGGAGGGCCAGTGGCAAGAAGGATCTGGAGGAGGAGGCCGGTCAGTGGAGGGATGGGAGATGCAAGGAGCAGGGAAAGGCCTCAGAGAGAGGATCGCTGGGAAGAGAGAGTGGGAGACCCTGGGTAGCCCCTCTCCTCTATATGAACAAGGCTGTGGTAGGAGGGACCAAGGTTAGAACTGGGAAAGTGCTTCTCTGTCTCAGCTTTGAGGAGCCTCTGCAAATACAGTGAAAATTGCAAATTATAAATGAGGAGAAATTCCTCTTGCAGTTCAGGAAGCAGGAAGAGAGGGGCGGAGGGGTGTGTGTGCCTAAGGATGAGGGGGTGCCTCTCTGTGCTCTATGGTTAACAGTCCCATGCTCACTAGTTATATATGTAAACATGGGGAAGAGTGTAGCTTTGACACTGATTTTCTTTTTTTTTTGGCCGTGCCACGTGGCTTGTGGGATCTTAGTTCCTCCACCAGGAATCGAACTCAGGCTCATGGCAGTGAAAGCGCCGAGCTCCAACCACTGGACCACCAGGGAATTCCTGACATTGATTTCTTTTTTTTTTAAACCAAGGGTTTAAACTATTGGGACCTGTAAAGTATGCTTTTCTTTCAGGAACAGCAACCAGCACAATGGGAAGAGCCCTGTATTGAGGATCAAGAAAACCTGGGTTCTAGTTCTGGCTTCAGTTATCAGCTTGGACCCTATGAAACGGCACTTCTTTGAGCTTGGGTGTCATTTGCTGTACAACCGTGATGGAAAAGCCACAGGGCCCTTCTGTGCCAGCAGACCCAGTGCTGGGGGACCAGAAAATGGAAGGGGGCTGGGATGGGTGGTAGATGATGGCCTTTCAGGGGCCTGAGAGCCAGAGAAGAGACGCTGCTGGAGAGGGATGCAAGAGGGATTTCCTGAATTTGGAAATTCATGGGTTCTTGCTGGAGCAAGACTCCCGCAGCCTTGGCGGTCCAGCCCCATCTCAGCACCCAGGCCCGAGGGCTGGCTCTGCAGGGAGCGCCGTTCTCTGCCGCCCTCCTGTGGCCGCCGAGCCCTTTGCAGGTCGCTACTGAGAAGGCTCCGTCTAAGTCCGCAGAGCTACGTCCCTCGCCCCCTGGTGGAAACTGAGTATATTACAAGAAGCGATCTTTGGTGGTCCAACAGCATCTCCGCGCCCCGCACCCGCCCCCCCCCCCCCAACCATTCTCCTAGTTGCTGGAGGCCCTCACGCCTTCCTTAAACCTGGGAAGGTTTTCCTGAGATTCGACCCTCCGTACCATTGCCTGACATTTTGTTTTGCTTTTGGGGATATGCGGTGGAGACAAGGGGCTGAGACCAAGATATTGACCAGACAGGGCAATCTCTCTTCCTCCTTGAGTTCCATCTACAACCCCGGTTTGCTAGGATAGTAGGGAGTTTTCAAAGAAAGACATCAGGGTCTAGCGACATTCCTAGAGAAAATGGGTCTGGGGCGGCCCAGGCATTTTGCGTCTGGGCTTCCGCGAATTTGCACCTGAGCTCAGTCATCAGCAGGGAGATGGATTGGCAGGAACCAGGAGGCAGGAGACAGGGATGATGGAGGGAGATGGCATATTTGACAGATGCTGACAGGGCTCGTTATTTGCTAGCTCTGGAATCCCCTCCCACCCACCAGGCTGCCCTTGGCCCTCCCCTTCTAGTACTCAGTGCTTGTCAGTGACTGTCTCTGGGGAGAAACCCAGTAGGCCAGACTGCACGGGGTGGGGGGGGAGGGGCAAGAGAGGGAGAGGAGGCGGGAGGAACACCAGGTAGATGATGGGTGAAGTGGTTGGAGTGACTGGGATTTGGAGCTGGGGTCCGATGATCACTGGGGTGCTTGGAAGGCTTCACAGGGGAAATTGTCCAGGGGGCCGTTGCTGGGGGTGAGTGAGGAGACAGAATGGGGAGGCATATTTAAGGGAATTCAGCTGCACAGATTTAGGTGCTGATTTTGAGAGAACTAGTGAAATATGAGTTAATAATTTCATTGGGAGCTTCCTATGCACAAGGAAGGGTTAGAGGTGCTAGGTGGGGGGATGATAGAGGGGCACGCGTGTCTCTCTCTTCCCCGGACTTGTTGCTTCGCGTGTGGCTGTCTGAGGGATGCAGGCAGCTGCTAGGCTATTTTGACCCTGAGACAAAGCTCCCGGGCGCGTTTCTGTTCTTCACACCCCCCCCACACCTGCCCGCCTCGGACCAAGCACCTCCAGGCGGCCTCCCATCTCTCTTCATTCCTTTCCTCTTAAAATGGGCAAGACGTGTGGATATCTGAGTGAGAAAGGAGGCCCTCGGGTCCCCTCCCAGAATTTCCAGTGGCTCCCAGTAGATGGACTGGGGCGGGGGCGGGGTGAGCCACACGACCCTGACTGGCGGGGTAGTAGGGAGGGAGGGGCCGGCATTTGAGTCGCGGAGAATGTTCGGCGAGGAGAATGCTGCAGTCGGAGCCCGCGCTGCATCCTAATCAGCGCTGCGGAGCCTGCGCCGCGAGGCCGTCAATCTTCCACACAAAGGGCCGCCCGCCTCCGCCCCCTCGAAGCCCTCCGCGCCAGCCCACCCATGACTGCGGCTCAGGGTGGAGAGGCAGAGAAGAGGGAGACAGACACACAGACAGGGACAGAAAGGCCCAGTACATTCAAGCCAAGATCGACACTGTGGGACCAACACGGCAGAGTCGGTCACAGCACCCGAGAGATGAAAAGAGATTGAAATACAGAGGGAACAGAGACAGGCACTGGCAGAGTGGAAACGGAGAGACGGGAGAGACAGACCCAGAGACAGGAGAGAGCAAAGAGAAAGGAGCATCCGGAGAGCAGAAAGAAAGATGGAAGACAGACACAAAAACAGAGACTCCCAGAGGCCAGAGACAGCAGAGACAGACAGGGACTCAGAGACAGGAATTGGTCCCAGGCCCAGGGGGAAACCGAAAGTCATGGACCCAGAGCCAAAGACAGATCCCCCGGGGCGAGGGCGGGGAGAGAGAGGGAGATAGAGAAGGGAAGAGAGGAGATGGGAGCCAGAGGAGGACGTGGGGAGGCAGTGAGAAGGGGCAGGTTGCAGAGGGTGGGATGGAGACCCTGAGCCTGGGGCTCTGCTGGCTTCTCAGGACCTGGGACTCCGCTGGGAGGAGGGTGTGTGTGTATGTGCGTGCGCGGGCGCGAGCAGGAACACAGCAATTCAGAGCTTTAGTCAAAATGCCAGAGTCATTTGGTGCTGAACTAGACTTCCACACACCCTCCCACTTCGGTGACTGCTCTGAGCAACTGAGGTGCAGCATGGGGGAGAGAACAGAAAAAAGATGGAAGTTAGAGAGAGATTGAGATAGAAAAAGGAATAGCAGAGCCTCCATAGAGATTAGGGGGAGAGAAACTGATATTGGAAAAGGGAGTAGAGAAATTGACAGAAGACAGAGAAAGACAGAGGTGGAGAAAGAAATATGACTGAGGCATGTGTGGATGAAAGACATGGAGAGTGAGGGGGACTTTAACTGCAGGAGGGAGGGGGGCATGGAGAGAGACTTGGCTGTTGAGAAGAAGGCAGACTAAGGGGAAGGGGGGGGTAGCAGGCAGGGTACCTGTCTCTCCAAAGAGGTTGGGCTGGGATGAAACAACGTTTCGGGTTAGTTGGGGGGCAGTCAATGAATGGATGTTTAGGGTGACCTTGTCTTTTTTTTTTTTTTAATACAAAGAACCTATTCCAATGTATGCCGTCTTCTTCAAAATAGCACTTTCAGCTGCTGCTGCTGCTGCCGTTTCCTGGTCATTCCTGGCATTCCTCTTTGGGGATCACCTTTAGAGCCTGCAGTACAGCTCTGAGCATCCTCACCAGAGGCAAATGTTTATTCTTTCGGGTGGATCCAGTTTTTGAAAAGAGCCAACTTTTCTCCAAGGCTGGAGAATGAGGTAGCACCCAGTTGGGAAGCAATACTGGGAAGCCGTATTTCCAGTTAAGATCAAGGTGAATGTGGAAAGACCCAGTGGAGGGTGTGTCCTCCAAAGCAGCTCTGAAAGGTCATTCTGAAGGAGATGCAGGATGTGACAGGAGACTTTCCTGATGGTTTCTTGAGGACCAGTTTCATTTTTTGTCTGTTAAAACCAGGTAATAGTACTCCCAGGAACATTTCAGCCTGGCACTGAAGCCTGGCACATTCAGCCTGACACCGGCCTGAAATATTTGGTCAAGTGCTCCTGCCCTTGGGGAGCATACAGTCCCTTTCCCTGCCAATGTAATATTCAAAGTAACCTGGTGACACTCACCACTGATCAACAAGTGCAAATGACCAGGGCAGATTCAGAGTCAGTTAGTTCATCAGGGAAGCCTACCTGGAGGAGGAGAAACCCAACAAGGCATGGGATGGAGTAGGAAAAGAGGAAGAACACCTCTCTGATGGTTCTGGAGCAGGAGCAAACCATCAGCCAGGCAGTGGATAGCTTTGCTGGCCCAGAATAAAAAGTTGGGCTGGGGAACCAGCATGAAAGGGAACGGAGAGGGGCAGATTTTGAAGGTGGGGCTGGGCAATCTGAATTTACTGTGAGAGGACTTGGGGCCCACTGGGTGGTACACAGACGTGTCAGGCAGTGACACATTCATGCACAACTGTCTGGAGAAGTGTGTACCCAAGTTTGCATGTCTTCTGTGTGTGTATTTGTGTGTGGGGGGCGTGTACCTCCAGGTGGCTTTGTGCCCCAGGCTCTTTCCATCTGCATGTGTGATTGGCAAGTGGCTGCCTCTGAGAGCGTTTGTTCATTTGTGTGTTTCCATGCGGTCACGTGTGAATGGCATCTCGGTTACTTTTGTGTATTTTATTCGGCTACATGCAGTGGAAGGCAGTGTGTGTGCGCAGGGGAGGGTGTGTGTGTGTGTCTACAGGAGGAATGGGACCGGCAGGGAGCCCTGGCTGCCCAAGCATCACCGTCTGTCTCTCTCCCTCCACTGGCTCCATCTGCCCTCGCTGAGGTCGTGACAAGGAGGCAAACAACGAAACTGCAAAATGCTGCGCCCAGAACAACCAGAAACATTGTAAGCGAAGCGCAGACTCCACCTGCGGGAGAGAAAGCGGCTTGAACAGCCAGAAGGACAGACAGACAGACACACACACACAGTCCTGAGCGCACAGGCCGCTCCGCGGTCGCACTCTCGGGAGCAGGTGCGCTCACACGCACACATACTGTCAGGCACACGCAGGCCTGCCATGCACAGGACACACACACTCGCTCCTGACCTCCCTCTCCCCACACCTCCTCCGAGTCCTGCCTTCCATCTCCTCCAAACGCCTGCCTGCCGGGTTTTGGGGCGACGGGGCTGGGGGCGCTCTCTCGGACCTCGGAGGCAATCAGCGGATGTCCGATTGCTCCTTTGGCTGTGGAAGGGTGTGGGTACAGGGGGGGTTTGGTGCGTGTGTGTGTGTGTATGCGGACCCCCTCCTTCACGCCTTCCCCAGTCCGGCCACCTCTTACCCGCCCCCACCCCCCCCCCCCCGCCGCCTTCCGGCCCGCGGCAGTTTCCGAAATCGCCCGGCGGCCGAGAATTCATTAGTGGGGGGCGGATGTAAACGCAGCGCGGTGGAACGTTTTAATTAGGCCTGAACAATAAACAAGCTAAACGAGGCGCGCAGGGCTCCCTGGCGGGCCCTCAGCCTCCTCCGCGCGGCGCGGACTCATTACGGCTGCAGCCAATTTCATGCCAGCGCCGAGCACGGGCCGGGCCGCGCGGGGGTGGGCAGGCAGTGGGGGCGCGCTCGGGGTCCGCGGGGCGCGGCGCGGGGGCGTCGGGGGCGAGGGCCGTGCCACCCGGGGGCAGCCGGCTGGGCCGGTGCCCGCCCCGCCGGGGTCGCGGCTGCCCCGTTTCTCCAGCATCCATCTGCCTTTCTCAGTGTCCTTGAGATGAAGGTCCCTTCCCACACCAGACGGCCAGAGTGAGCTTCTGGCTTTCTTTTTCGGGTCTGTCTCTTCCTGCCTTCTCTCTCCGTCCTTCCCTCCCACCGCTCCCTCATTGCGGCTGACTCCAGCTCCCCCTCTCCATGCTCTGCCTCTAACCCTTGGGTCTTCTTTTTGCCGCAGTCTCCGTGTCTCTTGCACAGGGTCTCTCCCTCCCTCCCTCCCTCCCGCAGTTCACACTTTCGCCTGAACTTTATCTTTCCTCCCCCATCCGCCGCCCTCGATATTTTCTTCGCACCGTAGACTACGTAGTAGCCCGCTTCCTCGTCGCTGTTGTCCTTCAGTTCTGTCTACACCCGCCTTGGCCTCCTCCTCCTCCGCGTTCTCCTTCGGCTCTCTCGCTCTCTGCGCGCGGCGGCCGCAGCCTCCTAACCTACGCCTGGGCCTTCAGTTTCTGCCCGGGGTTCTTTCTCTGACCTGTCTCCCCTTAGGTTTCTGGTGTGGTCCCTAGGCTTTGCCCCCGCCCCCTCCTGATTGGGGCTTTTCTGGTCTGAGTCAGAGTTTGAGTTTGGTCTGTTTTTTTCCCTCTGCCTTCCTTTTGTGAAGCTGCAAGGCATGGATTGCCGGCTCCCAGTCTCTGCCAGGACTTCCCCAGTTGTGGGTGGCAGTTGTTAAGCTGGGGGTCTTGGGCTGAGTTTGAATCCCAGCCCTAGTTCCTCACCGTGTAGCCTCGCAACCTGTTTTACTCACCTGTAAAACGTGGGAAATAATCTTAGGTGCGATTAGCGCTGTGGTTATAAATGTAACACACTTGGCATATAGTATGTACTCAATAAATATTAGACTATTATTATTCCTTACACTTCCTCAGTCTGCTCTCCTGTCTCCTTAGCCTGGAGTTAAAAAAGTTTCAAGGAGAGAAGAACCAAGGTAATAGACTTTATAGACCCCAAACCAATTGAATATCAGGAATTTTATATGGTTCAACCTGACAAATGTTCTAAGCTCTGAGCCCTGAGTGTGGACAAGAAGGGAGGATGGGGATTGCATTGAACCGCAAAGCATAGGAAGCCATGTGGACTGGAGTACTGAACTGAGCAGATTCAAACCTAGGGAGTATGGAGACATGCCTAAAGTCCAAGCTGCGTCAGTCCTGCAGCGGCTGCTCTCTGGAGATGCAGGCGTGGCACTGCAACTGGTGGGAGGCTATAGTGTGTCAAGGAGTACAGTTTCCCCAATACTCCAACCCCAGACAGGCACTAGACTCCTAGAGCCTCAGACCCACATGTTCCTCTCCCCTGACACTAAACTTTACAGGGCAAAGTGTGGGCTCAGAATTCTATCTCTGCTTGGGTTTCTTTCTCACTTTCCTCTTCTCTCCTAGGGAGCAGAATCAGTGAGTCACACACTCTGCCAGAGTATAGTGAAGGGAGATCCAGAGGGAGGAGCATGGGCCCTGCCTTGGGGGAGATCCTAGGCTGAGGGTAAGATGAGGCTGATAGCCAAGAACTAGAGGCACTCTGGGCACTCCCCCAGCAAATGCTTGTGAGTTGAGTTGGTCAAAAGCAACTGGGCCAAGCCTCATGATTCTGATGACAGGAGACTGGGAATGACTGAAGGAGGGAAGGTGGAGGAAGACAAGGAGGTCCAGAAGACTTCCTAGAAGACAAGGAAAATGGCACTCAGGTTAGCAGGGAGCAGGAAAATTGAGAGGAGAGGGACAGAGTTTGAGCCTTGGAGGCAGATGAGAAAAAACTGTGTAGATAGGCATGCATGCATATGTGCTTAGGGAATGTGTGTTGGGGAGGCAGAGGGATGGAGGAGGCAGGGTTTGGGAGGGCAGGATTGCTGGAGGGAGGGGCTTGGGCTGAGATGTCCCAGAGGAGGGATGTGATGGGGTGGCATTGCTGTGGGGCAGCAATGTAAGTGTCCCACCTTGTAGCTCCACAGTGATCCTGGGCTGGGTGTGTGAGACACTGGGAATCCAGGCTGACTGCCCTGGCCTTGATGTGTCCTCTTACAGCGTGAGGATGAATGAGCCTGGATTTCATGGGCCAGTGAGACATGGCTGGGTGGAGACAGCTGCTCAGACTGTGAAATGTGGGGAAGAGGCCTCTGGGGGTCAGTAGACAGAAAGAGGGAGAGGGAGATGGGAATGGGGATGGGGAGGGGTAATAGAAAGACCCAAGTCTTTGAGAGCTTTCTCACCCCTTTCATGGGTTGAATTATGCACTTTAAAGCTAAAAATCTTCAATCAATTACCTGATTTAGCCTTCCATATTCAGAGGTGAAGATATTACTTCCCCATTTCAGAGATGAGGCCTAGATGAGTTGAGTAACTTACCAGGGGTCTCGTGAGCAGAAGATGCTGAAAAAGGCACAAGGAGGCAGGTCTTTTGCCCTCTGGCAAATAGTTTCTCCTTTACAGAACTGGGCCCCATGCCTGGCTGCTTCCCAAGAAGCAGAACCTGCAGGAGTTGGCACTGTATACACAATTTGACTCCCTGCTCTGCCACTGATGAGCTCTGTGAACTGAAGCAAGTTACTCAACCTCTCTGTGCTTGAATTTCATTAAGGGAAAGGGAAATCAGCCTGGCTTCCCAGCATCTCACCCACCCAGCCCAGGGTCACTGTGGAGCTACAAGGTGGGACACTTACATTGCTGCCCCACAGCCCCACCACCACATAAAATAGTGATACCAGTACCTGCTTCTGTGGCTTGTTATTGAGGATAAAATGAGATGTATGCAAAAACAAAAAACAAAAGAACATATACAGTTGTAAAGATTTATAAATGTAAATATATTAGGCATTTTAAATCATCCTCATCCTCATCTTTCATATCTTCCCAGCTTATTCTCTCCATACCTGCTGGGCACTTCAGCCTCCTGCCTCCCAAGGCCTTTGCACCTTCTAGCCTCTAAACCCGGCATTCACTCCTATGATCTTGCTTTATGCTCTCAGTCTTTATTTCCACTCTCCTTTCCATAGGTCGCTCAGCACTTGAAGGATCTGGCTACACTCTATTAACTTGCATGCATTTTTTTTTTCCTGCCCGAATCTCCTGCCTTGTGTGTCTCTCTTCTCACATGCCAGAGATCAGGGCTCTGTCTTCTCTCTTTGGACCCTTTCCCTTCCCCAAGACTGGGTTCACTGGGTGAGGTTCAAAGAATGGAGGTTGAGAGGTGCAGAGAGGTTGAGATAAAACAGAAGAGGGAGGGCTTGGGGGACAGGGCACCAGGCTGGGCACCTACATGTGGGGCTCTTACCTATGGGCTGTGTAATCCTTCTGCAGCATGTTGCCATGACCCTGGAGGGAAACAATCATCTCCTCCTGGTTAGGGGAAAATTATTTTCCTCATGTTTAGAGAGACTGTATTTTGCCCCATGATGTGGGACACATCATCTGGAGGTCACTGCCACATGAAAAGAGATGGCAATCAGGAGTGGGCTTTCCTTTTCCTGTTTGGGGTATGTACGTGTGTGTGTGTGTGTGTGTGTGTGTGTTCCTGTGTGTGCATGTGCTTCTCTTTTTATTTGTTCTAGCATTTACCAACCCTAAATTCTTTTCAAAGGGTACTCTAAATTTCTTTTGCTGAAATGAAGCCCATCTCTTTAGTGGAGATATTTTCTAACGTCCAGGAGATATTTTCTAAAGTTCAATGTCTTTCATAAAAGAGATGCATATGTGGGGGAGGAAGAGGGTAAAGGGTAGAACTTGGAGAAGAAATGTAATTACCCAGCTCCTGGCTTTAATTACGCGTAAGCCCTGGACATTCTGAACTTTATTAAACTACTAAGTGTCCATGGGGGTGGGATGGACCTGGTGGGTTTTGTTCCCTTATCTTCTCTGCAGGGTTTCTCTGGAGGGTTCCCTCTCCAGCCTCCCTCCCCATCCCAGCCTTTGGCTACACCCTGTTTCACCCCGCTACAGGTGGTGCTATAAATCAGCACTCCCAGAAATGAGGCTATCACCTGTCCTGTCCAGTCCAGGTGTCTCACTGACTATCTTTCCAAGATCTTCTGGTTCCTTCTCTCCAAACCCACATGCTCTCCCCAACACCCCTTTTTTGGATAGCCCATTTGGCTGTTTTGCAGGGAGGGGCTCTTTCTGCAGGGAGCCCCCTCCCTTCCTAAGTGGCTTACTAATTACAAACAGAGAAAGCCTGGTTTGTGAGGTTAGTCTGTCCCCAGCTCCCTGGCTTGGTGGAGGGAGCCAGGAGCTGAGGGATTTAAAGTGCAATTTCCTGTACCTTTTTCATTTCCTGCCAGGGGTTGTGGAGAGCAGTAAGCAAGGTGGGTGGCAAGGACCAGACGGACTCCTCGGCACGTGGGGGCTGGGCTGGGGGAAGCCTCCGTCCATACACTCTTCTGCCATCTCCCCTTTTGCAGGTTTCAAGGTGAATTCTTTGGGGGATGGGGCACTTGATAAGTCATTGCCTGGCACTCCTTCCAATCCCCCTCTTACCTCCCTAAGGTAAAGAAACTGAGTAGAGAGGAGTGGGAGTTGACCAGGGTGCCATTATTAGCATAATAGAGTATAGGACAGAAGGAATCTTAGAAAATCTTACAAATCACCTGGATCCCCTCAGGTAACAGATGGGGAAACTGAGGTCTTTGGAGAGGAGACGTAATCTGCCCAAGGTCACATATTTAGTGGTGGGCTGGTGTGGCTGGGATTTACTTGACTCTCTTGGCTTGGAGTTCAGTGCTCCTGCCTCAGTCAGGGTGGGCTGTGGGTCAGCGATTAGTCTGTGTGCGTCTGTGTGTGCGTGTGCTTGGGGGATGCGATGGGATAAGGAGTAGGGGGTTATGGGGAGGTGTCTGGAAGCTAGGGCTCCAGGTCCTGAAATAGTCACCCTTTGGTAGGTCTTGTAGAAGAGCATAGGAAAGTCCAACCTTGGGGAAGGTTTCTGTGAGTTGGTCCAGGAAACGGACGTGTGAATAAAAAGGAGAGAAGGAGGCGCCGTGACCCTTGGAAATGATTAGCGCCACATCTCTTCTTACCCTCTCCGCAGTCAGAGGTGGATGGGGTGGGGGAGGGGGGCACGGCACAGGACAAAGGAGCCAATTATTGAGGGAGTGGATTAATTGATTAATTGTCCAGAAGCTTCCAATGCTCCCCCAACAATGACATCCCCTCCCCCCGACCCCAGTCAGGCATGGCCTCGGTTGGCCCGGATTATTAATTAGGGCTTGAAGTCATTTAACGATGATTTCATTATCGACGTGCTGTCTGTCTCAGGCTCAGCCCGGTTGCCAGGGCGACTCTGATCGATTGGTTTCCCGTCTCCTCCATGTCAGCCCGCTCCTGCCTCTCGGGAGCCTGGCTGTTGGCGAGCACTCCCTAGCGGTCCCCTCTAGTATTGCAGAGCTTCGCAGTTGCCGCTTTGCTTGACCCAGCCAAGAAACAGATCTAGAGCTGCTTCGGGGGGTCCATCAGCTGGCCTGGAGCCTGGGCTGCCCGACCTTGGTCCCTATTCCAGAAGTACTGACCTACCTAGCTGTTGACAGGGACCCTGGGGATTGGGTCTTCCTTTTCCCTGGTTTGTGAAGTCCCTCTATTTCTGTCCCCTGGTGGCCATTCACCCATACCCCTTTGAGATGGCAGTAGAAGAGGTAGGTGACCTCAGTTTTTGTCCTGCAGCCTCTGAATTTACCTCTGGGAGGCCCAAACCAACTGTAATAAGATTCTCCCTGTTTTAGCAGGAGGCTCTTTGCGCTCTAGCTATATTCAGATGTCTGGCAGAGAAGGAGGTGGGGAGAACAATTCCCCTTCAGATTGCTTGAGTTGCTGTCCTGAGAAGAGCTGGGGGAGCTAGTCACTGCAGAGCTCAGCTCAAGAAAGCCCCGGAAAAGAAGGCAGGGTCCAGCTTCCCATGCTAAGTCTTAGGTCTTCAGAATTGACTGGTTGCTCCATCACTGGTCCCTTAAAACCTAGATTCACGCGTGTACACTGGCCTCGGGATCGCTGTTCTGTGCCTCAGTTTCTCCTTTTTGTGGGTCTCATATTTCATGTGTATATCTGTGGGGGCCTTTTATAGTGGAGAGTTGCTTGAAGGCATTGATCGCAATTGCTCAGAAGGTGTCTAAATGGTTGACCCCAAATTAAAGGACAGTCACTGGTGTCTTATTTTGCTTATCCTTTGAATGCTGCTTATTTAGCTCTCAAACGCAGACATCTTCCCAGTCCTTCCCTCTCCTCGCTCTTCCCCAAGCGATCCCCAACTACAGTGCGTCCTCAACACCTCCTCTAGAGCTTGCCTGCCTTGCTTGCCTGTCTGCTTCTATTTCTCCCTCTCCTCTGCCCCGCTCCCCCTTGCACAGGTTGTGCCAGGCTTCACCCACTCTGCAACACTTCGGGCCAAGCTTCAGGCCTCTTTTGATTGCAGCATTTTGGGGGAGAAAGTAAAGGAGGAGACAGGGTCTTCCTATTTGTGCAGGGGTCTCTGAGATCCCCCCGGTGGGCACTGGGAGAGAGCCTGGGGGCAGCTGTGGCAGCAGCTTCACCCTATCAGCTTTCTGGGCACATCCACCACCGAGCAGCACCTGAGAGGGGAACCGGCTCAGCAGTGAGCCGAGTGAGATTGAAGAGGGTCATAAAGAAAATATATATCCGCCTCCCCGGCCTCGCTCCCCCCTCCTGCTCTGCACTTGCCTCCTGCTCTCTCTTTGTCTCGCTCCCTCCCCTCTCCTCACCGCATCCCTGTTTTCTTTGTTTCTTCTTTGCCTCCTTCACCTTCATCTCTGTCAGGCAGCTCTGTCTGTCCCTCGTCTATCTGTCTGTCTCTCTGACTCCAGATATTTTTTCGCTCTGAGTCTTTCTAGAACTCTGTCTGCCATCAGCTTCCCTCTCTCCCTCTTCCCTTCCCTCCCTCTCTCTGAGGGTCTCTCAGACCATCACATCTTTATGAGTTTCACCGTGTGTGCCTTTTAGTCTCTCCATCCCCACCTCCTCCCATCTATCTCCTTTTGCTGCCTCCCCATCACCGTCACTGTTACCATCTCTTGCCTGTCCTTCCATCTCTCTTTTTTGCTTCTCTTATCTGTGTCTCTTTCAGCCTCTTCCCCTGTCTCTGGCTCCTACCCCTGCCCGCCTCTTATCGTCCCTCCTCCCACCCCTCAAGGTTCAGATACTTCATGTGAAATCACCTGGATGGGCTCCAACTGTCAGGTCCCCCCATTCTGTCCCCCCTCCTCCGAGAGAGATTTATGTCCCTCACTCTGCATCCTCTGCATTCCCCCCAGCCCTGGGCCAGCTCTTTTCATTACCTGGTGATTATCTGGGGGCCCTGGCATTTCCCCCAGCCCCCACCCTCTACCCAGCAGGCAATGGACAGCACAGGGAGGAAGGGGAAGGAATTGCTCTTGGGACCAGATGCAAGGATGTGAGGACCCTCCCCCTGCACCCGCCCTTCTCTCCCTCCAGCAGATGCACATCTGGGAAAATCCCAGCTTGAGGCAGGGGAAGATAGCCTAGGACTGGTGGAACAGACATAAATCAAACGCCCAGATGCCCCTCCCTTACTGTTTTGTCATTATAGCCATCCTTCCAATTCCTGCCTGTCTCCTGCGCCTCTAGGAAGTTTGGTTCTGTACCTTTGGCTGGGCCGCTCATCCACTACCCAGCATAGTGCCTGGAACGAAGGATGCTCAATTGATGCTCTATGCCTGATGGACGTGCTAGGGCAGAGTTCGTGACTTTTAGGTTTTCCTCAGTTGAAGGTTCTTTCTGAGATCTGGAGCAATTCTTTCTGCTCCAGTGTCAATGCTCTGGTGTAATATAATTAGTACAGGCTCTACCTCTTCAGGGTCTGGTCTTGACCCTCTCCTCTCCTCCCTCCCATCTCCACCCTTGCCTTTCCTGCACCTACTTTAGGGTTTAGAGGAATAGCAGCACTATCAAGTAAAGGCAGGGGTGCCCCGTTTTCTTGAGGTTGATGGCTTCTGGGGGTGATCACTTGTCCATCCAACCCTCAGTTCCTAAGTTGCTTTACCTTCTGCACCACTGCCAGTTCACAGACTTGCCTCTGTTTGAAAGTTAACATTCTGGGAAGGAGGAGGCACCTTCCTTTGGTCACTATTTCAGAGTCTTGAATGTCTAGAGCAGGAACCTCTCTAGGCAGGAACTACAGTTTTCATCTTTATTTCCTCCAGCACAATACTCAGTGCATAATTAGTTACAAGGTATTTTGAAGCTGAATGACTGTCTCAGTCTTCACCTTATGGTGAAGCTTAAATCGGTTCCCTTTTATTAATAGTTTTATCTCCAGAGTGATGGGAAATATGGGGGAGGGGGGCTCAGATAGGTGGTGGGGGAAAAGCGACCTGGTAGGAGGATTCTGGAAGAGGCTGGTGGGGGGTTTTGCTTCTATCCTTGTTTAAAGGACTCTTGAGTGGAGGTCCTTTAACTGGATCTGGAACTGGTTCCCAATCTCCACATGTAGGGCTCAGCCACCTCCCCAGACTCTCCTCCAGCCCATTGAACCCTGCTTCACACCCAAGACCCTGGAAAGTGGGTTTCCTTCTCAGCCCATAGCCTGCTGCTCCGTCTCCAGCCGAGCTCCATTTAAACCACCTCCTCATCCAGGCAGGGTCCCACTTGACTCCCTTTGCCCACCTCCAGCTCTTCTGGATTGCAGGCTAAATCACCTCTCTCCCTCTTTGCCACCCCTTCCCAAAGCCCCGCCTCCCCAGGCGCCCTGACCTTCCCACAGCTGATTGGCCCAGACCCTTCCTTATCTCTCCCTAGGTTTGGCTTGTACTTTTCTCCTCAGGCCTTTCACCTCTGAGGTAGAAAAAGGCCATGGGTAAGTGATTTCTCGTGGTTATAGTCTTGGTAAGAAAATAGACAGAGCCAGAGAGGAAGAAGGCTGGGCCTGGAGGACTTCTGGCTGTAGAAGTCCTATGGGGTTTGAGCAGAGGGTATCCCATGGTGCAGGACTTTGGATTGGAGGGCACAGAGGAGAGACCTTGGGAGCGTGGGGGTGGGGTGGGGGGGGTGGGTAGGTGTGCTGGGGCCAGAGTGACTTGGAGGCCTACAGTCCATTCTCCTCCAAACCAGAAAAGTCCTCAGCAGAGTGGGTCCTAGAAGAATACAAGTTAAAGGAGGTTATTCGTTGGCCCTTCTTCTCCAGCGTCCTTCCCTCTTCTGCCACGCCCTCCCACCTGGCCTTTCCTTTCTGGACTGGTGACTGGGGCTTGCTTTCCCCATCTTTGTCTTTCCCATAGGGCCTGCACATAGTGTGCTTAGACATGACCTTGGAATGAATGAAGATTCTTCCTCCTGGGTCTGCTGCCTCCTTCATGTTTTGCCACCCTTTCTCACTTGAGGTTCTGAAAGTATCTGCATCTAATCTTCTTAGGGAGGACATTGACGTGGACTCTGCAGAACATTGGTCCAGTTTGATAAGGTGGTCCACACTAATGAGAGAGGTTTGGAGGGGCTTCTTCCTGGATGCTCAAGGAGCTAAATATGTATTTTTACCTCTGCTGAAGGTAGTCAGTCTCCTTGCCTTTCTTATCTAACTGTAAAAAGCTGAGGTGGGGACTGTAGCCTAGGTGGGACTGTGGGAGGAAAGATTACCAAATTCCATCGGGGGGTGTGGTGCTTAGTGGTTTTTGAAACATTGTATGAAGGCTTGTCTGAGGTCCCAAGTATATTATAAATGATCCAGTGCTAAAGAAACCTTGAAACTTGATGGCTTTGTTCTCTTTCTTGGAATCTATCAATTTTATGTACATGAGAAGCATATTTATTGATTGATAAAGCATTGGAGGAGAAGCCTGAAATAGGGCTGGCTTCTTGGGTCTCCAAGAGGCAGTTTGCTGCTATCACAAAACATGTTTGCAACTCTTTGATTTTTAAGGCACTTGGAGTCTTAAACTGTTCTCCTTAGCCTCCGCCCAGACCCCCACCCCCATACACTTTGGGTAGTACCCCAACACCAGAAGCCCAGACAACACTTACCCATGCATGACACCTTTTTATTGATTGTATGTGGCAAGTGTTTATTTCTAAGTTGTCTTGTCTTGCCCTCCAGCAGCTCTTGGGCAGCTTATCTCTGTTATCAGTTGACATGTGATGTATGCCTCCAGGATGGAGACTCATTTTAACTTTAGTTAAGCAAAATCATGTGGAAAGGCTAATTTCCTTAAAAAATACATTCCAAGTTAATAAAAATTATTTTTGGATTCTGTTCTATTCCATTTGTCCTTTTTTTCCTTTTATCATCACAGAAATCACAAGGCCGACTGGAAGATAGAAAGAACCAGGGAGGGAATTCCCTGGCAGTCCAGAGGTCAGGAGTCTGTGCTTCCACTGCAGGGGGGCTCATTGAAAGAAAGATAGAAAGAAAGAGAGAGAGAGAGAGAGAGAGGGAGAGAAAGAAAGAAAGAAAGAAAGAAAGAAAGAAAGAAAGAAAGAAAGAAAGAAAGAAAGAAAGAAAGAAAGAAAGAAAAAGGAAGGAAGGAAGAAAGAAAGAAAGAGAGAGAGAGAGAAAGAAAGAATGAACCAGGAAATGAGGATAGAGAGGGTCTCCTAACAAGCATGGTGGTGAAGGTTTTTTGTTATAGATTATGGTGCATGAGCTGGGGGGGTCTTGGTGGAGAAGTCATATTGATCTATATTTGGATAAGAACTCAGGACTCTGGAGGCATGATGCAACTTTCATATGACTCAGATGATCTGGTATCTTTCCTAAAACAAAAAACAACAAAACAAAATTAACTGTCCAAGGGAGATGGTGGGAGTGTGGAGCAGCAACCTAGGGCTGCAAGAGGAACCAACCAAAGTCTGGTGAGAGAGGACGGAAGGAGAGATGGTCATCTACTTACATGGGGGGGGGGGGGAGGGGCCGAAGGACACCTTTAAAGGTATGAAGGAAGACAGCCAGAGGGACAGTAGGTGTTTCCTCAGCCACCTGTGTGCAGTGCGTTAAGTCCATGGCAGAAGGGGCCTTGGACTCCGGCTGCTCACAACTGCTAGTCTAAAGGATATAGTGATACACAGGACCACTGGATGGATTTCTAGATTCTGTGATTGCAAGGAAAGGAAGGTTTGTGACAGGGGAACAGAACCAAAGCTATTTAGCAAGGCTTCTTGGAAAAAAATGAGTGTAGATTAGTGTTTACTGAGACAAAGGCCATCCTGTGTTACAGTTATAGATTGGAAAATAAGGTGGATAGACAGATGGATTTCATTCCACTGTTTTCTCCTGAGGTCTTTAGAAATTCTGAGTTAATAGGACGCAAGGTTGGGAAAAGGGGAGTAGAGAATCATAGGCAGAAGGTGAGAAGTAACTGACTTTCACCTTTGACATCAACATATCACATCACTTTTTTTTTTTAAAGGTGGTTGATTGTATTTTTTGTTTTTATTTATGTATTTACGTATTTTTTATTTAGGTGCATTGGGACATTGCTGCTGTGTGCAAGCTTTCTCTAGTTGCAGTGAGTGGGGCTACTCTTTGTCGCAGTGCACAGACTTCTCATTGTGGTGGCAGCTTTTCTTGTTGCAGAGCACAGGCTACATGTGTGCAGGCTTCAGTAGTTGCAGCACACGGGCTCAGTAGTTTTGGCGCATGGGCTTAGTTGCTCTGTGGTGTGTGGGATTTTCCTGGACCAGGGATCAAACTCGTGTCTCCTGCATTGGCAGGCGGATTCTTAACCACTGCACCACCTGGGAAGTCCCTCACATTACTTTCTAATCCTTTAATTTCACACTCTTCTTGGCTTTTCACAGCTCTCTTTCTGAATCCTGTTTGGAAAATCTAATTCTAGATCTGATTCTTCCTAGTAGCCCATCTAGTTACTGAAGAGCTCTGTAAGCAGAGGCTTCTGCCTTTTTTTTTTTTTGGCGCATGGGCTTAGTTGCTCTGTGGCATGTGGAATCTTCCTGGAGCAGGGATCGAACCCATGTCCTCTGTATTGGCAGGCGGATTCTTAACCACTGTGCCACCTAGGAAGCCCCGAGGCTTCTGCTTCTGCTTTTGGATTTGTCAAGTTGATGATCTTGTTTGGTGTGATAGAAAGGTTAAGGATTTCCAAAACTAGGTTCTGACTAAAATTAAACCTGTGAATATGTCAAATCGTGAATGAGGAATGTTGCGTTTAACATCAGAGGCTCTGGCTATCTGGTCGTTTACACAAATAGTGGTGTAATGATACTAGTGTAGCGTCTGCATATAGCACAGACTCCATGAATATTGAGGGAAAGAAGCAAAAATGTTTTGGTCTACATCTGCATGGATTTTTGTCTACATTTGGGTGGGTGGATTTCATCAACACCGTGTTGATGTAAATTTGGTCTGGAGTGTTTTCGTCTGTATCAGGATGGGTTTTCACTGACTTGGAATTCAGCCTCTGTCAGACTGGGTTGGGATTTGAGAGGTGTAGTGCTGGGGGTGGTAGGGTAGGTGGTTGAGTTGGATAAGGTAGCCGTTTGGGGGCTGCCAAAGCTTTCAATTTCAAGTCTTGGTTGCAACTGGCAATATTTACTTGCAGAATTATGGTTTCTAGCCTCAGTGAGAGAACATGAAGCAGCTTATACCCTAAGGAGTTTTTATTTTAGAAAGGGAGTCAGAGTATTCTTCCAAGTGACATTCAAACAGAACGCAGTACAAAGTAAGATCATAGGTGGGTGGAAGATGCCTGGTAAGAGATCAGTTTGCTGAGGTCAGTATTTGAAAGACTCCTGGGAGATAAGCTTGCATATTTATTTTCTTTGGTATGAGCTGAATTTGGTTAATTCAGCTTTCTTTCCAACCTTTCAGGGAAGCTTTCTGAACTTTATTTTTCTCTGCTGAGGGGAGAATTAACAGACTTACTACACTGAAATGGTTTCTTTCTGACAGACTCATTGACTTTTCTGCACAGACCAAGACTGAGAATTTTTATTATTATTGTATTTTAGTATCGAGATCTGTATTCATATCTGTAGCCAACGTTTAGCTGGATCTGTATGGTGGGGCAACCTGATTACTGGTCCAAAGTGTGCTGGGGCTTGTTTCCTTTTGTGTTTTTGGTGGGGGGTATGGGAGGAGGGCCTCAATAAGGCTGGATTTATTGAGTTATAGCCCAAGCGTCATGCTGTCCTGAAGATATAGCTTGAACTGATGTTCCCTGGGAAACAGACAAAATGCCAAGATGGGGCAATTTCCCCCTCTTCCTGCAGCCTTCTCAGACTTCCCATGGTGCACAGAAGACACACCCTAAACTTGCCAGCACTGGAAAATGAAGCCCTACTACTCTTATCTTCTGTCAACTGTGAAGTCACCTGGGATCTCGACATGCCCTTGCCTCTGATATAAATACATACTGTTCATTTCTGATTTAGGAATACGCTTTCCAGTTCCTGGTTTATGTATCTTCTACTTATTTTGGGAGGTGGGGAACAATTCACGAAATGCCCCTAAGTGTAAGTTCCCAGAGAGGGGAATTCACTGTTTGTTACCATTTTCTTGCACTACGTATAAACGAGTGTGTGGTGATTTGGAGGTGATGGTGATGACATTAATGATTTAGGGGGAACAAAACATTGGTTTTGCTTGAATTCTTTTGCACAAAGAATCATCTTGGTGTCTGAGTTTTCTAATTTGGAACTTGTCTTTGTATGCATTTATGCTTAGTTGAAAACTGATTTTTAATAGTTTGAATACAGTCTTTCTCACATGGAAACTTTTTGTGGTTTCCATGAGAAAGCCAAACCCTTCTAGGGATTATTCAGTTTCTCACTTTAGACCCAACCCAAATGAAATAGAATCCATCTGTGTACAAATTTACAGACAGTACCGGATAAACGGTAGGAAATTCAGACCATGCTCTTCTTTGGGAGCTGACAACATAAGGGCTTTCAATGCATACCTCCCCATCCTCCCGAAACAAGTAAAATCCTATTCTAAGCAATACCAACTGTTTGACTATTGGACCTCTCCTCCTTTTTGTAGTGTAATCTTAAACTTAGTTATTGCAGTTTGAGTATCATATCACGTTGCCTAATGGCAGCATTAGATGACTTATTTTCCAAATTAAGTAAAGCAATGAAAGTAATAAAACTGGGACTTATCTGGTGGCGCAGTGGTTAAGAATACGCCTGCCAATCCAGGGGACAAGGGTTTGATCCCTGGTCTGGGAAGATCCCACATACCGTGGAGCAACGAAGCCTGTGTGCCACAGCTACTGAGCCTGCACACCACAACTACTGAAGCCCGTGCACCTAGAGCCCGTGCTCCGCAACAAGAGAAGCCACCACAGTGAGAAGCCTGAGCACTGCAACAAAGAGTAGCCCCCACTCACTGCAGCTAGAGAAAGCACACTCGCAGAAATGAAGGCCCAAAGCAGCCAAATAAACTTTAAAAAAAATTTTTTTAAAAGAAAAGAAAGTACTAAAACTCCTTTGTCTGTTCAGTCATTGGACATCAAGGGGATGACACTGGGACAAATAGTAAACATCACAGATAATGGGCTTTGTCTCAGACAAATTGGGTTATTGCCTTTGTACTTTCACTTTGTTATGAGAACTTACACTTCCCTGGCTGTGGCCAGATGACTCTTTGTATCTCAGGCTTCAGCAGGAAGGAGAAGTCAGCTGAAAGCCTCCTCAGGCTGAAGCTGTGCTTTTCGGCTCCATGTCCCCATCCACTGCTCCTGCTCTTCTCCCCTGCTGGGCTTTCCCCAGTGCTAAGTTCTAGGCCAGTGAGTTATACCATTGGACACTAACCAGGGGAGAACAGGGGGGCAAGGAATGCATTCTGGAGAGATCAGATATCTGTAGGTGTGGCTGGAGAAACTTCCCGAAGGAGGGTCATGTTGAAAATGGTTTGGAAAGGGGGTGTTCTAGGCAGAGAGGGACAGTCTGCAGTGCCCCTCTGAGGGCTGAGGTGAGTCACAGCAAGATGTTCCTGTGTGGGGAAAGATTTGTCCTGTTCAAGCAGAGAGCCACGGAAGAGGTTAATAGGAGGAGTACGCGGTAGACAGTGAAAAGAAGGTCCTGGAAATGCAGTTTTAGAAGTTTGGATTTAACAGAGAGCTGGAAACTGCAGGTCTGGTTGGGAGAAGGGGTGTGTGTGTGTGTGTGTGTGTGTGTGTGTGTGTGTGTGTGTCTTTTTAAGAGGAGGAAAGTGTCATTTTCTAGAAGGAGGGTAGAGGGCACTCACACTTCAGTTATCTGCTGCGATGCAGCAGTCAGGGCGAATGTGATTTAGGGCTGCAGCCGGCTTCAAGGAAGGGCAGCACTCTCTGACGGCTGCTGGGCGAATCTGAGTGGGATCTGAGAGCATCTCACTGTTAAGAGTTAGCAATCTTATGGACCAGGAGGGTGGACCGGAGAGCATGGCCGCAGGCTGGCCCTGGATACACAGTGTTTGCAAGCTGTAGGAACCTACCAGATAGAAGTCTAGTGGGGAAAAGGTGTTGAGTGTTTAAGTGACTTCATGTCAGCTGAATTGAATTGAGGGCTAGGATAGTGATCCCCAAATATCTGAAACCAATGATTTCAGTTGAAATTCCTTAAGTGTAATCTAAATTTCAATGCAGTTTCCCTGAATAAAGTCAGGATCCTTAGAAGCTGCTTTGCCAATCCCCACCCCCGTCTTTGGACATACCTGGAGCTTTCTTCCTTTTGAAACTAAAATGGAAAGGCAATCCTTTATCTTCTCTGTTGATACTCAGCATTTCCAGAATACCCATTGTTTCTTATCTGGAGTCTATATTCCGTAATAACCTTTACAAAATAATGAGTAGATCGCATATAAAGACTAAGAGGTCTGTGTTGATGACTGATGGCCATTGATCTTTGTGCTTATTTCCATGGATGATTAATAAATATTAAGAACATTCTAGGGCTTCCCTGGTGGTGCAGAGGTTAAGAATCTGCCTGCAAATGCGGGAGACACGGGTTTGATCCTTGGCCTGGGAAGATCCCACATACCGTGGAGCAACTAAGCCCATGCACCACAACTACTGAGCCCACACGCTACAACTACTGAAGCCTGTGTGCATAGAGCCCTGCTCCACAACAAGAGAAGCCACCGCAGTAAGAAGCCTGCACACGCAATGAAGAGTAGCCCCCGCCCTCCACAACTACAGAAAGCCCACGCAGCAACGAAGACCCAAAGCAGCCAATAAATAAAAAATAAAATTATTAAAAAAAAAGAACATTCTAGGTGTTATGAGCTCAAAGCTGGTTACAGACATGGGTTACAATGGCATCACTAATGCCCATTTTTTTCTATTAAGTCCGGTCTCTGGTTGTCAACAACAATCGAACCACCTGATCAACCTGATGTCGCTGAGGTCATTTCCCCCAGAATCATCATGAATTTTTAGCTCTGGAATGGGGCTAAGCATGTTATAGAGTGACTCACATACTGACATTTTTCTGGTACTGGGTTCTTCTGGGTTTAAGGATAAGGAGGAGATTGCTATTCCCTGGCAAACATTCCCAGTCTCCTCCTGATTGGCAGCCAAGTCTGGGGAGCAAATGGCCAAGTGAATTAGGAAGCTTGAAAGATGTTTTGTTAAACCATCCTCATTAAACTAGCACCGTCTGCCTTCTTACTCTCCTTTGTCCCAGTTGGGGCTGTTCTTTGTGACAGATGTTTCCTAACAGTGTGTGCCGGCAGCATCTGGGAGCTTTGGGTGATGGCTGAGGTTTGGGAAGGCCAAATCTGGAGGTAGTTAGATTGTCAGGGAAATTGCAACTATCTTCAGGCTCCCATTTAAAAAATTGTCTGCTCCCCCACCCTCATCTTGCTTTAGCCAAGGAGAATCAAGATATCACTTCCTTCTCTAGCACTTTCTAACCTGAACTGAATATGGTTTTGTTCTTCTTAAGAATGAGGTAGTGAATAGAAAAGATTTGAAACAGCATGATAAAAGGAGTCTCAGAAGGGTGACATACAGACATCTAGATGTATTATCCTATATTTCCATTAAAAGCCAAGCAAAAGGAAGATGGGTTAAAGTTGTGGGTAGGAATTATAATTTGATGTAAAATCATATCTGGGAACTATTGGAATGGCTACAGGGATGCTTTGGAATCTCCTTTCTTAGTGTCTAAAAGGAAAATATGGAGACATTTTGGTCCTAAACTGGATTAGGATTTTAGCAGAACATTGTTTAGATGGAGGTTTCCGATTTAATGATTCAACTACTTCTGGCTCAGGCCCATCAGTAGCTGTTAGGAAGGAAAGGGAAGACATTGACAGGGGCTGACATGGACACTAGAATAAGAACTGGCTCAAACTCTCCATTAATAGCCATTAATTTTACTCTCTGTGGAGGCAGAGTGCTGCAGTAGAAAGAACACGGGCTTTGAAGTCACAAAGAACCAAGTTCAAACTCCAACTCTTTTTATTGGCTATGTGATCTTGGGAAAGTTATTTAATCTCTCAGTCTGTAAAGTGGAATAATAACACTTATTTCATTGGGTTGTTATGGGGCTAAATGAAATAACATATGTGTATTACTTGCAGCTCAACGAAATTCTGGTTCTCTTTCACTCCCTCTCCAGGTTTCTGTAATTCTTACTCATATACCTGGTATCCCTCTTTTCCAGATACCATTTTTCTCTGCCTCCAGCCTCTGCAAATCTTCCCAGTGCCTCATAGAGTTCAAGTCTAGGGCCCTGATTTATTAATTTGTGTTAGTCCCACAAAATGACAATAACGCTATGTAGTTTTTATAACCATACCAACACGAGCCAAGGTTGTGGTTTCTTTCCAAGCATTTTTACTTGCTGACAATTTTGGTTGTAAATCAAAAGCAAAGGCGTTCTATCTTTCTACACACCTCTCTGATGTAAAGTTCCTGATTTGGGGCTAGATCATTCTGGGTGGGATTTTCTTTCAAACAAAAGTGATGGCAAGCTTGTTTATAAAGGTCATTAAGGAGAGGAGACTTCATAACCTTTACTATTGGGACATTCTTGATTTCTTCCCAACACTTTATTTTGAAAAATATCAAATGTACAGAAAAGTTTCAAGAATAGCATAATTAACACCCATTTATCTCTAACCACAATTGACCAATTGTTCGTATTTTGCCACATTTGCATGCTCTCTTTCATATATACACATATATATGAAATACACTCTATATTCAAATTTTGCTAATTGTCCAATAATTTTTTTTTATTGTAAAATGTTTCTCCGTAGTCCAGGTCCAATCCAGGGTTTTGCATTGCTTTTCATTGGCATGTGTCTTTATTTCTTCTTTAATCTGGAATATTCTCTCAGCCCATCATTCTTGACATTGACGGTTTCCAAGATCACAGGTCAGTTTTTCTACAGAAAATCAACTTTCTGTAGAAAGTTATTTGATAGGCTGTTTTCATCGTTAGATTCAGGTTACACATTTTGGGTAGGGTATTATATAAGAACATTCTTTTTAAAATTGTATTGAAGTATAATTGATTTACAATGTTGTGATAGTTTCTGCTGTACAGCACAGTGATTCAGTTCATATATATATATGTATATATATATACACACATATACATACACACATACATTCTTTTTCATATTCTTGTCCATTATGGTTGATCACAGGATACTGAATATAGGACCTTGTTGTTTATCCATCCTCTACATAATAGTTGCTTCTGCTAATCCCACACTCCCACTCCAGCCCTCCCCCCTCCCCCTCCCCCTTGCCCCCCGCAAGTTTGTTATAAGAACCTTCTTAAAGACAGTGAGTACCGTAGGCAAGGAACATCATTTTCCTCCTTGCTGTGTCCATCATACCAAGCACAATGACTGGTGTTTAGAAGGTGCTTCATAGTTAATGAATGAATGAATGGATGACCTAAAACTTTCCCTGCCATTTAGGTCCATTATTTTTCTAGCTGAGGAGAGGAGGAAAAGCAGCCCTTTCCTGTATCCTAGTCCCACTTTTATTCTACGTGTTTGGGGGCTTTAAAAAGGTCATCCAAGACCTCTGTGATGAGACCACAGAGAAGGGAAATGAGCTGGGGACTGTGACGTGAGGCGAGCTGCGGCTTCTCTACCCCGGGTGGGTGGCGATGACACGGTTTTCAAGGACGAGGATGGATAAGGTGGTTTCCAACGGCAAGAAAGACACACAGAACCTAGGAGTACATGGCCTGCTTTTCTGTGGAGAGAAATTAGTTATTTAGGTTTCCAGATTTCACCATTCTTCCCTCCCCATTTGAATCCTAAGAATGCCCTAGTGAAAATTGATTTCTGTCCCTCCTCCTTTCCCAGAGGGCACAACCCATAATTCTCTCCTTCTCTACCTTCCATCCCCCCACCCCCCGCCCCAACACAAGTGTGTATTTTCTAACATTTATAAACGGCGGTTGGGCGGCCATTCTCTCCAGATTATTTATTGTTGAGAAAATCTATAACTCCTTGGACTCCTCATTTTGATGTAGAAGCTTTCATCCCTGTCGCCTGGGGGAAGCGAGGTTATGAGAGGTACTCTTTGCCTCTCAAAAATGTGTTTTCAGGCTTCCCTATGGGGCCCTTTCTCTCCCTAGCTCTTATCATCTCAGACATTTCTGACAATCCTTCCTGAGGCATCTGGGGCTTGGGACTGAATTCATCTATTTAATTCTGCAAGGCTTGTGAGCGCCTGATTCACATTGTTCCTGCCCCTTTTTCTGAGAATCCACCAACCCCTGTCTTTGCAGCCCTCAATTTTACCAGTTTCCAGAAAAAGCGCCCTTTCTCTCCATGTCAGGGCCTGATTATCCACAATCATGGAGGGGATAATTTAAAGGAGTGAATGATACTGAAGAGGAAAACTAGAAATTTGCACTCAGCTAAAAAGAACTCCATGCTTGCTCTGCTTTTGTAAAATATGCTTGCTGCACCAAAAAGGAAAAACAAAAACAGGATGACCTAGCAATCAAATGTAACCATAGGATGTTTTGCTAAATGTGGAATGTTCTGCACCTGCTCTTGTAAGTTTCTGTTTGGAAATGTCCATGCTCTGTAAACCAAGTAACCAATCTACCAATGCTAACTGTAACCATGTGCACAGACCCCTATAAAAGTAAAGTTCACCCTGAGCCCGGGGCCCAGAACTTTGGAGTGTTAGCTCATCTGGGGCCGCCGGGTTAGTAACCCTGAGTCCTCCAACACTGCGAGTGCGGTGGTTGGTTTCTCGATGGACCGATTTCTGCAACAATACCAAGATGACTTTTATTTGATTTTTAAGTGATGAAATCCTGGCTAAAGATAATCCGTAAAGGGAACAACTTCGATGAAAGTGACCCATCATGTTAATCCCCCATGGAAGGATGTGTGGCATCTCTTCTTGGGTACCAAGGAAGCAAGGCAGATGGGAGAATCTCAGCTTGTGCAGCCCTCAATGTGTTGTCAGAAGCACCAGGCATCTAACTTCTCTCCATGCCTCGTTTTCAAACTCTGGAGGACTATTCCCTAGTCTGAGAACCAAATACTTAGTTCAAAGAATGTGAAAATCAGTAGCCAACATATGAAACTGCCACTATATCTGGGGTTTCCATCACACCCAGAGTAAGAGCCACAATCTTCACTGTGGCTCTCAGGCCCTACTGAGCCTGAGAAGGATCTGGCCTCCTGCTTTCTCTCTGACCTCATCCTCCGCTGCTTCCCCCTCACTCACCCTGCACCAGCCTCACGGGCCTCCTTCTTACTCCTCAAGAATGGGCAGTACTGCCTCACACCCACTGGGATGGATGGCTGTTATTAAAAAAACAGAAAATAACAAGTGTTGGTGAGGATGTGGGGAAATTGGAACCCTTGTGTACTGCTGATGAAAATGTGAAATGGGGCAGCCTCTGTGGAAAAATGGTATGGTGGTTGCTCAAAAAATTAAACGTACAATTACCATATGATCCAGCATTCCCACTTCTGGGTATGTATTCAAAAGAATTGAAAGCAGGGGTTCAAGAAGATATTTGTTCACCCATGTCCATAGCAGCCCTATTCACGGCAGTGAAAAGGGGAAACAACCCAAATGCCTAACAACACACAAGCAAAAAAATGTGGTATATACATATAATGGAATATTATTCAGCCTTAAAAAGGAATGACATTCTGGTACATGCTACAACATGATGAACCCTGAAGATGTTGTGCTAAGCGAAATAAGCCAGTCATGAAAGGACAATATTGGATGTTTCTTCTGTATGAGGTCCCTAGAGGGATCGAATTCACAGAGACGGAAAGTAGAATGGTGGTTGCCAGGGGCCAGGGGGAGGAAGGAATGGGGGATTACTGTTTTTTATATATATATTTGTATATGGCTGCATCGGGTGTTAGTTGTGGCACACGGAATCTTTTGTGGCGGTGCGCAGCTTCTCTCTAGTTGTGGTGCACGGGCGTCAGAGCAACGCGGGCTCTGTAGGTAGCGCATAGGCTTAGTTGCCCCACGGCGTATGGGATTCCAGTTCCCTGACCAGGGATCAAACCCACATCCCTTGCATTTGAAGGCGGATTCTCAACCACTGGACCACCAGGGAAGTCCTGGGAATTACTGTTTAATGGACAGAATCTCAGTTGAGGGAGATGAAAAATTTCTGGAGATGAATGGTGGTGATGGTTGCACAACAGTGTGAATGGAATTAATGCCACAGAACTGTACACTTAAAAATGGCTCAGGGCTTCCCTGGTGGCGCAGTGGTTAACAATCCACCTGCCAATGCAGGGGACATGGTTTTGATCCCTGCTCCAGGAAGATCCCACATGCCATGGAGCAACTAAGCCTGTGCTCCACAACTACTGAGCCTGTGCTCTAGAGCCCATGAGCCACAACTACTGAGGCCACGCACTGCAACTACTGAAGCCTGTGTGCCTAGAGCCCGTGCTCCACAACGAGAGAAGCCACACAATGAGAAACCGGTGCACCACAGCGAAGAGTAGCCCCTGCTCTCCCCAGCTAGGGAAAGCCTGTGTGCAGCAGCAAAGACCCAATGCAGCCAAAATTAAAATAAATAAATAAATAAATAAATAAATAAGTAATAAATAATAAAATAAATCTTTAAAAAATGGCTCACATGGTAAATTTTATGTCATGTATATTTTACCATAATAAAAAAATACATCTGAAAAATGCCCAAGGTCTTTGTACTTGCCCTTCTCTGAGATCTGCATCATGGCTCGTTCTCTCACCTGCTTCTGAGAAATGACTTCATCTCAGTGAGTCCTTCTTGGACTTTTGACACTGCGACTCCCAACCTAACCTTTTCTTGCTTTACTTTTCTCTGCAGCACTGATTGCAATCCAACACAATATACATTCCGTTTACTTATTTGTTTACTGTCTGCGTCCTCTTGCAGGAATGTAAACAACTTGAGTGGAGGGATTTTGTGTTTTTTCTTTGCTGTATCCTCAGGGCTAAATAGTTGGGGGCCAGTAAAAATTTGTTGGATGAATGAATGACCATGACCATGACTAGAGACAGAGCAGGCCCAAGCAGAAAAGATATGGGAAGATCCCGTTTTTCATTTGACTTGATTAACTAATTTCTTCTAACCTTGAATATGAGATGTGGACCAGATTTCATGGTGGCTTTTGCTCTGTTTACCTTTTCATGTGTATTCTCAACTGTTCCCAATTTGGAATTGCTGGTCTACCTACACCACACTGATGATTATTTAAACCTCTCACCTTGAACTCAAAGCCTCTGCTCTTGGATTCCTGACTGCCCCCTGTAAGAGTTGCAAGGGTGCTTGAGTTAGGACTTTGGAAATTCTGGGGAAGTTCAGATGCCCAGAGAGTTTATACTTGTTAGTTTGGGAGACACTGGTTTGAGTGGTTCTGGAAACTTTCATTCTCTGGAAATTTTAAGAAGGATGAGAGAACTCATACAGTTTGGAATCAGAAAAGGAGCTGTACTTGTGTACAGAGGATTGACACAACCTCTGGAAACGTGACATTTAAAGTCCACTTCTTTGAAATTTGAGACCTGAAAATAATAGCCTCATTAGCCTTCCTCTCTCAAGTCTTTACCAAACTTCTAGCAAAGCAACACAGATCCAGACTGTATTTGAAATTATTCAGCAGGAGACACGAGGCCAAACTTCCTGATTGGCAGGTTTCTTAACACCCAATCAAGGGAAGCAGTGGAACTTACTGCCTTGGACAAATGTTTTGAAAAGGAAAGGTCCAGAGGGAGGGCAGTGCCCTTCTTAGAGACAGAGGAGTGAACACAGTGACCTCCAGGAGGAAGGAAAGCGGGTGGGGGTGGCTGGGAAAGCAGAACAGCCTGCAATTTAGTGTGTGGATTGTTGGATTTGACATGAGTTTTCTTGGCTACTCGGGATGGAACTTTTGTTTTGGAGTTTGGAATGAGCTCAGAGACTGAGAGAAACACAGGGAGGAGGAGGGAGGGAAGGAGGGAGCCGGGGGCATTATGGAATTCACACAAGCTGGCTTCCTGTTCCCTGGCCTCTCTCTGCATTTCTTTAAGCACCTCCCCTGCGCCAAGCACCTCCTTTGGGAGAGACTGCTTCCTAATTAAACCGAGATTCACAGGCCCAGGGCCCTCATTAGGAAATGTCCTTAGGAAATGCTCTCGAAATAGATGATTGCGCATGTTCTAGACTACTGTTTCCACCCCTCTGTCTGGCCCTTTCTCTCTTAAAAAAATTTTTTTTTCTTACTTCTAGGAATCTTAAGATTTAGTAGTCAATCAATACATGTAGATGTTCATTTCTCTGTCCTAAATGCCTCTTTTGGTTGCCTGGTACGATTACGAGCAGATGCATGTCCTGGGCAGAAAGGGTTGGGGGTAGGAGTGTGGAATTCAGAAGCAGGAGGTACGTGGATTCTGCCCCTGCCCTCTGGGAGCTTTTAGACTATAAAGGACTTTAAGGGACACACTCAGGACACCACGAGACAGAAGGGGAATATTTATTTCAGCTTAGCATTAGGGCTAGCTATAAGTGCTGATGGGAGAGGGAGGAAGGTTGGAGATAGGGGAATGGTTTAGGAAAACCTTCCTAGGAGTGGGGGGAGGGTTGTGGAATAGGGTTAAGCAGAGCCATAGGGTCAAGACCGGACAGAAAGGAGTGAGGAGGGCATCCCTGGCAGGGCAAGTAACTTACACAGGCCAAAGTCTCATTGCATGGAGGGTAAGTCAAGATGTGAGGAGCTGAGTTAGGAATGAGGTGTTGAGCCTGAGGGTGGGGAGGAGGTAGAAGGACTCAGACAGCTGGGCTGAGGAGTCTGGACTGAATTCCAGATTATTAGAATATTTGGAATAATTAGATTGCTTACAGATTATTGCACAGGGAAAGGGCATTTCTGAACATTACATTTGAGGAAGATGTTTCTGTTTATTGTTTTAGGCTGGGTTGAAGGTAGACTTTCTCAGCATTCCCCATCATGTGTTTGTTTTTTCTTCTGTAAGGTTGGTTGTTTATTTGTTTGTTCTGCCTGTGTTTGAGTGATAAAACATGATTGTTTAATTCTCATTTTTTTATTGAAGTATAGTTGCTGTGCAGTATTATGTAAGTTACAGGTGTGCAATATAGTGATGCACAATTTTTAAAGGAGACAGTAACAAGACTTGTATCTTAGGATTGTTGTGAGGAAGTAGAGGTAAAATACTTAATATAGTGCACATAGTGAATGTTCGTAAATGTCAGCTATTGTTGTTGTTGTTGTTGTTGTTGTTATTATTATTATATCTGAGCCTTGCATTTGTCAGTGCCTGGTCTAACTCGGTAGGCCTAGGAAGCCCTGATGGGTTTAGCATCAACACGTGTGAAGGTGTCTAATTCGAATGCTTAGAACTTCAAGGCTAATTGTATGGAATAAGACTGCGTTCGTTTTCCCATGAGGGCTAGCTGAGAGGCTCAGGTTTTAGTGGATGATTTTTGAGGCTAGACATTTATAAAGACTGATTTTCAAAGTTTGGGGACTTTGGATCGGATTTTAATATTAAATATTAGAGAGATTATATTAAGTACCTCTTGTTTGCTAGGCACCAAACTAAGTACTTTGCAAGCATTATTTCACTTAATCCTCACAACAACCCTAGGAGGTATTTACTTTTACTCCCATTTGACAGTTGTGGAAACTAAAGCACAGAGACTCTGGACAAATTATTTAAATTTGTCCAGAGTCACCCAGGTATGAGGGTGAGTGGCAATTTGAACTTCAGTGGTCTACCTGCAGAGCTTTTACTCTCAACTACTAAACTGTGTTGCCTTCCTGTAAAGGATGATTTTAGAATCTCTTCCCTTCTAAATTTAGGACAGTTCCTTGTAGTCATGGGAAGTAAGGGGCTAGTTGGAAAATAATCTCCAGAGGGTGAGGCTATACAGTTTGAAAATGGTCCCTAGCTGTCTTCATTATGCCTCCTTCTGTCTCCTGAAGTGAGAACTTCTGGCTTAGTGGGTGTCCTCCCTAGATTACAGGGGCTGAGCATGATACCTTCAGAAAAGTAGAGATTCTCTAATTGGGTGTGGGTGGTTGGTTTCCTGTAACCCAAAGCAGCCTGATATTTCTAAAACGAGTATCCCCAAAGGCAAACAAATTTTTTTTATCACCTATGTGTGGCTTATACATGCCATGAATTATCTGCGGTCAAGGTTTTATCACAGTTGGTTTTCCTTTCACACTTTTCATTTTGATTGCCTTCTACCAGGAATGTAATACAATTTATAATTTACCTGCGTCAGATTTATAAAGGTTGCTTGGCTACAAAGTATGTCTCTCAAAGTCAAGTAAATAGGAATTCTGGATTATGTGTTCTTTCAGGGTTTCTCTTCTCTGTTTGTATATCTGCTTGACAAATATTTATTGAGTGCCTAACTCACAGTCTAGTGGAGGAGACAGATAGTTAAACCAGAACTTTGATACATTGTGATAAATGGCAAATGGGATAAGCAGGGGTGCTGTGAGGGCAGAGAGGAAGAGCAACTTATTCCAGCCTCAGTCAGGGAAGGCTTCCTGGGGAAGCAATTTCTGAGCTGGGAATTGACAGATAAGTAGGAGTTGGCTAAGTGAAGGGGGCCAAGAAAGCATTAGAGGCAAGGAAACAGAGTGAGTCTAGAACTGGGATGCTGGAGCAGGCACCAGAAGGGGATATGACTAGAGGAATGAACATGGGTCAGATCGTGAAGAAAGGAAGCACCTGTGCTAAGAAGTTTAGGTTTGGGGCCTTTCCTGGTGGTGCAGTGGTTAAGAATCTGCCTGCCAATGTGGGGATCACGGGTTTGATCCCTGGTCCAGGAAGATCCCTTATGCCACAGAACAACTAAGCCTGTGCCCTAGAGCAAGAGAGCCACAGCTACTGAGCCCATGTACCACAATCACTGAAGTCCATGTGCCTAGAGCTCGTGCTCTGCAACAAGAGAAGCCACCACCCTGAGAAGCCCGTGCACTGCAATGAAAAGTAGCCCCTGCTCGCCGCAACTAGAGAAAGCCCATGAGCAGCAGCAAAGACCCATTGCCGCCAAAAAAAAAAAAAAAAAAAAAGATGTTTAGGTTTTCTCCTGAGGGCAGTGGGGAACCACTGAAGGGTTTTAAGCTGGTGTTGTGGTTGTGGTTGGTGGTAGTGGTGGGGCAGTGCAACCAATTTTATAGTTTAGAAAGTTTCCATGAGTTAAGAATCCGCTCTTGTTATCTACCTCTCTTGCTTGCGAGTAAATCATAATATTGGGACTGCTGAGTGGCAATTGAGGGAGTCTGGATGGATTTGCAGAGCGAAGGCCTGACCCAATAACCCGATGGTCCCTTTTGATGATCTATAGAGAAGACTTTTCAATGTTGACTTGATCTTTCTGTCCTTAAAAACCTCTGACAACATTTCCTGAAATTCTCTCAAAACCAATGCTTTGAGTAGGGAGGAGAGGGTGGGCTGCCCGACTGGGTTTTCTCTGTTCCCAGCTCCTCATTTCCGGGGCATTGCTGTGAATTGTTCATCTGAAGCCCTGCTCCCCGGGAGGAGGGGACCATTTGAATAGCAGCAGGGGAGTAGAGGGAAGGAGGAACCACATGCCGGGCTCGTTCATTAAGAAAATCTATTTGGCATATTCAGACAATGGTTTGAGCAAGTTAAAAATAACTCCTTGTGAAAAATTAATAGGGATTATAAGTGAGTGTTTTAATACAAGCTCACAGAGCAGGGCAGATTCTCCAGGTGGCTGGCGGCTGACATCACAGATGGCATGGGTGTTTATGGAGCACAGAGTGGCCAGCAAGGAGAGTCTGGAGAAGTGAGCTCACCTTCTCTCCCAGAAGCCCGGGGAGAGAGCAGACAGAAGGAATTGTTTTCGGTCGTGAGCTACTGAGCCAGGTGACTTATTTCTTCTCTCCCTACCCATCACACTCTCCTAACTGTGGACATAAAAAACGGTAGTGAATTTTGCCTGGTTGCTTTGGGTGAGGTTTATGGAATGTCAGAATTCATAAAATGTCCTTTCTGGTTCTTCTCCTTTCTCAGTAATGGACCCCTGGTTGGCTGCTGCATCCATTTCTTTCATGTTTTCTTACCCAACAGCCAGTTCCTCTCGTTCCTGCAGGTAGTTATGAAGACCCTGCCCCTTTCTCCTGCGTCCTCCCTTTTCCCAGCACCCCTGTGGTCCTAGGTGAGTAAAGTACAGGGCTGGACTGTGCATTTTTTGCCATCCGTGCAGCTAAATGGGTAATGCAGAATGAGGAGAAAGGGGGCCAAAGTGACATCTGACCTTGGCTAGCTGCGTTTTGGGCGCTAAGGGTTTTAAGACTTGGGGGACCAATATTTGTATTTTAAATCCAGATGATACTTAAAAAATGGTTCTGTAATTGCAATGAGGCCCTCTAGGCCGTGAATTAATGTGTCATAACTCACGCCCAAGCACTGCGCAAACATCCCGCATGTGAATTATTGCACAATAAATTCATGCCCTGTTGTGTCTTACAGCTTAATTAGTACATGAAGCTACATGAGTTAGACGAACCCAAATGGGATTATGTCATGTGGTGCGTAAAAAAGCAGAATGTTGGGAGGAATTTGGCACTTTCTCTGGGGGGAAAGTTGATTTTTCTATGACGTCCTTTGGTGTCAGTTTCTGTGATATTTGGGCTGCCACAGGTGACGTGTGACTTCTGAGTTTTGGTTTGTTGATCGAGTAATCGGTTCAGTATATATTTATTGTACGGAAGGATAGCACATGTGAGACAAAACATGACCCCTGCCCTTAAGGAGCTTGTATTCTGATGTGAGGAATGAAGCATAGCTGCTGCAACACAAAGTGGAAAGTGATGTGTCATAAGTTATATACAAATAAAGCGTCTTGGGAATTCAGAGTGGAGGATAATGATTTTTGGCTGCCACAGTGGAGAGGGCTGATTGGTGACATCAGAGAAGACTCTGTAGAGGAATGGCCCTTGAGTTGGCTCTCTTCAAAGATGGATAAGATTTTGCCACACATGGGGGAGAATTCTAGGCAGAGAGAATAACACTAGGAAAAGCACAGGAGAGCGAAGCAGTGTTCAGAACACACTGAACTGGCTGTGCAGCTTGAGGCTTGGCTGAGTGAAGGGGCAGCGTGCACAGATGCTTTGGAGCCGGAGTTTTCCTATGAGCACAAAACATTTGGACTTTGAACCTGCTACCTATGCTGGAAATTCTGGGATTGGTTCTTTTGCTTGGTGATATCTGTGTTCTTGGACTTTAACGTTTATTATATTCTGCTTTGGTTCACCTGCTCAGAAACTGCACAGCTGACAGCCAAGTGTGCTGGGTTCTAGTCTTGTTTCTGCTAACTAGCAATATGACCTTGAACAAGCCACTCCGTTCCTTTAGTGCCTGGCTTCTTTATCTCTCATGTGAGAGGTGGGTGGTGGATTTCCTTTGGTTCTTCTGCCCTTACTCTCTGAGCTAGGTCTCTCTACTGCAAGCAGTCTGAACATGTATCCTGCCCACTTTTCACTGCAATCCATTGTTGGAGTTTTAGGGGTACAATAGATAGCATCCATTTCCCCCCTCCTGTATTTGGAACCAACTGACAATCAAGAAGTAGAGACAGACAGATGATTAAACCGTCAGCTTTAGATCTGCAGCTGAATCCACTTGCTAATAACGCATCACTAAACTAGACAGACTTACCCCTCATCCCAGGTAGTGCTGAACACACACCCACCTCCCACCCCAGGAGAGAGCCTCCTTTTGTTGGTTTTTCTCATGTGTGAACAGGTTGGAGTGCATGTGTTCTGTGGGCAGGCTGGCACTGGAAAAACAACAACAGGAAGCCTGCAAGAGGCTAGCTGGGCATGCTCACTGCTGTCTCTTCAAATCAAAGAGGTCACAGAGAGAGAGGGGTGGGGAGAGAGGCTAGGAATATTACTCTGCTCAGTGGTTCTCAAACTTAGAGTATTATCAGCATCCCCTGGAGGGCTTGTTAAAGCACAAATGGCTGGGCCCTACCGCCAGCGCTTCAGATTTAGGAGGGTCTGGATGGGGCCTAGAATTTGAATTTCTAACAATTTCCCAGGTGCTACTGATGCTACTGGTCCAGGGATCCCACTTTGAAAACCAAAGCTCCCCTGAAGCCACTCCACATGTAAAGATGAAGTGAGAGAAACAAAGCCTCCCTTCAAACATTTAGCCTCACTTAATAAAGCACCTCAATTAAAAGACAATAGTTATCTGTGTGTTTTTATTTTCTTAATTCGTCCCTAGATTGTAGATCTTAGGTAAGGAGTGTATCTTGTTATTCTCACACAGCATCCAGCTAGGTGCCCAGTGCGTGATGAACATTTAATAAATACCTGTTTAATTGAATTGAGCCATATATATTTCTTGGTATATAGCATTCTCCTTCCTTTCAGGCTACCCTAGCCTTTAAAACTCCTTCCCCTCCTTTTTTTTCCTTTTATTTTGGCCATATGGCATGTGGGATTTTAGTTCCCTGACCAGGGACCGAACCTGTGCCCCCTGCAGTGGAAGTGTGGAGTCTTAACCACTGGACCGCCAGGGAAGTCCCTAAAACTCCTTTAAAATGACCTTCTTCTTTTTAATAAATTTATTTATTTATTTATTGCCTGTGTTGCCTCTGTGCTGCTGCGCACGGGCTTTCTCTAGTTGTGAGATGAGCAGGGGCTACTCTTCTTTGTGGTGCGCGGGCTCCTCATTGCCGTGGCTTCTCTTGTTGCGGAGCATGGGCTCTAGGTGCGTGAGCTTCAGTAGTTGTGGCACCTGGGCTCAATAGTTGTGGTTTGCGGGTCCTAGAGCGCAGGCTCAATAGTTGTGGCTCACAGGCTTAGTTGCTCCGTGGCATGTGGAATCTTCCTGGAGCAGGGCTTGAACCTGGGTCCCCTGCACCGGCAGGCAGATTCTTAACCACTGTGCCACCTAGGAAGTCCTAAAATGATCTTCTGAGAGCCTTCTTTAACAAACAGCATTTCTCCCCATCCTTCTGGCATCTAGAACTATATCTAGCTGTTTCTAATTTTGCCTTTGTTCGGCTGGGTCCTGGTGACTTTCCTGTCTATTCCATCATAGTGGAATCTTGTTCAGGGCAGGGACTAGGTTCTCTCCTTCCTTTAGACCCAACAGTGAGGACAGTGTTCATTCAAAGAGTGACAAGGTATAATCCAACCCCGGGGCAGGAGAATGCCTGAAAGACTTCCCTTGGTTCTTCTCTACCGAATCCCATGGAATTTGGGGAGGAGCGGGAAGTAGCAAAATTGATAGCAGGCCCAACCCACTCTACTTGACTTCAGGGGATCCCTGAAGACTAGACTGGCTCCAGCGTGGGCACGACAGGCATCTTTCCTGAAGCGGTCAGAGTTTTATGCTTTGGCACAGAAGGGCCAGTGTTTTGCTATTGTATTACATTTACGTATGGGGCCTGCCCCAGGAGGGAGAGATGGGAAGCGACTCTCTTACTTGTGGGATTTCTGATACTCCCCACAAGGAGTAGGTGACACCAGGGAAACCTGCTAGAGGCAGGGTTACCCAAATACTTGCCAACTCCTTTAGAAGCTTTTTTGAGAGACAGGTGTGAAAACTTTGTGAGAGCATCTAAGATTCCCTGGGGAGAAAGAATTCACACCCAAAATAGGGAGAAAGACTGGGACTGAAATAGGAGGAATCAATCACTAGATGGGGATTGAGACATCATTACTGTGCAAGTGGAAGGTATGAATAGACACTGAGAAAGAAATGTTGGTCAAGAATTGCTTCCTGGAGGAGGATGCCTATAGAGCAATTTGGAAAATAAAAGAGGGATAGGTGAGTTGGAAAAGAAATGAGACAGTAATGCTAGGCTACATGGACCTTAAGAGTGATGAAAGAATGAGACTCTTGTGAGGAATGTTTTGTCACATTTGAAGAGGAATTTATGAGCCAGGCTTGTATAGTGTATTGTGCCAGGGAGGGAGAGTCCTGAGTCAGAAAGGTGTGAGGTATGATTCTCATTGCCATCTGGAGGATAGATAGATGGAGATGGATGGATGGACTTTTCCTGGGAGACTCTTGTGTAGTTATCTGGATCCTTGCTCTTCAAAGCATGGTCTATGGAAAAATAGCATGGGTGTCATCTGGGAGCTTGCTACAAATGTAACTCTTAGGCCCCACCCCAGACCTACTGAATCAGAATCTGCATTTTTAACAGCTCCCGAGTGATTTGCATGCTCTTTCAAGTTTGAGAAACACTGGCCTTAGATATCGATGACAGGTGTCTGGCCTTACGTGAACACTATGGAAGGGTCTGAGAGCTTTGTAGCTGGGAGCTCAAGAAGAGTGGCCTGGGCTGGGTAAAATGAATTTGGGGAAGGGGAGTGGTGTGGGCCCTGGCTCACCTCCTTGTCTCCAGGCCTCCCACAGCAGTCACTATGCCAGGGTTTGGCACTTTGCCTACTTTGGGAAAATATCTGCTGTGCCCACGCTGGAGTCTGCCTGGTCCTCAGGGGCTCCCCTGGGGCAAGCATTGCATGGGTTGGGACTGCCGCCAATTTTGCTTCCCTTATTTCATAGGGATGCACTGAAAGAGACTGGGGAGGTCATATTAGTCATGCCCCTGCCTCAGGACTGTGCTGTCCCTTAATCAAATGAGTGACAATCTGATTATACTGGGGAGGCTAGAGGGGTTGGAGGGATTGAAATAGAAGTTCTTAACTATCTGTCCTGGAGATGAAAGTATTTTCATCTTTCAAAGGGTTTCAAGAGAGACCAGTTGCCTGGATAAGGGGCTACACCCTGGTAAGGGCCAAATCAATGCTTTTTAAAGGCTCTTTGGATAATTCTTGATGGGTTAATGACAAAACATTTGAGGCATGTAATTCAAGAGACCTGGGGTGATAGGCAACGGAAAAAAGTTACCAAGTAGGCATTTGACAGCTTAAGCTTTTGAAGGGTTGTGTATTTCATCCCCAGTAAGAATGAGTGACAAGAAGAGGTCAACATTGAAGCAAAACAGATTGAGATTGAAAATAAGAAGCATCTTCTGAGGTTAGAGGGGTGATTGAGGGAGAGAGGAGGAAGGGGAGTGTCTCTCTGGCCGTGCACACGGCTGTAATAGTTTGGTTTGGGATGCCTCAGAAGACTTCTACCTGGAAAGAGGGAAATGCACAAAGTGAACACTCATACTCTTTTTCTTTTCTTTTTGACCACACTGTGTGTCTTGCAGGATCTTAGTTCCCCGGGCAGGGACTGAACCCGGGCCCCGGCAGTGAAAGCATGGAGTCCTAACCACTGGACCGCCAGGGAATTTCCTCTCATACTCTTTTCTATCTCAGCTTCTTAACTGAATAACTGGGGTGGGTGTGTGATGTATGTAAGGTGATGAGGCCTGGGGACGATGAATGATTGAAGAAAAAACCAATCTCATCAGAGCATTGAAATCATTGCTAAAAATGTCAAAACAGGGCTCGGATTTAGGAGAATAAGTTGCATTTTGGGGCTCAAATAAGAGTTTTAGGTTATGGAAACAATGTGCATTCACTCTCCATGTATTTATCTTGTCTCATCGACGAGATTTTAAAAACTCCTAAGGGAAAAGAACACCTCTTTCGTTTATCACTTCTTTATAGTGCCAATGCCTAAACCATGACGGTGATAATGATAGCTACCTTTTGTTAAGTACAGTGCCCTATACTTCGTTCTAAGCGCCTCACACAATCATTGAATTTAACATAACAGTTATGAGGTGAGTATTGCTATTCTCATTTACAAAAGTTGAAACTAAGGCTCAGAGAGGTCAAGAAATTTATGCAATGTAAGTAGTGAAGCTAGGATTTGTACTAAGTTTGTGCAAAGCTCGTGGTGCTAACCCCTGGGCTATACTGTGCACAGAGCAGCAGTTCAGTAAGGAGAGGTGATCACTGAAACTTGAGGGCATATTGAGAGGTAATTGAAAGACAGTGAGTAATCCCAAACAGTGCATAGTGAAAAAACAATTTCTGTTTGTGTTTTGGAATGTCGTCAGAGACACACTCAGTGACACGTGCAAGTGTATACGCAGACATTCCCTCATTTGCCTTCACTGTGCTCCACCCTGTAGTCAGGAGTTTGGGAAGGGGGAGAGTCTGGGTACGTTATATTCCTAACGCAACTCACTGAAAGTCATGTGTGTACATATACTACATGGACATATGTGTTTGCACGTGACTGGAAGTAGGCACCAAAGAGTGGGGTATGCTTATCTCGGTATGTTTATAAACATGAGTATATTTGTTAGACTTTTAGGGTATGGGTGTGGGGTGTGTGTGTTTGTGTGGGTACACAAATCCTGAAGGAGTTAAACCAGCTCTAGGGAACTGGCTGCCTTCCACCCCGGCCCTGGTTGATGTGTTTGTACCAAACCCTGATATTTATTTTTCATCACCTCTCAAGGGAACCTCAATGAGTTTCTTTCTGGGAAGTTTATGGCTAAGTTGCTGAGCTGCTTTGGGGCCCCTATAAATCTGCTATAATCAGAGGAGGTTTGCAGAGAAAGAGAAACAGCAGCTGCAAGGCAATCCCCTCCTGGCTTCTACTTTCTGGCCTAATACACAGTTGCCCTTGTATGTACACCACCCACATAAGCACCTCAACTCTCCTAGAACCCCCTTGATGGAAGGTGCTAAGAGAAGCCATTTTATTTACTTCTTTGCTTCCAACTGGGATTCTATACTCTAGCCATCCCAGAAATAAGGATTAAAGATTATACTAATTAGGAAGTCTAGAGTTGAGTTTGTGAGAAACTGGTCACTTGTGAAACTGATTTCATAAAAAAAACAGAATGAACTTTCACAGAAGCAGGGATGGTAAGAGGAGTTGTGTGTCTCTGTTTACCACAGAAAACTTTAAGAAGAGGTTGTCTGAGATGCTCCTGGAAGCAGGAGGCAGGATGACCTGGACATTATTAGGAGGAAAACACAGCATAGGAACTCCCCTCCTCCATCTTCCAAAGCTGTAGTTTGGAGATTTTTTTATGAGGGATTTTTATGACAAACTTTACTTTACATTTGACATTTAACAGCATCTCCTGTCCAAGGAAGGAGGGAATACAGATATTTATTGACATACAGTGTTAGAAGATGGAGGAAAATTGACTATGGAGATGGGAGGAGGAGGGGTTGTTCTCCTTCCCCAGGTATGCAAATTACCTAACTTAATTTGTGTAGCGTATGCTTTTCTGTGCTTTGTGCTCTTCTCAGTAATGAGATTAAAAAATCATTTCATTGCTAATAAAGAACTCAGTGTGGGAAGAGAGAGATGAGAGAGATTTAGATGGAAGCATAACGGGTACCCTGTCCTATTTGAACCCTGTATCCCCCCCAAAAGACCAGATACAAGAGATTTGAGGATAAATGGAACCTGAGCTGGGACCCTGGAGCCTCAAACTTCTGCAGTTTTATCTTGAATTTCACTGGTCCTTGCCTTTCATTCTCCAATGGTGAATAAAGTTCAATGTCAGCGGATGCCCAAAGTCTAGAAATCCCTCCCAGTAGCTAATCCTCCTCCCAATCTCTGACTACTAAGCTCCTACACAGGCATCACTGTCGAGCTCAAATGTTACCTCGTGCCTGAGCCTTCCTGGATAATCTCAGCCAGAAGCATTTTACTTCCTTTGAATTTCTACGCTCCTTTGAGTGTCAGTCTTTTCATACACTGTCTTACGGTGCACTGTCTTCAGCTGTGTTTATTGCGTATCTTCCCTTCCTCAACTGTAAGCTTCGGGAGTGGACAGACTGTGCCCTGTATATTTTTATATTCTCTCCATAGTGCTTTAGAATTGTTAAATAACGTTAGTGAGTGGCATACAGTTGTAGGAGAAGAGGTCATGGTAGAGACGTAGAAGTAGGGGTATTACGGATGCTGACCAGGGACATTATTGTTAATGAAAGTCTGGCTATGATACTTTGGGGTAGAGGTCATATTATGAGGGAATTTTTATCCCACTGGTAGATTTACTCCTATCTAACTTATTTATTCACCATTCCCTCTTCCTCTCGTTCGAATATAGAGTTTTCCTAGCGGGAAATAGACAGACAATAAGCAAGAAAACAAGTCTTCAAATGATTATAGATTGTGATAAATACCTGAAGGAAATAAAGAGGGTCTTGTGATGTAGAATAACAGGGGGAATCTTTAGATAGGGAGGTCAGGAAAGTCTTTTCTGGTCCCTGTCATAGATTTACCCGACTATGGTGATGAGTTAGTTCAGTTTACAGCCTGAGTAACAATAATAATAAAATCAATAACAGAATAAGAATAACAGCCTTCCCACCAGGGGGCGTTTTGTTAACCCGACCTCAAGTTTGGTTCCTTCCTTGGTCCAGCCTTGGGAAGAGGCAAAGTCAGGGCCCTCCCCTTGCCTCAGGATGGACCCTGCCCCCTCTTTTCTAGCCTAGAAGTTGACAAGCAAAACAGGTGTTAAGGGCTTTGATCTTGCTAGAGACTTGGAGACAGACCAAGGTAGAGGCCTCTGAAATAATGCCCCAGGATGTGAGAACCTGGGGAAGAGATGGAGACAGAGGGAGACAAAGAGAAGACAGAGGCAAATTGTTGTCACAGAGACTTCTTTTACCTCCCACCTCCGTCTTGTGGGTTCTGGGATCTGCACTTCCAGAGGGAGTTGGTCAAGGCCTTTGGGCTTTTGGGGAGGGGGCAGATGTCCCCCAAGTGACTTTAGAGCCCCTCTTGGTCATACCTGGATCCTGGCTCCAAGGCTGAAGACGATTTAGACAGTGAGGAGGATGCAGTCTGACAATCTCCCAGCAACTCTTTCATTACCAGGGTCCTTCTTTGACCACTTTCCTCCCTCCCTCCTCCTGGCACAGGTTGGTAGCATTAGTTTCTGATTCTCATAGAAGATGGGTCACATTAAGAAAGGCTTGGGAGAGGGTAAGAATCTGATACTGGTGCCTGGAGATTTTACATCCGCTAACCCTTTCCTGGCCTTTGCTTCCTTTTGGAATGATACATTTCAGTTGCTTGCTCAAGGCTAATGGTTCCCCTTCTCACAAAGGGCATGACTTCCTTGGTCATGCTGAGGGACACCTCAGACCATTGTGAGGGTCTTATTTAGGTTCATGTAAGTTTCTGTAATTGAAGTTGTAGCCCTTGCCTCTCTTCAGCCTTCTCCCACCCCATTGGGACTAGCTTCTCTGCAAATGGCATCCTGCACAAGGATGGAGCCTGTATTCCCGCACAGTCCAAGGTGAACTCTACCTCTCTGCCCCATAATCCAGAAATGTACCTGGAGGACTCAGATTGCTTTATTTTTTTTGAAGAGATGCTTGTTGGAGGAGGAAGAACTACACTTTCCTTTAGCTGCTCAGGGCGTACTTAAGACAGACTTCTGATCATCAGAGATAGACAGTAGAGCAGTGGTACCTACATAGCCCTTGAAGTCAAACAGCTAAGTTCTTGTCCAAGCTGGGCCACTTGCTATGTCTGAAGCAGAAGGCATGCAGGATAGTCAAATATCTTCTTCCACCTGTGCTAGGGCTGGAAACTGAGATGAGCTGAGGTTGGTTTTAGATCTGATAAGGGACTTCATGCTATGTGTGCAGAGTAAATGAGGTGGAACAGAACTAACACTGCTTGGAAGAGGAAAAGAAAGAGTGAGGCAAGAACATACGTGGAGGCAGGGGAAATGGTTAAGCTGACTCCTGGTTGCAGGGAGCCGAGATTTATACTGGGGACAGAGCTAATAATTTCTGAGATGTGCCAATATTCTAGTTCTCAGCTTGAGGTCCTATCTGGAGTCTGTCCTTCAGTGGGCAGCAGCATTATTGGTTCCCTTCTTAGGCAGGCAGGACAGGGCATGTAGCTCAGGGCAGGCCAGGGCAGATTCTGGTGCCAGGGCTGACATTAATGCAGGTGAATATGGACAGACTTTCCCAAGGAGCTTTGTTCAAAAGATGGTAGAGGGAGGAGCAGAGGATGGGAGATAGAGGAAGAAAGAGGGTCCAAAGATCCTCTCCGGGTTCATTGGATTAAGGGATGAGAGAAAAGGAAAGATTTCAGTCAAAATCATGGCCTCCATTAACTTTTACTTTCATGTTTTATACTTTTTCAACCAGTGTCCAATTTTCCTGATCCTCCATTCTACATCATGTGAGTTTATCTTGTCAAGTTGCCCTTGAGCAGATACTCCTACGACCCTTTTAGTTCAGGGGAACATCTTGAAGTCTCAAGTCCCTTCCAGAAAAGGCTCTGCAACACCAAAACAGCAGGTGTATTGGGAATTTCTCCCTTAGACTTAAACTTATTTCGTTTTCCAACAGGAAGGCTGTCTGCCTGTCTCCCTATTCCTCTCTTCCTCTTTTCCCTCTTCACCGGGTCTATTTCTTTCTATAGCCACTTACTGGAGTTGGGGAGAATGTTCAACATATGTTGTTTGCTCCATTCATGGACCATCAATCTTTTGATTCCCCCCCTGCCACCTCTCTCCTCTCTACCCCTGTCCTCTTAACTCCTCTCCACCCACTGCCTGGTCACTTCTCTTGCCTTCTTCTATGACTCCAACTTTGACAAGATGGGAAGTTAAGTTTTAGAGACAGAGTCTGTGAGGGAGAGGGCTTTGAGCACAGCAAGAGACGTGGTGGTCAGACATCAGGAAGAACCTGATAGGCACCAACATGGGTGGCCTAAGGGGCAGTTGCCTCCTGATCCATCCTCCCTAATGGATGGGGCTGAGGTGCAGGTGACAGAGATTTAAATAAAATGTGCTAGGGAGTCAGGGCAAAGGGAACTCCTTGGTCCTATGGAACAATATTCCTTTACCCATTCTTCCTTCTCCATTTATTAACTCAGACTTTGGTTTGTGGGCTTATAATGTTTCGTGGGCTTATAAGAAGGCAGCATGGACCAAGGTTATGGCCTGGACCCCAGCTCTATCTCAGCTTCAGTGAAGATTTCCTTCTTTAGTCCATGTTGTTCATTAGAACAAAAGCCTCAGCCTTCTGGCTTCACTTCAGTGATAATTAGCTCACATTTGGAAGTTGGGTGGCCATAAAAACGTGGGGTTTTGGGATGAGCATTTCCTTGTTTTGATTTATCCACTTGCCCCATCCCGAGCAGACCAGGGGTAATAGTGATGATAACAGCAGCAACTCTTTATCAGCACCATGTTGACACCGCACCCACTTCAGTTCTACAAAGATTCCATGAAATAGGCGATATTATTCTCGTTTACAGATGAGAAACTGAAGCTTAGTGAGGTGGTGCCCCTTGCTCAGGGAGTTACGTCTGTCTGACTCTAAAGCCTTGCTTTTACTCACCACTGTGCTTTATCGCACGACTACCTTTTGGAGATCTTTAGATAAAAAGGCTTCTTATTCTTAGTGCTGCTGTTTAGTCTGAAGCAGCATCTGGAAAATTTAAAATGTGTTGATTCTCGAGAGTGGCAAACTCTGGTAGATTCTGAAGGAGACTGTGGAGTATACAAATATTTTTCTCAGTAATGACAGGAGGGTGGCTGAGCGACGCTTAGGACCAAAGACAGGGTCCCTTTTGGCTGTACTGAGAACAATATCTGGCAGATCATAGGAACTGTGGGTCTAGTGAGGAGAATGCACTTAGCTTAGGAATGGAGGTGCTGGGAGAGCCCAGGGTACCTTACCTCCTCTAAATAGCCTTGGAGATATTGGTGGCTCTGGTGGTATCTGGGGTTATTGGCAGAAGAATATTTATCTGCTTTCTAGATTATTTATTGGCAGAGTTTGAATTCATGACTGGCTTTCCTCAGTGACACTCTCCCTGCCCTACCCCCTTCAGTTTTTTTTTTTTCTGCTATCTACTCCCCCTACTACCCCTGAGGGATGAGAATTTCTAATATTTATTTGAGTCAAATGGAATTGATAAGGTAAATTTGCTATAAAATATTATGTAGTGTTTTCCGGAAACTCTGCATTAATTGAGGGGGCAGTCATGGAGATAATTCAGATTTTAAACACTCAAAATGTCATTTTAGTTTGGAATTGATCCTGATGTAAGAATAGGATATATCTTCTGTTTTTGGGATTCACAAAATTTCAGATTAAATAATGCAGCTTCCCTGAGGGGGATAAAATCCTCTTAGGGTGATGGACACAGTCTGGCTCTCCATCTGGCCCCCATGTCCACCCTTTGAATTCAGGTAACTATAAGTAACCTCCTATGTAGACAGGATCTTTCTTTTTGTTAATTAAATTAAAACACATTAGAAGTTTGTTTTTAACTGTGCCATCTGAAGGAGAGACAGGTGCCCATGATGACCAGCCCAGGTCTAGGAATGTGAGATTCTCAGTCACTGGAATCTGCAGTCCTTCACCTGAAGGAAATAGCTCTGCAGCTGGTGAAGGTGACAGAATCAAGGTGCTTTATAGACCTGAGAGAACTTAAGTGAGGGGAGGATGTGGAAGGGGGGTAGGTTGGAATAAGCAGGCAGCTTGGGATGCTCCTTGGTACTGGCTCCTTGGCAACGGTTACTTAGCAACCCTCATTCACCTCTCTTGGCTGCCTTCTCCCTCCACCCCCCACCCCAATCTCAATCCCCGCCACCCTCCCTTAGCTGCTGCAAGGAGCTAGAGAGCTTGGAGTGAATGACAATTTGGAGAAACAGCCGCAGCCTGAAGATCTAAGAGGCTCTAAAGAAGATGGATAAGAAAATCGATGCATAATAAAAACTGCAGGAAAAGCCACCTTGACGGAGGGCGGGTGGCTCTCTCCTCCCACCCTCGTTAGTCTCTCTGGCCTCAAGGCTTAGCCCAGTGTCCTCTGCTTCCTTCTTTCTATCTACCTTTTACTGGTTTAAGGAAGGTTTTTTGCCTTTGGGGTGGAAAAAGGGAGCAAGGAACCCAGAGGAGAAGAAAACAAAATATGTGTGGGGTGTATGTAGGGGTGCAGAGTACAGGAGAGAGAGGGATAAGATAGGGATTATAAGAGAGAAGCTTTGAATGGAAATGAGTTTAAATTGCACCATAAGGTAATGCCCTTAGTCAAAAGAAAAACCTTAAAAGTGGAAGTATGAAGGCCCCATGTGAAATTGTGTGAGGTTACCTTCTCTGCAGGATATTAAAGAAAAATGCATAAGCAATCTTGCTGGAAGAGTTGGGTTGGAATATGGCTATGATTACTAGATAATGTATGTATAAGTACCTACTACTGACACAGTAGGGGTATAACAAGTACCACTTTCCTTTCTTTCTTAAAAGTTAGGGTTGGAGGAAAAGACAGTTTAATTTTTTTATTGGCTGTGTTGGGTCTTCGTTGCTGCACATGGGCTTTCTCTAGTTGCAGCGAGCGGGGGCTGCTCTTCACTGTGGTGCATGGGCTCTTCATTGTGGTGTCTTCTCTTGTTGCAGAGCCCAGGCTCTAGGCGCATGGGCTTCAGTAGTTGTGGCACATGGGCTCAGTAGTTGTGGCGCATGGGCTTAGTTGCTCCACGGCATGTGCTAGCTTCCTGGGGCAGGGATCGAACCCATGTCCCCTGCATTGGCTTCTTAACCACTGTGCCACCTAGGAAGTCCCGGAAAAGACATTTTAGAGGTCCATGTTGGCCAGAGAATTTGTGGAACAATTCTGTGGCTATTAATGATTTTTGTTCTTGCTATCTTCCCGTCCACACTGTGGTCAGGAAGTCCTCTTTAATATCAAACGTCATCCCATTCCATTGAAATTAAAACATTTGATCAATTAATCAACCCTTTATTTCTTGGTGTTTCCTGAGCCCCGGCTAAGTTCCAGGCACTGTGATAAAGGTACTAGGAGCATCATGTCTAACTGTGATACAGGGTTTAAGTATTATGCACAGAGTGGAATAGAAGTTCAGTAGGAAGTGGGGGTCTCAAATAAGAACAGATATATGAGAGTGCTTTGAAAATTATAAAATGAGCCACAGTTTTAAGGGCTACTGATGAGGAGATTTATTTTAGGATATGGAGTCCTGCACTCCAGTAGGGAGTAAAAGCCGCCCTGGGTGGGGGTGGGGGTAGGTAGATCTCATGCAAAGCGGCCAGTCCTGTTGGGAACAGTTCTCTGCTCCAGGGAGCTATGCCAGCCTGGGATTACAGAGCTAACTGGTGGAGGACCGAGGTTGGAGAGAACACGTCTTCCACCTGGCTCGGGCTTATCTGCTATGATCCCCTTCTACTTGTTTGCATTCTACTTTCTCTCAAACAGGGGATATGCTCTTTAGTAAGCCATTTCTTTCCTACCCTTTAAAGCATTCCAAAAGTTCTTTCATTTTAAGGATGCCTTCCTGGGTTAGAGGAGAGCTGGTGACTTCTTTGGTCTCACTATGACTGGACTTGGACTGCTCCTCCCTCAGCCTCATCCTATATCCCACCCCCCCACTCCATTTTTCACACCCTGTCCCCTCCTTTCCTTTCGCACATATCTTGTTCTCTCTTCTCAATTAGACTTATGTCTGACTTCTGCGGGATAGTCTTATTTAATATTGCAGCCTCTAGTGTTCTGATTTTTCTTTTTGATTTTGGGGGTTCATTTGTCTTTTATTTATTATACAATTATGACTATATTATGAGGCCTTAACGTGTAGGAAGCCCATCTGTGTAATTTCTTTCTGTATAACCCGGCCCAGAAGTCTGTGCAGATGGATGGTGAGGAAAAACTTAATGATCATACTCTTATGACTTGCTGCCTCTTACATCAGTTCTACATCCCACATTCCCAACTTCGTGATCTTCCACCCATCACTGCCTACGTCCTCCCTCCCCAGGTTGCCCACTCCATTTTTTATACCTCTGTAACTTGGACTCTTTTTATGCTTGGTTCTGAACATAAAACTCTCAAAAAATTATTGAGGGGGAGGAGAAGCATCAGCTACACAAGTTGGAGTCTGACAGACACAAACACGTGAAATGGTACACTAGGTACCAGATACTAAGAGTACATAGTGTACTCTTGGACTTGGAAACTTGGCTTCCCTAGGGAAGCTTCCTGGAGGAGAAGTATTAATACTAAGCATGGCTTGGAAGAAAGGAAGGGATAGACCTAGGTAAGAAAGAGAAAAGGGCGTGCCAGACAGAGGGCAGTGTAAGGGTTTGGAGACAGAGAGAATAGAAGCAGGTTTTCTTTGCTTAAAGCAATGAGTGAGCACTGTGGAATTGCAGCCTGAAGCTTAAGCTCTAAAGCTTAAGCTGAGGGATTATCATTTGAAATTAGGGATAATTGTGAGCCATCACTGGCTCCTGAGAAGAGGAAAAGTCAGGATGATGGTGAAGGTAAAGGTTGTTGAGTTGGGAAGGGCTAGAAGGAAACCAGAGGCTTAGGAAGCTTCTGTTCTGACCAGAGACCTGGTCAATGATCTGGCTGGGGTGTGGGGAGAAGAGGGAGGTGGAGGGGATGGGGTGAAGCTACAGGGAGCACATTGTTTCCCCAGAGCTTGCATCACAGACTCCTTCCCCTGAACAAAACCCTCTGTTTTCAGCTCCCGCTGACTCATCCCTCCCTTTCCCCCATCTCCTCATTAGAGGAGCTCTCACAGCCCTGGTGGAGACCTGCTGCTGCTGCTAATGATGACAGTGATGGGAGAGGATGACTCCACTGGGCCAGGACGCCTGGGTTTTACCCTTTTGTGTTTATTGATTTGTCTATTTTTAGACCCTCAAGACCCTTTGGACTGAAACAAAAGAAAAATTGAAAGACCCTTTAAATCACTTCCCCTCTTTCCAGGATGGATGGACCCTTGATTTATTTCAGTTGAACAGGGAGGTGCTAGATTTTCCTGAGCCTTCCTGGCCACTTCATTGCTCAGGTCACTGTCCCAAGCTTTTTCACAATATCTGGGAGATGCTGGGAAAGGTGGTGGGTGAGACTGATGAGAACGGACTCGTTGAAGGGATGTTGAGGCTCTGAGACATAATACCCTCGAAGGCTTAAGCATCTTCAGAAAGGGTTGTAAGATGACATTGGGTCTAAGAAATGGGAGGATGGAGAAAATAAATTCTCCAGACTTGGAGTTCTGGGACTAATTTCCTAGTTTGGCGAATCCTGGGTGAAAGTTGAGTGGGAAGCTCCCTAGAGAACGGAGGTTGGGATATGACAAATGTGGCAACAAAAGTAGACTAAGTGCTGAGGATTTCAGGAAGAAAGATGGCAAGAAAGATAGTAGTGATTGAGTAGTTTAGTGCTTCTCTCTTGGTTGTGTTCCCGTGACCCGTACAAGCTGAAGAAACTGGAAGGCCCCCAAAGGAGGTTATTCTATCCAACCTTCCTCCTTACCAGAACCAGACTGAGATGAAGGAAATGAATATTTATTGAGCATTTATTAGATGTTAGGCACTGGTGTACTCTTTCTATATGTTTTCTCATGAAGTTAAATCCTCACGAAACCCTGTACACTGCGCTCAGAATTTAAGGTCTCAGCTAATAGCTGGTAGAGCTGGGAGGCAAACTCACTTCTTCTGACTTCGGAACCATTGCTTTTATCAATGACACTGCACTGTGTTTCCATACTGGAAATCCACTTCTTCCGTTGGCCATTACGGTGTCTCCAATCATATTACAGGCACAATCGTATATGTAAGGCACTGTGCTAAATGTTTTGGGGGTGATAAAAGAAAGTCAGAGTCCCTACCCTCCAGATGCTTGAAGTCATTTAGAGAAATGTTAGTATATTTAAGTGTAGTATTGGGAACCTATAAGTTAAGGCAGTAAGACATGCCCAGTGAGTGATATGGACAATTAAGTGCTATTGGAATTCTGAGAAAGAGGGGATAATTGTGATGGGATGGCTAGGGAAAGCTTCATGGAAGTGGTAGGATTTTAAGGAAAAATTTAAGACTAAACAGGAGAACATTCTACATGGTCAGAATGCACAAAGTCATGGAAGCAAGAAGTAAAAGATATATCTTAGGGATACTCGACAGAGCTTTCTCTAAGCTTCTTAAGCTCAAGGATGATGTATATTCACATTTGCTTTCTCAGCATACCAGAGATATAGAAGGTAAATGTTAAATGCATATTTGTTGAATAAATGAATGAATGACCCATTTATCTGGCACTGAGAGTTCATATCAGGACCTTGAAAGACATATGAATAGAACTGTACGCGCTAATGGAGGGGATGAAATGACATGCAAAAACTGTTTAAATAAGATTATTCTTTCGGCAGTGGGAAGATAACTTGGAAAAAAGACAGAAGCAGGGTTGCTAGTTAAGATGCTGCTGCAGCAGTTTAGATGAGAAATACTAAAAGACTAACCTAGGACAATGGCATGGCAATAGACATGAAAGGATGGGGATACCAATACTGTGAAAGCATGAAAAACAGAACCTGGTCGCTGATGGACTTTGATGGGGTAGTGGTGTGGAGTGTAGGTAAGATGGGAGGAGAGGGGAAAAGAAAGGGGGGTCAAAGATGAAGCTGGAAGTTCTCAGCTTTGGTGATTGATAGAATAGTGGTACCTGTCTAAAGAGAGAGAGAAAGTTAGAAGATGCTGGTTTTGAAGAGAATATGAATTACCTTTTAGATTAAATTCCTGGTAGAACTCCCACTAGGTAAATTCATCATACATTGGAAGTAGAAGACTAGAGAAAATGTGGTCAGGTATGGAAGGATAGACTGAGAACTCATATACATAGAAATAATAATTGAAGTTGTGAAAATGGATGAGATAATTGAGGAAAAAAAACGTATCTAGAGGGAAAACTAGAACGTTAGAGATTTCTTTGGTAAGGAGAGAGTACATTATAGGACCACATTTAATGCCTTCTGGTGTTGTTACCAGCTTTTTACTTGTCTTATTCTTGAGAGGTGAGGTTAAAATAACTCTCTGGAAACATTAGAGACTCTGTAACAGGCCACGCAGCCCTCTATAAGTCTCTTCTCCACTGAAGTCTGGATCTTGACCAGCATGGTAATAGGCTGGGCTTTCATGGAAAATTTTTATCTCATCTGGCTGAAATAGTAGGAGACTATCCTAAATAGAAGTATCTGTCTTCTCAATTTTCAGCTCCCTAGAGAAGAAGTAAATACTCAGGCAGTTCTGTTCAGGCTAGCTTAAAGTGCTCATGCTTCGATGCAAACCTGTTTTGCACCCATTTATGAAAAGCTAAGAACCTCAGTCTGGGAAGTGGGTGGGTGGGGTGGACAGTGATTGGCTCTTGAGTCCCAGACGCTGACTTTTTCACAACTCCCCACCCTTCTTACTTTTCATCTAGAGATCTCAAAGCTCCAAACAAGCCTTGATCCTCCCTGACCCCCTGAGTCATCTTCTGCTTCCATTTTCCCAGATGGGGGGGCAGTGGGATACCATGTTTGGAGATGGGTGCCTGGGGTGGGTGGGGAGGTAGGGGGTGGCCGTGGGGACCCAGGCACCCCTTCCCCATCACCGGGTGGGGCGAGGAGCAGGCAGAAAGGTGGCGCTACGTAGTTTGGTTTCAGCTTGTCCTTTTGAGGTTGTTTTATGACTGAAGAGACTCAGCTAAAGAGTCCAAGCTGGAGAAATTGAAGAACAAACAAAGCCATAAAAGACGCCGATAAAATACCTCCCAGCTCAGAATAGTCTTTGGAGCCTGTCTCAAGAATCTCAGTAATCTGGAAAAGGCTAATTAAGTCTCACAGCCCTCAGTGGGGACTGTGACTGGACCAGGGCAACACCAAGTTAGGAAAAAGGAGCGCTGAGAGAGATTTCCCTTCTCTCTTCTTCTCTCAAGGGGCTCAGGAGTTCAAACATCCAATTGGGATGAATTAACACTGAGGGGGGAAAGGGGAATAGATAATGGGAAATACTGATACTTTGTAGGACCCTTTTTTTATTAAGGAGTGCTTGAGATTCTGGGGGTAGGATAAGTGGTGAGGACCCTGAATTGGAGAATGTTAAGAATGGAGGGTAACTGGGTGGGGATGAGAGGCTCTGGGGCTGTGGAAATAGTGGCTGTGCATGGGGTGATGTGAACGATGGAGGCGAAGCTGCCTGGGCTCGGAGGATGGCAGTCTGAGGGTGAGCAGGTGTGAACTGGGGCTTATGAAGCTGATGGGTCTGTATTTGGGGACTAAGAGAAAAGGGATTCTGGGTGGGGGCAACTGTGTGAGAAGAGGGAGAGGGCTCAGGGGTGGTGAGATTGGATGGTGGGGGGTTAGGAGGAACATCTGTGTGAGAGAAGAGGTGTGATGGTCTGGGAGGGAATCTCAGCTGAGGTGAGTAATTAGAAAGCCAAGGGTTAGTCTTTCCCCTCCCAAACCAGCTATTTTTCTGTTCTTTGTTCCAAACGAATTAGTGTATTGGCCACAAAGAGAAATCTTGTGAGCTGATATGACTTCATGGTGGGAGGGAAAGAATAGATGGGGGAGTATGTGAGAGGGGGAGCCATAGAGACTGCCAGTTTCCATGGTGATGGCCGAAATATTCATTTCTATTCTGATTCCTGCAGCAGGTCAGGAGATGCTGTAACGGAGAACTGCTACCTTTTCATCTCCTCAAAAGAATCAAGGTCTAGGATGGGGAGGTGGGTGAGAGTAGGGGTCTTTGATGGGGGTAGAGTCTAGTTGAAAGATTAATTGAGCTATCTACTCTGATATCTCTAGGTACATTCAGGAAGTCTGCGGATGGAAAGATGCAGCAGAAGGCAGAGTCCCTTCTTATCAGTGGGGTGGTCTGGGGTTTCAGGGAATCCTTCTAGCAGCACCATCCTTATCTGAGTATAGACAGATGGGCCTCTCCTCTGAAACCAGAGACTAATTTGGTACCCACAGTCCAATGATCCTTCCTGAAAAATTTCTCGCAGCAATAAGAACCTATTTCTTACGCACTGTGTCTCTCCAGCTCTTCAAGGAGCCTCAGCATAGTCTGCATGCTGCTGAGCGTAGAGCATGGAATCAGGGACAGAGAGGCTGATGATGGCGAGTGTGTAGGTAAGGCCAGTGAAGAAGCTGCTGCTTCTATGGCTCAAGTGTCAAATGGGTAAGGCCTGATATGGCAAAAATCCTGGTTGTACAACTCTATCCACTTTCCCTGTGAGGGCCAGAGAGCTTGAGTGACTCACCAAAAGACACCTAGCACATTGAAGATTCCACCCTGCTTCCTGTCCCAGAGTCCCCTGACTTTTGCCCCAGTCATACCCACTTTGCTGCCAGCTCTGAGTTGAAGTGGGTGCCCAGATGCCCAGCGTAGTGAGATCATGTCTTAGGCACAGTAGCTTCTATGTGCTCCCCAAACTCCTTGCACCTGCCTGACTTGTCTAGTGACTTTAGAGCAGGGAAGCTGCCAAAGTCGGCTCCTCCATCCTTGCAGATTTGCTGTGGGATGTTTGCTGAAAAAATATCTGTCTCCTGCTTGTTTGTCCTGTGCTCTGTTCTTCTTAGCTGTCCTATGCTTAGCACTTAGCATAGTCCCTGACTTACAGGATCTCCGAGAAGGTACCTCCTCCAATAGGAGGCACCAACTGTGCCTCTTGCACAGAAATTTCTCTGTACCCTTTCTTTTTCCCTGTGATCCTGCTCCCATCTGGTTCCACTGGTGTCCTGGTGGCCTCTAGTTCTCTTGCTCCTGTGCCCCCCAAAGCCTGTTTCTCTTCCTGGCATATGGTAGCTCCTGGGCTTTTCCTGCTCCCCTTAGCTCTTGTCTCCTTCCCCAAGCTTCCTCTCAGCTTCTCCTCATCTCCCTACATGTCCTTCAGCCCTGCCTATCCTCCTTTTCCCTCTCTCCCTCCCCCTTCCTGGTAAGTGCCAGGCCTTCTGGTTGGTTCTGAGGGGCACACAGGCTCTGAGCAATTTGAGGAAGCACAGAGCACATGAGCGATTATGATGTAATGTGATAAGTGAAGCCCCTTGGCCATCTTTTTCCAAAGTCCTCTTTCAGCTGCAACAAGTTGGATTGACTCCTTTCCCTTAGTACTGCATTCTAATGTTTGATTAATTCCTACAGGTGGTAAGTCCTCAATGCCTATAACTTTAGTTACTCCTGCAGTTAAGATCATTCCCTGGGCTTTAGTATTTGATAAACAAACAAATAAATAAATATTTTAAAGTGAGTATCGTAATAATAATACCCACTTTCTCATATCCTGGGATGTTTGTGAAGATTGGTTGAAACGATGGGTGTGATAATTCTCTAAAAACTTTGTCAATGTTAGATCATGACTCCCTCTTAACTTCTTGGTCGAAATGCAGGAGAGCCTTTTGCTCCTATAAATAGTCTAGCTAAAAGGGGAATTTTAAATAATTACGAATTGCATTTTTAGTCTTTGTTCTATTTGCTCATTATTTGTAGACGGCAGTTCTTTGATCTTTGTTGCCAATGAGATCCACGTCCCTTTAAATTTTTTTCTTGAAGAAAACAAATGCTTTTCGTTGTAATAATGGGGACTGAGAGCAGATTTCAGAAAGGAGCCCTTAACCACTTAGGCACGAGGATGAGGACGTAAGTAATAGGAGAAATCCAACAACCCCCACCCCCCGCCATCCCTGATCGTGATGCAGTTCCTTGGCGTTATCACTGGAGACAGGGGAACTTCTATGATGACCCGGGAGGAGCCTGAGGATTACATGGGAGAACGGTAGTGATGCTTTGATCCCAGATGTTGGATTTCCAAAGAGAAATTAAGAGTCTGACTAGGCTGCCCTGAGTCAGAAAATATCATCAAGCTCTGTTGCTATTAATGACTTAAGAGGAGCTGCTGGATTTATCCCATTACCTACAGAGGGTGGAGGCGGAAGACAGCAGTAGAAGCTGCTCAGGAGTGGAGAATTTGCCTGGATCCCGGGATCTTCCCAGCTCACTGGCATCCTTGCTGTCTGAGGTCACCCTGATGGATAGGTTGCAATGGGGTATCGCTCTGGAATTTCCCCACTGGTTGGATTGACATAATGGGTTTCAGGGCAACTGCCTCACTTGTCTAAGGTTTCCTTTCTCCTCTACTTGCCTCCACTCTGACCCGAAGAAATGTGTTTGGTTTCCCAAACTTCCTCCTCAATGCCTCCCCGCAGCCCCACCCCCCACCCCCGTAATCCTGTCAGGGATTTCTTCCAGTTGTCTGGTTTGAGGCTTATCCTTTATTTTTGGGCAAGCCGACTTCACAGCCTGCGCCTGATAGAAACGCTTCTCTGGCCTCTTTGGGTGGTCATTACTTTTGGGAAAATCTTCTTGGGAAGGTTTCCAACTTGGATGGTTGGTCATTTCTTTTCACAGTGTGTTTTCATTCTCTAGCAGTTCAGCTCATCCCCTTTTCCCTAATTCCCTCACGGAGCCAGAAGACAGCTGCGTGTTCCCAGGGACTCTGAGCCTGGGCATTTTAAGAGCTGGTCCCTCCTCATCATTGGCGTGTTCTTTCATCTACTGGCTGCTGAGCAAGGAGATCCATGCATGGCCTTGGAGCAGCTCCTAGTGACTCAACAGGAGCAGGTCGAGCTCAGAGGCGCAACAGAAACCCATTTGTAATGTGGTTGTTTTTCTTTCAGATCCTTAAGAACATAAGCATCCTGTATTATGGTAGAGGAGTAAAGTGGAGGGGGGTGGGGTTTGGGGCTGAAAGAGCTCCTGATTCTATTTTGGCTTCAGAAGGCTCATTTTCTAGCATCTCCTCAACCTGGGGTGGGCTTGGATTTTAGCCATATTTAGATTTTTAGTCATATTTACATAGTAGTGCCATCTTCTAATGGCCTCTGCCTCCACTATGATTTTTTTTTTATTCTGGTAAAATAGATATTACATAAAATCGACCATTTAAACCATTTTCAGGTGTGCGGTTCAGTGGCATTAAGTACATCCACATTGCTGTGCAACCATCCCCATCACCTACCTCCAGTTTTTCATCTTTTCAAATTGGGACTCTGTGCCCATGAAACAGTAACTCCGCCTCCCCCCGTGCCCAGCCCCAGGCAGGCCTCCACTACCATTTGACTTAGCTTCTTAACGCACCATTCTGACCACAGAGGCTCTATTTCTTCTGTGAAATTTCAGCTCCTCAGGCTGAACTTCTAGACCCTTCTCCACTGGCCCCCGCGGACTGCTTCCAATGAGCTCCTATCATCTCCTGGCTGAGAGTCCAGCTCCGAGAGGCAATGCTCGGTGCACGCCCTCGCGCGAGGGTCCTTCTTTCCCACCTGATGCTGTGCACGTGTTGCCCCTCCCCGCTTCCGCTCGTGCAGTTGGCCCTCACTTTCATATTCTGTTCCCTGCTTCTGCTTCCAGACATCCTCCCTGATGTCCTAAGATGCCCCAGGCTTCAGTGCATGACCCACCCCTCCCGAACTCTGCAGCCTTCTGCCTGGCTGCTCTTATCTTGTTCTTGCCTTTTTCTCTGCGTTTCCGTTTCCTCTCAAACTGGAGGCAACCTCAAGGCAGGGGCCTCTCACTGAAATCCCTCCTGGGTTCACGTACTCTATCCTAGATCCTAGATCCTCACAGGGTGGCCCGGGCTCCAGCTGCATTCGCTTCTCTCCAGAGCTTGTTAGAAATGCAGAATCTCTGGCTCCACCCCAGACCTAGGGAATCAGAATCTGCATTTGACCAGGATCCCAGAATCCTGACAGGCACATTGAAGGGAGGGAAGCACTGCTGAAGGAGGGGTTATCACATAATTCATCTCGTAGGTATGCATGCGTGAAAGCTACCTAAGTAACACCTCTAGACTAGATTCAAACTGGGTGGACATTTTGAAGAGGGGGGAGAAGGATATTTTGTGTTCTTTGAACTTATGAGTTTTTATCAGAATTGCCTAGAAAGCTGGGAACTGACTCCCTGAAGCCGAGAGGGCACAGGGGTCAGTGTTCCCGAGGGGAAGGTGTGGGGACCGCCCAGGCTGTCTCGCAGTTGTGCAGAACAGGGGCCAAGTGCCCTAAAATTCACTTGGAGATTGACTGATGGTGTTCGCCCCAGAATTAAGCACTTTGCCCCAAGCAGACATTTGTCCCTGAAGTCCTAGGGAGAAGCAGAGCTTCCAGGTCTCAAAATAACCTCCTGGTTTCTGTCTCCACTGCTGGTGCTGATTCACATTTTGTAGGAGGGTTGACTGTAGCTGGGAATGGCTGAGGAGCTGGTGTAATTCCCTTCTTCCTCCTCACCCCACGGAGAGGGAGTGAAGAGAGGCACAGAGAGAGGAGACAGGGTGTGGGAGTCAAACCTGTTCCCCACATAGCAATCGCCTCGTCTCACTCTTCGCTCTGACTCCAAGAACTTGAGTCCTCAGCTGGGAAAACGAGGAGTCAGTCTCTGAGTCTGCCTGGCTTGTAGCCAGCCTCCCTCTTTTTGTTCCCTCTCCCTTTGGGAATCAGAGGGAGTAGGTGACATCTCCCCCTGCTCTGCCAAGTCTGGGTGTAGGACAACTGTGATGTCTGGAAGCACAGGCTGAGGTGGGAGTGTGAAATTCTTTAGCCAGTGCCTTTGCCCTCTTTGGTCTCCAGGAGAGGATGCCAGGAACTACTGGCCTTGCTGCTTTTTTATGTCTTGAATGGGATTATAAAGTAACTAGAGAGTAAAGGAGTTTGGGGTAAACTGGGCAGAAGAGGTGGTCTGTTGAGTGGGAAAATAACGTATATGAGAAGTTTCCCCTCCCAAGAGTCATGGGAAGAGATTACTCTGAGTCTCTCCCATGTTTTTCTGGGCCCCTGGGTCTCTGAATTTTGCTCCATTGTTGGAGAAATGTGTTTCTCGATCTTCTCCTACTGGTGATTTCAAGAGCAGAGACCTCCAGATCACAGCTTGAGCAAAAGACCTCATGTGTAGCTCTTGTCATCTCCAAAAGCGTTTATCCTATTGACAGAGAAATGGATAAAGAATATGTGATACATGTATACAATGGAATATTACTCAGCCATAAAAAAGAATGAAATAATGCCATTTGCAGCAACGTGGTTGGACCTAGAGATAGTCATACTGAGTGAAATGTCAGACAGAGAAAGACAAATAGCTTATGATATCACTTATATGTGGAATCTAAAAAAATGATACAAGTAACCTTACTTACAAAACAGAAATAGAGTCACAGGGACTTCCCTGGTGGTGCAGTGGTTAAGACTCTGCTTGCCAATGAAGGGGACACAGGTTCAATCCCTGGTCCAGGAAGATCTCACGTGTCGCAGAGCAACTAAGCCACAACTACTAAAGCCCGAGGGCTTAGAGCCCATGCTCCACAACAAGAGAAGCCACCGCAATGAGAGGCCTTCACACCACAACCAGCAGGGCTACTGCCCCTGCTCGCCACAGCTAGAGGAAGCCTTGGCGCAGCACCGAAGACACAGCACAGCCAAAAACAGATAAAATAGAAAGAAAGAAAGAAAGAAAGAAAGAAAGAAAGAAAGAAAGAAAGAAAGAAAGAGAGAAAGAAAAAGAAAGAAAGAGAGAAAGAAAAAGAAAGAAAGAAATAGAGTCATAGATGTAGAAAACAAACATGGTTCCTTGGCTGGGGGTGGGGAGGATAAATTGGGAGACTGGGATTGACAAATACACATGGCTATATATAAAATGGATAACTAATAAGGGCCTACTGTATAGCACAGGGAACTCTTCTTAATACTCTGTAATGACCTATATGGGAAAAGAATTTTAAAAAGAGTGGATGTATGTAAATGTATAACTGGTACACTTTGCTGTACAGCAGAAACTAACACAACATTGTAAATCAACTATACTCTATTAAAGTTTTTCAAAAAGCATTTATCTTTTGGAGCAGTGCCCTTTGAATTTTACCATGTGCTTTGATCTAATCCTTGAGTGTTATGTGTGCCTAGAAGTGGCAGGGTGAGGCACTGGGGCCTGGTAGTCAGGACCAGGAGGCGGGGTGCATCCCAGGCTTTTCAGAAGATAGATCATGAGTTTCCAGCATTTCAGGCATTCAGAATAAATAATAACACCCCTCACTTCTCTCTTCTCTTGGGGGGTTGCATGGAATTGGTAATTTCATCCATTACCAGGATACCTCCCTCTTGTATTTTACACCAGCTCTGGGACCTCAGAACCACTGTTCTAGCTTTGGGTTCAGTAGTTCTGTGTTCTTAACATGCCCCTTTTCTCCATCAGGCTGAGGTCTCCCTGCCGGCAAGGATCGGAGTCTCCTTTCTCTGGATCTCACTTCATACAAATGTCAGTACAGATTGCCTGATAAGGAGAGAATTTAAGGAGATCCCACCTTTCTACTTCAAAAAGTATCTAAGATATTGATTTATGAGAGAAGTAACATTTTTTAAAAACACTTCAACTTCCAGGTCAGGTTGTGCTGGTTCAGTTGAGCAAAACTTCTGACGAGGCCGTAGCTTTGAGTCTGTATTCTGTCTCGGGCTTCTTTCTGGAGAGACTCAATGTTTTGAGCACTAGGAAGTGGGGGATATTGGTGGTGACTGGAATGTGAAGAAAATATGAAATTTTAGCTGGGAGAAGCTATCTCAGGAATCTGTAATGAGAGTGTGCGTCATTATTTCTTTTCCAACAGGCTGCATAATTTTTATGACCAATTATTCCATTTGTAATGACGCTGAGATAACAGAGATCCCATCTCACACTCCGCGGCACACGCCAGGCCCTGATGGGAGCTAGAAGATGCCGTCGCTTATACAAGAATTGGATGGCTGAAGTCTTGTGACTGAGATTCAGTTCTGGCAGGAGAGAGAACGGGAGTGCTAAGGAAAACTTTGTAAACAGGATGGGTGTCAGGTGCCGGATGGGGAACATGGAGAGGACTGTAGTTTGAAAACAAGAGAGATTTATTGGGTATAAATAAAAAAGTTTGTCTTCCAGCCTGAGAATTTTGTGATCCAACATAGCTTCTGATGATATTATTTACATATAACAGATGAACAGGTGTCTGGCTATGGAGAGAGCGCCATCCCAAGCCGAAAGGAGCCAGACTTTTCCCACAAAGAATTTCAGGGCTCAGTTAGAAAGGAGGTTTAGGAAAGACTAGGCTCAGACTAGGGGAAGGATGCTCCTCTTGGGGCTAGTGGTTCTCTTTTGAATCTGGACAGAGCGGATGATCTCCTTGACAGATCTGGTAATTGGTCCCTCAGGCCTGAAGGCAGGCAGGTGAAGGATTGATACCGAGTTGCTCCTACTGATTGGTCAGGAATATTTACCTGCTCCTGCTTCCGTGGTTTTCTGCAGGGCATCCTCTTGTCATCTTCTGTCTGGTTTTCTTTCTGGTTTGTCGTGCGTTTTTTTGTGGGTTTTGTTTTTGTTTTTGTTTGTTTGTTTTTTGCTGCACCACATGGCATGCGGAAATTTTCCCCAGCAGGCATTGAACCTGTGCCCCCGGATGACGAGGGAAGTCATCCCATGAATTGTCAAGGGTTGGATATTTGAAGCCAGCAGGCCTGGGTTTGAATCCTGGCTCTGCCACTTAGGAGTGTATCACTCAGACTCTTTGCTCTTATTTTCTTGTAAAATGGGTATAATAAGACCTACCTCTCAGAGTAGTTGTAAAAATTAAACAAAAGAATGTTAAGCAAGTGCTTAGTGAAAAGGTAGTTAACAGTTTTCTTTAGGATTCCCTCTCTCCGCTCCCTGGTCACTTTTTGGTAGAGTAGAGAGAATCAGGGAGAGAAAGAGTGATGCCCAAGTAGATGGACACAAGGGGTTGACTGTAAGAAAAATGGAGGGAGAACAAAAGCCAGAGACACCATGGAGACAGAGACACAAAAATAGTTGTAGTCAGAGGGCCAGATAGTAAAACCCAGGCAGAAGCAGAGAGATAGTGAAAGATATTAAAATGGACAAGGGAGAGGGGAACAATGAAAGATAAGAGAAAGAAAAAGAGAGAGAAAGTCAGATGGAAAGGCAGGGACACGAGTGAAAGCCAAAGACGGTCAGGGGACAGCGCTGGAGACGTCACTTGTGGGAGCTGGCGTAAGGCTCCTGAGGCAGGAACTCTCCTGCTTTCCTCTTGTCCCTTGCTACTGTGGGACTTGAATTTCAAGTCCTGGTCCCACTTCCTGTTCCTCCCTGCAATCTGGTCACCCCAGTCCCAATCCAGTCATCACGGATCTGCCTCTACCCTGAAGCTAGAACAGCCCTACCCCCCCCCCCCCAACTTAGCTCGTCCGGCACCATCTTAGTTACCCAAGTCCACAGGGATTTTTCATTTCAAACAAAACTGTTTGCAGTGCAAACGCATCATGGTGTCAGCCAGTCAGTGCAATAACCAGGTGTCGTTTTACAGTCGCTCCCCCCGACTGTAACAGCACTTTCATATATCTCTGGCTGCGACAGGCAATTTTCTTTCAAAGATTGTTTTTTCTGGAGCTTGTGATTTCTACTCTCGCCTCCAACCTCTGGGATATTAAAGCGGGGTCAGTGGCTCTTGGCAGGCTGACCGATTTGTGGTCATTCCCCAGCTCCACTCTTCACCCTCCCTCTGCCGCTCCATCTCCAATCTTGGCATCCCTCTGCCTCTGCACCCCACCTAGTTAGAGATGCTAGAGCAAGTGGCTCCTGTAGACGTCCACACTGAGAAGTTTTGTCAGGTGTCGAGCCTCAGGAGTTGAGGTTCAGTGGGGTGAGGGTGGGGATTCAGGAGAGGATTCACCTTCTAAGCTTGAGCCCTGTTCTCCATGCTCCCCCCCCCCCCCCATGTTGTTCTGGGATGGAGCTCCCTGTTCCTTTCCACAAAAGTCTTGTAGCTTATTTTCCAGGAGGGAAAGCTTTAAAAAATGGGTGAATAGAACTGAGGTTTAACGTTAAGGAATTTTTCTCTGCTAGAAACTGGGGATGGGAAAGCTAGTGTAACCTCTTTTTTCCGGAAAATTTAGAGACTAGTGGGAATTCCTGTTAAGGACTGGGCTGGGGAGACCTGGCATATAGGGAAGGGATATGGAAACCTTTGTATCCCTCCTTCCCTGATTCTGCTCTTGCTGCCAAAGCAGTCTCTTCCATCGTTTGCTGATATGGTACTTGCAAGCTAGCAAAATCCCTTTCCTACCTCCCCCAGGTAGGGTTCTTTTGGAAGAAGGATCTGTATCTGCCTTTGGGCTTGCTCATTTTAGGATTTCTCTGTTCCCTTCCTTAGTCCATGGCAAAATCCTTCTTGAAGTCTAACTCCTGTTCCTCTTGCTTTGCTAACAGATCGAATCCTCTTGAAAAACAACATGACACAACACACTCCCCCTCCTCAGTCATACCATCCTTTGTTTTTATTAAATAAAAGTAAGTGGAGCTATAAGATGTGACTGGCCTGGATCCCGGCTTCATAAAACAAAACTAACACCCTCTTTATCAAGGGGCTGAGGCATCCAGAGAAGATTTCTTAGGCCATTGTGCTGTCACGTAAATGGGAATCAATATTCAATAAGCCCTTGATGCACTACACTAGCAGTTCACTTAATACTGGCTTCCAGTACTGTAAGTGGCATGATATAGGGAGGGCTTGTTTGTGAAATAACACTGCAGCCCTCACCTTCTGGATATTGGATCTGGCTTCCCTAGGAGAGAAGATTCAAGACTCTGAGCAAGCAGGAGCGTCATTTTACCAATCTTGCTGCCTCAGGACAGATTCTCTTAACAATCTAGCTTGAAAAAAAGGACAGATTCTATGCTTTTAAAGCTAACCAGTCTAAAAGATCCTGGAGGTTCATAGGCCCACATTTCTGCTAGGAAGTTTTCCACTGTGCCTGGCCTGATTGCCTTCCCCCTCTTCAATAAATTAGTCAAATTGAAAACCAATTGAAGGATAGAATTGATTCCACCACTCACATATGAGAGTAGACCCTCCGGTGCCCTCAGAGTCTGCAGCGATTAGTAATATCTCATTTTCCCTCAGCCCCTGTGTTTGCTGTCGGGAAAGGTTGCTGGCCGGCTGGCCCCCTGGTGGATCACAGTCGCTGTGCACGGTAGCTCTGGAGTTCTCCACGCACAGTGACTGTGAGGGTTTGGTAGGAAACAGACCATTTAAACATGAACAGTTATTTAGTTTCCGTTTTAGGACATCTTTGCAGGGAATTTGTGACCTTAGGCTTGCTTCCCCGCCACAGCTCTGAGCAAGTGTGTGCTAGGAATGTCTGCTTAAACAGCACAGATACGTACGTGTTGTGCAAAAACGTTGTGTAAAATATTTCAGAGCCAAATGGATTTTGGAAAATTTATTTAACATCTTTGGGTTGCCTGGGCTGTTGTTCTCCATTCCCAGTGTTCACAGGCTGTAGGAATTCATAATTTGCGGTGAACACAGGAACTTACAGAGAGAGTTATCCTGCCTGATAGTCCTGGGTGTTCCTTATTGCATTTAGGGGGGTTGACAGTTTGGAGGAAGCTGGGGGTAGAAGACGTTTCCACTTACTACTACTTGGGGACACACTGGAGGAGGTCAGAGCCTCTGTGTGTAGTGACCCTGTAATTGTCCCTGCAGGAGAGATATCCTGGCTTAAGTGTCCTAGGGCCATTTTAGACCAGACCGTTAGGAAGTTTCCATTCTGTTGCAGGTAGCTTTAGAGAATCTAAAGCAAAAGACGGGCATTTGGCTTCTCTGCTTGGGCACAAATGGCAGGAGAGAGCTGTCCTGCAGTGTTTGCTCCTATTAAGTTGTTTTTATGGGGCGAACCCTCCAAGGTTGTTGAGTAATGGGTGCATATTTTGAAGAAGAGAAATAAGTAAACTTGGGCAGTTTCTTGTCTTCAGGCTCCTCACTTGGTGCAGCCTAGTATTCTTAGGAAGAGACCCTCAAAGAATACCCAGGAGTGCGGAGTTTAGAAGGGGCTCAGGGATTTGATAACTTGGCTTGGGGCTTTTATAACCAGTTTGTGGGTTATCTAAATGAGGGAGACGGGTACTTGCTATTCTCCATTTCCGAATAAGAAGAAAAGAGATCTTTTAAAGTTGGAGGTGCTGAGGTTAACCTGAGCCCAGGACTTGCTGAGAGTAAGCACAACATGACTGACTCATTTAGTTATGAGTTCCTTCTGTCCTCCTCCCAGGCCTCGTTTTTTGCCACCCTGTGTCCGGGGCAAGGGCCAAGTGTGGTTCTGACATCTCTCACCTCATCAGTTGACTGGATGGGAGTCCCTGTTTTCCTCTCCTTTTCAAGCACATCCCTCTTGAAGCTGCATATAAAAAAAATAAAGTCAGGGAGTGCTTTTCTTTCGTTAGAAGTTCTAGCTTGGGTTAGACAAGAGCAGTCTTCCCTGCTAAACCCCTTAACAAGCTCCCTTGTTTTAGTGAGGTCTGCACAGAGGGTGAGGCCAGACCAAGAAGATGGACTACAGAGCAAAGATTCCAGAGGCTGGACCTCTTAGGGGTTGGTGAGTGCTCACATAACTTTCCCAGGGAAAGCAGTCACAGGTGAGACTTACAGCTCTCACCACTCTCTGAGATGGTTGGGCTTCTCCCAGCAAAGGGATGCATGGCCAGATGTTGTCTTGAAGAGTCCTACCATGCCAGATGCTGGCCTTTTCTTTTGTGGTCCTCTTTATACTGGGAACGGACCAGTTATCACGGAGCAATAGCATCTCAACAGAGGGTATTACCCATGACAAAGCCCCTCGTCGCCTCTGGTTAAACTCCCAATCATCTGGTACCTCCGGCTGTCCACTCTTGCCACAACTTGAGTTCTGGCATCAGTGCTCCCACACACAACAGCTGATGACATCTCTTGGCCTCCCCCATCCATTCAGCAATGAGTCTCTCCCCAACCCGCCTCCTCGGCCTGCTGTCCCAGCCTGTAACCCTGATCTCATTTCCTCCTACCTCTCACACCATTCTAAGACCTCTTGCCTCAACCTGTGCCTGGGCTCCTTTCTTTGGAGCCCCACTCATTCCTTTAGACAGCCCTCTCCTCTCTGATCCAGGATCTGCCCTGAACATTTGTACCCTCCCCAAGACTTTCAGGAACCAGAGCACCCCCCAGAGAGGAGGGTGGCTCTGATCCCTGAGGTTGCCCCCGGCTCCTTAGTGGGGCAGATTTCATGCCTGGGTTGTGTGTTGTTTGTCTGTCTCAGACTTTGCAGCCCCCGAGGCACGGGCTCTGTCTTTGCAGGCTCAGGGAAGCCTTGGCAGCCAACAAATAATAAATAATACCCTGGTAACACCACCTGCAACTTGCTAATGAGTGTCTTTCCCTGTCTCCCTCACCTCTTGGAGGTTGGGGGTGGGTATCCCTGATTTCTGGGCAAATGGATGCTTTCTCCTTTTTCTTGCTTGGGAGAGTTGAGGTTGGAGGGTGGGGGTAAGTCCTTTGTAGGGGCAAAAGGATACAGAAATGACTTTGAGGAGTATACTAAGTAAAAACAGAGGATACGTCTAATATTTCTTCTGACTGTAGAGTTTTGGAGAGATGGAAACCTTTAGGAACAGGACAACAGGTCTGAGGTTCTTTGGATTCCTTGGGGTCTCCTGGGCTTTGGTTTCCAGAGGCAAGCTGGAACTTACCTGACCCCGTCTCTTCCCTCAAGGAATGTTTTTCTAAGCCCTTGGTTCTCTAAGTTTGATACTCAGGAACTCATCATCCTCCAAGTCCATGGGTTAGGCCACTAAGTGCATCTACTCTCTTCTTTTAGTTTAAGAGTATGAAAGTTAGCGCACTAAAGGCAGTTGTCTTGAAGTCACCTATACCTGAAATTCTAACAGTTGCCACCAGGTGAATCAGTGGTGATTTGGCTTTGGGTCATCTAAGGAGAGCAAGACAGGCTTGCAATCTCGCCCATTTATGCATTTTCAAATTGTTACCCAAAATGCCATCATTTTGAAGTATATTTTTGGATTATATTTGACTCTATTCAAAACCACATATGCCATCAGGTAAAAGCCCTTTAAACTTTTGTTGTGGTGGTTATAATAGAAAAAGGGAGTGAGTGAACAATATGATTTTCTGAGATGGTCTGTCTAATGATCCGTGTGGATGGTCCATGGTATTAGTTTGTGGTTCATTTTTCTAAAGGCAGGCTTTGTGGTCTGTATCAGAAAGAGCCATTCAAAATGATTTTGGATTCACTTCATCATAGTGATCTCTGTGGAACTAGGGAGGCAGGTTGGGATGTTTTCATTTCCCTGATCCATGTAGCTCTTGGCGGTATGGCATGATGGAGGCTCCCAAGTGGGGCAGGGTAGCAGGATGGGTGCTAAAGAGAAATCACATTCTGATCTACACATTATGGATGTAGAGTGCAGTGGACAATGACTCCCTCTTCAGAGTCTGATTTCAGGCTCTGTATATAGGGCACTTCTGTAGAAAAATGGATTTTGCCTCTTTTGATACCAGGGAAATGGAGACTAGTCCTGCCTTGCTTTGCCACCCAGTGTCATGGCAAAGGCTTGAGTGTCCCAGAACCATCTTCTTCAGGGCCCCTCTTGATATAGGGAGTGTTTCTTTTACGAGGAGATGTTTTGCTCATTTCTGCTCCTCTCTTCCAAAACTACCCTCACCTGTGCCCACTCCCCTGTGCCTCCCACCAGTTCTTGGGGTGTAAACAGTCCTGTCTGGTATTTGGGGTAGATGAGCTCTGTGTTGGATTCATTCTACATGACCCAGCTTGTAGATAGCTGGGGGTGGAGTTAGCCTCCTTTTCATTCCCCTGGAGTCGGGACTGAGACCTGGGCCAAGGAGACTCATTTTCCCACGTGTAGGAACCTGGTGGGTATCCCCGCTCTGCACCATTTCGCTCCCTAGGTTCTCTGAGTCACCCCCTGACCCTGACCGTCTGCCGCAAGGGCTCAGACCGGCCGGGCCAACCTCACCCAAGAGGCCTTAATGAGCAGCTGCCTGCTAAGACCTTTGAGATCTTTCAGATGAAAAGGGCTGCCAGTGGTTCGGGGGTTGTTATAGCCAGGGTGGGGGCGGCAGCAATTACTGGACATGAGTAGGGCATCCAGCTCCCCTTGTCCCTCAGGGGAGTGCCAGGTTCTCGGAGGAATAGCAAACTGCCTTGTTTTATCTGCCTTGGATTCTGATGGGTATCAGCAAGGTTCCTTTTACTATCTGCCATCTTCCCTCTGGAGATGAACGGGTAGCACCACATGAGCTCGGGAAACTCCCACATGCTCATTCTCTAGGAGGTGAAGCAGTTCGGAGGAGTGTAGAGTGACAGAATCCAGACTCCTCCTTTCCAGCTCCTGTGTCTCAAGAGGGCCTGGATGTGGTAGCAGCATTCAGACTTTAGGGATGGAGGATGACCACCTCTCTGACCTTCCTCTCTAGGACTGAAAGGGGAAGGGAATGGTTGGTGCAGGGGAGCTTGAGAAAACCAACTGTGTGGGTAGGCAGGAGAGGAAAAGGAAATGGGTTCTGACTATAGCTGCCCGGGAGTGATGTTAGGTTTATAGGAGAGAGAGGAAAGATGTCATACAAGGAAAGTAGCTGAGGCACCTTCTCTGATGGATTTTATTTATTTATTTTTATTTTATTCATTTTTTGACTGTGTTTGGTCTTCCTTGCCACACACGGGCTTTCTCTAGTTGTGGTGGTGCACAGTCTTCTCATTGCAGTGGTTTCTCTAGTTGCAGAGCACAGGCTTTAGAGTATGCGGGCTTCAGTAGTTGTGGCTCGTGGGCTCTAGAGCACAGGCTCGGTAGTTGTGGCGCATGGGCTTTGTTGCTCCACAGCATGTGCGATCTTCCCAGACCAGGGATCAAACCCCTGTCCCCTGCATTGGCAGGTAGATTCTTCACCACTGCGCCACCAGGGAAGTCCGATGGATTTTAAATGAAGAGAATTTTCATCTCTGATTTGGGTGGTGGAGGTAGAGGAGCATTCCAGAGACGGAAGGATACTGGGGATAACCTTAAGGAATATTTGCTCCTAAGTGAATAAATCCACAGGCTATAACCATGTTCTACTTCTCTGCCTGGGAGGGGTGGGGCTGATGTTCTGGGCTTTGGTCCTTAATAGCGGTGGATGAGGGTGGGGTGTTTGGCAGGGTAACACAAATGGAGTTGCTGCTCAGTAGCGCCTACCTGGATGGCGTGGGAGGGTGGGGGGAGCCACTGGCAGAGGGAGCCAGTCCTCATTTCCCATCTTGCCCTTGGCCTCTGCACCTTTGTTCTGGGACAAACGCCCTTCTTTTACCACTTCCATGAGCCTAATCTTCCTTGGGAAGGAAGAAGAGTCACAGATGTTCCTTGACAAGTCATTTTGTCCCAACCGCCCAGTAAGTTATTTTTACCCCTTGAGATATTTTCAGACTCGGGTAGGTGGGTGGTTTTCTGTGTTTAAAAGCCTGACATGAAGATTTCACACACTCTAACATCTTAAAAGTCTTACTTTAACTGCAGATGGACCTCTTCCCCTTGCTTTTAAAGCCGCAAATTGTGAACAGTGCTATCTTCTTCACTGACGTCTGCACTGGATCAGTTACTACCCGCCTAGTGATAGGCCCCTGCGGTTTGGCCTATATCTCTGCACTGTTTGCTGCCAAAAGTGACTGTTGTTTGAGTAATATATTGTACCCATTCTGAATCAAGTGATATTCATTACGGTTATTAGGGGTTCTAGAAAAGTCTTTTTAAAGTCTCATGGCTTTGAAAAAAGGATATCACTAAGAAAGTTGTGATTCATATGGAGAAAAGAAAGGTCAGGATTGGCAGGGAGAAGACAGAGAAATGAGGGAGGAGAGAAGATGCTGACCAATGATTTAAAGTATTGAAAGCTCAAGGGACTTCCCTGGTGGCGCAGTGGTTGGGAATCCGCCTGCCAATGCAGGGGACACGGGTTTGATTCCTGGTCCGGGAGGATCCCACATGCTGTGGAGCAACTAAGCTCGGGGGCCTACTGAGCCCACACACCGCACCTGCTGAGGCCTGCGTGCCTGGAGCCCGTGCTCTGCAATGAGAAGCCTGCGCACTGCAACAAGGAGTAGCCCCCGCTCGCCGCAAATAGAGAAAGCCCTCGTGCAGCAACGAAGACCCAACGCAGCCAATAAATAAATAAATTTAAAATAAATAAATAAATAAATAAAATAAAGTATTGAAAGCTCCAGAAAAAGAGAATACTGGCCTTTCCTGAGGCCGGAGCAGAAACAACTGGGACTTTCAACATGAGAGATTAGGATTAGACTAAAGGAAGCATTACAGTGCTGGGAAGTTGAATACTTCTGAGCAGGACTGTGGAATCTACTCTTCTTCGAAATCCCAAGCAAAGGAACTTTGGAAGTGGTGGGGGTGGGGTGGGGCGGGGAGCTAGTGCAGAGAGAGAGAGAAGGACTGAGAGAATCCCTTGCTGCCCCCTCCCGAGCTGTCTTCTGCCTCCCGTGTCAGTCAGGGTTGTCCGCTCCCGCTGTCTCAAATGGATTTGATGACTCAACAATGACCAATTAGGTGTTAACACATCTATCTCTGGGGCTATCTAGCCATCTTTATGGAGAACAGGATCTTAAATCTCTGCTCATCGGGACAGCCAGAGGCTTTGCCTAAATGGTGGAAAGAGCTGTAGACATTTTTCATAATTATAATGACTTTTTACAGGGAGAGCCATAACTCCTGCCCCATAACTTCAGTGTGAGAGAAGAGCCCGTCACAGACTCTGTGATGCGGGGAGTGGAGGCATCTGATGGCTGTCTTCCTCGGGCAGCCTGTGCTTTCCTGCCACGAACAACTTCGGGGAGCAAAATTCACAAAGGAGAATTAGATGCTTTCTGTTCCCAGTGTCTCTTTAAAGAGATGCGACAGACTTCAATCTCCAGAGGTAGACAGTGAGTGACAAAAGGTCAGGAAATGAATGAGTAGTACATAGCCTGGCTAAGCTCCAAATAGCTGTGTGTGGAGAAGGGCGTTTTGGGGGTCATTAGCTCTGGAAGTCTTCCTGGAGGAGGCAAACATGGAGTTGAAAAGGAGGAGATCATTCTTCAAGGAAACGGCCCTCATGTAGAGGTGGGTAAGTAGGAGATGTCGAATACCCTGGGAGCGTAGATTCCATCATGGATCATCAAGAGTCTTGCCATCTCAGCTTTCCAGTTGGTTAATTAGCTCACATTCCCATCAGTCTTTCCTAGTGCTCTGCTACAGTACACGTCCAGCTTTTATAAGAATTCCTGACACCCTTCGAAACAGGCCTATTTTTCTCTTTTACCACCGCTCTCCTTGACCTGCCTTGTTTATGACCTTTGGGTCTATTTCCTCTTCCTCTGTAAGGTATAGCTAAGAGTATTGAGCACTCTTTCATATTTTGCTTCTGACCTTGATTTCCCTCAAGGAAATAGTCTTTTTCTCATCCTTCCAGCAGTCTGTGCTTTCCTCACTACACCTAAGAAGCCCTCCTGGGCCAATAAGAGGACAGCTTGTCAAAATGTGAATGATTTGCTATCTCTGACCATTTCCCAAGCCAAGCGTCCCCAGAGCCTTACTCGGTCGGATGCCTTTCTTTGGCTAATTGTGTAACATGGGCGGGCTTCAGCTTTCTTATGTTCATCCTCATTGACGTGTGTTAGTGTGTGCACCCCTGACAACAGGGCCTGAGTTTGCATTTTTTGCTCCATTCCACATCCCTCATAGTGCAATTCAGAGACTGAATTAATAATGCTCCAAGGTACTAGAGGTGAACAGTTACCTAGATAATTTGAGCTATATAGACAACTTTTGTTTTTATGAAGCATGTTTAGATAATTAAAGTGTCTTATTATTGCCTCTATGAGCCTCTCCTTTGGTCAGGTAAACACAATGTGATGGGTGTATCTTTTATCATAGAGATTGATCTCTAATATACTCCTAAAGGATTCTTCCTCTTGTCATAACACGGGAAAGATAAACTACTGTGTTTCTTTGATTTATTCAACAAATTGCCTTACTTGTGATAGCAACTACTCTGGACAAGGCGTATAAAATGAATAAGACAAGGTGTCTACCTTTTAGGTGCTTTCAGGTTGATGGGAAGATAGATAAGTAAACCAGCATTTACAATAGAGTATGATCAGAGCTGCGATGGAGGTGAACATAGGGTACCGGGTAAGGACTAGACATCTAACTCACATGCAAGGAGGTGACATTTACTGGCCCCATTGGCAGAAGGGGGTGAGTGGTTGTGGTAGCAGAAGACTAAGGCTAGATACAATAATTGTTCTCAATTAGATAATAATTTCTTCATCTTGAACTGGACCACTCATGCTTGAACAAAGATCAATTTCATGCTTGTCACTATGCTAAGTCTTATTTTAAAATGAATAAGATTAAATCCTTGCCATCAGGGAGCTTGCAGTCTAGAGTGGTAGACAGAAAAAGAAACCTTTAAAGTACACCGTGATAAGGCCTGAGGTAAAAGCTGACACTTCCTCAATGAAAGCCAGTAGAAATGTTATGCTGCTTAGAATGCTTAGAAAGGAAAAAAAAAGGAGGGCAATTTCAATGACTTACCCTCTTACTCCTTTCAAGTCTGTGAATAGGTTGATTCAAATTCCACTGTGCCGTTTATTTATCATCTGGAATCCCAGCAGTTGAAGGATCCGGAATATATCAAACTTCCCAGGTCTCTGCCTGGACACTCTTCTTAGTTCAGGAAGCAATTAGTCTCAGAGAGACAGAAGAGAGAGTGTAGGAGCAGAATATATATCCTTTTAAAATAATTTAGTAACAACCCTAGGTAAGTGACCAATAATTTATAGAGTCTATTCTTTTTATAGAGATATTTCCTTGCTGTTCAACCAGTGAGCTCGCCGGGTTTAAAGGATTAATCTTTGATGTAGTAAATATGCTCAAGTTGTAATTCAGTAGCAGGGATAAAGGGAACTTAGACCTGTCTTCTATAAGGGGAAAATATTAAATGGATTTGTCGAGGAACCGCCGTGGTAGTCCTCATTGTCTCTTGTATCTTAGCATCCCGAGTGTCAGAACTGCAAGGGACACTCTAATCCAATTTCCTTATTTTACAGATGAGAAGACTAAGACTTATGGTACATGAGATGATAACAGATTCAGGACTGGAACTCCCCTATCAACCTCCTTCCACTCAGTTCTTTTCTGTCCCTCCCTATTGTCAACTTTAGCCAAACCAAGCTGCTTCCTGGCCTCCTGTCCATACTACACATTTTCTGGCTTCTGAAACATCCCTTAAACACTTCCATCCCCAGCTGGGATACCTTCACTTTTCTCTCCCCTCTGTTCCCTTCTCCAACCCAGCTTCATACTCCCTCTTCCAGGAAGCCTTCCTGAAGTAACCTCTTCTGTCTTTAATTTAATTTAATTTTTTGGCTGCACCACGCGGCATGTGGGATCTTGGTTCCCCAACCAGGGACCGAACATGCACCCCCTGCATTGGAAGCACTGAGTCTTAACCACTGGACTGCCAGAGAAGTCCACCTCTTCTGTCTTTGAAGGCTTCTTGGCTCTCCATCTTTGCAGTCCAGTTGTTGGTTTGTACTTGCTGCTTTGTTGCTTAATAAGCATTCTGAAGTCAGCTTCTAGGTATTTAGGTTCTATCAATTTACTTAGATTAGGAGCTTCCTAATAGCAAGGCCTGAAACACATAGGGGGAATTTTCTATTGTTGCCTGATGAGCTGGGATTGGATAGTCTGAGAAAGTTAAAATTACTTATGTAACTGGGGAAAAGAAAGAAGAAAAGAAGACTGACTTACAGATTGGTGGGTGTGGTGATCCTGTTTTGAGGCCGGGGCATGTTTGAAATAACTGAAGGTTATTTCCAGTCCTGGGATTCTGTAACCATGTGAACCAACGTGGATGTGCGATAGCCTTAACCTGATGCTGTCACCAGTTTTGTAGCCTGTGTTAAATGAGACAACACCCTGCAAGAAGTAGGTGGAAGACGGGCATATCCATTGCATGTTATGAAGAAAAAAAAACAGCTGGTGAAAGGACTTTCCTCTGTGGAATGCATTGTTAGATGAAGCACCTGGCTACCCAGGAGATGACCTCGGTTACCGCCTGGAGGTCTCTACCCCAAGGAAGGGAGGCCCTGAGAGCCATTTTGACCCAAGTTCAAATTCCCTAGAACAAACAAGCTGATCTCTTGCTCCAAGGCCCAGTCAAAGAGGCTCCAGTGTGTTTATTGACTCTTTCATGTCCCTGCCCTGGAGAACAAACAAACAGCTCAACCTGACTCATTCCCTCCACCAACTGCACTCAGTTCATTGCTGGGGTTTGACAGGAAAAATCCCTCAGACCCTATGGAAATAAGGGAGCCAGTGGTTATGAGTGTCTGATTATAGATTCCTATTCCTCTTTCCCATAGAACCTTAATCTTCCCTGGAGGTGCAGAAGACAAGCAGTAACTTCGAATTCACTTGGCTTGAGCTCTCTCAATTGCTTGAGGCAAATCAGCTTGCTTCCTTGATTTATCCATTCAACAGATGTTTATCGAATGCCTACTATGTGCGAGGCTCTCGCCTCTCATGATGGGGGCTTGCCGACTTTTGCTCTGGAGAATACTGATACTTCCATCTTCTAACTAAATGATTTGAAATCCCCCTTTTATAACATCTAATAATAATAATAACCACACATTTTTTTCTCCTTTTCCATCATTGGAAGAACTTGGTTTCTGAACCCTAACCATCTCCTTTCATTAAGTCTTTGATGCATCATTTCTACCTCTTAGGATATCCTTCCACTGATGCTGAAAACTCGACCTCTGTGCGCCAGTGCCAAGTTAAATCTCAGAGACAGAGTTTTGGGTGAAGCAGAAAAGAATAGGTTTAATGCTTTGCCAGGCAAAGGGGGACACAGTGGGCTCTTGGCTTCAAAAACTGTGTGTCCCACCAGGAGGATTTGGCAAGGAGTTTTATAGCAATGGTTCAAGGGCAGGATTGCTGATAAGATTAGGGTGTATGCAGGGCCTGCACTCCTTTAACCTGGTCTCAGGTAATCTCCTGATGAGCTTCTCTGGTTCCTTTAATCTGGCCTCCGATGGTCTTCTCTGGAATGAAGAATGCTGACATCTTCCATTTGTTGGGGGTTTTAGTTCTATAAAGAATTTGGATATAGTTATGTGTATCCCTTGAGGCAGAACCAGGACCCTGCCCCAAGGCTGCACTGTTGTTTCTTGGCTGCTCCTCCCTTATCTCTTTATCCCCTCCCTTCCCTGATTAGCAAAATTTTGAATCTGCCCTTTGGGACTCAGGGAAAGTTATGGAGGCTGGAGTCTGTTCCCTACAAACAAAGAATGGGGGACAGAGAAATGCTTCCATGCCCAGGAGCCCCACAGGGTCCTGCTTGGTTTTACCATGTTGCTTTTCCTTAAACCCTGCTTCACATTTTCCTCTATAGAGAAGGAGGCAGTCTTATGCTCATATTTTAGCTCAATTCTCTCTTTTTTAGAAGGAACTCAACTCAGACCCTCCGCATTGTTGTGTTTAGAGAAGTGCTATGTTTCCTAAACTGTAAAATCATCAAAACAGTCACATGCGATGTTAATAGGAATTTCTTTGAAAAGCATTACATGATCAGGTCAGTTTAGGAAACACTGGACAAAATTCTTAAATTGCAGGACTTCTCAGAACCTTTAACATATTGACATTCATTTTGAATCTCTAAGAGAGGGCATAATTTTCTTTTTAGAGAAAAACATCTTTTCACTTTTGGGGACATTAGTGTTTCATGAACTTCAGTTTGGGAAATGCTGATGTAGTGGAAGGAATATTTGACTAAGAGACAGGAACCTGGCATTGCACTCCTCTTTCCAGGTGACTCTGGGCAAGTCACTTCCCCTCTCTGGACCTCCATTCCTTTATCAGGAAAATGAGTCTGAATTAAATGATCCTTCAATCACCTCCTGGCTCTGACCTTACAGAATTTTCCCCTTATTATTCTGTTTCTTTCTTAATGCTTATTTCTGCCATCAGTCTGAGAACCCCTAAGATAGGCGTTACATCTCTTACTCTGTGTATCTTCCTGAAACATCTAAGACAGGGTCCATCTGAAGACGGTGGGTGGGGGGCAGGGTGTAGAATAAAAATACCCAAGTGCTGGCCACTGTACAAAGGCCTCCACAGGTAGGCCCAATCTCCCAAGAATCAGAAACTTCAAATCTAAGATAGATATCCTGACATACCCATAAAGGACATACAAATAATGCAATAAGACATTAAACCAATATGTGACTAAAGAGAGCTGGAATAAATGCATTTTAGACATTATAGGAAAGGAAAGCTATTTATGGAAAGAAAACATGGTTGTTCCATAAGCAGCTGAATGTCTTAAGGGAAAGTTCTGAGAAGGCTTCTTGGAAGAGAGTAGCACTGATATCAAAGGAGGAAAGAGGATAGTCTCTGCTGCTGGGGTGGGTGTGAAGAGTGGGTATCCCTTGTTTATGGGGTAACCTACTTGGCTGAAAATTCAAGGAGAATAGAAGAACGCTGACCTGGGAATTGTGATGGGTTGGATGGACCAGGTGCTGAGAGTCAATGAGGGTGAAGAAGAGCTTTATCTGAAGCATCCAGAAAAGTAGGTCAACACACATTTTCCCTGGGGAGGTTGAAATCCCAGGATGCTTGGATGAGACATGCACATAGGCGAATGGTCTTGGAGACAGACAGATTTCCTAGTGGGTGGCCCAAACACTTTGCCTTCTCTTGCATTGGCTGTGATGAGCTTGAGCCTTAGGTTAAGTGTGTGCCTCTGGGCAACATCACTCAGAGAAGATAAGAGTGATGAGGGGAGACGCTTGTCTTTATAGCTGTTCTTATTTGACTTATATTCTGTGTGCGTGTGTGCACGATCTGCACGCACCTGTCTGTGTGTATGAATGTATGTTTACATGAGTAAGTGTGCACTTGCACATATTTGTTGAAATGTGGCCACGTTTTATGTGTATATATGGGTTTGCAAAGTGTTTATATGTCTATCTATGGCTGTGTCTATTGTAAAAGGATGAGGTTCAATTTTACGTGTATGTGTGTAAAATGGTATATACATTACATGTGTATTTGGAGAGTGGTCTGTTTTATATATATGAGGCATGTATTCACATGTATATTTTATATATGAACATTTATTTGTATTTATATGTCTTTATTTAGGCTGTATCTATTTGAGTTACTTTTACGTTTCTTTGTCTTTGGGGGTGGGTTTGTTTCAGTAATTCACTAAGTATTTATTGAGAGCCTGATGTGTACAAGCTACATGTTTATGTACGTATATGGGGTGTGTCTCCTTTTGTATGTATGTATGGAAAGCGCACAGGTACTTAGGTATATGTCACATTCTTGAAATGTCTATGTATATGCTAATTTTCTCATCTATCTAATTCTTAAATCTTGCATTGCAGATTATTATAAGCTCCCCCAGATCTTTTTGGAAAAAGCAGGAGATAACAAACTCAATGCAGTATAAACATCTCATGTGGGTATGTCCGTGTGGAGTGACATTATGCCTTGTTCATTATCCGTCTGCGATCTCTTCCTGGGCCTCTGCGCACTGGGCACTTCTTGCTCCTATAAAGCTTGGAAAACTACCTAAAACACTCACCCACCACTATGAATAAATAGGCTGTTTTCCCTTCCTGCTCTGCCCAACCAGGAAGAAAGGATGGGAGAGAGTCAACAACAGGTCTTAAGCTCTAGCTGTTTGAAAAGATTTTTTTCTTTTCTTTGTCCTTCTCCCTGGCCTCATCTTTTCTATCCTTCAACCAGTTCTCCTAATCCCTTGAAAGAGAGGCGCAAGATTTTCTTTTCCCCCAAGAAACCAGAGACAGAGTAAAAGAGATTTTGCTCCAAGGGAATCTGCTCCCATTTTATGGGGTTTGTCAATAATGTTCCTTCATTAAGATAGCATCTCAGTAGAATGAAAGAGGCCTCTGCTCTTCATGAAAAGAGTTGTTTTCTCTTGGGGGTGTGTAAAGGGGGGTATTAAATAAACCTGTTTTTTAAAGAAGTACCTCTCAAGCAAGGAAATATGTTATTATTGTAATTGTCTGATGCTAATTATACTTATTACTATAATAACCATTTTGTTGTAACAAATGATGTAATCCTTTTTATTTCTGTCGCTGCCAGAGGCGAGTGGTGTGTCTACAGCAAGAAGGGATTGGCGAGGAGGTGCAATCAGTCCAGTGACAGCAACGCAGCTTGGGCTGGTGAATAGCTTTGCTGCTTAGGGGCTGCAGGATGCAGGCAGAAGATATCTAGATTGTTTTACTCCCCAACTTCTCTCTGGAATTTTGCATTTTAGACCCTTTCTTATAAGCATTTAATTATTCAGTCAGACTTTTATGTATTCATTCAACAAACATTCATGAAGTACCTGCTATGTTTCTTATATTAGAGTCAGCCCTAGTGACATAAAGTAAATAAGATAGGAGCTTTGCTGCTGAGAAGCTCAGAGTCTAGTGGTGGAGACTGGCAGGCAAAGACTCTTTTCAATGCACGAGGATAAGTGAGCTACAAGGAGGTGTATTTAAAGTGCTATGTGTATGGAAGCTCAAAAAGCTGAGGTTTCTGGAGGAATGGTAGAAGTCTGTGGCACAGAGAAGGGGAGTTGGTCATTCTAGGGACAGGGAACTGTTAAAGGTATGAAGGTTTGTTTTGTAATATTAATATCAATAATAATAGTAGTTAACATTACTTCATATCAGCCATGGTACGTATTTGCATATGTTGATTCACTTCATCTTTACAACGATACTATGAGGTAGGACTGTTGTGAAGATGGAGTGAATCAAGAGATGAAAAGTGCTTAGAGCAGGGCTTCATATGGAGTCATATTAGCAATTTTTACTCTTGTCTCATTATTACTTTTCTATTTAACAGGTGCAAAAACTGAGGCTTGGGTAGAGTAACTTGCCCAATTTCACACATACAGTGAGCAACAAAGCATGGATTTGAAACCCAGTTCTGAATAGAGCCTTAGTCTTTAACCTCTCTTGTAATTAAGGCGTAGGGTGCACACTAGGGAGAGGTAATAATTTGTAATGAAACTGCCAAATAGTTTTGGGCTAAAGTGTGAATGGTCTTATGTACCACGAGGGGTTTCCAAACAGAGGAATAACAAGATCAGATCTGTGTTTCAGAAAGACAATTCCAGAACCATTTTTGAGAGCAATTCTAGCTGCTGGTCCCTACCAAGAGGCCAGGCTTCTCCAAACAAAACCAAGAAACAGAGCCAAGGCTCCTAAGACCTCATTAAGAACATCCCAACTCTTGCTACTGCACCTACGGAGTTCACCTTTGCTCCTGCCTGGCAGACATCCACTTCTAGGGGTACTCGCTCTAAAGAGGAAGTCCTTAAGGGTGTTGATCAAAATAATAGCAATTATAATAACCTAAATGGGAAAAGAGCTTGAAACAGGATACATATATAGGTATAACTGAATCACTTTGCTGTACACCTGAAACCAACACAACATTGTTAATCAACTATACTCCCATATAAAATAAAATTTTTTAAAAAGATGTCATTAAAAGAAAAAAGAAAGAAAGACAATTCCATAAAACTGGGACAATGTGGACAACCGGCCTCTGAGAAGGCTAGTCTTTACCTCAATGTGTTCTGCTTAGCAGCTGATATAGCCAAAGAGAGCTGCATTGCTTTAGTTGATGGTGTGACATGGAACAAAGAAGAGTGGGGGAAACTCTCAGGTTAATAAGATCTGGGAGAGAGCCAAACCAAATTTCCAAGGCCTCATAATTGTCTAAATGGGCCACAGTATAGAATAATCACAGGCCTTCACTTCCATCAGTGTTAGTAGAAATTTCCTACTTTGGGTGCTGGGACCTTGCGTGTCTTGTTCACCACTATCTCTGGTACCCAGCAGAGGGCCTGGCAATAGTATATGTTAATAAATCCATCATCTGGATGACCATTCAGTCTTCTAGAGCTCTGGGTACCCCAAGCTTGGCTCTCACAATTGAATTTTTTATTATTAGTCAGAAAAGATATTCCTCCTGTTATCAGTGCCCTTCTCTTCACCCCATCACACACACAGACATGTATTCCTCCACCTTCTCCTAACCTGTCCCCTTAAGTTCAGCCAGTTCCCCTTAGTGGAGTTTGAGGAGTGCATCAAAGGGAGTAGTAATGATGGCTAACATTGATTGCATGCTTCCCAGGTGCCAGGCACAATCCTAAGCACTTTACATGTGCTAACTAAGGTCTCACGACAACTATGAGGAGATACTACTATTATCCCAACTTTACAGATGAAAAAACTGAGCTATGAAGAAGTCAGATAACTTGCCCACGGTCGCACAGCTGTTAAGTAGTATAACCTCATCCAATACACCAGTGCCTCTCAAACCTTAATAAGCACACAGACCACCTGGGGCCTTCTTAAAATGCTCATTCTGATTCAGTGAATCTAATGACGGGCTCCAAAATTCTGCACTCTTGAGAGCTTGTTTGGAGGTTCTAGCAGGGGAGCGCAGCTACTCGTATACCCTTGACCGAAGAACGGTCCTCCTCTATCGGGGAAGGTCGTCCTCTTCGACCGAGCTCACAGCTTCGGGAGGGACGCACATGGAGCGGTGAGGGAGGAAGGGGACACCCGCCTAGCCAGCCAGATCAGCCGAATCAACCCTGGCGATCAATGGGGTGACAGATGTCGCAGCCAGATCGCCCTCACATCCCAAAATTCTGCACTCTTAATAGGCTCCCAAGTGATGCTGATGCTGTTGATCCTTAGACCACAGGGTGAGGAGTAAGGCTCTACACCTTGTTTACTGCATCAACCATTTTCTAACTCATGTTGCCACCAGCTGTCAGAGTTATTTCCTGGAAAAGACATTTGTTTAAAACAGTTCTGTGAACCATACGAGTCAGCTTCTTCCTGGAAGAAAAAGGAGAGTTTGCATTTGGCCACATCTTGGTGATTGACGCTTATGCAAAGAACTGAGCCTAAGTGAAAGAGGGTGGCTTTAGACTCCCTGGGTGCAGGCCCTGCTTACTGTAGGCTCTGGGCACGTCTACTGATTGATGGCCTCTGGTGGAGGCAGCTCCACCCCTATTCCATTGCAGCCACTGGTTGATTTAGACTGAAGAATTTAGGGTGAAAGCGACTGAGCCTCAAGGCTTCTGCTATAGTCTGTTGATTAGCTGTGCCTCTAGACATGCCCAAGATCAGATGTCTGGAATTATTCCCTGTTAGCCTCTTCCAAATGCACAATTTAATAAGAGAAGGCAGAAAGGCATGGGAGAAAAGAGTAGATCAATGAATTAACAAGTATTTATTGAAGCCCTGATACTAAAAAGCAATGATTTTGCCCTAACCCCCCAGGCCTCAGATTAGCTGCAGGAAGTGTTCTCAACTCTCATTCAATATCTTTTCCTAATCAAGGCCAACTTCTCCTTTGTTCCCCAGCGAGATGTCCTTATAAGATATACTTCCTAAGACAATTCTGAAAGCAGAGACACATTTTTTGGAAGATTAAAAAAAAAAAATGCTTCATTAAGAAGTTCAAAATAAATTGTTTAATTTTTCTACTGACTTGGTGAGAGCCATGTTATAGCTCTCCTGCCTTAGCCCAGATAACTGGGAGTTGACTATAGCCATTTAGGTGGAAAGCTGGACCTCTAAGTTTTCCTATAACTTTAACTCTCTGATTTCATTCCAATCAGCCTTGGAGGCCTCTGATGCTCCAGTGAAGCAGTTGAGACCCCCACGGGCAATGATAACTCCAGATAGGTTTTCTCTTGGAAAAACCTTAGGCAGTTCGACTCTTGGAGAGCTGGAACTCCCAGTGAGGGAAGCAGAGATCTTAGCATTGAGGGATTTCTCTCATTCTTTCCATTCCTTCCTGTCCCCATCGCTCTCCTTATAGTCCAAAAGAGCACCAGCCATCTGACTGAGTGTTCAGCTTTCAGACCCTTCTTCAACTTCCTGTTTAAATAAAAATTTAAACCTAGGTTATTAGTTCTTTCAACAAACATCTTAAAGTGCCTATTATCAATAACACATTGGGCTCGTTGTTATGGAATATAAAAAAATGAATGAGAGATAATCGTTATTTTCACAAATAGCCTGTAGAGTAACAAGTTGTGAACTGGAGTATGTACCATGAGGGAGGTACATATAAAGTCCAATGGGGTCCAAAGAAGAGAGAGCAAATAAAATGTTGTGTACGAGAGGAATTTTTTAAGCTGTGAATACTCCATCCATATAAGTTTTTAACTTCTGAAAACAAGGAAAAGAGAATAAGTTTGGAGGCCTATACTGTTTCTGTACAACCCTCAAGCTAAGAATATTTTTGTTTTTTTCAACATTTTTAAAGGGTTGTACTGAAAAGAAAAAACAAAACAAAACAAAAACACCAAAGAGGAATGTACAACAGAGCAGCTTGCAAAGCCTGAAATATCTGCTGTTTGGTCCTTTACAGAAAAAGTTTGCCAACCTCCTGATCTAGACCAAATTTTGCCATAACTGCATGACCATGGACAAGCTTGGTGATGAGTTGGAGCTTATCCTGTAAGTAATCGGGAGTTATTCATTAAGTGAAAAAGATGGCTAGATTTGGTGGCAGTAGAAGGTTGACTAGAATGGGGGTAGAAATTCTAGGAGGCAATTTAAAATCCTAACCTAGAAAACCAGTGGGAGGTGTAGATTTGGGAGTCATTAGCACAGAGTCAGTGACTGAAAATAGAGTGGATGAAATCACCCAAGGAGAAGACAGAGGATGGACATTTGGGAATACCTTCCTTCATTTGTGCTTCAAGAGGATGATGGAAGGACAAGAGAAGAGTGAAGGAGACTGATAAAAAGTGATCCAAGAGGTAAGAAGAGACAAGACATCACTAGTATCACAGAAAAAGAAGGTTGTCAACAGTGTTAGTGCCAAAGAGACGTAAAGTGGGTTGGAGAATGAAAAGAAGCCTTTGGCTATGTCACAGGTGACCCTATGAGAATAATTTCAGGAAGTGGTGAAGTTGGGGGTGGGAGGCAGTGGAGTGCCTTTCAGGCTGTTTGTAGTAGAGGGAAGGATGGAGACCAGCTAGGCTGAGGGGGAACAGAGTCAAAAGAAGCAGATAACATCCATTTTGTCTACCATGCAGGGATATATGAGGATCAAATGAAATGTATGTAAGAGTGCTTTGAAAACTATAAAGTAAGCTACAAATTAAAGGCGTTGTTATTATAAATTAAAGTAACTTCCCGTTCTAAATTCTGTGAAACTATTTTTGTCCTTTCCTCAAAGTCTACAATTTAGAACCAACAATGTTCTATCCCTTATGATGTCTAAACTTTTCATTCTTCAAGACCTTTCTAGCAGCTGTGACCATCATTTCCCTAGTTTTTGACTTTCCAGTATGGAACTGTCTGTACTAACTAGGCAAACCTATTTCTCATCCTCCCTGCAAGCCTTATTTCCCTTCACTTGGGAGCTCTCACCCAGTCCATTTGCTTTGCTCTAAGGTTTAAGAGTTGCTTGCTTTAAGGGTTGACAGATTTAGCAAATGAAAATGCAGGATACCAATTAAATTTGAATTTCAGATAAACAGCGAACAATTTTTAGTGTGTGTCTTGTGAAATATTTGGGCACAAGCATCCTGAATTTTGTTTGGTAGACTTACCTCCCCTTTTCTCTTAGTTTATCTGCATGGGTCTCTTCCTTTAGAACTCAACTTAAAACTCATCTCTACTCCTCAGCATGATGATTTAATAAAAAGAACATAGCTTAAACTGGCACAATAGTGTAAAGCAATTATATTCCAATAAAGAGCTTAAAAAAAAAAACATAGCCTTTTGCAGACAATCACACTTGGATTCCAGCCCCGACCCTCTACTTACCTGTTGTGTGACCTTGATTAAATCTCTTCATTTCTTTGAATCTATACCTTTCAAGGCTCTCGCTAGGATTAAAGTAAACAATGTTTGGTTTGTTTGCTTCGGACTTACATATTTATTTAAACCTCTCCTATCCAAAAGATAATGTCTTTGCTTTGCCTGCCCTCTCTGCTTAGATATTCAACTTGTGCTTCTTTCAACTGTACTGCTGCTTAGGTTTCGGTCTGGGTCAGAGTTCTGGGGAGGGGACTCTGCCTTTCTCATCAACAAGAGGATGATCTAGCTGAATCATTCCTTATAATACCTAAGGCAGGGGTCTACCCACAGGGAGCCTCAGGGTAGGGATAGACTGATGGGTTCCCATGTGCCTTTTTTCTCTAGACTGCTTGGAAGAACCTCGAGGTCAAGTCCCTAGGGAGCTCAAGGTCAAATCCTCAGGGTGCTCAAGAGCAAGTCTTCCAGCCTAGGTTTTCTTGCCACTGCTATGCTAGCTCTGCACAGGTTTTCTGAGGCGGTTGGTGATGAAGAAGGATGTGGTAAGCCCTTTGGGGTGAGAGGTGGAGAATGGTGGGGGGGATCCAGAGTAACTGTTATTATTACTGTCCTTCCCTGTGACTCAGATTAGTTGTAAATACTGAGATTTAGGAGAGAGAATTATAGTGATGCAGAACAGGTAGAAAGGCAAAGGCCTTCAGTGGCCCAGCCGGAGGATGTAACTTCTTTTGCCCAGTTGGGCTCCTCTGTCTGCCCCCAGCAGCCCTACAGGGCAGGTGGGAAGGTAGAATCTGACGCCCCTGCTTCCTCTTGCCTGAAGCTTACCTCGGCCATCCCTATTGTAATACCTATCAGCTTGCTCGCATCCTAGCTGCTGGGGATTTGGGTAAGCAGCCAGGTTATCTAGATCTCCCAGCTCTGATTTTTATCTCCAGCCCAGGGGGTGAAAAAAAAAAACAAAACCCTACACCTGACCAAACTCAGTAATAGAAAGTGGTTCCCCCTCCCCCTTCTCTTCCCTGGTCCCCTGGAGCTTATTTCACTGGAAGGGAACGCAGGTTGATGTATTTTTAAATGGCTTTGATTTTATCACCTTGCTTAATGATTTGGCACGTTATTTATTAGATGGGGAGCTTCCCAGAGGGGCCTGGCCCATTAACGTATAAATAATGTGGCAAATAGTTCAATAGAGCCGTAAAAAAAGTGATTTAGAAATAAATTGACCTCTGTTTGTTACATGTAAACGAAGGCCCAGGGTCATAATGTATTTCGTGCCCTGAAGCTGGGATGGTGGGGTTGGGGTGGGAAGGGATGACTAGGAGGCTAGTGCAGACACTGGGGAGATTTTTTTGTCACGGCTCTTTTTTTCTCTGCCATGGTTGGGGGTGTGGCAGACGAGTTGTGGGCTGCATCCGGGATGTGTGAGGCAGGGTGAGTAGATACCCATGGTCTGGGACAGCAATGCAATTGGTAAGGGTTGGGGAGGGGTGGTTTGAAATGGAGGTTTTTTTTGGACACAAATCCCTGTTTGTGATTTCATCATTATTGAGAAGTTGACATTTAATCCACGTAGGTAGAAAGAGAAGTTGATAGTTTGGGAAGCAGGAACTGTCGTGGTGCATTCAGGTCAGCGTGGTGAACCCCTTGGATGGGGACGCTATCAGATTCATCTCTCCCTACCACAGTGTGTAGCACATAGTAGGCAGTCAACTAACTGTTTGTTAACACAAATCCACATATCTACCATGATTAATGGGGGGGGGGAGAATGATACAGATAATTTCTGTACTAGTGGTGGATAAATAATGGGTGTAATAGTTAACATTCGCTGAGAGCTTAGTATGCACTAGACATTTTATTAATCACTACATATGTAACCCAATTAAATCTTTTTTATGTTTAAATTGTAAAATATGACACATATTCATTAAAGTGTATAAAGAATGTACGTGCATTTTAATGAATAATGTGGCACCTAGAAACCCCCACGTAACCACCAGTCCTGAAAAGAAAGAACTTTGCCAGCACCCCAGAAGCCCCTTGTGTGTCGCTTTCTGATCACCATCGCTTCCCTTTCCCAAAGGCAACTATCCTGTATTTTGTAATAATAATTTTCTGGCTTTTCATAATAGTTTTAGTACCAATGTATGTGTCCTTAAACAATACAGTTTTGCCCTTTTTTGAATTTTATGTTGATACACTCAAACCGTGAGTATTCTTTTGTCTTACATTTTTTACTCAGCCTTTTATTTGTGAGATCCATTCATGTTGTTGTTCGTAGCTGTAGTTTACTAACTGTCATTGCTATACATATCTCATTGTGTGTGAATATACGATATTTTATCCATTCTCCTGTTGGTGGGCATCACATCCTTTCTAGGTTTTATCAATAGAAAACAATCCTGCTTTGAACATACTTAAACATGTACCCTAATGTGATTGTGCCCGCATTTTGTAGGGTCTATACCTAGCAGTAGAATTTCTGGGTTATGGAGTGTGTGAAAATTCACGTTTACTCAGTAATACCAAATTGTTTTCCAAAGTATTTGTACCAATTTTGACTCTAGCGTATCTAGCGAGAGTTCCTGTTGGTCTACCATCCTTGACAACTCTTGGTAGTGTCAGAATTTTCCAGTTTAATCCTTACAATATTATATGAAGTTGGAATGTTTATTATTGCCATTTTAGAGATGATTAACTGAGGCTCAGGGTGTTTAAACAACTTGCTCAGAGTTGTATAACTGGCAAATGGCAGAGCCAGTATTTGAACTTAAGCCTGACCCCATACCTGAGCTTGAAATCTCAATATTTGCACTTTATCTTGATAATGAACACTTTGAGATTTTGGATAAATTCTATAGCAAAACTCTTCCGCACATTTAACTTATTAAGCCAATTAAATTTTTTTGTTATGTATAACAATATATAAAAAGGACCATTCTTTTTTTTTTAAAGAACTTTTATTGAGATACAGCTAACATACAATAAACTGCATATATTTAGAGTGTACAATTTGGTATCCCAATCTCCCAGTCCATTCCCCCCAACTCTCCCCGCTTTCCCCACTTGGTGTTCATATGTTTGTTCTCTACATCTGTGTCTCTATTTCTGCCTTGCAAACCGATTGATCTGTACCATAAAATGGACCATTCTTTATGCTTGCTACCAACTTGTACAGTGGGGAAGGTGGCTTGTTTCATATGTGAGGTGGGGGGAAGACATTAAGGTTAAATAGTTAATCTTAAATATTAAATATCTGTTGGAGAGGAGCTAGCATGGAATTAGCTGTAGCATGTCCAGAAGAAGCTTCCAGAAATGATCCAGACTACCCCCCTCTATAGGCAAGTGAAAGATGTGAAAACAACTCCAGGGCAAGGGACTCTGCCCAGGAGCCAGAAAGTCCTTTTCTTCATGCTACTTTAATTTCTGCTGTTGTTTTAACTCATCCCCTCTAGTTTGTTCTTCCAAAGACAACACTTAATATATGATCAAAGGCCCCCTTTCTGGTTTCAGGGTATCTTGCTAGCTGGGCAGAGTTTCCAATAGAATCAGGGCTTTAGAGTGTCTTTCATCCCCAGAGCTCAAAGCCTCCCACGGACATTAACCCATTAATCACCAAGCTGCTCTGTGAAGTTAAGAACTACTCAGTGGGAGCCTCCCCTGCTTCCCAGGTAGAGAAACCAAGTCCATGACTTGTCCAGAACTGCCCAGGGAGTCAGGGTGGAGCCAAGAAAGGAGACTAAGTGTCCAGGGAGACCATCTCCTCGACTGCCAGTGATTCAGAGCTCCAGTTTCCTTCACACTCAGCACAAAAAAGAACTCACTAGAGAATGGTGAAAGTTGAGGCTAGTATTTCAGAATATTGGACTCCTTTTTGGATTGCTGACAAAGACAGCCTTGCCCAAAGAGGTGTGCATGCTTCAAGACCGGGGCCAGGGTCATTCTTTTTTTTTTTTAATTGGAGTATAGTTGATTTACAATATTGTATTAGTTTCAGGTGTACAGCATGATTCAATGTACTCCAATTTTTATAGATTGTACTCCATTTAAAGTTATTACCAAATAATGGCTATATTTCTCTGTGCTGTACAATGTATCGTTGTTGCTTATCTATCTTATACATAGTAATTTGTACCTCTTAATTCTATACCCCTACCTTGCCCCTCCCCACTTCTCTCTTCCTACTGGCAACCACAGTTTCTTTTTTGTATCTGTGAGTCTGTTTCTGCTTTGTTATATACATTGTTTGTTTTATTTTTTAGATTCCACATATAAGTGATATCATACAGCATTTGTCTTTGTCTGACTTATTTTACTAAACATAATACTCTCTAGGTCCATCCATGATGTTGCAAATGGCAGAATTTCATTCTTTTTTTATAGCTGGGTAATATTTCATTGTGTGTATATGCCACAACTTCTTTATCCATTCATCTGTTGATGGACACTTGGGTTGCTTCCATATCTTGGTTATTGTAAATAATGCTGCTGTGAACATTGGGATATGTGTATCTTTTCAAATTAGTGCTTTTCTTTTCTTCAGATATATACCCAGGAGTGGATTTTCTGGATCATGTGGTGGTTCTGTTTTTAGTTTTTTGAGGAAACTCCATACTGTTTTCCACAGTGGCTGTACCAATTTGCATTTCTACCAACAGTGTACAGAGTTCCCTTTTCTCCACATCCTTGCCAACATATGTTACTTGTAGACTTTTTGATGATAGCCATTCCCACAGGTGTGAGGTGACATCTCATTGTGGTTTTAATTTGCATTTCTCTAATGATTAGTGATGTTGCATCTTTTCATGTGTCTGTTACCCATCTGTATGTCTTCTATAGAAAAATGTCTATTCAGGTCTTCTGCCCATTTTTCAATCAGGTAATTTTTTGGTTTTTGATATTGGGTTATATTGTATGAGCTATTTATATGTTGTAGATATTAACTCCTATTGGTCATATCATTTGCAAAAAAATGTTCCTGTTCAGTAGGTTGTGTTTTCATTTTGTTGATGGTTTACTTTGCTGTGCAAAAGCTTTTGAGTTTAATTAGGTCCCATTTGTTTATTTTTGCTTTTATTTCTTTGGCCGTAGGAGGCAGATCCAAAAAATATTGCTATGATTTATGCCAAAGAACATTCTGCCTATGTTCTCACTTAGGAGTTTTATGGTTTCTGGTCTTACATGTAGGTCTTTAATCCTTTGAGTTTATTTTTGTATATGTTGTGAGGAAATGTTCTGGTCTCATTCTTTTAGGGGTAGCTGTCCAGTTTTCCCAGAACCACTTATTAAAGAGACTATATTTTCTCCACTGTGTATTCTTGCCTCCTTTGTTGTAGATTAATTGACCATAGGAGCATGCATTTATTTCTGGGCTCTCTATTCTGTTCCATTGATCCATGTGTCTATTTTTGAGCCAGAATCATGCTGTTTTGATTACTGTAGCTTTGTAGTATATTCTGAAGTCAGAGCATATTATAACTCCAGCTTTATTCTTTTCCCTCCAGATTGCTTTGGCATTTTGAGGTCTTCTGTGGCTCCATATACGTTTTAGGATTATTTGTTCTAGTTCTGTGAAAAGTGTCATGGGTGTTTTGATAAGGATTGTATTAAACCTGTAGATTTCTTTGGGTAGTATGAACATTTTAACAATGTTAATTCTTCCAATCCAAGAAAACAGGATAACTTTCCATATCTTTGTATCAGCTTCAATTTCCTTCACCACTGTTTTATAATTTTCAGAGTATAGGTCTTTCACCTCCTTGGTTAAGTTTATTCCTAGGTATTTTATTCGTTTTGATGCAATTTTAAATGGGATTGTTTTCTTGCTTTCTCTTTCTGATTGTTCATTATTAGTGTATATAAAAACAACAGATTTCTGTATATTGATCTTGTATCCTGCAACTTTATTGTATTCACTTATTAGTTCTAATAGTTTTTTGGTGGAAACTTTAGGGTTATCTACATACAGCATCATGTCATCTGCAAATAGTGACAGCTTTAATTCTTTAGGGTCATTGATTTTTGCATCTTCAGTTGTGCTTGTTATGTAGAAAGCCCTTAATAGCCGTTTGCTGAGTGAATATGTGAACAAATGAATGACAGGATGCCTGAATTTGTTTTACTGATCTTGGCATCCTCCTCACTTCCAATTTTTCCTTCTAACATGAACATCTTTGACAAGGGGCATGGGCATGAGGAACTGAACTTTTAGTCGAACTTCTCTGGATGAGACGTGAACCCCAGTGGAGTAGTGAGGAGAGGTGACTTAGGTTGAAGGCTGCAAATGGAAGAGGGGAGGGGGGAGGAGTTCCTGAGACTCACTCTTACTTTGCCCAAGAAGATCAACGAAGGAAACTAAATTTTAAGCTTATTTCAGGGATTCTGTGATTTCCTGCCCCCTTACCTGCCAGAGCATTCCTCTGGGATAGGCACCTTGGCCAGTTATAGCCTTCATCTATTCTGCTGCAAACAGAAGAGTTCTGGGCCACATGGGCAGATATGAATGTAAATTTTATTTTCTCCAGGTACCCATAATTTTGGTGACATTCTCAATGGGTTACTGTTTAGGGGACGCTGTGAACATATGTCACTTTAAAATGCTCTAAGTGTGCTCAGAGTTCACAAAATCAAAGACTCCTTTAGGGCTGGAGGAAATCCTTGAGATCATGGCCTATACATCCCTGTGTTGCAGTGGAAGATGCCTAACTCAGTTTTGGGGTGAATTGGAGGAGATTTATCTTGTTTAGAATGTTTGTTTTTGAGACTCCTTATGTATATCTCTGCATATGACTCCATGTATATATGCAAATCGGTTTAACTGTATTATGTAAGAATCTGTCTGTGTGTCAGGGTAGGGAGGTCCACATTTCTGTAGGCTGCTTTACTTCCTTTGCTAGCGTCTTTGCCTTTAGGCTACATGTAGCTCTTCTCTGTCTTCAGACCCTCCTTCCCCTCACCCATTGCTTGATTGTCATTGGAAGCTCCTGAGGAATCTTGAGGTTGGGGTTGGAAATATTCACTCCCAAGTCTTCTCCTGGCCTGTCTTTATTTCAGCCACCCATCTGATCCCATCGCCTTCCCTAGGAAAGCTCTCTGCTGCCTGCATTTATCTCCCTGTTTTATGATGTCATTTAATTAGCTCACACACGGTGGTTTTATGGGACAAACATGGCCTTGTTTGCCTTATAACTGAATTTCACGGCTCTGTGGGGACAGGTCAGGAAATCTCAGCACTGTGGTGTTTGGAGTTCAGGAATGCTGGATCTTTAGGAACCTAGGAATTTTGGGAATGATCTGAGTTGGAGATCTATCTTCCACAAACTAAAAAAGAATCACTTCTCTCTTCTTTCGTTGCCCATCCTGCAGCATATGAATACCCCTAATGGGGAAGTGTGAAGGCTGTGCTGACTGTTCGGGTCTGTCCCGAATCTCTGTTGCTCGTGTGACAGTCATCCTATTTTTGATCCACAAATAGAGTGGCCACTTATAGGAGAGTTAGAAGCTTCCTAAACATCCACTCTAGGACCGACACTAAAATAGGGCTTGTGAGCTTGAGGTCCCCAGGTGAGAAAGATGGAAGGGATCTTA